>NC_090202.1:12073333-12810000 GCF_033026475.1 Channa argus | reverse complement strand
GTTCACCTCGTTGTCTATCAGAGGGCATTGAGAAGAAGGGACAAGGACATGTTTGTGTACATTTGGCTCCAAACAGGAAAGGGTGCGTGAAGATGTTGGCATGGCTGCTGACCGGTTCAGGGAGGAAGGTGACATCAGGACAACAGGCTTTGGTGAACCAGGCGCTGACTACCTGTTGTTTGACTCTCTATGCTCGACTCCTCCATGTGCAGACCTCTCTCTGGAAGTCTGGTATGACTAATACAGGACACAAACGTACAGATTGGGTTCCTGTGAAAAGGGCCACAGCACCTAGGGTGACACAAGATTTGTGTGCATTTAAAAAATGCAGCACATTTTCATATTAAGGATGCATTACAAAGCAGTCTTAAACATCTAAATCACCATATTTAAAACCCTGTTACACATGTAACAATTACACTCCCTCTGCTTCTCTTCTTTCAATAGATTTCGAAGTAACTGAATCGTCTCTACCCGACGGTGTCCACTCATCCATTTCTGCACTCCTGGATCACCTGGAGCAGAAACATGGCTCCTCTATTGTGACACGTGCTGTCTCCTACCTCACCCTCTCCAGGACTGGGCTCACTGAGGCAGAGCTTGGTGATTTGCTGTCTTGTGATAATCAGGTGTTGGCAGAGTATGTTCAGCAGTGTGAGAGCCCCCCCTTCACTGTGAGGGTGCCACAAATTGATTGGGAGAGGCTTCTGTTGGATTTGAGGAGGTTTCTTATTCAGAGAACAGTTGCAGGCTCACGTGTTTTGTTCTGGGTGAGCAGGCATTTCAAGTTGGTAGTGGCTAAAAGATATTTAAATACTCATCAGTTGAGGACAGAGATTCATTCAGAGATGGCCGACTATTTCAGTGGTCGATGGGCTTGTGGAAATGCTAAACCACTTTGTCTAAAGGAGAAGTCAGGACAAGAGAAAGACAGTACACAAATGAAGATATGTATAGACAGGCTGCCATCAAACCAGCCATTTGTCTTTACTTCTTCATCCAAAGATGTTGGACATGTTAACTTGAGAAAAGTTGCTGAGTTGCCGTATCACTTGCAATTAAGTAACAGATGGGGGGAGCTGGAATGTAGACTATTAATGTCATTAAGGTTTCACCAAGCGATGGTTCGAGCCGGACTCCTGCGGGATCTGGTGGCCATGTTGTGCCATGAGGATGAATCATTTCAGTTTCTGTTTTCAAGAGAAAAGCTACTCTTAGCAAGCATATTGAAGTCTTCTGCGTGCTTACTGCAGCGCACACCTCTGCAGCTGCCCATGACGATAGAAACAAGCCTCCTTCCTTATCTGGATGTCTTTCCTGCACTGGAAGATTATGTCCGAGAGATCAGACAGGAGATGAGCGAGCGAGAAAGTGGTTTAAGACTAGCACTGTGTCCTGCCCCCTCGACTGTTCCCTCCATTCAGTCTTTACAAGTTGATCTCAATACCACAGATGTTTCTGTTGTAGAAGCCGCCGAAACAGAGTGTGGGATTGTAGCTGAGATCATGGATGATGGTTCTGCTTGGGTTTGGAAAAACACAAAGCCAGGTTTACTTCAAATGTCACTAAGCTGTGAGCAGAAGGAGGTCAAGTTTTCAGGAGTGAAGAGTAGCGGTCAGTTCATGCTGCTCTCCACACACTGCAAAAAGCTTTTCCTGTGGGATGTGACAGGCCCACAAGTATTTCGAGAAGTTAAACACGCTTTGAAAACGGAGTTTGAGACAAGTCAACAAACACATTACAAAATTGCAGGATTTGTTGCATGCAAGGAAAGATTGTTTATGTGGTGGGAAAATGAGAGTTGTGTGTGTGTGTTTGACATCTCCAGTGAGACATTGGCTCATTTGCAGTGTCAGAGCTCTGTGACCTGTTTGGTTTGTTCCACTAATGGCTTCTACATATGCTGTGGGCAGGAGGAAGGCTCAGTGTCCATATTTGACACCGAAACCAGCACTCTGCTTGGAACTTGTTCAAACTCAAGCCACAATGCGGTTACACTGATAATCCTTTGTGAGGATAAAGGAGAAATGGCATGTGTTAACAAGATGGGGAATATAACTCTGTGGGATGTGGCTACCAAAACACAGCCACCCAGACTTGTGAAGGAAAGCTTTAGTGGAGGTAAATTAAAAAATATCTCCAACATAGATTACTCAGAGGAAAGCGATATATTATTATTGTGTCAGTCACACCAGGTCACGCTGTGGGATACGTGTGACTGGGTGATCTTGGACCAGTTCTTGGCTCCGCAAGAGAGAGCATTCACTCAAGCTGTGCTCTCCCATCATAGCCACCTGTTTCTGGCTTTGTTAGACAAGTGTGCCCTCATCTTGGTGTGGCAGCTCGACACAGGAGAGTGTGTTCTGTCCTTAGAAACAAACAAACAGCCTCACACCCTCCTCAAAACGGCCTCAGACGTCATTTGTGTCACTCATGATGGCTGCCTGACAGTGTGGGACTCTGAGATGATAGCTTTAGCAGGTACAGCTCCAAAAATGAGATGTGCAGTGAGAGAAGTAGTTGTTGAACAAACAGGAGAGTGGTTCTACACCACAGATGGGTCACAGGCAGTGTGGAGATGGAGCTTAGAGGCAGGACATCCGCATGCTAACTTCTTGCATGATGGTCCTGTGGAAAAACTGCGCCTTTCTCCAAATGGAATCCACCTTGTGTCACTTTCAGCTGGTGAAATTTACATTTGGCTGACAGAAACCGGTGAAAACACGCTACGTATTAGTTGCAGCAGAACTACAGATATCCTGATCACCCCTAACAGTAACTTTGGGGTGAGTATTTCTAAGCGAGGGCTTTCTCAAGTGTGGAAGCTGACACATGGAAGTATTGTTTGCAGCATACACCTGTACCTATCTGATGCTCAGGTGTCACCTGAGAGCACCTTCCTCATTGGCCTTCGTTGTGGTGACCTATTAGCTGCCAGCCTGTGGTCTGGCTCAATCAGCAAGCGTTTCTCCTGTGTGGAAATTTCGGAGCATGTTGTTGCTTTCCAGACACTCTCAGAACACCCAGACTTTGTGGTGGTGATGGCCGCCTCAGGAGCAGTGTTCACCTGGAAGATGGCAGAGGAGACAGTTTGCAGACACTTTCAGCTGCCGTATATGTTTCACTGTCAGCCACACGACTTCCAAATGTCCTCTGATGGGAGCTATGCACTGTTATCCACTGTTAATGAAGTCATCAACATATTAGACCTACATCAGGTCAGACTGTGTTCCTTCAAATCTGAGGGTCCTGTTATCACAGCCCATTTGAATAAAACTGGAGGTTATGCTATCTACATATCAGGCCCCACCTGTCAGGAGAAAAGCTGCACCTGCCACCCACATACAAAGCCCGTGCTCACAGTCGTCAGACTTGCAGATGGGGAAAAAGTGGGAAGTGTGCATCTGTGTAAGAATCCTACAGCTCTTGTGTGTGAGTGGCAGTGTGTGTTTGTGGGCTTTGAGGACGGGTCTGTAGGTGTGTATTCAGTTTCAGATGTCATGACCAAAAGAGAGGAGTCGATCAGATGCAGGGAAGTTTTAAATAATCAGTTGAAGCAATGCCCATTTGACAGAGCACCATTCAGCTGTTTACCTCTACAAACACCCAATATTACATGGCCTTGAGATCATTATACAACGTTGAACGTGATATATGATTTGTAAAATATGTATTGCTGATGGATTTAATGTGCAGTATCAGATGTGTAATAAAAACTCTAAAATCACTTGATGTCTTTCTGTGTGTTTCTAATGTATTTAATTGCACCATCATTTGCTTCAGTTTCCTTTAGTAGGAGTTCGTGATCCAACTGCTGCACCCTTGCACATTTATCTGAGTTTCATTTCCATGAAATCAAAACCAGTGTCCCTGTGTTTATGTAACTGTGTTTATGCTGTGTCTAACACGTGTGTTTGGTCTGAGGGCTTTTTAATAACTAAAACAGATTATGCATTTACTTTGTTTGAGTCAGTTCAGTCCTAACAATGATATATAGGTTTATTCAAGTTTTATTCGCAACCTTAAATGTGAGAAACATTCCGATTGTATCTTTTAAAACATCTAGAGATGTTTTCTTTCGCCGTTGCCTTTTGTGTTTACTGCTAAGCTCGTAAATTCGACCATTTCTGCCCGTACATCACGTTGGTTGTAATATTCCTTCTTCTGGTCAAAATCAACAACATCCCCCACATCCACAACAACATGTCCCCACAAGAAGCGTACATACTGAGTATTGTGTCGTGTATTTTATAAACGAGCTGTGAAATACTCTACACTCGCAGAATAATTGGTTCAAGAGCAAATTTCCTAAAGTTATCGCGATTCGTCCGACAGCTCTTGAAGGCATCACCACCAGCGTTGATAAATTAACTTCACGGACTGTTATTAGTCCAGTCCAGGTGGAGACATGAAGCTGTACTGCTGGGGAGACACCTTCAGTGGACAGTTCGGTCCACAGACAGCTCTCAGTCCGGTCTCCTGCACTGCCCCCGGACTTTTAACCAGCATCTCCTGCGGGGACCGACACACTTTATTCCTCACTAGTGATGGAGGCGTTTTATCGTGTGGCCACGACGCGAATGGACAATTAGGACGTAAGAAAAATAAAGAGAAAAAGGGGACAGGTATGAAATAGGAAAAACGCTGTTTTTTGGCAGAAGGTGTTTAAGTTTTATTTCTTGTAGGAGTCATATGAGCAGTCAACAAAGACATAGGCAAAATGCTTTTTATGTGATTCCATTTTTTTTTTAAGTTTCTTTTGAACGGAATTTGTACGACTAAAATAACGTTAAGTCGGAGGGATAAGTCTGACTCACTGTGCCTCTGTGACAGGACAGTTTCATTTCCGGAAAGACTTTATTTGGGGCTTCATATATACGTAACCATCGCCGAGCATTAGACTAATTGACTGCGCAAAGTTTCAGTTTGGTAAGTTTCGTTTCGACGAAAATTAACGAGAGCCGCACTTTACCGTGCGTTGAGTTCACGTCATGTGGGAAAAATGGGCACTCCGTCTATTTCTATTAGAATCTAAAACATCGCAATATGCATTTACCATGTGTATATATAACCTACAGTACTTAATATACGGAATGCTTTCTTTTAGTTTTGAGTAATAATAAAATATGTTGTATTATTGTACATTTGTGAAATTTTATTGCTGTAGGGGTTGATGTTTTTGTAGTTAGAGATGCATGATTTCGTTTTATTTCCTGGAGTGAGTGTCTATGTGTGAATATCTTTCTCTTATCCTGCATAAGGCCATGTGGAAGGGCTGGGCAAAGTATTGATGGTGGCTTGTGGTCAAGACCACTGTTTGGCTGTGTGTGCATCTGGAGATATGTTCTCCTGGGGGGCTGGAGAGGATGGACAATTGGGAAATAAACAACTGCACAAAAGTCTCAAGCCCAGGCAAGTTATGGATTTGTTCAGTACATACACATGCATATGCATCACTAAGAGTGAGTGTGCATTGATTTTAAATTCAAAGCTGTTTTTTCACTTTTTTATCCTATTGAAATCTCTTCAACATACAGTCGGGTGCCCATACCACTGCAGGTTCCAGTAATTCAAGTTGCTTGTGGAAAGTCCCACTCCCTGGCACTGACTAAAGGTAAGACACTGACCCCAGTGATGGTATCTTTGGCATGTTTAAAGGTGCCTTTCAAAAATTTTGAATATTGTTAAAATATTTTCTTTTTTTTTAAAATTTAATTTAGAAAATGGAACTCCTGCTGGAAAAGGGAAAAAAGAAAATCTAGTTCTCCATAATATTTATAAGCAAATTTGAAGTGCTCTAAAATCTCCTGGTAGATCACTGTGTTGACTTTAAAGTTGATAAAACACAGTGAACCAACATGAGCAGATGAAATAGTCCCAAATCATTACACACTGTCGAATCTTCACACTGAACATCAAACCACTTAGATCCTATGTCTGTCCAGTCTTCTTTAGACTCTGGGACATTGATTTCCATTTAAAATGCAATACAATACTTTGTGCAGACAGACTTCTCTTGCAGATTGGTCATAGAAAATGAGAACCATGCACGTTTTCCTTTTGTGTCACGTGGTAAAAATGCCACACGTCCTGCGATGTGACTATTGTGCGTGCTGTATGAGATTAAAACCTAGTAGTTGCACCAAAATGAAGGAGATGCTCTGATGAGAATTATGATAGAAAGAAAGAAAGCTGACGAATGTCTTTACTCAGACAATAAACTATCCAATTCCTAAATAAGCCAGGTTAGGGTGAAAAATTTGCTAAACCATTTGTCTCTAATGTTTTTCTTGTTCCAGGAGGAGATGTCTTCTCGTGGGGTTTGAACAGTCATGGGCAGCTTGGTCTGGGAAAAGAAGTTTCACGGCAGCCTGCACCTGTTCTAGTGTTGGCTCTGTCCGGTGTACCAGTGACCCAGCTTGCAGCCGGAGCGACCCACACTCTGTTTCTCACACTCTCAGGCCTGGTGTACTGCTGCGGAGCCAATAAAGAGGGACAGTTAGGGCTTAACAGAGTGGATGAAAAAGGTGCAAAGTTTGGGTACTGTTATATTTCAGATAAAAAGAGAACTCTGTGGATCTGATGTAACATTAAAACATGAGAGCAATGCTTTCTTTTTGTATTGAGTAATACTAATATATACTGTATATTGTATTATTGTACATTTGCAAAATTTTATTGCTGTAGCCCAAAGTATGTTTTGGGGGGGTAAAGAAAATTTATGTAGCATTAAACTCCAAAAACTATATTGTCATAAGTGAGCTGTTCTTTAATCGTTTCTTCTCAATACTAACAGGCAGGTTCAACATTTGTCTTGTACCTGCCCTCCGACCTCTGGGTGTCTCCTTCATAAGCTGTGGGGAGGCACACTCTGCTGCGTTAACAAAGGTACAGACAAACTGTAAAGACAATTAGTCTAAGGCGCTGCTTCTTTTGATGCTATGTGTTGTTGATATTGGTAGGATGGCAAGGTGTTCACATTTGGAGATGGAAGTCATGGTCAGCTCGGTCACAACTCGTCTGGCAATGAAGTGAAACCCAGACTGGTTCATGGCCTGGACGGACCAGCCTCACAGATTGCATGTGGCAGGTAAAATGTAGAAGATGCGTTTGAGTTTGTCAAAACAGTTTTTTAGTTTAATACATTTGATATTTTTGTATTCATTTGTGGCATCAGTTTTTATATAGTTTACAGTTGTTTTATTGTCTCTTGGAGGAGCTGTAACTAAACTTTAACTTTCATATTAAACTCAGAATTATTATTTGTCTCCCAGGCATCACACGCTGGTTTTGTGCTCCTCCGGCCAGCTGTGGGCTTTTGGCAGTGGGGCCAAAGGTCAAACTGGTACCGGGCGATCAGAGGACAGTCTGACACCTTCTCTGGTTCAGCTTCCCTGGATCACTGATAGTGCAGCAGCTATTCCCAATGGTTTGTAAATGTTCAATAGAGTGGTGTATTTAGATTTTAATAAAAAGTGGGGTAATTAAATCATACTCATAAATACATAGACACTGTATTGGCCTGTTGCTGCTATACCCCAAAATTGCCATACTGGACACGGCAACACTGTTGAATTTGTCAACCAATTTCAGTGAATTGTTTTCATATTAAAGAGTTCATGAGCTTAGTGTAGTACACAAATTACAGTGACTGAGAAACTTGATAGTTACACACATTAACTTATTTAGTGGAAAATAATTCATAAGGAATAATAAAAAACAGTGGTCAAGCACAGATTCTCCTTTGTAAATACTTATGGAGACGTTCATATCTGACATAACATAATTTAATGTCCAGAACAGTGTAATTACTAATATATGACCCTCTTTGAAAAAAATTATAACAGAAAATATAAATTAAATTGTGTGGCAGATGTAAAATATAAAGTAGTAAGAATATAAGTAAGTAGTAAGTTAGATATACAGTAATAATGCAACAAGAAACAGTTTTGTACTGCAGTGCACCATTTATTATTAGTAGCTTAAATACAAGACTAAATGACATTTCTAAATTCATTTATTTTTTGTTAAAGCAGACTTGAAAATATCTGCTGGGTGGAATACAAGCTTCATTTACTCTTCACCTCCACAGGTACGTTGTTAAACCTTTTAGACAGTGTCATCAGTGATTGACACCAAAAACCAATTCAAAAAAAGAAAAGTTACCTTCACTTGATCTGTGTCTATGTCACTGTGCATCAGTTATTAGGACAAATGTTAACAAGCACATTTCAAATGACAAACTTCTGTTAAAAAGTCTCTTTTGTCTTAAACATTGTATCGAATTTTATCTTTTAAGAACTTACATCAAGGACAGATAATTGGGCGACTTAATGAGACAAAATTGCAAAAGTGGTTGTCAGTTCAACGTGGCAGCACAGAGGCAAGGAGGTAATTTGTTCACACTAAAACTTTTTTAATGATGTATCAGCATGTATGAACTGTATTTTTTTTTTTTACATCCTATGATTACTGCCATCTAAGTACAACAGTGTTTCTAAGACTCTACTTCTGCTTTTTGATCGTTCTCAGAGAAATATCTTCAGTGTTTTTGACAAGCTCAAGTCTTGTTGCAAGCTTCACAAAAGCCATGTAAGTTTTTTTTATTATATTTTTTTTATTACCAAGGTTAGTTATAAAGATCATATGAGTAACGTAGTTTTTTAGACTGAATTCACTGGTTCTGTAAGTTATTTGTTCTGATGTCTTTGTTGTCAGTGGGCCTCCATTAGAAGCGGGGGCCTTAACTGTGGACCTTGAGGCTGCAAGCCAGGCTTTCAACCAGCTGCTGGCAGTACCATGGATCAAAGAAACAGTTAAGAACCTCTTTGTTAATTTCACACATGCAGTGAGAAGCTGCACTATTAGGCTGCCAACCTCTTTTGTCTTTTTATTCACAAAAAAAAAGGGTGCTGTGTAAACATTGCAATGAAATGTTTTACATCCCTCTCCATTTAGGTCGACATAAATCTCCTGCTTTCCATTCTTTATGATTCGAGAGCTGTCCTTCGATCTCCAGAGATCATCCTGATTCTGCTGACATTCCCTGTTTTGCAAGAGGACTCCAACGTCATGACTGGCTCTTTGGCTTTGGCCATTATTATTGCAAATCTGAACGACAAGACTCTGGCAATACTAAGTAAACAAGTTACCTACATTTTTTGGGAGGGCTTGATAAGTAATGATACAATTTATGTTCAGCAGACATCAATTATCAAGCATGGCCTTTCAAAATTTAAATGTTTTTTAATTTAAGTTTGTATTGTTTGTGCTAAATAGTTGTTACCAACTTTCCACCTATGTAAGTTTACTCAGTCATCAGTAGGTTCAACTGCTCTGCTCCTATATAATATTGGAAGAACTGACAATTGAATTGCTCCTACCACTGAAATAAACTGAATACATGAGTTTCCCTTTGGTTTTCTGTTATTGTTTTGTAGGAAGTTGGTGGGCGTCTCTGACACCCTCCCTTCTGATGAAACACATCCTGGTCTTCAAAAAGGCCCTGGCTTTTATGCTAAGAAGTGGACTCTTGGCAACGCACAACCCAGGAGTCAAATACCTGCTAGAAGCCCTCAAGCTGCTCTATAAAGTCAGTCTGCTGTTGTTTTAGTCCTCAGTAGGCTTAGATTGGTTATAGGTTCCCTGGTTTGCAATTAAAAATGGAATTAGATATTTTATCATCTTTTTTTTCCCACAAACACAATAATACATTCTGATGTATTTTCAAAGGTTTGAGCTGAAAGTGGTGTTTATGAAACGTATTTAGAAGTAGTCTTAGTGCTGATTAAGTAAGTACTTTTTTAAATTAAACATGACAAATATATCATCATCTTAAGATGATCTCTTAAACTATGTGACAACCTGTATTTACAGATGACCTGGCAGACTGGCTCTTGATATCTTATGTGTTTTTTCTACCATTGGATGCATGTTTTACTGTAAGCTTTTGTAATGGGACATTTTCTTACAGGCAAATAAATCTGGAAAGTCCTACAAGGTCCCAATGAGCACCTTTTACGTGGAGGAAATCAGTCATGCTGTGGATCCATTTCAGGACGTCAGCCTTTGGTGGACATTTCATAAAAAGGAGGTGACAACAGACACAGCATGTTGTAATGTTTCAGAGTCCTGAATAGTGTTGCACATCTCTTGGACTTCTTCCAGTTTCTCTGTAAATTATTGATTATTTTCTTAAAGGATGATGTCAACACACCTGTAATTTTCTGCCGTTACCCGTTCCTGTTGACTCTGGTTAGCAAGGTGTCTGTCTTTAACGTCTTTGCATACACAATGAAGGTACAGGTAAAGAATAGCTTATAATGCTTTACTGAAGACCTGCATTATTCATTTTGTGTGAATAAAAAACACCACTTTTTTTTTTTTTTGTCAGTATGTGCACCGTCACGTTCATCAACTGGCTTGTATGTGGCCTCACGAATCTCTGGTAGATCCTTCAGACTCCCCCCCGGTCTTCCAGCTGACTCTGAGAAGAACTCACCTGGTCGAGGATACCTTCAGGCAGCTGGGCACAGCCGACCACCAGGCCTTCAAAAGGGAGCTTTTGGTAAACAATCAAATCTTTGCTAGTTTTAGTGTATAGCACTTTCAGAATACCACTTTAAACTATAATAGTGTAAGACAACATTGTAACACAAAGGTAATAATAATTTACATATACAAGAAAAAGCTGATTATTTAAGTCTAAAGTCTAAAAAACATCCATTGGAAGTTTTGGTCCCTTGTATGGCTATAACTTTTAACAACACATTCATTTATTGGCATGTATTTATTTATTCAATACCCACTACTCTGAGAACAAACCATTTGTTAGAAATTCAGTTCAATTCAGCTTGCTGTCATTTACTGTTCTGTCTTCCTTAGGTGCAGTTTGTGGATAACAGGAAGCCGATGAATGTCAACAAAAATGACATGTTCCTCTATGTGTTTGATGAGCTCGTAGCTCCTGAGTCTGAAATGTTCATGTACAACGAGAACAAGACTCTGGCCTGGTTCCCCCCCAAGGTAAGACTGGTTAATTAGAGATGAAACCTTGTGGCAAACTATGTTAAAGAAACCTGTGTACAAACGTCTTTGTATACCTTGAATCTTTTTAAGAAACTTTATTGAATGTGACTAAATAATAATTTCCTTTTTTCACCAATGAACCAGCCGAAAGTGGAGAAGAATAGATACTTCCTATTTGGCATTCTGTGCGGCTTGGCTCTTTACAACCACAATATTATCTACCTGCCCTTCCCACGTGTTCTCTTCAAAAAGCTGCTCAGGGTAAAACCAACACTGGATGACATGAAGGAGTTTGAACCTGTCATGGGAGAGTAAGTGCTTTCTTTTGCAATGAGTAAAACAAGAAACAGCATATTATTAAACATAAATAAGTTATTACAATTTAGAAAATATAGTTAAAAATGAATATGCTTTTATTAAACAAAATGTAGGAAAAGATAATTTTCTAAAATTGCTGTTCAGATCACTTCTGTCACCATGTTCCATCTCATGTTGCTGAAAATGATTAAAAATATGTATTTTGTATATGTCACTGTCTGCTTTAAATATTTAGTAGTCTTGCATGTGCGATGATGGTTATGATTATATTAATTAATTTTTCCCAATGTTTACTGTGACTTGAGGTCCTGGCGGTGCTTGTTGGAGGACTACACTGCAGATGAAGTCAATACCATGGAGGCTACCTTCACAGTAGGTTCATTAAATGTTCAGAGCCACTGTGGTCTTCAGTTCTGTCTGATATAGTGTTTCAATCTAAATACTGTAACTATGATTTATTGCAGGTGAGCTGGGGTGATGAGAAAGTTCAGCTTGATCCAGAAGATCCTGAGAAACCTGTCACAGCATTAAACAGGTTTGTTTAAACTAAATACTTTTAACCATTACTAAAGTCTGCCTCATTCTGTTCAAATGTGTACTGGACTGTTATTTTCCCCTGCTATAAATCCCTCCCAACTCTCCTTTTTTGCTAAATGACATTATGTAAATAAATAAGTATGAATGGGTTTTGGTGCCATCTAGCAGTTAAAAGTGATTTTTTTGTGACCACAAGATTGACTGTGGCTTTTAGTTAGATGATCTAATGATCATTTAAGTATAGAGTTACTAGAAAGGACATATATTGTGAGCTCTCTATTAATTTATACCCAATTTACCCAATTTTGTACAATACCCAATAAAGATAAATACTGTATAGTTTTTAAAATGCTTTTTTTCTGTTAACAGGGAAGAGTTTGTAAATGCATTTGTCAACCACGTCTTTAACAAATCAGTGGAGGAAGTGTTTGAAGCATTTAAGACAGGCTTCTTCAAAGTGTGTGAAGTGGACATAGTGGACTTCTTCCAGCCTGAGGAGTTGCAAGCGGTGATGGTTGGCCAAGAAAACTACGACTGGGATGTCTTCAAGCAGGTGTGCTTTAATCCACTATATTGCTCTTTAAAGAGTCTGCAATTTAATAATAAACATATAAAATAAATATAAATAAAACTGTGAAGCACAAATATTTAGTAATTATATATAAACAGTGAAGAACTCATCTCCATATTTAGATGAACTGTATTGCCTAAATTATCATATCAGCCCTATATTTCTATGTATTATATATCACTGTATCAGTAGTTTGGTCTATACTAGACTAAATACTTTGAAGATTTGCAAAGACTTGAAACTTGAAAGAACTATGGTATATTGCGTGCAGAAGGTATTTTAAGTTATGTTTGTTTGATTGCTCATGGGGAAGTCATCCAAAACTTGGAAGTCAACAGCTAAACAGTAACATTTTTCCATTATTGCTGTATTTTCACATTGTCCCTAAGTATTTTATCTCCAGGTCTGCAAACACTCCCAATCTAATACTGCTTTCTAAGATTTCAAACAAATCAAACAAAGAGGTGTTTTAAAAAACTTTCCTCTCAATAAAAGCATTATGGATTGTCTTTTCTATAGCAAGTTTCATGTTCCAACTAACATTAACTGGAGTCACTGGCTGCCTGGAACATGCAGTATTATATAGGAATGTTTATATAGGAACTCGAGTTTAAATCTTGTGGGGTGCTTTGGAAATCATTGTACAACACTTATAATTTTTATACAGTGTGTAATTACTGTGGAAAAATCACAAGCATAAAGCTTTAACGTAAGCATTTGCTTGAATTCTAGTTTGGTTTGTTTTTATTTTGTCAAACAGAACACAGTTTATGAAGGAGATTATCATGCTGAGCACCCAAATATTGTTATCTTCTGGGAGGTGTTCGAAGAACTGAAAGCTGAGGACAAGAAAAAATTCCTTTGTGAGTATTTTACATTATTATGCCTAACATTTATCAATGTTTATTTTACAACAGACTAGTCAGTGAAAAAATATGTTTAGTCTTATCCTGCAGTGTTTTCTTTCTTCTTCCTAACTGAGGATGTTTCCATTTATCACCTCACCATGACCTTCCATGTTTTGTCACCAGTGTTCCTCACTGGCAGTGACCGTGTACCATTCCGGGGTATGGAGTGCATCAAGATGAGAGTTGCTGTCTTGCCTGATTCCACTGAAATCCATAAGCCAGAATCTCTCACTTGTCACTGCTTGTTATTACTGCCCATCTATCGGAGATACCCAGTCAAGAAGACAATGCGGACCAGGATTCTTCAGGCTATTACTAACAATAAAGGCTTTGGGAAGAACGGCATTACAGCCTGATAAACAAAAGGCTTCTTTTAAAAACAGTCCTTCTTCTTTTACCTTACTTTTATGCTTTTTTGTCCCAACAATCAGTGTTTTCTTTCTCTATGTTTCTGTCACTATTATAATATTGCAAATTAAGTTGGGATTAGCAACTTAAATTGGCCACTGCCATTTCATTAGATACTATTTTCAACCTTTAGTTACTTTATATCATATTCCAAGCATTAACTGCTCTTTCTGCTGATGTTATGCATACTGTAGGTTTACTATAGGTATACTATAAATGTATAAAATTCAGGAAACTGGATACATTTTCTTCAATTGTTCCTTTATAACCATACGATAAATGTTCCCTCTCTGGCTGTTTATTGTAAGTTGAATTTCTAAAACATACAATTCAAATTTTGTGAAAGATGATGACAATTATCAGCACGTTTTGAGCAAATTATAACCACGACAGACTTTATTTACCAGTCATTTTATTGACTTGATTTGCTAGGTTGTCTATTGGGGTCCATTCATGATGAAAAGCATTTGAATTGCCAACTTTAGAAATTTACAGTTATGTGGAAATTTGGCATTTGTCAGTTTCATCTGTAGAAAATGCCAGAATCCTGAATTGCAAATACTTAGCTTCATTATTGTAAGGGAACGTGAATCCTACCCTGGTTTGCCTTAATGTTTAAAAAGCGGAGACATTTTATTGTGACATATGATTTACAAGCATATTAAAGCAGAAACACAACAAAAAGCATTTATGACATTAAGTATTTCAAGTATTCCAAGGGCAGTCGATTTCCATAGAGCAGACCATCTCATTTATTCCTTTTCTTTATTCTGTCTGGCTTTCAATAGGAAAAGAAGTAAAATAATTTACTTAATTTTAAAAGGATATCAAAATTCAACTCACCACCCTGTCGTGGCTCACGCAGTTGATATTTCTAGTCAAAGGCTGGCAGGCAGCAGAGATCATACATGTATCGAAGCACATAAAGAATAAACAGATAAAATGGATGTGATACTACACCTACACTTACAGATTAGTAAAATGACACTTTCTTCCAAATCCAACATTAACAGAATAGTGCAGAACATTTCTCAGCCACAAAACAAAAATTACGACCAGAAAAAAGTAGTTTAATCAAACCATTAGAGTAGAGTACTTTGATGATTAGTTAACTACTATGAAACGTTGATTTGAGGGTTTTTTTTTTGGTGTGTTGTTTTTAATACATTAAATGGACACTTTGTGTGAGATTAGTGTGCATTCAGTTGGCTCAGAAACATCACTTCTGCTGTATGCAAATATACATACATAAATATTTCTATAAAACATAACAAGTAATTACACAGTATAGGAAAACAACTTAAAGCCTGTTGCTTTGCTACAAATATTCAAAAAATATGACATAAAAAAGACAAAAAAGGGAACACTAATGAAATGGACCTGTGCAGTGGCATTTAAGCCTGAGATCTTATAATCTTGCGGCATGTGCTGTTTGGATCCCTACGTACACTGAATGAGTTCTGTGTACGTGTAGTTTTCTGTTAATGTCTGGAGAGCGATAAGACACCATGACAGTCCTTGTATATTTCATCCAAGTCCAGCTCCTCTGATGTGTGTGCTGAGTGGTTTGTAGGTGGTGGGATGGCATTTGGACAGTCAAGTTCATCTTCTACACTAATGACTAGTACGTTTTCCAGGTTTTATCTAATGAGGTGGTAAGTGAGCCAGTACATGAAGATGGGTTGTGCTGCTGCTATAGACATAGTGAGGTACATCCTCAGCTGGTTTCTGGTCCCCCTTAAAAGCTTTCCCTCTGCTGCTGCCTCAGATAAGAGCTTCAGACGCAGGGTACGGATCTGAAAAGAGAAGATATTGTTAGTCAATATGTGACTAGTATTACTCAAAAAATGTAATACATTACTTATTTTTTTATATATATATATTTTTTAATTAAAATTACTAAGTCGCTTTAATGTGTGAGTTGTCACCACCGTCCATCTATGCTATAGCCATTTGATTTCTAATGCTGGGTGACCTCAATACTTAGTAAAAACATTCACTGTTTGCAACAATCTATAATAATAAAAAAAGTTTTCACAAGCTTTTACTCACCGTAAAGACAAAGATGGCAACACAGCACCACAGCAGAGAGATATAATAAGCTGCCCTCCCAAACAAGAGGCCCGCTACTACACCTACAATCATCCTAAAACACAGAAGAGAAACAATTCACACAATTCGCCATTCACAGCTGAGCCAGGGCATTCATACAGCCTTTGTGTTGTTAAAGAAAAATTAAACCAAAATAACAAAATAAAAATGCAAACACGGACACAGACAGGTACGCACCCAACATATTTGTAGCCAGAAAAGGCCAGCAGGTCTATAGTTGTGAGGTCTGTGTTTACAGTCACAAGGTAGAGAGACAGCAGGACCACCAAGACTTCCATGATCAACCACACCAACGCTGAGCTGGCCTGAACTCCCAGTAGCTCTGGGGAAAACCTGAGGGTGCAGAAATTGATACAGCCTCTATGAATGTACTGGATATAAGGAGACCTCTATAGTAGACTCAAATAATAAAATGCCCATCATCAAATTGAGGTGGAAATGTAGCATCTATCTTGTAGAAATAAAAGAGAGCATAAGATGATAAAAAAAAGCATTAGATTACTGGGTATTTTCCAAACCAGTAGCAATATTTAAAAAAATAAAATAAAAATGGACTTGTGTACCTGTTCTGTGTACCCAAGGCCACTCCAGCCACCAAGATGTATGTGATGAAGCTCATGGCAGGAATGTAAAGATCGGGAGCATTGACATCAAAGCGGGGAGCCACAGGAGTGTCTTGCTGATAGCATACCTCCCAGTTCTACAGCACAAGAACACACACACACACACACACACACACACACACACACACACACACACACACACACACACACACACACACACACACACACACACACACACACACATCCCTGAATGAATGAGCTTTGGGGTCAAAACATTTAGTATCTCACATGTAAAAGCCTCAGAAATTTTTCTATAACTATCAAAATAGATTTAACAAACACTAAAAATCATCTCAAAGATCTACTGAAGCATCCCCTATTTATGTGGAAATATTCACATAGAAAAAAAGGCATATACTGTACATAGGCTACAAAAACATCTGTATATTTTACTGTCTGGTTTACTTTCTATAATCTATTTAAACTATGAGAGTTTGTGACAGAGCTTGAAGCACATACTTCTTCACATGTGCAGAATTGGCTCTGCAAAGTGTCAGCTCTAGTAGGTTTTAGCAGACTTACCTCATGCATGTAAGGGAAAATAAGAAGGCCCAGCTTCTTGCCCACGTACACTGTATCCACAGCAAAGTAGTATTTCAACTTTGAAATTGGGATAAATCTGTCCAGCTGAAACAAGCAGGCATACAGACATTATCCTTTAAATAGTGTGTAAATATGGGCGATATGTGATGTGGCCTTTCTGTTGAACCAGGAACCGATGTATCACCAAGCATTGGCAAACATTTTGATTCATTATTGTGGAAAGGATTTATTGGTGAGTCAGTCCTACATTTTTGTCGACCATCTCCCTCCCCTGGGATGCCAGTGAGCTGCCATACGCCATTGCCAGGTTAGACATGGGGTCTGACAGGAGGGACTGGCCAGGAAAGGCTGCTGCTTGAGGCCCAGGCTGCTGGTTTCTGCCAACATGACAAAAATGCATCAGATGAAATAACAAGCATTTATCAAATTTATTACAGATGCAAAAGGATCCATGCCAGCTTAAATTAAAAGCAAGCAAATAGAATAGTTATGTTTATTTCTACTCTCAAAGTCAAATTTTTAATGGCAACGATAGCCTGACCTAATAGAGGACACAAACATATAAACTGCAATAAGATAGGCTGTAATCATATTGTCTTTCCACAAAAAGGGGGATCTTTCTACACTTGTGGGGTCAAAAGTTTCTGGAATCATTTTAAACTGAGCTGAGGTTATAAAATTACATTTCAGTACAAGAGGTTCTTCATTCAGCAATTTAATACCCAGCATAACTTCAGTCTGGCTAGCAGTGCCCCCACCTGTATCCTGTCTGTGATCTGATGCCAGCTCCACTTGTGTCCTCAAACAGCTGGCTGCCATCTGAAACATCCATGGAGTTATTCCTCAGACGGACATTAGGCTCTGGATGACATGAGAGAATGGTTACAGAAAGCGATGCCTCAAACATAGTGCTAGATCTGTATCCTTTGAATCACTTGAGTTAGTTATTAACCACTCCAAAAGTTAGTTGAACAGGAAGAAAAGTATGTATCAGCATGCATTGTTCATACTTTGTTTTTCTCCATATAACTGGTATACTATTAACATTTATTATCAGTCAATCTGATAATATGTGAATGAGAGTCATCATTTCTTGTTAGTTTTGATCACGTAACATATAACATAACAACATATAGGCACACAAACAACACAAGAAAGGAGAGTTAAAGTTTCAAAGACCGGGCTATTTATGAGCGTATCACAGACATAAACCACTTTGAAACATGCATAATTGGAAAAGAGATGTACAGCCACACTGTTAATATTTCTGGATCAAACACCTTTAATGCTATAAGCCCAGGGTTATATATATATATATATATATATATATATATATACACACACACACACACTGAATAGGTCATTCCCTCTTTCCTAAAAAGACCACAAAATGGAGATGACTCAGTAAAGAGACTTTAACATCAGTGTGGATACTCTGAGGAGGAGAAAGAGCTCTTTATCTCATTCCCGGAAAGGGTTCACATTATCACACACTTATCACCAGAGTCGATTACATCATCCCCAAGAGCCTAAAACTGTTTTGGTCAGTCAGAAATTACTTATTATGAATATTATATAAAAACATTGCTTAGTCTACACAGAAGATTGTTTTTAAGTTTTTAAGACAACAAAATATCTGCTCTTGACATATTGTTTTTTCCCCCCCATTTTCAGGAATGCGTGTTTTAGAAACCTGGCTAACTTTGATCAAAACATTATGTGGCATCATCACTAACGCTAAAACTCGTTAACCGTTACATTAATGGATCCGAGTAATCAAACAAACCTCAAACTAACGCATGAAACTATTACCATGGAGCTGAATAAAACACCCCGGTTTGGCTTAACTGTCAAAACACTCATTCCATAGTGATTCCACACAAGTAAAAAAAATAACAAAACACAAATCAGATGTAAATAGACTGGTAGGTATGAGGGAGTACTGTCTACTAGCATAGAATTTGAACCGTTAGGGAACTTAGCCAACGTTAGCCATTAAGCTATCATTTTAACTTAGCTGGTATTTATTAATAGGTGTCATGGTATTGGGTAAAAGCTAGTGGCTGTTATTTTCGATTTACGTGGTGAATACAGTACATGCTGGACTTAAATGGATATTTACAAACTGTGAAAATTAACAGTTAGCCGTTAGCCTCTTAGTACAAAATGAGCAAACAAAGCCGGTAATCAGAAACGCTAATGTGAACGTTAAAACCACGTACGTAACTTACGCTGTCTGAAGCCACTTTGAGCCGGAGTATAATCCATTTACACTGAACTAATGGCAAAATTAGCTGTTCGCTCTATTGAGAGCTCTATTTAGCTCTACTGAAATGCAGCTAGTACTGATTATCGAGGAAGTTAAAGTCATTCATAACATTTACGCGGAAGTGTTCTTCTTCTATGATGATACGGCACAAGTTAACGTGAAAGCTGAATACCGCCACCTATTGTGCGGTGCCCATCCTGGGTAAATCAGGATTAGCATGGTGCTGAAATGGCTTGTGCTGCTGCATGACTAGGTTTTTGGTTAGAATCCACCTGGTGATGGAGGAGCCTAACACGTCTAGTAATTGGACAAAAGGCAGGGTGCACACTGGACAGGTCATCTGTCTACCAGGGCCAATATGGACAGACAACCATTCACATCCACATTCACACCTACAGGCAATTTACAGTCACTTGTTGACCTACCATGCATGTTCTTGAACTGTGGGAGGAAACTCCACACACAAAGGCTGCAGCTGGTGGGTGGATTTGAACCAGGGAACCCTCTAGTTGTGGGGTGCAGTGCTAACCACTCTACATTACTACAGTACATTCATATGCTCAGTGCACTAGACCTAAACTAGAATACACACAGCTACTTCATTGTTTCTGTTTCAAGGCAGATTAATTTGTATTTTTCAGATGTTATTGCACATGTGACAGACCAACACAAGTGTTTGTGGAGACAGCTGTTGCCAACATATAACAACAATGTCAAACCACAGGTCTGGATGAAGCAAAAGTCTTTGCTTACTAACATGAAGTGCCAGCAGATATTTTTACTGTGACTCCTGGTATATTTTATGTCAATACTTAAATAAATTATATAAATAAAAGTAATGTAAAAGGGGTCATTTGCAGAGACAAACTCACAGATCATCATCATTCACCACTGCAGTTCAACGTCACTCTTCAATTCACTGGTGAGTCAAAACCAAAGCTCAAATCAGAGTAAAAAGTGACCTTACAGAAACACAACTTGTGAAAAATTAAAGATAATGCCTCTATGTGTCTACTGGTGTCTGTTAATCATCTAGACTTCATCAGCTTTCTATACTACAGTAGCTTAGTAATGTCCCCTGCATTTTGTAAAAACTCCAGGCCAGTTTGCCCTAGACAGACAGTACTTCAGGTAATGGATGAATTAAAAAATGTAATTAAAATAACTCCAAAATAGTCAATTTCATGTCTCTCATTTTTCCACACTTTTTTCTATTTACAATGATTTTCTGTTTCACCCTGCTGTCAGCTGGACTCACTGTCCTTTGGCAAAAATGACCACATCAGTCAAAATTGACTATACTGTACATATGTTGCTCTAAAGCAAACCTGCCTCATTCCCATGCCAACATGTGGGCCATGCAAATGTACAGTCATTTTCTTGCCTTTGCTTCAAACACACACGCCAAGGCCAGAAGGGGATTATTTTTAGCAATTTTCTCATGCGGCAGTACACTTCTAAAGGCCACAGAGTACAATAGAGGTCTACAGCTAAAAGCTTTTTGTGCTGTGACACTGGGACATATGATGAGTGGCTCAGGGTGAATTTGCCATTGGAAGTTAAATCAAACAAACCAGACAAGCTAAAGCTAGTGTATATGATCAGAAAAGTGACATGTGCATGTGTGCCTGATTGCATCTGAACAACGCTGCTGTCTTAGTGTTGAGTATTTTTAAAATTTTTAGCAACAGCAAAATACACTTTGAACATGGGCAAAATCCCCACATAGTAAATAAAATACTGTAGTTACACGCAATAAGTTTTGTACGTTTTAAGTGTTTAAATGTTTCCATCCACGTTTACACGCGCAGTTCTAGTGTGAGTAAAAAACCTGACAAAAATAAATAGAGAGCATGAAGAGAACGCACACAAAGTACCAAGAGAAACAGTTTGCTGTAAAATATTTTATATGTTTCATATACTGTATGCCCCTCCCATGAGGTATCAACATCCTTGTGGGAACCATATGTCCCCACCCCCACGTCACGGGACATATCAGAGTTCTCGTGCATATTATGTTTTCCCATCCCCCATGTCATGTGAACTATCAGTGGTTCTCACCCTATTACAGTCACAGTTTAGTACATTAGGGCCCTGAAGAAGAGGGATGTTATCTGATTATTACAAACTTTATGTTGTAAAAGTGTGTAAAATATTGATACCTCTTATACAATATGATTTTACAGTTCAATCAGCTTAGGTCAAATTATCGCAGGAGAAATCCAATGCATCCAAGATGTGTACAAGACATCAAAGACTGTTCATTTTTTTGCCAGCAGTTTCTCTTGAATTATGAAAAGTCATTAAATCTTATGGAAAAAAAAAACCATGTCAACCAATTAAATTCAACCGTTTAGAGATGATAAACCTTGAGTTCATATTGACGCCGGTGATAATAATAAATGGTTCTTGTTATGACCTATTACAAAAAACTGTAATTTTTATTAAGTCAATAGATTTAAATTCAGAACCCCTTTTCCAGAAGTTAAGTGCTCTTCCTAATAAATTAATGAAGTAGTTAAAAAGTCAAAGAAGAAAAACAGCGAATAAACTAGTGAAATGCATTTCAACAAACATGGCAACACAGCATCAATAATTCTGCATTGTTTTGCCTGGCGTTTTCTGCTGCTACGCCACATACACATCTAAAGAGAGAGAGAGATGGAGAGAGAGAGATGTGTTGAGTGAATAAAGTCTTCTGTGGAGCATGAAAAGCTTTCATTGTGTTATATCCACAACTGCACTCATCCAGCGAAGCACGCCACCGCAGCTTTAAAGATCTTTGTCTTTTTCCTTTGCTCTTTGTCATCAAGGCTCTTACTCATCAAACAGAAAAGTGTTTTCTTTGAGCAATTGGTGTGAAAACCATTGATCCAGAGATAATGGAGCTATCGCTGATGGCTGTGCAGGTATGGAAGCATAAATGAAATTATTATTACTTTTGGGCAAAAGTTGTTTTCATTTGTTTGTTTGTTTGTTTGTTTGTTTTTTACAAAGGAAGAGTAATGTACTGGATTACACTGCTGATTACACATTCATTTAACCCAGCTCAGTTAAGCATAACACAGCATAATCTTGTGCTTGTTATTTGTGTGTTTTAGCTTTATTTTAAGGTCTTTTGAAAGATTTGTAATGGATCATCAGTAGCAGGTGTTTGTGTTGCCTGCATCATGTCAATTATGTCAGATAAAACGTTATTTACTAGATGACGCTTCTACAAAAGCTAACGCAGTTCAGATTGTACAGGATCTAGTTTTACCAGCCAGAGGATACAAAGGTACAGTAATTATTAAGGAATGAAATGTAGCTGCACACATTGAGTCACTGGAGAATTTGAAAAGTTTTTGTACATTTGCAGATTTACAATGCAGATTTGCATGGTCCACAGCAAAATCACCAGTGTTAAATGAATACATCAAAAGTATAATTGTAACACTCTCAGATTTAAATTTAACACTGGAAATTTTACTGAGTAGATATACAGTTTTAGAAAGTGTACACATTCAAAGAGGATTGACTGGCTTCTCCAAATCAAGGCTTGCAAGCAAGGACTCACTCCTTGTTGAGCACCCACTCTCATTTTTTTATTTTTTTTACAACATAGAGTATGTAGTAACTGAGCATAACTGAGTAAAGTGTCCATGAAACCCGAAGACATAAACTGCAGGCTTTTTTTTTTATCACAGCATTTTAAATTTAAATCAGTGCACATTTATGTAATTTAAAGTGACTTTTGCTTCCTTGCCTGACCTTTTCTGCTGCTATTTACAGTGTGATCCTAAACAGTTTTCTGCCTTTGTCCAATTAAAGAGAAAAAATCAACTGAAATTTAAACTATCACAGTATTTTAAAGTATAGTTAAATTAAATAGTATTGATTTGGTCTTGATTTGGTCTAAAGTTTTCTTGTCCCATTTTCTGCATTTTATTTTTTCTCTTCCCCTCTGGCTTGTGAAGATGAGCTTTAAGTAGGGGGTGCAGGGCTGCATCACTTAAGGGCATGCTTTGAAAGCCTACTTTGCTGCTTCCTCTTAAACAGCATTGGTCCAGTGCTGCAAAGAGTGGATGCAGTTTTTTTTTTCAGAAAACATGGATGAGGTTTAATGATGTGAATGGGTTTTATCTCATTTAGATATATAATTAAGTCTAAATGGTTAAAATATTTACATTTGCTTGTTTGGGGAGCACAGAACAGCATCAGCAGTGATTATCTTGAAATTTTGAAAGCATATGTCTATTAAACGTAGCTACTGTAACAGTGTGGTAAAAGAAACAATTTAAAGTAAAGGAAATTATCAGACCTGCTTTTACTGTCGCACAAACTTTCAAGATGTCTTGTAGAATCCCAGTTATGCAGATTAGGAAGCTATAATGCTTAGTTTATCCCGTCCAGCTGTGCAGACCTGATAGAAAACCTTATTCGATAACCATTTTCTCAAAAGTACTAAATCACCTGTGCCCGGTGCAAAAGTGAAGCAATGACAAAAAGACAAAGATGGGGCAACATTGCACCTCTGTGTAAATATTTGTGTGTAATCTCATCATCTTCTTTACTGAATGAGGTGGTATTCTCCTTTAAATCCCTGAATGTTGTCACTGAGATTGTCTGCTCCAGACGTGAACCCTGTCCAGCAGAGGAGTTTGATGGAAAGCCTCATCAGATAGCCATCTGTTCTTCGATAGTTAATCAGGTGTACTCAGTGTGTGGCCCTTAATCACCCAACGCTGTTGCTGAACAATCTGCTGTCAACATCTTAACATTACCGCTGAAGAAAAACATGCATCTCCAAAACTTTCCGAGGACATCTGAAAACAGTCGAGGCTTTTGCAGCTGAAATGCTCTAGCCTCTCCTAATTCTCTGGTAGTGAGTGCAAATTAGCATCTTGGCAATAGATCACATGACCATGTCATTTAAAAGCAGCTTTTTAAAAAACCTAAGAGAAATATACATATTTTTTAACATTTCTAGGTCACATCAGGCTTTGATTTTTCACCGATGAAGTGTCTTTAAGTAAAACATCCTCCAATGATGTTGTACATTTCTCTGTCTTCTCTTTCTGGGGGTGAATGTTAGATTGGTCTTAATTAAGTCATGTCAATCAATGTGTGTGTGATGGAGAATTAGGTCAGATTACCATCTGCAGAAGAGTTTATCAGTAACTTCAGGGGGGTCTCTCTTTGACATAGTAAAGCAGAATCTGGTCCATCATGAGTAGCTCGTCTTTTCATGTAACAATTTACAAAAAAAGCACATTTGCAGTAGACAATGAGACAATGTTTTCTTGTATCTCTAACCAACAACAATATGAGAACTGCAGTACTAGTTTTCTATCAGTAAGTTGCCATTGTCTAGAAATCTGGTGAGACATTTAATGAATACAGTGCAGAAGTTTGAAAATCATTCTTACATACTTGCTTTCAAATCTAAAGTTTCAATTTACCTCTTCTTCATTTGTCTCACCTGTACAGTACACTATGATCATGAAGCAACACAATTGTCCTGTAATACACTTGAGAGAAATACAATCTTTTGACTGCACTAAGTGTAAAATTATTTTTTGTATTCATTTGCGTGCACTTTGGTGCACAGTACTGATATCAGCAAAACAATGCTGAAGTCATGAAATATGAAGCTCTAGCCTCCAAAAACCACTGATGTTCAGAAACATCTGGAGTAGGCAGGTCATGCACGTCTGGTGAAACTTGCCTTTGTCTTCTAATCTCTTATTACAGCATCTTCTCCCTTTGTGTTGTTTTGATATTTACTACACATTACCAGTTTGAAATGAAAATGATCAGGCTTGTTTAAGATGCTTGACAAATCAACTGTTCCAGCTTAAACATGAACTATCTTGGGAATCCTACAGGACAAAAGACTCATCTATTGTGGGAGGACGTCTAAATTGGCTTTAACTCCATGTTAAAAACTTGAGTTGAGTTCACCTATAGTGACAACTCTTGGTTAACCCTCGGCTATAACTGTATGACTGGTTTGAACACATTCACTCATGGCATGAATAATATAAGGGCTGTGATGCTTTACTCATGTAGAAAGAATGGCCTGACTACATACTCCACACATGTCAGACATGTGGATGGACATACAGTAATTGCAGTAATTAAAGAGTGTGAAGCGTCAACCTTCAATTCACCTACAGCAGGGATCGTCTTCATGATTCGAAAATGACTGCATAATATATCCTTTTTAATTCTTCCCTACTTTTATTGGTAATTTCAAGTTTAGGTTTGACAACACCATGCAAATGCATTATGTGAGTAAAATCATATTTCTGTTGTATGTTTAATCCTATTGTTTAAGATTTTTATTCAAAAGAGCTCAGAAAACAGTGGATTCTTTTTTCTGCCACTAGCGCACTCTTATACACCGGACATCACTTACTATGTACAACATGCAGTATAGCTTGTACATGTATAATATAGCCATTTTGAGGACTTGGAGGTGTACATCCTGTTGCCTACAGCGAATTGTGGCTGCTCCTTCTTGTTCCTTCACTTTCTGCAATATTTAACTGATGCATGCTGCATTTATTAACAACATTCGCAGTCATTGTTAACCTCAGTGGCAAACATGTAGCATTTTGTTTGACTGCTTCACAATAAAAGCCACCCTGCTTTTTTATCAGCTAAATGCTTTTAATGTGTAGCAGCAGCAGGAAATGTTGTTTGCGTTAGCATGAAGTCAGGCTTTCTATAGTGTAAAGGCAGTGGAGAGTTAACAGTGCGGTTGATAGCAAGGAGCTGAAATGTAAAACAGAAACCCTCAATTATTTGAATTGTCTTCTGTCTTAGGCTATTCGGATCCACTGTGGTTAAAAGTATTTAAAAGTAATAAACTTTAAGATTATAACTGAAAGGTTATTGTGGTTATTTGAAAGGCCAGCAATGAAAGTGTCACAAAATGATATGAATTCATGAGCTGTGAATAAAAGGTACTTGGAGTCGGAAGCATATGTAATAAATCAAGTACATCAGACATGAATCCTACTATATGAAGGGGATGAGAGTAGGTGGTTTGTATATGGGGCATATTATGTTTGTGTGCATGGATTTATTTCTGTGAGTGATTGCACACTGGGCTCAGAGTGTTTTTACCCAGAATTTCACAAAGTAATCATGCATTCTGTTAGAAATCTCTCATTATGTGCATGTATGCAGTAGGACTGTCTGTGTGTTGTAGGAGTTTCTGAAAGCTGGATAAGGTCATTTAATGATGTCAGTGAATGCTGTTCTTTGCTCGTCTGTCAGGCTCTGAACCCTCCAGCCAAACTAAGCAAAGATTCACTCAGCCATGAGAACGAGCCTTCCACTCTATGTTCGTCTCTCTCTTTAGTGTTTCTCCACCACTTTTACCTCTCACTCATCATAACAGACTGGACACCTCTGCCTTTCCTCGCTCATTCTCTTCTTTCTTAGCTCTTCTCATGAATTCAATCGGCACAACATTATCCAGCAGCAGTATTTTCTTTTCATCACACACTTCAATAGCTTAGAAATTATGGAAATTATTTTCAACACATTGTACTTTTTGAATTTGGATTTCTCTGTGTCTGCCAATTGAAGGCAAAATCATCATCTCATGAGGGTGATTTAAGATGAATTTAAACGATTTAACTTTTATTCAAAACCAAAACCTGCTGCTCCAGGCACCACAGTACCCGCAGATCTTTAATAAATCTTTTGAAAATAAAATAAAATAAGGTAAATTAGTTGTCTTGTACTTTAAATTTCTTAATTTAATGCAGTGGAAATTTATTTGCAGAGAAAATTAAAAAGTTGATTGACGCATGAACTAACAAATGATTGAGAGGAAAGAGGAAATGAATGGAAATAAAGAAGCCACATGCACATAACCAAAGACCTAGAAAAGCAGCTTTAGCTTTTTTTTCAGACTTGCCATATTTTACCCTAATTTAGCTTTTAGTTTCCATTTATTTCCAGTGTGTGACAGCTGATCCAACTCCCTAGAAATTGGTTCATGTCCATTTTTGCACCACTGTTGACCTTTCCATATAGTTTCACTTTATCTCATTTGTCTGTTTTCTCCTTATTCGTTTTGTCTTATCCTGTGTTTTTCCTTCTATGACAGATGTTCCAGAAAGACAAAGAGCAGCTGGCTTCTGTGGGGCTGTTCATTTGCCTTTTCATTTCTTTCTCTTGTGTCCCCCCCTCTTATCTTTCATCCAAATCTTTTGCTGATCACAGATGGAGGTCCACATTTCTGACCCTGTGAATGTTTGTTTTGGGTATTTGAAATTCTGATGTAAAGTATTTCTGCACATGGAGACAGTGTAGACAAGGCAGAAACACTCCCCTCACCAAGGAGCAAACCCCACGTCAAGGGCTTCAATACGAGCTTGTGAAACAAATGTCTCATAAATGATAAGTGAGTTGTAGCCCCTTTTATTCTTCCCTCCATCCTTGGCTAATTATGGTAGAGTTATTTTTTTCTTCACCCAAAATGTCTTCATTCTGCTCAGACTCCTCTCGCCTGCAGTGAGTCATTGTGTGAGCATTTGCATTTCCAGTGACTGATGAATGTGTGTTTTCTCCATGTATGTGTCAACTTCTGTGTGTGTCTAGAAAGGGGTTGATGACTTATATAATGTTCTCTAAGTTGAGAAGAGATCAAAAAGATGCTTTAGGTGACCACACACAGACACATACACACACACACACGTAAAAACAGAACAGTCAAACAGAATGTATACATACATACAGGTAATGCATACAGAGACAAACACAAACATGAAGACTGTTATACATTATACCAACGAAGACTGCAAGTTTACTTCCTCTTAGCCCCCTCAGGACACACGCTCCCAGATGGGCAGTGTAGGCAGATGCATATGTCTGCTTGTTATAGACACAAATTATCTTGTGCATTTCATGCAACTTAGATTCATATATTTAGAGATTTGGAGGATTGAAGCTGTGTAGGGCTCTACACAGCTAATCTAATCCCACAAGCTCTGCATGCTATACTAGGATGTCCTGTGTTGTCAGACACTGCGTCCTGGTGGTGTTATAATGAGAAGTGTTAAAATCTATAGATGAACAGAAGAGACAAATGCTGGGACAATGAAGCCTAGCAGAGGTGAAGGAAAAAGGTTTTCGCTTAACAGCAGTGTTCAGTGTCTTTGAGTAAGACACCGAACCCCAAACTCATCCTGTGTGTGTGTGAGTGTCTCGTTCAATTGTGAGTTGTTTTGGATGAAAGCGTTTGTCAAGTGACTAAATGTAATGTTTGATGACAAAAGGAACAAATGTATCTGCGAGCGTTAGAACATGACAAGAAGGACTTAAAAGCTTCTAGAGATAGAAGGACCCAGACAGAATCAGGTAAAGGCAGGATGATGTGGGGGGTGTGGTGTGGGGATAGAGAAAGTGGAAAAGTCTGAATATTATGAATACAAAGACGAGCGAGTGGTGAAGTCAACGGTTCAAAACAGAGTGAGAGTGTCGACAAAGAGAAAGGTGGGAGGCAGTAGAAGGCTAGAGCAGGGACAAAAACAAGGAGTATACAGTATACAGTCAGGAAAGCAAAGGAGAAGATAATGACAAGAGGACGAATGCCTGAGAGGAGAAACGACATGAGCAAGAGGACATGTCACGGAGTCACTGCTGTTTATTAAGATTTATCCCCTGATAACCTTATCTGTCTCTGAATCGTCCTCACTTTACTGTTTACATTGTTTTTTTTTTTGTAAATAGAAGCTGACAAGAGAGCAAGCGGTGACTAAGACAAGTTATAAGTTAAAACAAATGCTTCCTGCATTGACCCAGAGACAGAACATGATGAACACAACAGACAGACATGTGTTCTCCCAGTCCTTCTTTCTGAATATATCCAATCACCCATGTATGCATACATATCAAAACCACAAGTACACAATGCACAGACTGACGGAGTTGCTCCACACATATGCAGATAAAAAAAAAATTATAATCATAGTGGTGATTCAGCAGGCTGAGTCAAACATCATGTCCTCACAAAGCTGTAGTTTCAAGTCTGATTTAGTCATATAGCACTGTCCACTTTGTGTGGAGTACTAGTAAAAGAAAATAGAATTTCAAGTGTAGTCCTTCACTGACACTTACTGTATTGTATATTTGAACATTTTTACACCTGGATGGACAAAAGCAGCAATTACTGAACTTTATTTAATATATTTTACTATCTGCCAAAATCATTTTCTAAGTAAGTCTGAGGTGTGGATGTGTTTGCTGTCTCACAATCCCCACCAAACACACACACACACACACACACACACACACACACACACACACACACACACACACACACACACACACACACACACACACACACACACATTCCGTCTCTCCCTGGGAGGGATTCTCTCTTTCTTGCTCTCTGTGTGTGTCTCATAAAGTGCTCCTCTCTCTCTCTGTGGCTGCACTCAGTCTAAGTGTAGGACGGGACAGACAGGACCACCACAGCTGATCTCTTTTATTTACAGCCGGCAGTAGGTAGACTTCATTTTCATTGTTTCTGTTTGTCTAAGTGTAAAACAATGAGAGAATCAAGGGATTATCTTTAATAGCTGCATTGTGTAGGAGAAACTAACTCAGCCGGATATTATAATTTGGATGCTTTAAATTTCTGTTTGTGGTTGTTGTTGTTGTTGTTGTGAAAATGACACAACACTTTGCTGCCCCAGCTTAAACATAATCCATAGAGAATCTACTATGATCAGTCAGGATGCAGATAGAGTGCTGTCCTTTATGAGCGCGAACCTTTCACATACCAGCAGTTGAGCACTTACTTCAGTAATGTCGTTGTGATGTTTGAACGTGTTTTAGGATGAAGCCGTACTGTAAAATGTTTCTAGTTGCAGCACAGGCACCAGCCTTTTTGCATCTGTTTTTCTGGAGTACAATTCACGGTGTTTTTTCACTTACGCAATTAACATATTATTTAACTTATAGTTATGCCGTTTTCTGTTGTTGTTTTGAAGTTTTTATGTTGCTTGGTTGTGTCTTATGTACTACATTAAATCCTTGGTTGGTAATGAGTGTCCTGTACTGATGGTGGAATGACTCTTCTACCAATTTTGTGCTTGGTATATCTCGTGCCAGTTTTCTCTACCTGGCTGGTATATGCTGAAATAGAACCATTAATTAATTTCATTAATCCTAGAAAAATCTACATTAACGTTATATACCTTAACTATACTGTCATTGTGCAGAAAAGTGTAACACAAGCAACGTTGAGGTTTGACACTTTGTAGTCATATTGAAATAATATTGAGGCTTTTCAAAATATGCAGAGAGGCTTACATTGACTGGAGCCTTACAATCACTGAAGAGGCAATGGAAGTGAAATAGGGAAGATCATTTGTGTGATCAGTCATTTCAAATCAGACAGATTTGAAATAATTTTCTATAACATTTAAGTGTAATTAAAAGGTATGAGGATGTACATTTATTTGACATTTTATAGAGCAAAAATTTTAGTGATTGAGACAATTACTAAAAATCACCAAACGAGGTCGGTTTTTGCCCAACTGTAGGTTTAGTCTGGCTGAACAGATTGCAGCTTTTCTACAAAGCAGATATCAGCGCAGTGGCTGGAAGCATGTATTGTGTGTGTGTGTATATGTGTGGGTGTGGGAGTGCTCTTGATTCCACTTCTAATTTAATGCGGTATCCCTGAAGTGGACATTCACTGAGAAAAAAGGTAAGGAATTCTAAAAATGAAGTAATAATTACTTTCTGGCAGATTGTCTTATAAATCTGGTTTCACCATCATCTTCTCTGAACTTTGGTAAATCATTAAGGACATGATTTCATGGAAATGCAGTGTAATTGATTATGACTGACAGCTGAGGTTGAAGTGGATAATGAGGTGTGTGGCTTGAACAGCAGAAGGTAACTGAACCACATGTGTAAAGAATGAAAATCAAAAGTGTGTTTAAATTAGCTCATGTATGCATGTGTATGTTTAAACGTGCTGTGGCTCAGGGGGGCACCACAGGGTTGGTGTTTTATTCCTTCAAGACCACAAAAGGCTATATCACCTTCTGTATTTTTAAAGGCAGAAAAGTCCAACCTACAAAAATATGCCACAAGATTAATACCACCTGGTGGTTTTAATATTAAAATTCCAAAGTTTCTTTTTAGTAAAAATATTACGATGTACAGTAATAATAAATGTTAATGTATCGTTATGGGTTAACCACCTGTCATCACATAAAGGGGTTAAAATCAGCTACACCGTCACCTACAGTGACCTTTGACCCTTTATTAAAATTAATTACTGTACATGTTTAACCTTAATAATCATTCATCCATTATCTGTAACCACCTATCCTGTTCACTGTTGTGGGGCAGTGAAGCCTATCCCAGCTGTTATTTTGTCAGAGGTGGGGTACACCCTGGAAGGGTCTGCAGTCTCAGGTCCAACACAGTGAACACATACACAGACAAACAACTATTCGCTGTCACACCTGCAGGCAATTTACAGTCACCAATTAACCTCAGATGACTTTGGACCGTGGGAAATACTACAAGCATGAGGATAAAATTCAAACAGAAAGGCTAAACTCAGGAACCTTCAAGCTGTGAGCTACCAGCACTAACCACTCCTCCACCCTGCTGCCTTAACCATAATCAGGATGAATATCAGTGTTATAATTATAACTGAGATAATTACAATTAGTGTTTCTTAGTGGAGTACTTTCACTCTTGCACTTATAATAAATAAAATGCATAATCTGCTTTACTTTTAGTTGAGTATAAGATTTGAGGTGGTACTTGTAGTGGAGATGATGGAGCTTTTTTTAGGCCAATAATGTACCTAAGTATTGTATGTGTATGGGGGTGCGTGGCTTCAGATTGCTTAGTGTGGCAATGCTGCCCCTTGTCCTCCATGAAAGTATTAAGAACACCAGTATTATTATTGTGGCTGATCAGTGCAAGTGCAGTGCAGTTATCAAAAAGATGTAAACACACAAACAAGAAAAAGTAATCTACTAGTTGTGTAGTGTCACAACTTGTAATCTGTTTGTCTGTGTTTATTGATATCTCATAACAAGACGTCTTCACAGAAACAGTAGAAGAAAACTGACAAGTTTTCATTACAACTGCCAGAGTACATCATAAATAATCAGTGAAATAAAAGTGTGAAAGGCACGGTGAGGTTAGGAGCTATTAAAATTTGAGTTGACCATATGAAGCTGCAGCACAAAGCGGGTATTTAAGGCTGCGTGGTTCTAAAATCAAACTCATTGTACGTTAGTGTAGTTTGGTTCACTGCTGCTTTTGTTGATGACCTTTCTACTCAGAGAAAGAAACACAGCTCCCAGGCAGAGACTGTTTTCAATGGGAAGGTGAATTAGTTGAGTGTTTTCCTTTTTTTAAATTTTTTTGTCTTTAGATTCCTTCGCTCACTGATGGCAGCTCCTATCAAATATACATATTAAGTGGCTGGTGAGAGATCTTTAATCTTTAATAGAGTTTTCTCATAAATTATGTCTTAATAGATGCAACATTTTGGATTATTTATACTTCTGAGAAGAAATGTGCACTGACACATGATGGTTGTCTGTATTACTTGATGACATGAGACAGTTGTGCATGTTTAATGATGCTAATGGAAATCAGCACCATACGCCCTTCATCTGAGGATTTTCCTACATACCCTTTAAAGTTTGAATTTTTCTTTAGGGTTTGAGCGCTTGTCGGATCTTGTCAGTACTTTGTGTTTTATATTTCGATCGACCTTTACATTATTATCATTCCTTTATTTGAACTGCATCTAGTAAAGTATTAGCATTAGATCCTTTGAACATAATACATAAAGCAACCCAAGCCACAATGGAAAAATAATCTGTTTATAGCAGAAGTTTGACCTCAGCTGCAGCCACATTGACACAGAAAGTCAAAAACATTAACTTGATCTACTTACCAAAAGTTTAGGTTCTTTAATACATTTTGCAGCCCCTGTCTTTTCATGGGTTCTAAAATATTTGTACTCACTACTCATTATATGGATTCATCATGTCCAATTTCCTATTGTTTTAATATCTTTCTCTAACTATTCAAACTACAAGTTATCACTTCTTCCAACTTTAACAACTTTGACATGCGTTTACAAGGAATACAAGGAACACCCTCCGATTCCCTGTAGAGAATGGAATATAAACTCTGTTCATGATGAGGTTTGTGGATGATCCTGAATGATGATACAAAACAAAAACCTTATCCATACTGCTAGATATTACAAGAAGGGTGTGAGACAACGCTCAGCTTTGTTCAGATTTGGCTAAAATGTGCTTTTAATTAATAATGTATTTTAATGAGGGCAGCACAGTGGTGGAGTGATTAGGGCTGCCACCTCACAGCTAGAAGGTCATTGGTTCATGTCCCTGGCCAGCTGTTGCCTCTCTGCATGCTTGTGTGGGTTTCCTCCAGGTACTCTGCTTTCCCCCCATAGTCCAAACACATGCATGTTAGGTTAATACACTATGCCTCTCTGTGGAGATCGACTGGAGATCTGTTCAGGGTGTACCCAATCTCTTGCCCAGAGACAGCTGGAATAGGCTCCAGTCATCCGGTGATCTTCAATGGGATAAGTGGGTATAGATAATGGATGGATAGAGGGATAGTGAGCTTGTATTAAGTTACAGTAGTTCACACACTTAAGTTTAAAGGGCGACTTCACCAATTTTCAACTCGCTTTCTATGGCTTTAGTTTAGAGTGTAAATGTAACTTCTCTCTGACTTCGCTGTAATAAAATATTTCTCTGCTTCCACCTGAAAAACTCGTCCATATGACATCACCCGGAGGAGTTTTTCATCATTAGGAGTTCAGATGACGTCATCTGTTGGAGATCTGGAAAAGCAGGTTGACCATATTTACAAACTCCATAGTATGAGCAACAGAGATGACATAATCTGAAGTGAAGGCTCCTTTCAAGCGATGTCATCTGGAGGCATTTTGCAAATAGAATTAGAGAGATATTTTGATATAGGGAAATCAGAGGGAAGTTTAATAGCATTTGTTTACACATATTACTCAAACTAGAACCTAAAGAAGAAAGTTCAATATGAGTGAAGACGTCGTTTCACCCCTGTAACAAAGGTGACACCTCTGTAATACAGAGCTGCTAGCTACAGCTCTGTATTTGTGATCACCAGAGGTAGTTCCTTGCATTGGTTGCATCTCTTTCCTGTCTGTGTGACTGTACTATAGAAGCTGACCCCCTAGGGACAAGCAGTTCCAGCTGAGACAAAAAAGTGAGATTCATTATTATCTGCCTCACTTGTTTTATGTATTTCTCTTCCTTGCTCTCTTTGTGCGTGTCTGTCTCTGTCTCTTTTAATATATGTGTGGCATGTGTTAGACTGTTAATCCGTCTGAGAATTAATCCCTTCGAGACACGGATTCCTCTTCAATGTACATCAAAAGTGTCCCGAGACCAGACACAGCTGTGGGGTTAACCTCCTGAACAGAACATGTTATTGTTCACTGATGCCATCTTTACCATTGTCTCATGTAGAGTTGAATGCGACCGAATTTCAGCTGTTTGGAACTAAAATTATCTTAAGAATTAAAATGTCACTGCACTGAGAAAAGGGAAGATATCAGTTCATGTGTTGCGTTCTGCACCAAAATGATTTGAGTTTAAATCTAGCTTTATATTGAGGTTGTTGTCCATTGTCATAATAATGAAACCTTATTTTTCACTTAAATTTCCTATTTGATACGTGGTTTATTTGAGTACAAGATAAGTTTAACTAGATAATACAATTGTTTTATTCAGCTTAAAATTCCAGCAGAATTGATTTCTCTTCTCAGTAAGACTGTTATATGCTGTCTTTGACCTGCTTGGCTGTTCTCTGGAGAAAACTGAATTTAAACTAGTGTTTTGATTGTAGCTCAGACAATAGCTGTGAACGTCCTGCACAAACATTGCTGACTTTAATTTAATTTGCTCTCTCTTTCTTCCTCCATTTTCTGCCTCTCGCCTGACAGCATTTCCCGGCAGTCAGCGGGGCCTTCATGGATTCTCCATATAACGGCAACACGTCCTTGCAGACGTCCACCTCCAATCTCAATGCTGGCTACTCTCGGCCTTCGGAAGCAGAGGATGATGGAAAGGTGTCCAGTGACACAATCTGGTTGTGGATTGCTGTGCTGGCAACCATTGGCAACATAGTGGTGGTGGCGGTGGTCTGTGCCTGTGCCTTCTGACAAGATAGAGATTGGAGGAAAATACTGCTGCTGTTGGATAACAAATTAAATCTTATATAGCCTGCAAATATAATTTTCTGCAGAAATGACATAAAGTAGCCTTAATTTAGATTGATGGCCATAGATTTTTTAGGTTTTTTGTGAATTTTGAAACGGAATTTGCACAGCATTCTTCATTCCCATAACTTTTATAAACAAACAGGTTTAAAAACATGTTTAACTGAATTTAAATTAGGGAACACAGCAATTCTTCTCTCTATATAAAGAAACAATAGGACAGTTTAGCAGCAGAGCTTCATGAAAACTACTGGGAAACCTCACACCGACCAAACAAGACCACAACACACAAACCATGCATGTATATTTGCACAATTTTAGCTGACTAGTCAGCAAGTCAGTAATCCATGCACTAGCATTTGTAACCTGCACACAGATATGAATTCCTCTTGTGTTACCCCCACTCTCTGATTAACAAACCTTGTACTGGTTGTCCCCGCAGAGCTCAGTTTAGGAAGTCAGGGGTACACAGTGGGAATTTAACCTGCAACAGCCTGGATCCAGGAAGCACAAAAGTTAATGATTTGTTTTTAGTTCACTTAATTTTGCTATCATACATAGGTATTTTAGTGTATGATCTGGAAAAAACAATGTTTAGATACATAAAAATAAATGCCTATGACTCAGATTTGCCCTTCATGGTTAAAAACTAAATGCGTCACAGGGTGTGTTTTATTTTTAGCCTCTAAGTGAACTCAGTAACTTTTATCCTAATAAAAATCGGCTCCCGGTGCAAAATATTTAATTTATACATTTTGGGATCCAGGCTGGAAAAGAAAAAGCTGTGGCCTTGAAAAAAGTACAGTATTTGCCAGTGGTGAGTTAGTAATTAAAAGGTCGTACAGTATTAAGTAAACTTATTCCATCCAGGTTACAAGAGGCTCAGCAGAGATCAGCATCAGAACTAACCAGATTAGACAAGATCACAGTTTGATCTCTGACTGGGATCAGAAACCTGGAAGAGATCTGCTGTTATCATGTGATTTAGTGTTCTAACTTGACAGCCAGTGTCCTAATGATGCTTGATCAAAGCACCGAGCACCAAACTGTATGCCTGCGTTCCATTCACCTATTTCTCTTCTTCCATTTTCAATACTCAGTGTTTACTCGGCTCATTCTCTGACAGTTGACTAAGCCTCGCTATCCTTCGTTCATCTCATCTTCTTAAACTTGTACATTTTCTTGAAGATGTGTAAGTTACTATGAAATCAGCTACCTAATAGTATTAAAATACATACTATAGTATCGCAGTTACCACAGGCTGATGTGTGCTGCTTCAGCATTTGGAGAAATCTAAAGTGTGACGGGCCCGCTGTGCCTGGTTATGGCTGAACAGTTATGATTGGACATTTGCTGTTTTCTTTGATAAAGGGTTTACTGAACTGTCAGTTATGTTGCTCTCATGCCAAGACTGCAGCTTCTTTTTAAATTGTGCTTCAGCAAATCCTAGGGTTCACAGTGTCCACCAACATCCACACTAATGTGTAATGTAAAAAACTCCAGTCCATCCGACATGCCCAGAAAGCCCAGAGGAAAGAAAGAAGAAAGAAGCAGGGTTCAGCGGTGACTTACTGAAATTTAACAAGCAGAGAAGGTTGCATAGAGGCTTTTCTGTCTGTCAGAGTTACTTTTCCCCCATTATGAGAATAAATACATCATTAAAAAGGATAGTGCCATTCGCTTTCAACTCCCTTTAAATCATTCAGAGATTATAAGTGGGTGGATACAATTTCCAAACGCTTACAGGAAAGAGACAAAAGATAAAGACGAAGAAGGATGTCTAGATCATGTCAGAGAATGTCAAATCGAGCAAACTTAAAAAATAAAACAATGAAACGTACAATGAAAAATCAATCTTCATCAGCATTTACAAATGCTTCCATAAACAATAATGGGAGAATTAAAACTCACAGTTGAGACCAAACAATGGCAATCGTTGTATGTTTGTTGTTCTAGAGGACATGCGCAAAAAAATCTGGTTCCTTTGGAGAACTTAGGAAGTAAGGACGCTTACAATTACTCCTTATAAAATCCTTACAGTGGTAGGACTATATAAAATAATACCACCTAATGCTATTACCCTGTTACCTTCAAACATGCTAAAATATATGTGGTGTTACCCCAATCTAGTCTTGGATCATGGATCAGTGTCTTCCAGTGCATGTGTTTGTACAGTAAGTGATGCACATACATCTGAGTGTCTCTCAGTGGAGCTCCAGCCTGTGTGAAGTGTGTCATTGTCCTGTCAGTCTTCAGCAGAGCAATGAGCTGTAATGTAACTCTCATTCTGCCCCTTCCTAAGCCTCTCACACAGTTTTCCTTTTTCTCCTTCCCTGGCTCAAGGTCACAGAGGGAAGTGCATCACTGGTGGCTATTGGAGTGGTCAGGTGTCTGTGGTTGACTTTATAAGATGGTGATTTTACAGACAAAGTTTAACTAACTTCAGCCAAATGAGAAAAAAGTCAGAGTCTAAAGGAGAGATGAATTTGTAATGTTAGTCACCTGAGATAAAGACTGGTAATGGGTGATACATTAAGTAAAAAAGTACGAAAGATATTGAGGCAAGACATGCTCATTTTAATGTCTGCCATTAGTACTTTTACTTAAGGATCTCTGCAAGAAAGAGACTTCGATTAAGAGTGGGAGAGAGGAAATAAGTGGAAAAGAAAGCAAAGTAGAAAAGTGAAGTAGGATCTTCAGGGCAGGAGTAGAGAGGAAGTTACTACGTGTTATAAGAAACATTAGCGAGTATAGGTGTAATTATATCAAGTGACAATTTTTTGTTATTTGGTGTCTTTTTTAAATCTGTTTATTATGCAAATTCCACCAGGAAGTGGTGAAAAACCCTTAAAGAACACTCTGAACCAGCCCTGTACATAGTTTATTATAAGCCCTCTCCACTACCTATTCATCGCTACCAGCAAGCATGCAGTGAATATTTACAATAATTACTCTTCATACAGAGAGTGTGTGTGGTCTTGGTTAGTCACTCGAGACCCAGGTGTTCGCTGTCGACTTGCAGGTTGTACCCAACCAACTCTCCCTGTCCAATCAGCAGTCAGTATCAACTGAGTAAATACTGTCCACGTGTATGTACCCAGTGATCCTGACTCAGTCAACTCAGTGGAGTAGAAGAAGGAGACACACCTTAGCACCTGTGACTGGACAGTCAACATCACTGTCCATTCAGAAAGTCTTCCTCCATCTGGCTGCTGGCAGTTTGTACAGTTATACAGAAGTGAACAGTAACATCGCTGCCGTGCTCTCCAACCACCAGCTGCCCGGCCACAAGGTGAGAATGAAGCAGACATTGAAGCAGACCTCATGGCTACGTTTGCTTATATCGCTGAACTGCTCTAAAACCAGCTGTTTTCTTTTGGCTTGGAATAATTTGTTTAATACATTTTAGGAAAATCATGTAGTGAGTTTATATTCATTTTGTTTGTTTTCCAGTGTCAAATCTGCACCAAACATTGTGGAGTGGGACAGTGGGACAAAAATTACTCAGCGAGGTCATTTTCTTGCAATATCTTCCTAATGAAAAGTTGTTGTCATTTCATTGTCCTGATATTTCTTTAAAAACATGTTTTTGATATCATGCCACTATAAAATTGTAGCTTTTGTCCTACTACCCCAAGCTTTAATAGGTGGGTCAAAAATAACCCACATTCATTTCCTATGGAATTTCATGGGATCCTCGGATTCTTTGACTGTCAGGGATAACATGCTCTGTGGGCCACACAGACTATAACACACACTCTTTCATACAGTGGTCATGAAGGACAAGCACACACATTTCTGAGGTACAAAATGATGCTAACATAAGTGAGTGTACTTAGTGTGTGTGTGTCTGTGTGTTTGTGTGTATGACATTCATGACTATTTTGACTATAAAAGTATAAGTTTCTCATCATCTGTCATAAAATTTTCCTATTTTTTGGTTTGCAAAAGTAGCTGGCTAACATTACAGTATATATTGTGTGTGTGCGGATCTGTTGGTCTGTGTGTGTTATTTATATAACTACATATTGATCAATGGTTTGCCAGTCATAAGAAACATTCAAGTAACAAAGATCGTAAAGTCAACAGTTGTTATGGGAAATGCAATGTACCTGTGTGCAGCGATCACTGCCAGAAACGGGTAGTTTGTCACACCTGCATACAGTTATGAGACAAGAAAAGAGAGTCTCACACACAAACACACAAACACACACAAACAGACACACACACACACACACACACACACATATACTCTCCCACATAGGGCATGTGAGAGTACTACAAATTACGTGGCTGTAGCTCGGTTGGTTAGGCAGTCGTCCATGAACCACAGGGTCATTCATTCAATTCCTGGACCCTCCTGGTCCTTGGGCAAGACACTGAGGCCCAAGTTGCTCCTGGTGAGGCAGGTGAGCACCTTGCTTGGCAGGCACCATCTTCGCGGTGTAAATAAGTAGCAAGGTTGTAAAGCACTTTGGGCTGTTGGCATTTACACACACACACACACACACACAAAATGAATGTTGACATACTTCTGTTGCTGTTGTGTGATTTATTATTAAAATTTTCAAAATGTTTTAAAAATAATAAAAAGGTTTTAAAAGTGAAAAATACATATTCATGTCTGGACAAAAATATAATACAAAATATTATACAACTGATTACTTTTAAACAAAATGGAGAAAGTGACATAAAAACATGGGTCATTTTTGACCCACTAATGGAAGAGTGTAGGGTCCAGTCACGTGTGCTTCTGAGAGTTAAGTCAGAGTTTTTACTCATCTAAGAGATAATCCTCCCTTAAACAACATTTTCCTCTTGCATTAAATGCATGAACCTGACGCACGATGAAGGTGAATAAAAGCAATTATTTTCCCCTTGGGATAGGTTAAGATATCTTAATAATAATATAAGATATCTAGATATGTTAGCAGGCTCCCTTGCAGATCTGCATGCTTGAAACGAACCCCAGATGGCAGCATAGCAATCTAAATGGTTCAGTAACTGAACTGACAGAGACACTGAGCAGCAGGGAGGACGTCTCTCAGAATTGAATTCTGAATACATCAAGTAACAGTTTTTGTCTGAGATGAAGAATCCATACAGCTAACATCATATCTAATACGTATTTTAAAGTTTTTATTATTTAAAAAAAGCAGAACTCACATGTTAGTCTGTTCCTTTTGTGTGCCCTCTGTTTTCTTCCTTTAATCTTTTCATCTGTCATCTCCCACATTCCTCCTTTCATGCATGTGAGGCACCAGACCATAAAGTCCACATTGTCAACTCTGTACACACACATGCACACAGTGTCCTTGCCAGTCATCTGGCTTGTCCCATCTTTCCTCTCTTTGCTGTTTATCTCTTTTGTGTCTTTCTGTTTAGGTACTCCTTCTGTGTGTCTCTCATTTCATTTTAGTTATCAGACATTTGTTTAAATAATGCAACCTTCGTGTTAGAACACAAATTGTCATCGTATGCAGTCATGTTTGATGGTCATTTCTCGGAAATAAGGCAAAGTTGGATCATATAATAATTATGGTAAATGTGTCCTAATGTTTTAACTTTTAGTTACTTTTAGTTTTGCACTACGAAAAAGTATTGAAACTAATTTGACATTTTTTGTGATTTTGTACAGATCCCCATCTTTCAGGGGAAACACTGAATACACAACCTTGGACAGGTCTTCCACAAATAAGCTGAAAAACAACATTTCTTCTGACCCCTTTTCCTCCTTTATAGAAAAAGAAATGTACACTGATACAAACGTTTCTCTGAAAAAAACACATTTGACATTATGGTGCATGATGAATTTGCATGAAGAATGAGTCTAGCCTGGGTGAAAACCGCAATGTGGTGACATGTGGCTATTTCCTGGATGAGAAGACAGAGAAATTAGGAAAAGTAGCAGCAGCCTCTGATGCAAATGTCCACTTCAGCAGCCTCAACAATAAGGGAAAGCATCAAAATCCCTATTTTCTTCAAATATGCAATACCAGAGTGCTATTGGCTATTGTATGTGGGCATTTGGGTAATGTAGCTGTAATGCTGTAAACATTACAAATTTGCATTTTAATCTCTGCAGAAGACAGTGAAAATGTGGGCTTGAATGGCTACATTGGTACGTTGGTGTGTATAGCTAGATGTATTTATAGTGGTAAATTACACTATGGAGACAAAATATCTAACGAGAAACAGACAGCAAATTCTGTTGAGTTGTATCTTGTTGCCATTTTGACAAATAGATGCATAAATACTGTGCGGTCAGCAGCAAGAGAAGAGTGGTCAGATTTAAATACTATCAAGCTAACAATGTAGCATTATAATATGTCAACATTACAGCATTGTGTGTACTTCACCTAACATGCATGGCTTTGTACCTAACTAAAACACACAACATGCATAGATTTCCATATTAGTCAAGTTTAGCTTTATTGTTGATTCTGTTCTTTCTAAGTTTAAGATCATCTTGTACACATGTAATCCTGCCAAACATCATTTTACTTTAAAGGGAAATTTGTACATTTCTACTGTCTGCTTCTTACAGTACATAGGATTTTCTGTAATGTAACCTCATTAAGTAATAAAAATATGATATGGTTGCCTGCTGCATCGGGTTTGTAATGGATGCTTTTACCCTCAATTTATGCTGTCATGTTAAAATCTAATCTTTTTGTTACAATGGTCCATAATTACTCATATTTATCATACATGTATTTCCTATGATTAAATAAAACATTTTGATTGTTTAGTCTTGAGATCTACCAGTTCTGGAGCAAATGCTTTCTACACCTTGTTTAATGCTTTATCTTCAGTGCATACTGGTTTGTTAAAGACAGCATTGTGCCCTTGTGGATATGTATATTTGTCTCACAAATATAACCGAAACACACATGGAAACGTAACAAAAGTATAATTCCAGCTTTAGCAGAGAAGACAACACCATTTTGACAACACACAAATGCTATGACTGTATATAACAAAAACAAACAAATACAAAAATGCCAGAAGGTGAACAGAACCTTTTTTGTGAATGTCTGAACTTGTCAACAGAATTAGCTGCAGCTGATTAATATCAATTAATCACATTATTTAAAAGTGGCTATATGCATGATGATAGGCAACTGTTGCTGGTTCACTGCTAAAATATCAAATACAGTTGTGACTAGCGTAGTAAAAATATATTGGATTTCAGTGGTACCAATGTGACCTTCACATGTGAATCATAAAGGTTTTGTTTACCCATATAGGATTGAGTCTGTTTACAGGGTAACTATACCCTAAATGATTTTTTGTACTGTACACATATATTTTGTGAGTGCTGTTTGTCATGAGGGCTGACGATCACAGTGCAGTCCAATATATCAATATGGCAGTGAAATGACCACACAAGGCTTTACATTACTGTTGTTGATACAGTTATCATAATACAATTTTAATGGAAAGTTGATTTGAACCAACTAACTAATTTGTCAGGATCCAACAACAATTTTGTACCATATTCTGACATCTCCTGGCCACACAAAATCTTCTGAATTATTTGGGAGGGTGGGGGGACTATGGATGACAACATTGCAGGTTTTTAATACTGTTCTTTGTAAAGTTGTAAAGGACGGATAATGTGAATATCCTTTGAAATACTGTCACATATTGAGTGAGTGTTTGTTCATTCAGTGGTTTTGTTCTAATTAGTCATTAACTTAAATGAATATAAACTTCTGGGCTCTGGAAAGAGACTCTTCTTGTGAGTAACATCACAAAATCAGCTAAATTACTCTTTACTCCACTAGTCTTTTACTGTATATCAAACTGCAACAAAGTCATGGTCAGTCACCTCTTCACTGATTAGCAAAGAGCACTACACACGGTTTATCATGAGCTTATCTTCAGACTCTGAGACACCACAGTCTCTATCAAAGGGTACAATATTAGAAAACACAAAACTGTGATTTATAAAAACACAACAACATATTTCAGTCAATTCTGCTACACTTTCTTTTTTCTCATTTCTCCATATTGCACACAGAATTGCACACACGCACGCACGCACGCACGCACGCACGCACGCACGCACGCACGCACACAAAAGAATTGCTAGTATGATTTAACACAGAATGACCCTTTTTTGCCTAAACATAATTTAACATCAAGGCAACAATGCTTGCATGTATCACATCACTTCAGGAAAATAATTGTCAGTCATGAACTGAAAGTTTTTAAGATTCTTTTCCCTTTTTTCTTTAAAATAGAGAGAGTGCTGCAAAGACCTTAACATTAATTTAACAGAAAGAAATATGACAGTAACGGGGACCAACCTGAGAGAGGCAATGACAACACCAAAATTACTTCTACAAACAACAGATCACATTACTGATGACACTGAGGAGAAGATATCAATAAAGTCAAAACTGAAAACATCTTTGTTGGCTGTACAGATTGTGAGGAAACAACAAGACAGCTGATCTGTTGGAAGGACATTTAAACATCTTTTAGTGGCTGTGTAGTAATCACTGGCCTCTTTGGCAGCACATTTAGTCTAGAACAGCAGCCAGGTCAGGAAAAGAGAAACGGACTGGTGAATGATTAAAGGATGAATCAAAGACAATCATGAACCAGACTGCTGTGGTCAAACTGACATTTCTAACGCCATTAACTGAGAGAAGGGCTGCCTGACTGAGAAGACTATGTGATTTAAACACAATGTTTCCCAGAATCCATTCACCAGAATTAAGATGCAGTTTATAATCTACAGCACATTTTTGGAAAAGAACAGTGAAGTTAATTCCAACTGAAATGCTTTGTGTTCTCTACATTCAAAACCAAAGACATACTGTAAATATATTATTGACCATCAAGCAATAAAATTAAGTGGTAAACTTATATCTTTAAACAAACAGTAGGATGACTTTTCTGCAGTTAAACTTGCATCATATGCATTTAAGTTATGAACATGAATAGTAAAAAGAAAGCTGTTAAAAGAGATCTGTGTCCCATCTGATCGTATCTTTGTTTCACACACAGACTATGGTGTTGTATTAAATAGCTGCAGTCAGGCACAAAGATGTCCATATACGGTGTGAGTATGAGTGATGTAACTTTCACTCTTAGTTTTTCTTGGCAAACTGACACTTCAGTTTCATTTTAGCAGATCTTTGTCACCTTAACAGTAAAACCTGCTGAGATTCAACTACAGCCTGGGCCCAAGAATTTTGTAGGTAAAAAAGACTGACCTAGTGCTGTAACCTTTACCTTCAAAATTCATTATCTACTGGGGCTACCAAATTCAACAGCACGATGTGGAAATACGGCTTGTGTTGTCAGTGTCAGACTAGACTAGACTTCTAGATTTGCAACCCCAATTCGAAAAACTTGGGACGCTGTGTAAATCCTAAATAAAAATAGAATGCAATGATTTGCAAATCGCATCAAGCCATATTTATTCACAAAAGAACATAAACAAATATTTTACCAGTTCGTGGAAAATATTACCTCATTTTGAATTTAATGACAGCAACACATCTCTAAAAAGTTAAACAAGAGCAGGGAGCAGATGGAGGTAAATCTAGAGAGGTGGAGGTCTGCTCTGGAAAACAGAGGAATGAAGCTTAGTTGACACAGGTGGAACGGTCAGGTTACAGGGGGCAGAGGTGAAGAAGGTGCAGGACTTTAAGTACTTAGGGTCAACGGTTCAGAGCAACGGAGAGTGTGGAAAAGAGGTGAAGAGGCGAGTGCAAGCACGTTGGAACGGGTGGAGAAAAGTGTCAAGTGTGTTGTGTGATAGTATGAGTATCAGCGACAAGGAAAGGAAAGATTTTCAAGACGGTGGTGAGACCAGCGATGTTGTTCGGCTTAGAGACAGTGGCACTGAAGAAAAGACAGGAGGCAGAGCTGGACGTATCAGAGCTTAAGATGTTGAGGTTCTCTTTGGGAGTGACAAGGATGGACAGGATCAGGAATGAGGACATCAGAGGGACAGCTCATGTTAGATGTTTTGGAGATAAAGTCAGAGAGGCCAGATTGAGGTGGTTTGGACATGTTCAGAGGAGAGACTGTGAATATATTGGTAGAAGGACGCAGATTTATGGATGTAGTGAGGGAGGACATGAAGTTAATTGGTGGGAGAGAAGAGGATGCAGAGGACAGGGTTAGATGGAGGCACATGATTCGCTGTGATAACCCCTGAAAGGGAAAAGTCGAAAGGAAAAGAAGATGATGTAAACATCTCGGAAGTAAGGAAACCAGTTGCTGGAGTTTCAGAGAGGAATGTTCTCCCATTCTTGTCTAACACAGGATTTGTTCCTGAATGTCTCATTTTATGATGTGCCACATGTTTTCTATTGTTGAAAGGTCTGGACTGCAGACAGGTCAGGTCAGCACCCAGACTCTTTTCCTGTGAAGCCATGCTGTTGTTGTGTTCCATTTTGCCTCAGACAATTTTAAATGAGCTTTAGCCCAGAAAACATGGCGGCATTTCTGCACTGTGTTCACATAAGGCTTCTTCTGTGAATGACACAGCTTAAACTTGGATGGCACAGTGAACTGTGTTCACAGACAGTGATTTCTGGAAGTGTTCCTGAGCCCATGCAGTGATGTGCAGTAGAGACTCCTGCCTGTTTTTAATGCAGTGAGGGTCCACACAGAGATTCCTCCTGATTCTCTGAATCTTTTGATGATATATATGATATTACATACTGTAGATGATGGGATCTTCAAAGTCTTCGCAATTTTACATTGAGGAACATTTTTCTGAAATTGTTCCACAATTTTTAGAGGCAGTTTGTCACAGATTGGTGAACCACTGCCCATCTTTATATTCCAGAGGCTCTGCCTTTCTGAAATGTTCCATGTTACCCATGTTACTGACCTGTTGCAAATTAACCGAATTAGTTGTCAAATGCTCTTCCATTTGTATTTTTGGTTTGCAGTAAGTAATTTTCCAGCCTTTTGATTCTTCTATTACAACTTTTTTGAGATGTGTTGCTGAGCTAGGATTTTCCATAAAATGGTAAAATGTCTCAGTTTCAACATCTGATGTGTTGTTTATGTTCTATTGTAAATAAAATATGGGTTGATGAAATCTGCCAATCTCTATTTACAATTTATACATCGTTTTTGCTCACAGTGTTTGGTTTTTAGAAAATAAATAAAAGTAAATGTAAAAACTCTGCAAGGTGATAAAGACAAAGATGCATATATGTATGTATGTGTGTGTGTGTGTGTGTGTGTGTGTGTGTCTGTGTGCGTGTGTGCATGTCCTTAGGGTCAAGACGGAGACCACAAGAATTTGTTGGTTAGCGAATAAAACAAAAATAAAAACGTGCACCATGAGAATCTGCTGGTTGCCTTGATAGCAGTGTGTGTGTGTGTGTGTGTGTGTGTGTGTGTGTGTGTGCGTGTTTTCTTTTCCAGTAAAGAATGACTCACAGTTATTCTAAAGATTGGCACATTTTTACAAGCTGAGTAAGAACACTGTCAGCATGAAATTCTGTTACTGGCACGTCTCATCATGTCTTTACAGATATGATCTTTCTATGAATTTGAAATTTTGTAGACTTCAGTTTTGTACACAGCGTTGTAAAGGTATATAAAGGCTTTGATTTTGGTAAATGAAAAACAAAGCAAATACGTATTTCACTATGTCATAACAAAACATCCAGTTGAGTATTGATCGGTCCGTCTAGGAATTTGCAATGACGTAATCTTAACAATTAATTCAACCAATTCCTCTGGAATTCTGTGTGACCTTGTCATTTAAAACATCATACAAAGATTGCAGCATGCGTTGTAAACATTTTGTTTAGAAAATCAGGCATTTCAGACTGCAACGATCACATAAGGGTCCGTGAAATCCTGGAGGGACTGCTTGATGCTGTACTTGAAAGCAAATCCAGAAAAAGTCACGTTAAACTTCCAATTTACTGTGTTTTAGTTGGTACTGAAAGAACAGTAGGTCAGTTGATTATATTGAAGTCATCCTCAGTGTTTTGACTCCCAAAATATGGTTAAATTAGGTCAGTCATAGAATTTGGTTGCTGAGTTCAGTGACAGTGGTTCGCTGCCTGCAGAAGGATGCATTTACTTTAAATGACAAAACCTTCATTTATCTGCAGCTCTGCTTTGCTAAATTAATTCCACTGGAACCATAATGAATCATGAAGTTTTGTGACACACAGTAATTAAGTGGCCATGCATCTGTTTAATCCAGAGAGCAACTGACTGTGGATTGTGTTTCTATCTGTGACTGCAGAATGACAAAGTGTCTGACAGTCAGCCAGATGGGGAGTCACTCTCCGATCTGTAAGGTGGGTGGACAATAATGAGACACAGATGGTAGACACAAACACACACTGCTTATGCTTTATTGTACAATATATACAATACTCTGTGACATTTCATTAACATTTTGAGAAAAAATATGTCCGTTCTTTTTTTCTAGAGGAAGATCATTTGTCTACAAAATGCTGAAGCAGCGTACTTAGATGCAAATGTTGGCCACTTCTGCTCTTTAACGTAACAGTTGGAATTGTGCCTGGAGAATCCATTGGTCTCTCTTTCCAGCACACGTCCTGATTCATCTGACCACATACACACACACACACAAACACACACACATCAGTGTGAGCGAGTCTGTCTGGAAACAGAAAGGAGGTCTGGGAATGCTGAGGGGGGGGTGTCAGAGAAAGGAGAGGTGGAACGTTGCAACTTCAGGGCAATATACTGTGGACCACATGCTATGGGGAGGAATGCGTGTGTCTTTGTTAGAGAGTGGAAGCAAATGAAAAGAAAAGAGGAGGAGGAGGAGGAGGAAAGGAGCGAGGAGGGTGGGATCTAAACCATGGCTGCAGCGTGGCTCTGTGACTGAATGAAAGAAGCTCTCTCTCCCTCCCTGTCTCTGTATGTATGGACCATGTCCGCTGCAGCAAGTGACCACAAATCCAGAGCAAACACAGCAGAACTCTCCAAGTGACTCCAAGCTGGAAGTAAACATTTTGCAGACACTTTGTCTGAAGGTGCAACTTTTACTTTACTTTTTGAATTTTGAAGTTGGATTACTTTTTAACGGATTGCGTTTTCTACTGTAATAATTTTTCTTGTGTTACATAAGATCTATAAACTGAAGGACTCTTTACAGCAACACTTCGGGACCTTATTAAAGCTAATTTACAAACATCACTGAGGCAATTTGCCATTTAAACCAGAGCAATTGTAAACACTTTGTTTGTCTTTGTTTAACTTTCAGGCAGCTGTCAGTGTGTTTTATACATACATTCAAACACACAAGGATGCCTGAAACTGGGGCAGTGAGGAAATGAGAAAACCCACCATTCCAAAATACCAAAGAAATCCTAACTTTGAGTCTTAAACTAGTGCCTGATTGATGCTGGTGAAGACGCAACTTGCACACTGACTTACATCTTTTCATGTATGATGCTGACATATCATAAAGCGATTTGATTTGCTGCTTTATTGTGTAAAGTACCAAACTATTCTGAACTCAAAGACAGCATCTTAACACTATGAATGTAAAGATCTACACTTTGGTACCCCATCACAGCCTGGAACATGCCTCCCTCCACTGTTTTCTTCTGCCCTTCCTGCTGTTGCTCCTCCAAGCCTGGCAGGGGAGCTGTCATCCTCAATGTTTGGACTACAAGCCACCATTTGAGCCCCGGCAGCCACTGGCCTTCTGCAAGGAGTATTCAAAGTTTGGATGCTGTGATCTGGAGAAGGATGGGGAGATATCTGTTAGGTTTTACACCATTATGGCCAACTTCGACCATTCAGGTTTCAGCACCTGTGGAAAATACATACGCAACATCCTCTGTCAAGTAAGAGAAGCCTTTAATAATTCCAAAAACAGTTATTATGCCTGATTATATGGGTGGGTTCTCCTCTTCTTGGGCAACCAAAGGTTGAAGTAATGATATCTATTAATAATTGCATTTCATTATGTGTCTATAGTCACACTGAAAACATACAGCTGTCACTTGCTAAAGTAAATAAATGTGAAATTCTGTGGAATCCATGAGAATCTTTCCCACTGTGTTGCTGTGCTGTACAGTCCCAGATTTTGCAAACCTAAACATTTATTTTAAGCCAAGTGTGAGTTTGGCTATCTGCAGATGTGTGCAGTCCCAAATAGGAAACGTAGTGTTGACAGCTAATGTATTACAGCACAACGTCTTTGGTATGTGCACAGTTTGCATGAGTCAGTAGTTTATTTCAATTCAAGACTTTGTTTCCTGGGATGGGTTTTGTCAGGTAAAAATGGCATTTATACTCTGCCAGAAACCAAATACACTACAATGATGTTAAACTAAAAGTTTTTCTCTTTTTTTCCGAACCGTCATGGCAAATTTCAGTAACCAAGAAATAATGTGCTTTAATGGCAATTAGGAGAGTTTGACATCTGTTAAACAGCACTTGGACACTAAAGTTAAATCAGGCTTCATAAGGCATCATATGGTTTTAATAATATGTCCAGGAATTGGGCTTTGTGAATGAGCCAGATAATGCAGCCTATTAAAATCCTTCACCACTCTGATTGTGAATAAGGAACATGAACTGACCATTTATTTGATACTTTACAACTAAATACAAAGAAAATCTATTAAGCCAAAACTTTGACAGTTATTGTTAGACTTTGATTTGACTTGAAATTGTTGCATAAAGACTTGAAAGAAGACTCAGCGTAAACAATGCTTCATCCCTTACAGATTATCAGAAAACATTTGTTTTGTATCTTCTCCCACATGAGACTCATAAAGTTAGCTGACGTCAGCAGAACAACTGCATACGACATGACTCTACCTTTTAAAAACAAAATTCACTGTACCTACAGATGATTCTGCAGAACAGGGATGTTTGATTAGCTATGCAACATACGAGCTTAAAAACTAGCTGGACTTCAAGCAAATTTCAACACTAAATTTGTTTACAAAAGTAACATATTTTAAGTAGTAAAAATAAGGCAGTTAACGCGAACTCAACACAATAAAAGTTGCATATTTTTAAAACTGAATATCTTTTATTCATTTTACCATACTTATTGCATTAGTCTGGCAGAGAAATGTTGTAATAATGGGGTTGGATTTTAAGTGAGATCACAATCTTGGTAAATAGGAATAATGACTATTTATTTTTTAGAACCACTACACATTTTAGTTTCTTTTGCAAGCTTGCTAATCTTAGGCAGATTTGAGCATGCCAGCCTCTACTTCACTGGCAGAGTGAGCCTTGAAGCCTGTCCCATTCACTCATTACGTAATTAGCTGCTGACCACGCAGTTCAGACACTATGTGCCACTACTACGTGCAAATCCTAAGGGGAAAATGAAAGCTGGGTACAGCACAAATGTGGCCTTGCCCATGTGCTTCCGATAAAATCTTAATTATAGCGAAAAGACAAAGTAGGCTGAATGTTGTCCCTGTAATACCTCTTTCATCTTTAATATCAACACAAAAACGGGAGAAAACAAACTGTAATCTTCACAGCGGTTTAAAGCATCATACTTTATGTAAAGACCGTAACAAATCCTCAGACTCCTAAAATATAGGTTCCCATTGTTGCTGTAATTATATTGTACTGTGGTTCCTTCAAAGCAGTGCAGGCTGCATCTAATGACAATGCTGCACAGCACATATGACTTTCCGTGGTTAGTCTAGTTTGACTTAGGTAGAGCCTGAGTTTAGAACAATGTAAATATGTAAAAGTTGGACCTATTTTTAGTTAAAAACCTTTTAAAATGAGCACTATTATCTTAAATCTCATTTTAAAAGTTGAAAAAAAAAAAACTGTTAATAAAAAAAAGGCTGGTAAAATAAAGTTTACTTATGCCACTAAAGTGAAACTCTTCAACAAGCCTTTGTTTTTTTTTTATTTTTTATTTTTTTTTACAAATCTTCTTTAGAAGAAGACCTGCTGTTCTCTGTGGTTCTTGATGGTTTGTGTTTGGTCAAGTTCCACTGCCACGGTACTACTCTAAGGCCCTCTTTGTTCCTGCTGTGCTGCAGGAGCTTCCTGGCACTGATATTAATGAGACAAAGGTGACAAAGGGACTGGCAGAGAGATAGACAGAAAGTCAGAAAGAAACATGAGAATGTTTGTGTATGCATGTGTTTGGGAGACAGGATTTTCATCATTCCTCTCAGCTTAACTGACCAAACAAGCAACCATTTCCTCCTCTGGCCAGGGGTTCAGGATATGTCAGGTTTCTTCAAGAGAGGGATGGAGAGAGAGGAGGAAAAGATGAAACGTAGAAAGAAAGATACATAAAACCAAAAATAGGAAATAAAACAGAAAGGCACAGAGGGCTAAAAAAAGGCAGAAAGAGGATATAGTTTAATGCACATGTATCAAAAAAAATTTATGTTTTTGTGTGCATGCTGTGATTGCAATTTTTGATCAGCCTTCTTCTGCCCTTTGAGTGAGTGTAGAATTAATATTAAAACAAAAAACAACAAAAACATTTAGCAAGCACCTTTCTGTGCATCAGTGTTTTCCTGTTTCCATTTTTAATGAGCACTTTCACATGTGTCAGTCTTTTATGTGTATGTGTCGGTTCTTTCACTTTAAAAAGCCATTTAGTGAAGCTTGCTCTGATCACAGCACAAAGCTGCATCGTTACTGCATGAATGCATCACACCACAAAACGCTTGAAGCACACAATGTGTGTTTTTTCCTTTTCCATTTCTGCTTACAATGACAACTTTTGCAGCTTATCATCTAAACACAGTTGGATTAAAACTTCGATTTTCTTTAGAATAAATCGGTTCTGAGCTGGAAAGTTCAAAAACCAAATTATAGAAGTGTGAAGTGGCTGCATTGTTAGGGAACAGCTGTTAGTAATTACATATGTTTACCCCAAGATACATGGACCCATAATAAAACTGTCTCAGAACAATGGTTAGTTTTTCAATGAAGATCAAACAGTCACAAATCAGTACGTCAAACAGGAGAAGTATAGACAGTGCTGACTTTAATGACAAGTCTTTTCACCATGCAGAACAAAACACATTTACCGTTGACATTTAGGTTATAAACATATTTTCTAAACTGTACTCTAAACAGAGTATTAATAAATTTAGTCAATCAAGCTTCCATTTGCTACACATCCTAGTTTGCTCCGGAAACTTCTTTCGACAGATCCAGCAGCTCGGACTGAACGCAGCCTTTGTTTTGCCTTGCAGAGTTGAAGCTGTTTCTCCAGAGGGCTCTGATCTCTGCCCAGCAATGTACTTTCATGTCATTTAACAAAGAATGTCTGCTTCAGTGAGCTCCTCTGTCTCTTATTCGGTCAATGATTTATTTTTAGCTTTGGTTCATTCTGGGTCCAGGGTCCAAGATCCAAGATCCAAGAAAACAAGGGTTTGGATTTCTCTAAAGCCCCTTTCAGACAAGCACTGGACTTCAGACATTTTCCAGACTTTTTCTGGGGTAGGTGTATGTGTAAACGCAAGTCTGTTGGCCCTGACATTTCTCGCGTTTTACTCAGCCAGCTCTCTACTGCAAAGTCCGGATTATTTCCAAGCAAGCTCATTAGTGAAAAGAGAAGGTAACACTCCATGACTGAGTGGGCATCTTGATGATGTCTATTTCCTGTGAGTGCCGCGAAACAGAGAAAATACAACCACTGGAAGGTGAAGAACTCATTCATTCATACGAACACAATAAAAATGTCGAACTGGAAGGACAATGAAATTTGTAAACTTCTGTCGGTAAGGCCAGACCTGCAAATCGTCAAACAAATACAAAGAACAGCACAAGATTCTGTTATATATGACCAGATTACAAAGCAAAACACTGTCACTTCCGTAGCTTTGTTTTTGTGTCATGCTCGAAGTGCCCAAGCACCACCTCTTGGGCAATTACAAGGAGTATTTCTTCAGACAATGTCAGGACCAGATCCTCCTGACATTCTCTAGAGTACATGTCTGAAACGGGCTTAAATCAATTTTTTCTAACAGTCAAATTCACGCTGTCCTCCAGCAGTTTTTCAGAAGCTATTTATAAATAGCAGTAATAAAACTTTTGGCCATCATATTTATTACCAATTAGTCAGAATATGGCCTAACAAATAATACAAATTCTCTTAAGCCAAACATTTACCTTAATTATAGTTGCAGCTCGAGGCATATTGTAAATGTTTGTAGTTCCATGAGTGTTTCCTATGAACCACAGTCTGATTCAGAATGTGAAGGGGAAGCAGCTGCTGTTGTATCATTGAGACCTCAACAGTTTTTTCAGATCAGTATAATTGTGCATGAAATTCCTTAAGTAGCCAGAGGTAGCTTAGCTTTAGCACTGATATACCAATGTACTTAGCTGAGTAAAGGAAGAAAACATGTTAATGGTTTTGTTTGTTTTAAAACATTAGCAGAAGTATAGGATTTTAAGCACATTTCATACTTTAAACCCATGGATCAGTGAGCACACACACACACACACACACACACACACACACACACACACACACACACACACACACACACACACACACACACACACACACACACTCACATGCACACACACACACATGCATACACACATCAGCACTGTTAGTTTAATTATAAATAAAGTTAAATTTTTTCATGTATTTATGTTTGACTGTGTCCCATTTTCTGATGTATCTGTGTTTGTGCATATATAGAGTACTAGTAAGTATTTATATAGTTTGTTGTCACCGCTGCATTAAAACATACAGCAATCAACCATAATTTTAATACCACCTGGTGGTTTTAATGTTGTGGTGAAGAGGAGTCAGCACCGGCACTCTGATCAGGTTATAGCTCTGCAGCCATGTACACAACAGGCTGTGATGCATTGTGTGTTCTGACACCTCTTGATCACGGCCAGCATTACATTTTTCTGATGCTGATCACTTTCCACAATATAACAGAATCTAAACTTGCACTAGGAAATAGAACGTCATCTTTTAGAGCAAGGCCTACTGTACTACTTTAGCACTTTGTGATTTGCAGACAAATGTAAAGTGCTTTTTATAATTTAAAGTGCTTTATGACTAAAATTAGTTATAATAATTATTATTATTACTGCAACTGTTGAGCAGTGATTTCTTCTCATGCGTATACATTTTTAAAATACTTTTGCCTCCACCTATTTTCTATTACAAGTACCAACAAACAAAAAAACATTTTTAGAGAAGTGGATGCATCACAACAAATGATCAACTAGAAATTAAACAAGTTGTTTGCCTTCTTACAATCTACAGTACAATGGACGTAAGTCCCGTTTTTACTATCAATATTGCTCATATTGGTATTGAGTACATAGTAAACCCGCCCAACACAGCATTTAATCACAATTCGTGCAACTGTTTACCATTTATTCACTTTGTTTTTCACAGATGTTCACTGAGTAAGTAATCATATGTGTTTGTTCTCTCGGTTATGTTTCCTACTGATGATCCATTAGTCTGATCTGGCGCTGAGTGAAAAAGCACAACTTGACCACACAGTGGTTTGGTTGTCGTGCCTCCCTGTGCCTACGGCTCACCATTTTGGGTGTGGATAGTGTGGTTGTGACTTAATAACTAGCTGGACCTTCCTGGGATCCATTTATACCAGGGTGCACTCAGACAGGCTCTATATACAGTAACCCAGGCCTGACCAGTCATCGGGAGCTGTGGTGGAATAAGTTCACAGATCCTCTATTTGTGTAATCCATGCATGCCCTCAACTCTAACAGAAGAGTATTTGCCTAGATGAGGCTTAAAACTGTCTGTGCCGGATAAAAGTTTCTATAGAAACCAGAAGTTTCTATCTGCAATGATACACCTTTTAAAAATCTGCTGCAATTATAGCTCCCTCATAACGTTAGTTTCCAAAATTGTAGCTGTCAAATCTTGTGTTGCAGGAGTGTTCTCCGTATGCTGCCCACCTTTATGATGCTGAAGATGCCAATACACCTATGAGAATGCTTCCTGGACTGTGTGGTGATTATTGCTACGAGTACTGGCATCACTGCCGGTACACCCTGAGCCTCCTCCTGGAGGACGCAGGGAGCCCACTGCAGTTTGCAAATCTGACTGCTTTGTTAGAAGACGATCGCACCAAGTTTTGCAACTTTCTGGAGCTGAAGGACAAACAGTACTGCTATCCCAACGTATTGACTAATGCAGGTATGGTGTGTACTTGTTGGACATACACACGTATATGTTTTAAAAAGGTAGATTAAATCTTGTACCTGCTGGTGGTCCTAGAGGAAAAGGCAGGGGATGAGCAAAATCTTTTTTATTTATATACCTAAAATAATACGAATATGAAATAAGCACAAACCTGATACGTAGTTTCTAGGACATTTCAGTTGTGGATTCAAATCTTGGACTGACGCAAACCCTGGCTAAAGATAGACTGTGCATATACATTGTATTTAGCCTTTGTGGTCAAAGGTTTTTATTTTGATCATAAATCTTTCACATGACGTAAACTGTTTTTGTATACTAACATTTGGACATCAAGAGGCTGGAGTAAACAAATCTCACACCACTCTAGACTTGAATACAACTGATCCCTCGAAGCTAATTGTGTCTTTATTTTTCATAAACCCTACATTTCTACCTTGAACTTCCTTTATCATCTCTATTTGTCTATCCTCTTTTTTTGTGCCCAGAATTAAATGCCAACCTCGGCTCAGTACGTGAAGATCCTCAAGGCTGTCTGGAGTTGTGCTTACAGGAAGTTGCCAATGGGCTCCGTAACCCTGTGGCCATGATCCATGCAGATGATGGAACCCATCGATTCTTTGTCGCAGAGCAACTGGGTTATGTGTGGGTGTATTTGGCCAATGGCTCCAGGATCGACCGTCCTTTCCTCAACCTCACTAGAGCTGTCCTCACATCACCTTGGGCTGGAGATGAGAGGGGATTCCTTTGCATAGCCCTGCACCCACGGTTAATACTTTCATAACAACAGTTACAGTATATGTTAGGGTTACAGAGAAATGAACAGTGGTTTATTGCAGTTTTTAGTGGAGAAGGTCACTGCACCTACAGTATGGGAAAAGTATGATGTGGATATTCTCATTTAGTTTCTTTGTACTTAGGTTCACCACGGTCAAAAAAGCCTATGTCTACTACTCTGTGTCTGTCAAGAGGGAGGAGAAGATACGCATCAGCGAGTTCACATTGTCAACGCATGATGAAAACCAACTCGACCACTCCTCTGAGAGGTCACAAGTTCAAATCATTTTTTCTGACCTGCACTTTCTGTAACCTGGATGGTGAAACTGACCTCCAGTGAAATACTGTGCACCCTTGTCTTAAATTCATCCATACCTATTGTAGAACCATTCTTGAGGTGGTAGAGCCAGCATCCAATCACAATGGAGGCCAGCTTCTGTTTGGCCATGATGGGTACCTGTACATCTTCATCGGTGATGGTGGGCGAGCTGGGGACCCCTTTGGAAAGTTTGGCAACTCGCAGAACAAGTTAGTATAATCTAACTAATGCACCAGCCTGCTGCTGAGAAAGCAGTGTTTTAAGAAAATAACAGATCAAACTTATGCGTGCTACCAAAAGCTGCCAATCCTGACGAAAGGAAAATAAATCTTATAATTACAAAGCTTTATCTTATATGTAATTTAAGATCATTTAACTAAATAAGATAAATACATCTTTCTGGTTAGCCTAAGGTGCTCGTCATTTTAACTTTTAACATGCTCTGTGACGTTGTTGAGAAGTTAGTTACATAAACATTTAATAACAAAATAGTCTCGTCTAAACAGGTAAAGAGACAAACTAGTTCAGACAAGAATGACTTCCTGTTAATTAAATTCCATTTGAATAAAGTTTGATGAAAATTATCACAATTAAGGAGAACACAGATTTTAACAGTCAAGCTCAGAGACAATAATTTATAACTGTATAATAATGACTAGTTATCAAGGGTACAAATTATAGCAATTAAAATTACCACAAAATATCTCACTCTGTACTTTGGAAGAAGGAGGTTTGAACATGTTTTGTAATGTTAGAGTTAATTTAAAATATATCAGTCCTGGGCAATGAACTGCAGCTGTCCTAATTCTTGTTTGGTCACCAGTGGCTAAAGCAAAAATTACAGCAAAAAAAACGAAATCTACGATGTGCACATGTAGCTGTACACATTTGTACAGCTCTCTGAACATCCTCATTGACGACTGAAATGAAAATTTTACTGTTATATATTGAATTTATTGATTAATAATAGTAAAGTGTAGTTTGTCTCAGCTTGGGAAACCCTCTGACGAAAGCATGGATTTGAGGTGTTATCAGAGGCAGGTTAGAAACATGAAACACTGAGCTCGTTTTTGTTACAGTGTAGGTTTTACTCATGGAGTTTGGATGAGATACTGCATAAGCTCTTCTGGGAATGAGGAAAAATAAACTTTGCCAAGTCTAATATTGACACTACACATTGCAGACTGCCACACACTTACATGTGGATTTAAGAGAGTGTAAGGGGGGAAATTGGAAAGGGCGGAAAAGGAGTCAAAAGAGACATTGACGACGGCATAGAAAGGAAAAGGATTCATAGTGAATGACAGGAGAGACTGGGGAAAGATAGAAACAGTTACTGTAGGAAATAAGGGAAAAAGAAAAACTTATCTGATGGATAAAAAGGGATAATAACCATTGTACAGATTTGACAGTGTAATAGCATGTTTGAATATTTTTTTTAAATTTAAAAGAGCTTTAAAAGAGCCTTAGAGGAAAGCTCCTTTATCTTCTCTCAGTCCCCGAACTACTCTTTGTGTTGAATAGGTCAACACTTCTTGGCAAAGCGCTGCGTATTGACGTGGACAACAATGATGATGGAGCCCCGTACAGCATTCCCCCAGACAACCCTTTTCTAGGAGAGAAGGAAGCACGACCGGGTAAATGTCTTACAATTTAATCGCATCTGCTGATGTCCGAGATGAAAGCAACATTTAAATGAAAAGTTAGGAGGCCACACAAAGTGTTACTGCAGTAAGAAAAGCAGTAAAAATCTGAAAGAAAAAGAAAATATGGAAAGAGTTTTGCTAAACACAGCCATTTTTAGATAAAAACTTACCTTGAGGCTATTACAGAAGTTAAATCATTCTTTATTCCAGAAACCTGCTTTGGGTTTCTGTGATTTATTCTTTCAGTCATTAGAGGGTTTGTGTGCTATTTGTGTCGACATGTACGTTTCGTTCTTTCTTGGCAGAGATTTATGCCTATGGAGTGCGCAACATGTGGCGTTGCTCCATTGACCGTGGTGACCCCACTACAGGCCAAGGCAGAGGCAGGATGTTTTGTGGTGACGTGGGCCAGAACAAGTATGAAGAGGTTGACCTCATTGTTAAAGGTAGGATGCTTTTTGTTTGTGGCAACATTTGAGTTTAGAGGGATATTAGCATAAGTACATCAACACTCAGTATGTGAAGACAGTTTTTAAGAAAGTCCCACAAGGAGTCGTTCACTCTCACGGTACATAAACAACCTGTGATAATACACTATCTCCATTGTCTTTCTAACAATAAAATCAATGGGGTCTGGTTTTAAAGTCATTAAATAAACATGGAATTACAGCTTATGATGAGTAATCCATGTTTCCTTTTCTAATCAACAGTGGTTGTTTGATAAACATAAATTTAACACATATTTTACATTATAAAGCAATTGCACCTAGAGTGAATCGTATATATTTTTTATAAGTGACATTAACCATTTCAATACCTGTTTAAAGGTGGCAACTATGGATGGAGGGCCAAAGAAGGCTTCAGCTGCTACGATCGCAAACTCTGTCAAAACTCTTCTCTAGGTTAGTCGACTTTCTGGTTTTATTTCAGTGAGTCCATGAATTGGTTCAAATGTTCACAAAGAGGTACATAAAGTTGCCTCACAAAATGGATACAGATGTGTGCTAGTAGAGTAAAGGACAGGACAAACTAATGTGTTGTTGTATGTCTTTTTCTGTGTAGATGACATCTTGCCAATCTTTGCCTACCCCCACAAGCTCGGAAAATCAGTAACAGGAGGATACATCTACAGAGGCTGTCAGATGCCCAACCTTAACGGACTCTACATCTTTGGGGATTTTATGAGTGGGTGTGTATTTCTGCTGCATTTAAAACTTGAAATTGAAGATTTTTGTCCCTGCATGTGTGTCAAGGTAACATCAAGACTTAAGTGTGGTTGAAGTACAGGGAAAAAGTACAACCAGCTTTATATTCATCAAAAAATGCAGACACGTGTATACTTTTACTGATATGCATATTTTGTTTTTCTTCATTTAGGCGACTGATGTCCTTAAAGGAGAACACAACCTCAGGTGAATGGCAGTACAATGAGATCTGTATGGGACGAGACCAGACCTGTAGATTTCCTAAACTCATCAACACCTATTATAAATACATCATCTCATTTTCTGAGGATGAGTCAGGTAATGACATTATTCACTGCGTTCGACAAAAACAACAAAACTTAATGTCACATGGATTTTGTTAAAGGATTGTCTCAATAGAACAGGAGTTTAAACTGTTCCAGAGAGGGTTACTCTTCACTTAAAATCTGGGTGGAATTAATAAAAGCGTGCTGCTGATTTACAAGGGGTCTGTCCCTGAGAAAATTCCACAGAGATGTATTTGATATTTTCACCTAGAGTGTTCTTGTCATTCCCTCCCCATCTCTGTCTCCCTCACTTTGTCTGTTCCTCTATCCTTGTAGGTGAATTGTATTTTTTAGCCACAGGTGTCCCAAGTGCCACAGCCAAAGCAGGAGTCATCTATAAGATAGTGGACCCTTCCAGGTACCTTACCATTACCAACAGCACTTTAGCAGCAAATACACGTTACCACGCTCCCCCTGTGGTGCAGAGGTCTAGGTTTGAATTTGACTGAATTGATGTGTTGCTTATGCTATTTTTTTTCTTTCCCGATCACACAGACGAGCTCCGCCAGGAAGATGCAGCATCAAGCCTTCGCCTATTAAGATAAAGGGAAAACTGATTCATTTTCACCCCAAAGAAGGTTGTTAAAATGTCCTTTTCACTGCATTTCCGAGTTACTTTCTGTTTTACCAGAAAACCCACTGGAGCTTTATCTGCTGAATGCTAACAGAATAATATTAAACATGCTATTATGTCATAATGTGCAACATATAGTTAAATATTATGGTCTCATGTATCAAAGTATATGCAAGGTTTATTGTGCTGTACAAATGTTTTGATATTTTCCTGTTTTTGTTTGCAGAATTTGTAATCAACAAGAAACCGACCACCACACCTGTTCCCACGACAACAAGAAAGAGTACAACAACAAAAAAACCACAAAGAAAACCTATAATAATAATTAAACCGCCAATGCCAACAAGAAAATCAATAAGAAAAATGCAGCTGCCACCACCACCACCAACAACAATAGCAGCAACAACAAAAACTACAATAACAACTACAACAAGAAAAACAACATTACTGACAACAAGAAAAACAACAAGAAAGACATTACCACCAACTACAAAAACAACACTAAAATCAACAACCGTACCAACAACTGTGCAGATGGCCATGGCAACAACTCCTGCCACAACCACACCCACTGGTAGGCCTACTGGTTCACCCATTTACCAAACCTACTCCACTGATTATCCAAATTCCATGCTGACTATTAACCCAGACACTAGGTCCAGTAACTACTCAACTACCCAGCAACAGCCGAATGTCAGGACTAACAGTACACCTACCAGACTAGTGCACACATTGCCAAGGGGATTATCCACCAGTATCAGACCAGGTGGTTTGTGCTTCTGCACTCTATTTCTGCTTTACATTTTAACGGCTTAATGGCCAAATTAACCTTTTTGTCAGGCATATTCTTAAATGAAAGATTCTTTACAATTAACCTAAATAGAGTCACAATACTTTTAAAATATAAAACTATAAATTACAGTGCTATTACAGAGAAGCTAGAAGTAAACATTAGAATAATAATTATAGCAAGAATAATCATTACAATCCTAAAACTTTAGCAGGTAAGCCTGAATTGATTTACTGTTACATTTGGAGATATTTTTCCACGTTTTGATCTGTACGTCTCTTTAAAATACTGCTGAGTAGATAATTATTAATTATAGAGCAGTTCTGGCAATTAAAGCGTGTTACTATAAAACTCAGTTTAAAAACTGGAATAGTCCAAACTAACCAATGCACTTTTCGCAACAAACATTAGTGCACCTCAGCTCTGATACATTTACATTTACATTTAGTCATTTTGCAGACGTTTACCCAAAGCGACTTACAAGGGAATTACAAGGCAAGAAAAAAATCTAAGTCAAGGAGAAAACATCAAAGCAAAGTCAGTACTATTTTATTTTAAATTATTGTTTGGATTGTTTTGCACAGTCATTGTTTTGCACTATATAAAGAATTTTATATAGTAATATTTATTCTAAAATTTAATCTAAAGTCTTAAGTAGTATTCATATCATTAAATGTTAATAAAATTGCTGTAAATTTGTTTGAAAGTCAGTGTAAATTACATTAGTGTCTCATGGCTATAAAATTAATTTGTAAATTCACCTGTATAGATAAAGAATGGAAATGAATGATTTGCACAAATTCGTGTCATACTCAGGTACAGTGGAAGTAGCTAAAGGCCTTCAATTCCAATTGAATTCCTGCTAGTGTATTATTCTTTGGCTGGTACAAGAATCTAAAGCAGGATAAACAGTGGTTGTTTGTGTGATTAGTATTTGCGCTTCTTTACGTTAAATCAGGCATTATTTATTGTGAATAAATGGTTCTGTGTCAGCCTAAGTTTGGACATTCATCTTTGTGTGCCTGTGTTAATGTCTTTTCTTTGCCATTCTTCAACAGAAAACTGTCAGGTAATAAAAGATACTCAGCATTTATATCAGCATTTCTATGGTACTAGTTACATGAGTCATTTGTAATTTTTGTAATTATGCATATTTGCTTTTTTATTGAAAATATTCTCAACCTCATCTCTGCTCTTTTAAGGTGCAGTAAAAATGTGGTTAGCTTAGCAGTGGAAGGGGGCAAACAGCTTATCTGGCTCTGTCCTAAAGAAACAAAATCCACATTATTTGTGTATTGATTTGTAGGTTGTGGTTGAGTTGAAGTTTTACAGGGGATTTTGTTTATTTCTTAGACAGGCACATTGATTTCATGTACAGCTTAAAACATATGTTTTTGTTCATATTAAAACTTATTTGATACAATTATTTAATTAAGGGTCTTCAGGGCACTGGAAAGTGTACTTTGCTGGAGCCAGACTAACTGTTTTCCTATGTTTCCAGTCTTTCAGTCTGTTTAGACAAAGCTAAGCAGCTCCCAGCAGTAGATTCATATTTAATGTACAGACATGAGCAAGGTATCAAACGTCCCATCCAACCTTTTCCACATGCATATTTTCAAAATGTGAAACATACCAATGAAAAAAAAAATTAAGCTCAATTTTTCAAATAAAGAGAGTGATTCTGTCTCTCTCTTAGGTTATCGAACAGCCATCATGACTGCAGCCTCGTCTAGGATTGCTCAAAGCTCAATCATCGACAGATCCCTTCATCCACCCCCTATTACCACCTCTCAAACTTTAACCTCACCACAACCTCCTCCTTTTCCATCTACAACATCCCTGAACCAACCACAGGGGACTGTGACCTCTGCACATTATGGCAAGCCTGCTGGTGCGCTGATCACACCACAACCATCAGACTGGAGCCAGAAAGCCAGAACACCAAGTTACAAATCCCAGAGACCACCAATCAACACAACACTGCCTAAAACACAGGAAGAGAAGCTGCGGCTTGGAGTGAAGCTGGGAAGCACTAGGGAGGGCAACCAAATATATAAGACAGCCAGAGGACAAGATGGAGGTCATGGGCACAAAAGAGGAAGGGGAAGGACAAGGCTGAAGGCTGGCTCAGTGAGACTGGTCAGTGCTGATGGTTTATCAGATCGAGGCAGAGTGGAGATCTTTATCAGAGGGCGGTGGGGGACTGTGTGCGATGACCTTTTCAACACCAAGGCGGGTACCGTGGTGTGTCGACAGCTTGGCTTCACAAAGGTAGTGGCGGTGATGAAGAGGGCTATTCTGGGGGAGGCGCACAGCAGCGTTAGGATCCTGCTTGATGACGTGCAGTGTGAGGGCGGGGAGAGCTCGCTGCTGGAGTGCAAGAGATCCCTGGTTGGGAAACACAACTGCTCACACAGTGAAGATGTAGGGGTGATCTGCGGTTAGCAAAGAGGGGTTAAAAGTAAAAGAAAAGAGGAAGATGATGGAGAAATGTAAAGTACCATCACATACACAAAGTGACTAGTGAATAGTGATATTAGGAGGAACCAGGCATAGGAGAAGAGTTTGTAATATTATCATAAATGGTTATTCAGAGTGCACATTTTTAAGTGTTGATGTTGTTACTTTCATAACATTTCCATTTATTTTATTTTTAAATGTTTTTCTGTTTACCATATTTTTCTATTTCTCAATTTCAATTGTCCATCTACATCGTTCTGACATTTCAAATTCTGGGTTGAGGACCCTTGTTGCAATCAATTATACTGACAAAAACTTGCTGCTTTTTCAATTCTGAGAGATTGAGGCAATGTTTTATTCATTAATAATGTTAATTTTCACCAAACTGGTCAAAATGGATTAAAATAGTTTAGGAAAACCTTAATGAACCTTAATTGTGTTTACACATGTACTCAAAAAATGCCACCCACGGTTTTTAAAAAAGTAAGATGTTTGTATTTTTGTATTGTAAAATCTCAGCTGGTCTATTTTCTATTTGCATTTTGACACCTTTATGAATGTAGTTTTAAGATAAAAAAAAGGTTTATCAAGGAAATGCTGGACATTCTGTAGGATGAATGTAGTTATATGTTTCCACTTTTATATACACTAAAGAGATTTAACAGCATTGAGCACCGGTGGCATGAATAAAGTTTACTGTAAAAAATATTTCTTGCAATTTTCTCTATTATTCTCTGACAGTGCAAAAAAGATTGATAGCACTCTAGATCATAGACACCAAAAAAAAGCAAGTACTATATACCACAACAAAGGCTCATTGAACCATATTGATTACATGATCCATTAACAAATTACAGTATTTAGGCAACACAAGCATCTGTGATGCTACACACTGCACGAAACAGTCCATTACAGATTGTCTTGTAATCCCAAATACCAACGCAAGAGAGAGCCATAACACTGTGCAATTTATAAAGCTGTATATTTACACAGTCTAGTGGTCTGCCACTGACCCAGATCTGTGGGGAGACACACACGTGCGCACACACACACATGCATTTGTTCATGTACCTTAATTTCTTAACAGAGCTGCAAATGTGCACATACATTTTAAATATCTGAACATGATACTTTTGTGACTGACTGCACACCTTTTGGATAACTTTTCTTAACATGCAATTATTATATTGTATCAGAATGTATTCATTCTTTCATTATGTGTTAGAAGAGTGGGACACTGAGTAAAGACAAAGAGTTTGGGGAAGGCAGAGTGTAAGAGTGACGCTAATCTTTGGCAGCAGAGAATTTAACTGTGATGTTAATTATCTCTAATAGATCTAAGTCTGATTAAGATGTCAAATATCCCTGAACATGATAATACTAAAAAGCGGTAGATAGAATATGCTACTGAGATAAACTAAAACAACTATAGTAATAAAGGGTACTACTACTGAAAAAACACATAACTTCATTAAATCACAAAACCCCATTAACAAAATAAAATGGAAGTAAGAGGCAGAGAAGAGTGGGAGGACTGGACCGGAAGAACGTATTAAGTAGCCTGCGGCTTTATAAGGGTTTTGTAAAGATGCACAAACACGGATGAACATGGAAGCATGCACACAGAAGGCATGCATGATCACACACACACACACACACACACACACACACACACACACACACACACACACACACACACACACACACACACACACACACACACACACACACACACACACACACACACACACTTTTCCCCAGTGACTTTTGTTTCTTATTTTGCTCTCTTGCTCTCTCCAAGCCCTCTCTCTACTTCTCTCTCCCTGGTGTTTGACTGCTCTACAGTTTAAAGTTGTGCTTTTGACAAAGGCATGTTTTAATATGCAAAGTAAATGCATACAGACATTGAAAATATGGGAGACTAATTGACAGGAAAGGAGAGCAGGTTAAGAAAACTCTGGAATCAGTAAAAAGATGGATGTGTCTGCTGCTTCTTTGCCTCTGTACATGTCTGCTGCCAGCATGTGTCTGTATTTATATGAATCTTTTTTCCCCAAGATCTGTCTGTCAGCTCTGTATATTCTGCTTTATAGTCTCTCCTTCATTCTCTCCTTTATTCTCTCCTTTAAATCTAAGTAAAACATCAAATTCACATCACAGAAAATAAACACATGCATAACAGTTGCTACCTGTCTAAAGTATTTACAAGGGTTAACCAGTTTTTTACTTGCACCTAATCCAATATGTACAGTACATACATTTGTACCTGATCTTTCTTATCGCTGCCCAGTGGCATGGAAACCAGGAACGACATCCCTATGATGTTAATATGGTTGTCTATATAGGTTGTCTAAAAGTTATGTCCAATGCCATATTAATTTTATAATTCTCATTTGTTTCAACATCTGCATGTCTCCTGCCATATCGTTAGGATTAGTAAAAGCCTGACGTTAAAGCAAACATCATGGTTAAAGAACACATTAACTCCAGGGTGAAAAACAATCTTTTATTGCCCTCTACAGATCAGAGGCTGCATCACAGTTTTGTGTGGTTAGATGCTGCACCTGTAACCACACCCAGCACTGATGTGATGGAGTTCTGGTGTTCGGCATCATTGCACCAAAGTGCAAAGCTAAATCATTGAAGGTCAGGGGTACTGGGCTATATAACTGATGAATGGAATAAACTCTCTGTGGTCAGCGACTTTAAATAATGAATTATTTTGAGCCCAGAAATAGACTCTAGACATTACTATCACCAGCCACTGGAAAAGGGACAAGGTCGTTTACTGTATCTATTCTCTGAACAAAAAGTATCTGTTATCTTCAGACACTGAGACACTAATCTCTTTAGCTCATGGTGACCTTTACAGACGGTGAATGAGTAATTATTCACATAACTTTCAGTATATGCAAGAGTGAAACCATAGGGGTGGCACTAGGGAACCCCAGAATCGGATTCTATTTACGTTTTCACATCTTCCCAACTTTTTGGGAATTGGGGTTGTAATAGTTATACAGTTTATTATTTCCAAAAAGGTTGTTTTAACTTTTGAAATCCTTTTTCAAATGTGCCACCTTAGTTTGCCACCCCAATAAAACATTTAGAGATCCGGCCCTTATCCTATGACCTAGATTAGTTAGTCTTCTTAGAGATTCTAATCTAGGAATAGTGAAGATGTGATTTTTACAAAACAGTAACCATCATGACCAATAGAATTAATTCATTCAGGGACACAAAATACTCACACACACATACACACACACACACAATCACACACACTTCCCATCTGGCTTGCATCACAGATGGTGGTACTGGGTGATGCTAGAGGCCAAAAGGACAGCTCTAACTAGCTACACACACACACACACACACACACACACACACGGATAAGGATTACGTGACATTCTTGTGTGATAGTTTACACATATATGCACTAATGTTCAATATGGAACAACAGGCACAAATAAACACACTGAAAAACACTCAGTCTTCTTCTGTTCTTCGTTCTTACTTTCTTACTTTACCTGGTGCAGCTGATGTTTGGTTTATTTGTTCAATAACTCAGCCGCTTCATGTGTGTTTTTGTGTTCATGGTAGCAGTAACATGAATGAGCTTTAGATTTCCTCTGTTCTTTCATCGATTTGCTGCTGTGTTGTCACACTGCAGGAAAATGTCTAACCTCATTACTCAGTGTGCCATGTTTTAGTGTGCGTGGGTGCACTGTGAATGTTTTAAGGTATTCAACTAAAACCTCACTGTATGGACATTTTTATTTACCAGGATGCATTTGTGTCAGCCAGATGCAGAGAGAGAAGGAAAAAAATCATATGAGAAAATGTGAATGTAATGCATTTGTATTATTCATATTTGCAGGGATATGAATGGTGTACATGCATCCTGAGAGCTTCCCTCTACCAGAGCCTGTCCACTCTGTTCTCGAAGCTTCTGCTTGTGAGGGAGGGGGGAGAAATGCAAGCACAGGACATAGAAAGAGAAAGGGAGGTGGAGAGGTGGTGATGGAATATGTGAGGGAGAGGTGAGCAAAGACAGAGGATGAGGTGGGGAAATGGAGAGACGAAGCGAAAGGGTGAATAGATAAACCGGAGGAGAGGAGATGGAGGGAGAGGGTGGGAGACAGACGCTGAGGCAGAGAAGGACAAATATAGAGAGAATGAGAAGGTTGGGGGGGAGTGGTGATGAGGGAAACGGAGTGAGAGAGACAGAGAGAGGAGGGAGGGAGGGAAGGGGGATGCTGCAGTTTAGTGATAGCACAGACAGAGGCTGCAGGAGCAGACAGAGGGATGGAGAAAATCAATGAGAGGTAAAAAATTAGGAGAGGAGAGCAGCAGAGCATTTTCAGAGAAAACATGCCAGGAGTCCTATACAGGTAAAAACATTAAATGGCTATAAATGAATGAATTCTGATTTTTTTGAATTCTAATAGTTTTGACTGGGAAAGACCTTTTCTTCTATGACTGCTGTATCGAAGGTTTCCTGGATATCACCGAAGAGCAGTCTGCCTGACAAACTATTCATCCATTCACAAGTCCACACATACGCATCTCCATCAATACCTCCATCAACCCCCTTGCTTGGCAAGCTCCACCCCTGCCCTCCCACCTCTCACTTCACCACATATTAATTTTACAATCGTGTCTCTATTCCAACCACAAGCAAGCTTTTCTCCACACCCACCCTTCCTCTCCATCCTCCTCCTCCCTGCCCCCTCTCTGTCTCCATATCTCTTCTGTTGTCAATTCCATAGATCCTATGGGCATCTTTTTTTTTTCATCTCCAACCTCTTTTCCCCTGTCAAAATGGGTCTTTCTGTTGCAGTACTTATGTGTTGCCACAGAGCTTTTACCATTGTTGTACATTTGTGTACTTTTCTCCCAGAGTGTGACAAATGAAGAAGCTCCGGGGGTTAAAGTTTCCACTCTCTGCTTGACTATCCACAAGCTGTCCATCCATCTGTCTCAGCAGGATACAAGAAGCATCATTTTGGTGACTTAGAGAAATGCTGAGCGGATCCTGATGTGGTTAGAGGGAGGAATAAAAAAGCTGGAGAACATTTGCAAGCTTCTGGAAGGAAAAGGGAGGAGAGAGAGAGAGCAGTATGAGTCACAGCACAGCAGCTAGTGTTCTGTGTATTCAGTACAGAAGACAAGAGGTAGAGCGAGAACAATGAGAGAGATACAGAGACAGGACCTGTCCAGGATTGAGCAATCAGACGACAGAAGGACAGGATGAGGACAGGAGCAGCCATACTGGCAGGCAGTGAGTGAGATATAGGTCAAGTGAGTCAGCTTGCTAGAGGAAGAGGGAGGCGAAAAGAGGGTGAGTTCAGAAAGTGGAGGGATTGGTATGACAGAAGACAGGTGAGGCAAGGTTGAGTGAAGGCTTGCTGCAGGGTGAAAGTGGACTCAAAACTGCAAGGAAAGAACATACAAGCTTAATGAGAAGGGAAGAACGTCCTGAGTGACTGTGTCTTGCTACAGGGAGAACATGACTGAGGTTTGCATATAGGAGGACAATCTTCAAGAAGGTGGACCACAGAAATAAATGCTAGATGGAGCAGGACTTGGATGTAAAGAATAAGTCTGGCTAGATAAGAGCAAAGTTTTACATCCAAGCAGAGAGCAAGAAGTAAACAGGACAGCAAGAGAGCTGAGCTGAAAACACTGTAGATTAGAGAACTTGTAATTCAACGCACAACAACGGGGACATTGAAACTTTAACTGTGACAGCAACACAACAAGAGGTTCCTGTTAAATATTGATGCTGACAGCCCATTCTGGAAAGAGCACACTCCTTGCACCACAGAGGGGAAAACAGAAGGAAGACACACAGTTGATTTTTTGTTTTAAAGGATTTTTAGAGAGGACATAAGCTGTGTAGTGTGCCAGATAACAGCTGAGTTTTGTGAAGTAGAAATGTTTCTGCAAATTCAGAGAAGACCGACAAATTAGGAGAGGCTGAGCTGGAGCTGGCCAGCTGTGCAGTGGGATAACTACAGACCACTGAGACCACATCAGGACAATACGAGGACAAGACCCAGCAGTTTGATAAATACAGATTAATTTTTTCTAACTGACAGGCTTTACCTGCTTTGACAGCCACTTCATCGCCAGAGGAGAAAAGGCAAACGCTGCTGAAGCACTCACCATTGTTTCCTGTTATTATTTTGTCCTGGATTAATCCCTCATCTCTGAAAATGGCCTCATTACAAAGATTTGACCAGTGGAGATTTGCTGTCATTGCTTGAGGAAATGTAAGTGTGTAAGTGTGCTTTGATGTGCATCAACATGAAGGATCCTTTAATTGGAGCAGGATGCATACTTTGATTAAATAAACTCGTGATGGCTCGTAATGTCACAAAGGCACAAAGGTAGGGGCTGAATCATAGATTCCTCCAAACATCACGGCAATAACGCAGGAAGACACAACGCCACAGTTTCCATCCAGCTTCGGACAGACCAGCTGCATGTGTGTGTTTGGCTGTGTGGGGGTGTAAGCACCGTCAAGGAGCTCAGCTGTGTTTATGTGTATGCTTTGAACTCAGCTGCATCTGAGTGAATTATCAAAGTGTTGCCCAGAGCTGTGTGTGTTTGTGTGTTTGTGTCTGTGTGTATGTGTGTGTGTTGCCTGGATTCTCCCCACCAGCGACAGAGCTGGACCTGAACAGCAGTAGTGAGAGGGGGGACAGGGAGGAGGAGGAGGAAGAGGAGAAGAAGGAGGCGAAGGAAACCAGCAGGACGGAGGAAAAGAAAAAACTGACAACATGCTCGGATAAAGAGAAAAAAGAAAGGAGTCTTTGGCTGCCCCCCTGGTGCAATGTGTGGTGAGTATGCATCTATACATGCATATGGCTGCCATGTGTGTTTGTGCGAGAGCATGCACGCTGTTCGTCCACCAATGAGAATTGTATTCCCTCAGGAGGCTGGCCAAGGTCAAAGGTGAAAGGTCAGCTTGAGAAGTCAGAAGTGTTAAGGCATTTCACATAATTGGATGCATGTCATGCTATGTGACAGCGTCCACATGATATGGAGGTCCACTGGGAGACATTATGTTCCATCCACCAATTTACACAATTGATCATAGACCACATGATGCCCTGTAGCTCATGTGGCACTTGAATGACTGTACAGGATGTCTAGATGTCATTTATCAAAATATTCACTAATTAATGTAGCAACGTGATGTGACGTAATGTAATCAAAGTTTTATCATGCTATTTACATTTCTCATGAAATGTTGTAGTGTGTATATCAGTTGGTAGGGACGCATGGTCTCACTGGCATGTTATTGAATGTGGGGAGAAAGGCTTTGATTGTCAGGGAATATATGTTACCATTTTACCAGAAAGTTGTTGCTTTACTAAGGGAAAATGAAGTTTTCTTGTATTGCATGCTATACATTGCGTTTAGTACATGCTACAAGTAGTCTTGATACAGGTAAACAAACTAGAGCCCTGAATATGCAGGTTTATGCAAAAATACATTTTAAAGATTTGGTTCCGTAAGTTCTCAGGATTCTCCTGTTTTATGGTGAGAGTCTGTCCAGAACCTAAAAGGAATAGTACTTGGTGGCTATAGTTCTGTTCAGAAAACACACTCTCAAATTCCTCCCAGAATGAATCTACATTGTAAGAAAGACGGACAAAGGTAAAGTCCATGGTCTAAAAAAAATGCTTTCTAAGGTTTAGCTGGGACTCATATCACTCTTCAACTGTTTTATCTAAGTTAAATACAGTCATTGTCTTTTAATGACGCAACATTTTCAAGAGAAATTACCCTCTTTTTGTTTCCCCACATACTGCGGCTAAAGAATTCCTTATATTGGCTAATTACTCACATTAGAGAGACACATGGGGCGGCAGTGGGTCAGTTGTGAGAGTGGCGATGAGCAGAGTGGCTGGGTCGAAGGTTCACGTCACGCTCTTCCTGACCATATTTCAGTGTCCAGCCCATCCCCATCCGCAGCCGTGCAGTGCCAGTCCCAAGCCAGGTAGAAATTGGGGAGGGTTGCGTCAGGAAGGGCAACCGGCATAAAATCTCTGCTAAATCAACATGTGGATAAATGATCTGCTGTGGTGACAAAGAACTCACAGGAGAAAAGGGAAAAAAAGAGTGAATCAAACACACCATAAAGTTTATGCATGATTTTACATTGTACAGCGACACACACATGTACTGTACGAACCACAATACACAGATAAAACAAAAATGCATAACCAATATAACAATCTCTCTGGCCCTTGGCATAAATTAACATTTGTTTCTACAACCTGAGTCAAAGATGTTTGAAACTTTCTCAAAGGTTGCATCTTCGGAAAAATGTCATACATCAGATTTGCATTTTTTACATCTGATGGTTTGACTTATCACCAGTAAACAGCTGATGCTGAGGCGCTGACAAGCTGGACCACACACACACCTATTGTTCTTTCTTCCCTACACTGCCTCCTTTGAACAGATGCTTTTTCTCTCCTCTCTAGCTGTCATGAATCCAGCACTTACATGAAGTCACTCTGTCTTACAGCCAGTTCATTCATTCTTTCATTCCCTTCCTCCTTACACATGAGCACAAATACTGACAGGCACTAAAAACACACATGTAGAAAACACTGAGGAAGCAGGGCTGTGGCTGAGGAGAAGTGACAGTGGCTTCATGGCCGCCGGCTTTATTTGCAAGCAGCGCTCGCCACACGATCGCTCTGTGTATCAGCTCAGTGTGTCAGAAAGAGAGAGATAGATGCAGACTGAAACAAGAAAATTTGTGAATTTATGAACAGCCTATAGTGTTAGATGAAGACTCCATAAAGTGATTTCATGATGTAGCCACTAAGTGCTGCTAAACAGCTTTTCTTCACAGCTTAGTTGTTGCCATACTAGATATGTGAGTGTGTGTGTGCGTGCATGCGTGTGCTCATACACTGTACGTGTTCGTGTACCATTGATTACTGCAGTGAGCCAAGTGTGTAGACCTATTGAGGCGAAGACAAAAGCTGTAAAAAATTGATTGAGACACTCTGTGGAGTCAATAACACTGCCAATCAATTTCTCCAATCGATACCTGCAATTATTTCTCTCTTTGATCACTGCATAGATGACCGATTGTTCAGCCATGTTGTAGCCATTTACAGCTCATCAGGGAGGATTTGAATAGTTACGTATTAATAAGACATTCAGCAGATAGCTGTAGATGGCATTTTCTTGTAGTTATTAATTTATTATCAAATTTCAAATTACTATTTCTTATGTGATTTGGTCTCATGCTGTTTAACATTTTATATTACAACAGTCCTATAATCGGCTCTTTAGCATTCTGTATATCACTATGAATTGCAATGTAACAAAAGGTGCTGTGCTAACTGTTGGATTGATTAAATATTAATTATGTAAATATTGTTTACAAATGAAAGAAGTCATTGACATGGCTATAACTTAAACGCGATCAGTTGTTACGGGAGATGTTTGAAACTGCAAATGCTGCAGTGTGTAACTAAAATACACATGATGAAAAGGAGATGAACAATTTGACAGTCAGTCATTCTTTTGTTGCTGCCTCAGTGATGTCTAACAGCTGCCAGCCATGTGGCACAGGTGATGTGCTGGTGGCTGTGGGAAACAAAATGAAATTTGTTGCTTCCAACGCTGCCTTTGGAGGACAAAGAAAATGGAATTTGCTGTTATCAAAACGACCATTAATCCTGCACTGACTACGACTGTCATGTAGATAAAACACTGAGTCCGTCCAGTGAGACTCAGTCTTTTCACATCCAGATGTAGCAATGTAATTCAACCATCTAGCATGTTTGAGGGGGGGATTTGTATTCCACATCTGATTAAATACTATATAGGGACATTTTGCAGGAGCAGATGCAGTAAAACCTATGGTCCCTGAAACATAAGTTTTCTTATTGCTACAGTACCTTAAAGTATCTAATGTGAATGTGCAGAGACTTTAGAGGATAAAGCAACTTAATGGGTCGTTACCCATTAAAAGACTTTCAGTCTATGTCAGTCAGTTCAACTACAAAAGGACACTGAGTACTGCATCTGCTCTATACACATAGTATTGCAGTAATGCAATATTTTAAACTAGCTTCACACAAGTATATGTGTATGTATGTAATGTATGTAAGGTGAATATGGCACAAATCTTTGTTATAAGATTAATGAAAACATGAGATTAAAGAATGTTCCTCTCAAAGATCAGAACAAAGCCTTTAGAGCATCTCACAGACTCACACAATCTTGGTGTTGTGAGGACATTGGGAGGATATTTTTCAGTGCTTTTATCTCTTCTTCCATCCTCAAACATAACTTTTATGTGCTCATTTTTCAGTTACTAAATCTCTTTCTGCAATTCTATATTTGTTATGTTGTATAGGACAATCAATGGATGTTTAAGCTAATGGTTTGGATGCCAACATGAGATGAGGTATAACAATATAGCATTTTGGCAGGTTTTCCTCTAATTATGTCTCCATATTTCAACTATATGTCTTTATTTGTGTGGGTGCCTCCTACTTGGCCTATCTCTGTGTCTGTTTCTCTCTCTTGCACAGAATGTTTTAAATTTATCTCTGCTTGTCCTCCATCTGTCTTATTATATGTTTGAGCTCATTAATGTTCCATGTGATCACTCCCTAGAGGTGCACATTTGAAGGTTGTCATGTGAAATAACCTTAACCCAAATCATAACTAATAGATGCTACTACTACAATTTAGAAGTATTTTTCCAAGATTGTTTAGTCCGTGGGACATGCATGTCAACAGGCAATACTCAAAAATGCGGAGGTGCATGGAGATGGTAGTAAAAATGTCACTTGAATGATGAGGACAAAGTAAAAAATACTAATATAGGTCACTCCAAAAATTTGAAACTGTACAATTTATCCAGTTTACACATGTGTAAAATATTTTCATCTTGTCCGAACCTTGCAATTCTTCTGGAACAATCAAAACATGTTAGTCATGAAGTATTTGGTGATGAGCCCATGTCAGATAAAGTCCCCCCTTCTGAATTAGGCTCTGGAAGTGCCTATGCCAAGGGCCTCGTCACATTAACATCTTACTAATACAGCCTAAATGCTTTTGTTTATGAATCCTGATGAGACCATTGCACAGCTTCAGATGACACAGGCTCACATTTACCTAAGGTACATTTTGAAACTAATCTATCAGATAAATATTATAAGATTAATGATTAGTGACTTCTTCCCATACACCCAGCTCACAGGTTCTTATTTTCTGTCTAGGCATTCTCATGACATCACCTTGTTACTGAATCACAGGATAGCCTCTCAGACTCCTATCTGCAGACATGTGCACTGCACTGCAGATGGACCATCTGTAGGAATTTACATCACACTCTATATACATTAACTTGACGGTGAAATAAGCCGACCAGCTATTTGCACCAGTTATGATGAATATTGTGCATGAGTTTCATGGGACAGACTGCCTTGCATTGCTCATTCGGTGGGGAAGCCACTGGTGAATTCTTCAGTGTTACTAAGTGTTTGACCTGCACAGCACAGTGTCCTCACTGTTTGCATCAAAATCGTTTTGAATAATGTTTACCATCCGTACATATATGGCAATAATATGTAAAAGAAAAATGGTTTTCTAAACTGGTTTGCATGAGAAAAAATGAAATATACAGTTCACATCCAATTAGTGTCTATGTAGGTCTATGTCTACGTAGAGGGATTAGTGTATGATTACTGCTTTCTGGTTTTACTTTTAAATTAACCCCTTACGTTATACCTGCAACACAAAGGAAAACGCTATGGTGACTAAAAATTTGCAAGCCTTGCACTTACAGTACATATGGTGCTTTCTGAAAGGCTTATCTATCTATAAATTCTACAGCACTTTTGGACACATGGTGTTGTATAAGATTTATTATTATCGTTGCTGTTATATGCACAATGTACGCATACAGTGTAATACACATATTAAAATGTAAATTCAGATGCAAAATAAAATTAAAAACAAGTATCATCTCAGACTGCTGTTTAATTTCAGTGCTCAGAAATAAAAAGGAAATGAGAGAGTGGAAATAAGCAGGCAAACTTTAATAGATTACATTTTAAAAGTCAGCATGCATATTTTTACACACATTGTTTCATGTAACGTGTTACACTCACAGTACTCTCATGCTAAATACCAGCCAATCACGCATCCTTCATCGATACTGCTCCTGCTTAGGGTTGTAGGGGGGGCTGGAGATGATCTCAGTTGTCATTTGGTGAGAAGCTGGGTACAAACTGGGCAAATAGCCAGTGTATTTCAGGCCTTACACAGAAATAGAGAAACTTGCCACACCTACAGGCAATTTAGAATTCCTAGTTAACCTAACTGCATGTCTTTGGACTGTGGGAAGAAACTGGAGTACCTGGAGGAAACCTATGCAAGCACAGGGAGAAAGTACAAACTTTATACATAAAAGCCAACATTTGCACATAAAATATAAGAAAATACCAACATGTTATAAAGTATCCAAACTTTTGCATTTGGCAAGTGACAGCTAGGATAGGTTCCAGCACACTTGCAACCCTAAACAGGATACACATTTCAAATAATGAATGGATGGATGGAGAACTGTTACAGAGCAATAAGAATCCTACACATTACGGATATATTTGGAACAGCTGCCTAAACATAATAAATTACAAACGAATTTCAAGAAGGCACAATGTTTATAAAACCTGTTACACATAAAATCTGACAAACCTAAAAGTAGTTTAAAAAAAGTATAAAAAGTAGTATAAAAAGTAGTGTTTCTCTGTAAACAAGTGCTGTGCAGTAAATTTAAATAAGTGTATTGTGAATTTATGGCACACAGCTTAGATCTACTTTAGAGTAGTGTAGCACCAATTCATCTCCATTTTCTCTTACTCTACTATACTGTACTCTACTATGCTAAGTTTTTTAAATTTTTGTTTGTTAAATTTTTCCTTTATACTGTGCTTTATAGTTTGGAGTGATGCCATGTATTCGCTCTAATTGGGTTGGAAATAATCATGTTACACTGCTGAATGGCTAAACTACATCAAAAGAGTGCAATGTCCCATTCTTTACTTCCTTACACACACACACGAACACACGAACATACACATGCGCACACACGCACACACACACACACACACACCTCTGGGCTGCCAGAACAGCTGCTGGATGTGGAAATGTTTACCCAGCACACCAACAAATTGAAAAAGTACAATAACAACACAAATCTAATCATTTCTATGGTCTACATGTGTGTGAGTTTATTAGGAGGTTGTGAATTATTGATTTAACCGGATGAAGTAATTGACCAATGGACCACACATGCGTACACACAGATACAAATACAAATGCTTACACTGTTCTTATGTCTCATGTCTGACAGAACTCATAAACTGTCTCAGAGGACTGCTGATAATGAGCTCATCAGCACCTGACATCATTTATTCTTACAGACACCATTGATCCCACATCAGCATTAATGGTTAGTGATGGAGGGAAAGACGAACAATCATATGAAGAAAAACTATAAAAATTGTGACAATTTGGATTAAAATGTAACGGATATAGACGTTCAAATGATATTGAAGGTATTACATGACCAAGAGAGGAAGAAGAGTACAACGAAGGAATATACTGTATAACCAGAAAGAAAATTGGTGTAAATAAGAAGATCCGGATAATACACAAAACAAAGCTGTTAAAAGGCTAAAGTGGCAAAGTGTTGCTGAAGAAGAAGTAGGCCATAAAAGAGAGATGTGAGAACAAAAATACTAGAAGCATGAGGGACATACACCCACTAGTCACTTTATGATTTTCACCTGTTTAACTGCTCCTTAACATCTATTCAGCCAAACAGATGCCAGCAACTAAATGCTTTTAAACATGTACAGTAGACATGGTCGAGACGATCTGCTGAAGTTCAAGCTGATCATCAAATTGGCAAGAAAGGTGATTTAAATGACTTTGAATGTGGGGAGGTTGTTGTCTGGTTGTGTGATCTAAGTATTTCAAAAATTGTTGATTTATTAGGATTTCTATGCATAATCATCTCTAGGGTTTATGGAAAATGATTTGAAAAAGACAAAATATTCAGTTTGTGGCAGTTCTCTTGCCTTGTTGATGCCATAGGTCAGAGGAAACTTGCCAAACTTGTTAGAGCTGTTAGAAAGGCAAGAGTAACTAAAATAATCTCTTGCAACAACTGACATGCATATGAGTGAAATTTGTTGAATCTATATGATATGAAATATTTAGGCAGTAAAGACAAAACCAGCTTTAATAAGGTGTACCTAATAAAGTGGCTAGTGAGTGTAGCAGAAAAGGTTTAGAAGTAACTTTTGCTTTTGGTGCAGAAATTGGTCATATAGCAAGCAAAGTCAGAAACTCATTTCATTGTCCACTGACTTTTCACTTTTTTTTCTGTGACAAATATTCAGGGCCCAGATGCAGGGAAAAGTTTGTAACTGCAAAGAGGAGGGACCATTTTCAGCTACTCTGTGTCAGATGTAATTAACCTGATTTTTTTTCTCTTCTCTCTCTTACATACATTTGCCTCTCTCTTCCCTTTTAATTTCAACTTCCCCCTTCACCTCTTATTCCCACTCTCCCCATCACTGTCTCATATCCAGGCGTCGCGCCCTGTGGGGGTGGGGTTCTGTGATGGTAACCATGGTCCCCGGCAGCCGCTATGTCTGCAGCGCTCATGCTAGTGAGGAAGACCCCGGGAATGACCGAGAGGAGCGAATTTTAGCCGTGCTGGGCATCATTGGAACCATACTCAATCTTTTAGTGGTCATATTTGTTTACATTTACACCTCTGTCACCTAAGTCTTGTGGACAAGAGACTTTGGCACCGTCCCCAACTTTCCTCCCCACTGCTTTACTCCTGTTTAAATATTTATATACTCATATAGTTTGATTATGCAGGGCAAGTGCTAAGATGTGAGGATCATTGACAGTGTGTTCAGCTGGATAGCAGCCATATTTACCTACACCTGCATCGCTGCTTATCTCTTAAGACAGCTCTGCTCTGTTGCCCAGTGATCTCTCAGCCACAAACTAAGAGCTACAAGTGGGATCATCAGCACTCAGCTGCTCATACTGAGTCCACACATCCTCATGTCAAATGACTGCTAATCCACTGTTTAGTCTGGTGATGGCCATACATGTCATAAGTCTTTGATCTGATCATCTTAATTAATTGATCTTTGTCTTCCACTTTGTTAAATTGTTTTTTTTATTTATCTTTAAAAAAATCTGACAAACACAGCACTTTTAGTAAACTTGACCAAATTAGCAGATACAAAGGGGGGTACACTAGTTAATGGACCATAAAATGCCACTTGAATTTACAACAGCGGAATCTTCTTGAGCCCCTTTAAATTTACTTGAATACAAATGTGCTGATAATGACACGTACCCCTTGCTAAACATAGGTTTCTGTAGTTGGTATGAATCATTGAAAAGGCTTTACATGGACCTAACATGCCCATATCTGAGCACACCAGAGGAGAGATTCCTGGCTGTGCTAGGAGTCATCGGCATCATACTTAACCTCTTGCTGCTTCTCTTTGTCTACATATACACTTCCATTTGATGTGTGTGTGTCCAAAAACAGAATCAGTCACAAGACTACTTACAGTAGCTGCACCTACAGTAGTTAGCCATGGGATGTTCTCCAAACACACACGTATAAATTTTATCTAAGCGCACCCTGGTGCATAGCTGATTTAGAGATATATGATACTCTTTGTGGGTTTCTGTGCCTAAACATTTGGTGATCTTTTACTAATATTGTCTCATTGCTAAACAGAATGAGAGATGAGAGAATTAAAAGCTGTGATATTCAGTACTTAAGGAGAGGACATTTGTTCACAGACTGAATATTCTTGTGAAAGAAATGTGTCCAGCGGTGGGTGTTTTTGTACCCATAGTATTTCCCCATACATGTGCTTAATGAAATGTTTACTTAAGCTTATACTGCTACATTCAAGTACTATGAAGCCCACTTTGACCAAAACAGTGACGCTGTAAAGACTGCCACATTTATAGTAATTCTGTTTCTTCTACATTCTTACTGATGTTGAAAACACACAAACATGGAACTGGTTGGTGTTGATGTTTCAGTCTGTGCAGCAGCCCTGTACATCAGCGAAAAGCACACTGTGGACAGTCGGTGCCACAGTATGATGGTCTATTTTCTGGTGTCGTGTTTCTGTAATTCAGGCACAGAGCAGCATCAGCGAGGGGAAAGCGTGGAACTGAGACAATGTCAAACGAATCAAGACAGTGCACTTTTGCAGTGCAACATGAAGTATGGCAACAGTAACAAAGGAATCGGGGAGAGCAAGTGTAGACTCTCTGAAAAAAGAGGACATACAACCTCTGCACAAGGCCTCACCATCTGTCACGAAACTAATGAAGGCACAAAACACTCCCTGGGATTGGATTACAACATTTCTGCTGGAGCTGCATGTCAAAATGGATATGATTTTAGGTTTAAGCAATGTGCCTCTAATGGAGGAAAAAACCTAAATGCAGCTGACAACCAAGGAGGAAGAACTGGCCTGAATCTACACTTCATCCTCATCATTCTCTTTTCCACCAACAAACTAACACCAGAAAAGACCTAGTACTGAAAGAACACGCATGAGTCTGTGTGGTCATTTGACATAGCACTAGCAATACTTTTACTATATATCAGTATCAGCATATTCAAAAAGGACTTCATTTCATACACCCTCCATCAGATGTTCTGGAATAGGCACAATTAAAAGAATCCAAGGAGCAGTTTGCTGTCCAAAATGAACGAGCAGCAACTCTCACTGCTCATTTAACCTACAGCAATTTTACATGTTTGCTTGTGTGAATAAGTGTCAACTTTAAGTTGTGTACATCAAATAATGTTTGGAATGAAACAATGAATATCTACACTATTCTGCTGGCAACAACCTCTGTATTCACTTTGTATAAATTCATTCAGAGTATAAGTAATTAATTTACAGAATTCTAGATGGACACATGACTACAGTTTGTCAGCTGGAATAATCATCATTATGAGACTTATTAGTTGCTTTGTTGCAATCCAAAAGGAAATGTGGAAAAGACCTATGAAAAATATTTGTGACCCAGACAGTCTTGCAGAGATATTCCCTCCTAAAGGTTTTTAGGTGAGGCTCGCCCTTCAGACAAATCAGAGAAGGTTAATCCTTTCTGTTTGAATGACTCATACTTGAGGAGTGCATTGTGCACATTGTGCAGAGCAGGGAGGTGAAGGGCTAGGCAGAGCAAAGTGGATTGATTTCAAGAGTCATGGTACTGCAAGTTTAAATTGCACATTGTGGCTTAATTCATAAAATGTAACACAACCCTAAGCTGGAAGTAATGATGGAAATCTTACTGAAACAAACTTCTGCTTCTGAAGTTCACTGAGATCTGGAGATTGTTATGCGGGTTATTTATATATATCCACTACAGCAATATGCACAATGTTAGTAAAGAACTCTCAATGCTATTACACCATGGTCTTTTATATTAATATCCATAGAGATGTACACAACAACTTCTCAGTTCAAGAGTTTCCAAGCAATTAATAGTCCCAATATAGGTCCACTTACCTTTGATTATATCTCCAAAAAAAGTGTTAACCTATATGGCTACACTGGCAGCTTGAATTTAAAACTTGGCCCATTTTCTGACAGTACTGTGTCTTGTACCATTATACCCATTGGTAGCAGTAACAAAGCAGTAGCAAAGTAGCTGTCTTCTTAAATTCCAGCAAGTGGAGTGGAGTTTCTTTCTTTCTCTCGTTCTGTCTCTCTTTCTTTCTTTCGTTCTTTCTTTATCTAATCCACAATCTCATAAATAGAAATGATGGCCTGACAAATAATAAAAACACAAATTGTATTAAGGCCATATATTTCCTAAAACCTTATGTCTCAAGCAGGACTTTAGGTGTGAACACGTCCTCACTTTTCCAAAAATGTACAGGTTTTGATCCAAAACTTTCACTGATCCTCTGAAACTTAGAAATACATGTGCACACATCTCCCTTTGGGTGATTCATTTTACATCATCTACAACACTCATCAAGAGAATAAATCGCTATCATGCTGAGATCGTTGTGACTTGCACATTTACTTCCTGTCACATCAAATAACTGTACAATAGACTTTCTTGAGCTAAATGTGATTTAAGTGTGCACCAAAGCACAGTATGAGGCACCTTTGGTTTGCCAGGCATCTGCTGCCAGACAGTGACAGTCAGGCCACAGCTGTGCAGAAATACATTTGAATGTTCTTTGAAATAACTAAAAGCTCGGGAGATATTTTTGTTGCATTTCTGCTGCTTCTAAATGATCAACAAACACAATGCTCAATGGTTATATTTTTTTAATAAAATATGTACTAATGCTTTAATGCTCAGTCAAAATATAATAATAAGTACAACGTTTTGGTTGCTAGGTTGTGAAAAGTCCCTCTGGTTGGAGTTTATTCAGTTTGTAATAGGGCACATGAAGTTAGTTAAAGAATTTAGAAATGATGGCTAATAGCTTTAATAATCAATTATGCTAATTTACTAATGCCAAATTTATCATTAAAAATAAGAAAGATACATTACATGCAGTAATTTCCTATCAAGAATCAAAATGTCTTATTACCAAAATAAACACAGACTGTGAGAGATTTTATAAAACGGGCAACAATAAGTGAGAAAATATTATTAATAAAGGTTTATAATTGACCAATAAGGCATTAGTGAATTTATTTTAAGTTTGCAAGTACTAAAATAATTACTGTAGTTTTCACAAACTTTCTTTCCAAAATATTAAAATATTTTTATAGAATTAAAAATTCTGAGGCAGAGCGACTCATTTAACATACAAGTTGTGGTGACATGGCATATTAAGGCTAAATTAACAACATATTAAAAAGCATACATTGAAATGTATAAAATAAAAATCCATAGTGGCTATAGTTATTACAGTTTTCTGTAGTCTTGGTCAGGATTCTGTCCACATAGAGGAGCACTAAATCATAAATCTAGCATTTGCTCTCAGCGGCTTAACTTCATGGCTACAGTACCTGAACCGTAACTTATTGTGTATTCTGCATGTAGCTCATGTTTTTGGACGTGACCAATTTTAACAGGACTTGTTCACTGCCAAGCAGGCCAATCATAGGAGGGAGCCTTCAGGGCGAGTCCTAGCCATCTGCTGTCCCAACAAAATATTCCAACCACCTCCTCAATGCACACACACACACACACAAACGCAACTCAGTTGTCTCGTTTATCATCAAAGTACAAGTTTTTATTTATTTGATCCTTGTATGTGGTATTTTCAATAATTTTACATGGTAAATAAGCTAATGTGTGCATGAATGCTCATTGTGAGTCTTAGCCATTCAAAGTTATGTTCAGCCAACCCACAGACAAATTCTCAAGTTTTTTCATGATTCTTTTGCTGAATTGATTTTTAGCCTGAGAGGGTTCATTGGACACAAACTGCCCGAGAGCAGACGAGAGACAACAATGTAGGCATAAGGGTCCCTGAGATGTTTTTAAAGCAAAGTAGATGAACAATATTGAGTTGCTGAGTTAAGATAATTCTCAGAAACAAAAGCTGAATGGATGTGAAGGTTCACTGTTTTGTAGAATTTTGAAAATAAGTTTTTTTCTATCATGCATAAATTATTTTGTTTTACATGTAACTTTATATTTAACTACAAATCACTTACTTCTGAACTGTCTGTCAGGACCAGACAGGCAGTTAGGTGTCTGAAAGTCTAAATAATAATTCATTAACCAAAGTATGTGTAACTAACATTCCAGGTGCTGCTACAGCACTAATTAACTGTAGATCTGAAATGTCATAATGCTATTAGTCCAATACAATTCTATGCTGACTCTGCTAAATTAACCCCATCTCTGATGAAGAAAAAAAATTGTTACCTTCCTTGAGAGTTGCAATTGAACAAATGCTGTAAGATCTGATGTATTTTCATGTAATGTTTATATAAATGTGTATAATGTATACTTACAGTTATGGCAATAAATAAAAAAAAAAAAAAACACCACAAGAGTAACAAGAGTTTTATTGGTTTTTGATACAAATAGCAAATACTTAATCCGGTAAAGCTTTGATTCGATACTATTTTGGTTATTATTGCTCACTTCTTCAGACGGGTATGTGGTCATGACAAGTGGACTACGATAACAACACATTCTTACTCAAAAACACATGGGAAGAATTGTTTGTTATGAAACAATTGTAAATGTAGAAATATCCCATCATGCTTTCAGGCAGACGGTGTGTTTAAAATGCCAATAAATAATTTGGAAGCAAAGTTTCTCATGGATTGCATACAGTATAATGATGTAGAACATGTTAATAGATCATGTTTCTAGTTTCCATTTTCATACTTGTAATACTTTTGATTTTCCTGATTTTGCTGCCCTGATGACTCTTTCCTCCAAATGATGTTTTCATGTTTAGGCAGTATTACAATAGCCAAATTTAGGCTAAAATCTAGTCTAGAATGTTCACACTTACACTTATTATCAGCTAAATTATACTTGAGTGCTTAGCTCTGTTTCTCCCTTTAGCTCCTCTGAGGGTTTATTCTGCCTTGTCAGAGGGATGCATCCTAATTCCATGGTGTCCTGAATGCATTAACAGTACAAAAACAGGGTTATCACCCACAGAGCAGAGCTCTTTTAAGTAGTGTAGTTACACTGGCAGACCTGTGCTGTTTTGTGCAGCCATGCTCAGCCAGCCAGATAAACTAACAGTGTGTCCTCAGGCACCCCATGAGACAGGCACTGACCTGGCTAATATGGGTGGCTGCCCTCTCTGTGCACACACAAAACACTAAGAGATGCATATGCAGAACACACCAGCCTACAGTCTCCACCGCACAGATCTGACTGCAGCTCAAATGTATAAATGTAGTATGATTTAATAATCAAGTGTCTTTTTCCTCTCTTCCTGTTCTCCCTTACCCTTTGCTCTCTGTGCACCACAAACATGAACTTCTTTCTTTACAGTCCTTTCCCATTGTTTGCTGTGTTCCACTTTTAGTCTTTAGTTAGTTTGCCAGCTCAAGCATGAGCCCTATTCCTTGCTTTGAGCCTCAAGCCACTGTCAATGAAACAAGGAAAGATGTTTTATGTAAACACTAATTTAATGTCCTATTTGCCTGTTGAGTGTAATGATTCCCTCAGAAGTTCACCTAACTCTGAAGAAAAATATTTTTTGTTTGTTTATAAGCTACTTTGAAAGAGTGATATGGGCAGAAAAAAAAAAGCCAATGTCATAAATTTAATCATTTTATTTTTGAGAATCTACATTTCCATAATTCTAGATGATGAGTGTGAAAACTGGCTTGTCAGAGGCTAACATCCACTTGGCAGGCATAACTGCATCAGCCCTCACATGAAAAAATAACAGCTGAGATGCACAGACCTACATAAAGCTAAGGAAAAACCAACAAGCCCTGGAAACCCAATTACAAGTTCACCAACTCACACAAGTACAAATGGCCAATTTATTGCAACGCTGCTCCTGGTTTTCCTTTCGGCTGTTCCCTTTCAGGGGTCACCACAGCGAATCACGTGCCTCCATCTAACCCTGTCCTCTGCATCCGCTTCTCTCACAGCAACTAACTTCATCTTCTCTCTCACGACATCCATAAATCTCCTCTTTGGTCTTCCTCTAGACCTCCTGCCTGGCAGCTCCAACCTCAGCATCCTTCTACTGATATATTCATAGTCTCTCCTCAGAACAAGTCCAAACCACATCAATCTGGTCCAAACACTGCTCCAAATGCACCAAATGTACAAGCAGAAGGGCGTTTGTAAGTCATTCACATTTCACTTTCAAACTTATTACAAAAACAAAACATCACATCACTTCATTGATATTAGCCCACATTTTATAATAAAATCTGTTAATAGAAAACTGATTATGTTATAAGTGTTGTATCTATATGTGTATACATTTTTATATGTATAAAATAATGTATCATATACAGTAACACAAGTTCTATGTGTATGTGTCAAAGATTCAATGTGAACACAGTATTTCCTGTGTTTGCCCTAAATACAAATTGTGTATCGTTAATACAGTTTAGACTGACAAACACACACATGTATTTCTATTCCTGTTAAGACTTTGACATCATCATCATTATTATTATTATTATTATTATTATTATTATTATTATTATTATTATTATTATTATTATTATTATTATTATTATTATTATTATTATTATTATTATTATTATTATTATTATTATTACACACAAAGCTCAGTTGGTAAGGCAGTCGTCCACGAACCACAGGGTCATGGGTTCGATCCCCGATCCTGGCTATATGTCGAAGTGCATCTGGGCAAGACACTGAACCCCTAACAGCCCTTTACCATCCCCAGCAGTAAAGTGCCGGTCCAAGCCCGGTAGAAATTGGGGAGGGTTGCGTCAGGAAGGGCATCCGGCGTAAAAACTGTGCCAAATCAACATGTGGACAATGATCTGCTGTGGCGACCCTGAACTCACGGGATAAGCCACACACCATGTAGTCTACCCAGGGTGCAAGAAAGGATGCTTCATTAAGTGGAAAATTGGTCCCTCACAATCAAATTACAGATTCTCACATCCTCTTGTCTCATTGTATTGGTGATGCTTGATCACTTCTTTTACGCACTCTTTGTTCTGCTACTTTTACACTATAAAAGGAAAAAGACCTGGGTAATCCCTGAGCATACATTGCAATATAATTCAAACTATTATACAGATTCAGCAAGATTTTAGGAAGACTTAACAGCACCATGGTTGAGCTGCTGCTCTAGTTGCTTCTTTCTCTTCAGTGCTGCACTATACATTGTACAAGCTAATTAGGTGAATTTATCATTTCAGCAGACGTAACTTCTGGTATTGGATGACAAATGACCTGAAGGAGCTTTACTGTGACCCTCACCTTTGCCTCTCAGTGTTGCCTATAATGAAGCCTCAGTGGAACTCTATTATTAAGGCTTTCAAATGGCAAACACACTGTCTGCTTTAAGCATGATGGATGGACCAGCACTGCACTTTGTGTGTGTATCTCTTCTTATTAGCTTGATAATTCTAAGCTCAACAATAAACAATAATGATAATGGGAAACAAATTACCTAAAACAACCTAAAGTAGTTTCACATGGCAGTAATTAGTAGTTTTACGTACAATTAAGTTTTCCTTTAGCTCCACAGAGATCCTTCAAATTGTTTCCATTCAAATCTTCAAAGATGCAAATTGCATCTATCTCACTCAAAGGCATAGCAATAATGAGAACACATACACAAAGTACACACACAAACAAGTAAGTGGCCTCTTCTCTCCCATGGTAACATACCCCCTGGCCACAGACAGAAGTTTGAGCCAACTACACATAACCTGACAGAAAGAGTGGCTGGGCGGCCGAGCAGCTTCTTGGCCTTGTGTACCAGTGTGTGCCATTAGACACACAACCAAACAAAACAGTGGGTCTTTACACTCTCATTTATTACAGACCTGTGAGTCTCTGAGAAAAGACGCCACAGACGACTCGAAGGGTTACCAGCAGTGCCTGGCACTCACCATCCCTGTGAACAGTGGGACCAGCAGGATTGAGCCTGAAGTAGTTTTCTGCGTACTTAGTGAGTTTGGAGGGGGAGAAATGGAGTCAGCCATGTCAACCGAATCAAGGACTAACAGTGGAAAGAGACACAGCAGAGAGGTAATTCAAATTTTAAGTGTACAAATATTTATCAAAACCCTTGTCAGTGTGGAGTTAGAGCAACATCACAGTAGTTAGTACAGTTTTCATGACTATGTTTTCTACATTTCCATCATTATATATGTATTGTATCTATTATGCTTCTATACATAAAATAAATATACATTTTATTCTATTACATTAGACATAACATATGCAGTTGAGAAAACAAAACAAAAGAAAATAAGATAACATGCAGAATAAAATAGTATGTGTCTTTCGGTGTACTGAATAAATATACTGTAACTTATAATGTTAGTATTAAAACTGTAGCTACATTATGTTGCACTTCTATGGTGCAACAAGTGTATGCAAATGTGGATTTAACCACAAATCAAGCTGGAAAACAGAATATAATAAAACAGAATAAAAGAGAATATCCCCAGTATTTTGCATCTTTAAATGATTTAAAGATAAAATTAGACATGAAACAGTGCACAGATTACATATATCCTTACGTGCTTGCTGTATGTAATATTTGTCCATGGTTAAAGCCTATGTGTGCAGTTATGATCTTAGATGCAAATGATTGAATAGAATAGAAGAGTGGAAAAAATAGAATAGTGTAAAACAGACAGAGCTCTGCACAAGCAGCTTTGACAGTAATCTCTGTAATGATGGCACTCTCTGGTGGCTGAAAGATGTCAAGACACTGTTTGCAGAAAAGCTCTTCCAAATAAATCATCTCTCTGTCTCTTTCAGGCAGCTGAATCTGACACTTATGATTCAGCCCAATGCAAGGTGGACCCCGACCACATGTTTGGTGTTGTGGGTATCGTAGGCACCATTCTTAACCTGCTGGTAGTGGTGCTGGTCTACATCTACACACCTATTTGACTTGTAGACTGTATGTTTGGTTTTCTGGTGAAGCTGTTGGATAGGATAAAGTGGTGCACCCAACTAAGTGATGTTTGGAAGGAGAATCCCCAAGGAGAGGATATGCTGCAGTGAGCAACACGAACATGACAGCATTAACTGTTAGTGATGAAAATAATCTACTGGTATTCAGTCTAATTTGACCGACTTTTGTAGTTGTGCTTCTAAATGTGATTAGACGATTTCAAAGCTAAAGTCCTTTTCTGTGAAATGGGCACAATGCATGTTTCAATGATTTTCTGTGCTTTAACCAACTTTGAACATGTGTCTGGAAATTGTGTCTGCAATATGTTTGTTTACAATTAACATTAGTTTACCACAAAACAATAAAAATTGCTAAATATAGCCAACCATTAGTTTCATACTGCATAGTTGTTTCCTAACACTATTTTACATTCCTGTTTTTTGAAAATACATTTATATTTGTAACCAATACATTTCAATTGAGAAACTGCTTTGGAATAGTTTCATTTATTTTCATTCTAAGCCCCATCACTGAATCATCAGGGCAGCTGCCAGCTGCTCTGGCTTCTGAGAAACTCTAAAGACACTGAATCAGGGCCTGAATTTCAATTATTCCTGTAAATCACTTATAATGATGGCAAACACTCTCAATTATTTACAATAATGTTAAATGGTAACACACTATGCACATTCCCTCTTTCTACATGATGCTGGGGATATGTGATGTTTTCAATGTGTTTGGTCTTAGCAAGCCATTGGAGAAAGAGGCTTCACAAGACCACTGTGTGTAAAGACAATGAATGTTTGTTAGCCAAGAGGCATCACTCTTGAGTGGACTAAGTCTTAATCTCTCTTATAGAATCAAGAGCTTTTTTCACATCCCGGTTACCAGTTAAAGTTTTATTTCTTCGCATTTAATAAATACATCAAACATCTTTAGCACAAACCTTTGACAATGAATTAAAATCCATCTGTTTTAATATTCAGGTTAGCTGCAGGTTATAAACATCAATTATGCTGCCACTGAAAACTGTCTCTGTTCTCATTGCACAGATGTTTGAATTTCAGTGACGAACATGATGAGAGCAGGTGGCAGTCTGTGCAGAAACCGGGCAAACATACCGAAGGGTTATTCACAGAACACTAGGCTGGGTCAAGATTGAAGAATGAATCTAGATGAGTACACAGACAGGTAACAGGACATAAATCTTTATAAGGTACTTAAATGGCATCAAGAGAGGAGAAGGATTCTTTAAATTGGAGGAGAGCAATGAAATACAATCTGAGTTAAGAATAAGATTAGATAAAACCTGTAGCTTGCAAGTAGGTTCCTCACACGAATTTATAAATCCTCCATATGTGAAGCTTTTAAGGGGGAATTTCAGGCCTTGTTAATGTTTACAGCATTTGTAATAAAACATGAATAATAAAAATGATATAGACACAAATGGAAAAGTTTTCAGGTGTAAAAGAAACGTTAATTTAAATTGCTGATTACAATTAATTAAACATTTTAACATACAAAAAACATAAACAAATGATAGCAAGAAAGATGAATTCCTATGTGAAATACAAACAATGGTGCAACCTGTACTGTAGTATCGTTTTCCACTGTGCCTCTTTCCAGAAATATGCCCTGAGCTCCACGCAGTAGTACCTGACAGATAAATGAACACTGGAGTGAAGCTAAAAAGCTATTTTTCCAGTTTGAGTAAAACATACTCTTAATGATGTTGAGATAACATGATATATTTATTTTAATAACTAGTAGTGACTAGTTAGGTACAGGAGCAGAATAATTATTTGTAATATTGATGTTAATATCTGGAAGTATTTGACAGCTAGTGATAATGTCAATCTTCTCTGAGACAGCCTTCAGATCATCCAGTATTAATCTGATGCTGTGGGAGGCATTGATGATGGCGCTCTGCGATGTGTTCAGCTGAGATGTGGCACTGCGGACCTTTCAGACAAGACAAACAGTTCAAACGCAAGACTGAATACCTGACCATTTAAATTCAGGGACTATGTATTATCCCACATTACAGTTGACTTTAGTAGCAAAGATAGGCCAAAGTGGCAGTGCTATGCAGCCCTATAACCTGAGTGCATTCAGAGGCACACTCAAATTCACAGCATATAAATAAAGGTAAGTATTTTTTCTGATTACACATAGGAGTCTTAAAGGGCTGTCGCATTTCATAGGGAGATATTTCAACTATTACGCCTTGTAACTGCTTATGGGGGAGCTTGAAGATGATGGGGTAAGGTTAGAAAATATGACTTGGGGTTGTGGCAAGAAACTGTAACTAATAAAGTGAATGTGCAACAGTATGTGTTAATGTTGTATTTGTGGTATAAATATCATTTTAGATTATTAAATGTAATTTTATCAATCTTGTTTATATAGCACCAAGCTAATGTACAAACTGCTAAAGAAAGAAAGACTTTAGCAGACTTTAACCCAGACTCTTTGTTTCACTAGTCAAAATAGGTCAAAACATTCACCACATTTACTAGGAGAAAGCCTCATGCCTGGTACCAATAGGGTACCAACCAGGGTAGTTGGCAGAGATGAAGCACAGCTGTCACTCAGTCTTAAAAAAAGGCTACCTTACCTATGACAATGAAAGGATTAGTAAAATGCTAGTTGTGTGCAAGCAATGCCCAACACGTGTGGCTTATCCTAGCAACAATACTTTCAATAAGGTAAATAATTCAAGAAGACCTCACTGCAGTGTGTCGGTTAACAGCACAGGGGGAAGAGAGTCAGGCAGGAAAGAGAAACTCCTTTTCCAAGCAGACTTTAAACAGCCTCTCCATGCAGACTCACACAGGACAAAACCGAGAGTTGAAGTATTGTGAGGTTATAGAAAAAGATATGCAGCTGCTGTCATAGAGGATGTGGGCTTTCAGTATATGATTAAAGTGCTTATAAGCAACAGTGTAAATGAAAACAGATTGAACGGAGTGGTAGGGTCTTTCAACCAATATGTTGCAGTGTCGTTTGGTTAATGTTGCATGTTATATTGATGGGCTCAATAAATGATGTTTCCATTTTTATCTAAATATACAAAATACACCTATGGCTTGCAATAATTAGAAAACGTGCACCTTTAATTACACATCGACATAGATGATTATCACGTTGACTACAATATTTTTCAGGTCATTTCTACTTCTTCTTTGAAGAATGACATGTTTGGTGCTCAAATATTATTATTTACTAGAAAAAACATCTTGTACATTTAATACATTAGCATACCTCCCTGGTGGCATTGCCATAAACCTGACGTAGTGTCTGTCCAACATCAGAATACAGCCGGCTGTTAGACTCCTGCAGCTTCTGTTGTAAAAGGGTATCACCTGGAAATAATATGACATACTGAAGTTACTGAGAATTCTGCACGTCTTCTTTAATTTCATTGTTCATCAATGCATTTTATAAAAGCCAACTATGATGGAATACTGATGAAAGTTAAAGATGATACATGAGAATGCTGAAACCGAATGGCTTAAGAATAAGTAATATATTTTGATATTAGACTCATAGCTGATCAATCCATTATGATCAGTATTTCTCACCACGTGGCTTGTCTGTGGGGCTGGGCCTGTCTTCCACTATGGACTGTATATCAGGATGGTTTCGGACTACAATAAGAGGAGGCAAGTCTCTTCTGAGTATCTGAGCCTTCTCCGGGCAAAATACAGACGCTGGGACTGCTTGTTCCTCCTCATCCTCACTATCTGTTTCAGGCGCCTCTCCAGGAACCTGACAACAACCCGAAATCAGTGAGTTTAAAAAAAGGTAGTATGTTCATGCCAGCAGAGGTGGAGGCATATTTTGATGTTTACAAACAAACTTTTCTATCAAATACACACGTGCAACCTTAGTTCCGATAGAGGGAGGTTGTGGATCAGACAGAGAGGTGATGTACACTTCGTCATCGGAGTCGGTCTCAGATGCTTCACCCTGCACCACTATTTGATACTTGCTGGACATGTCTACACAGACAAAACGTAGCTTAGTTGGCTAACTTTACAATGAAACAATTCCTACATATCGGTGTTATCGACACTAAGGTAAATACGATAAAGAGTTTTCAGTAACACTATGATAAACTACACTGTAAAAGTAGGTAGTAGCTTTTAAAATTTGGTCTGTTTATACGTTAAACGTCAAACCTCCTCTCTGGACTCGAAAATACAAATCACATGAGCAAATAGGAAGTGGCTTGTTTTCAATGAACCAACAGAGCTTTGGTTTAGTGTCACGTGACCATCACGTTACATATTACGATTGGAGGACAAGTCAGTTCCGCGCAATCAAGAGTTTGTTTGTTATTAAAGAGGGTGTACACCGAAATGAGGTATGAGGCTTATGAGTACCATTATAATCATAGTACATTTTGTTACTGAACGTATGGGGCTTTTTTTTTTACTTGCCTTGGGTGTTGATGGGCATTTGATTCGCAGTCACTGAACCCCTGTTTCACGTTACTCTCAGGTACTTCCGCTAACTTGAGGTGTACCCTGGCGTCAATATCGAGCGCAACCAATGACGCGAGCTTGTAACATTAGCCTAAATATTTGACAGGTACAGTAAATTTACAGTAGAGTCACTTGCTTTATTTAGTTTAACTTAGTTATATCCTGCATACACGCATTGCTCGGTCCCCATTCTCTCCCATTTGCCAAGATAGAGGAAGATATCACGGCCTGTGTTGCTAGCATAAAAACAGTAGCTGTCGGACGCTAATTAACGTTATCAAGCTAACGCTAAACTACAGCAAACGGTATTTACATGTAACGCTGCTAATGTGTTTCTGTCATTTAAAGCACAGCTAACTATGTTTGGTTTGGTTTGATTTTGGGGTTATACTCAACACTTATGTTTGTGTGTTCGTCAGGAATGGCCGACGAGACCCTGTTTGAATTTCTTCATATGGAGATTGTGTCACATGTTTATAAGGAGCAGCAATCCGGTAAAGGAGAAATGGACAGCAAGGTTTGTGGAGTGTAGGCAGAACTCAATAAACTCACACATTAAGGTTATTTAGGAACCGATATTTATTTCACTTACCCACCGATCAGCTACAGCATTGTGGTGGACAGGGGTCAGCATGGGAGTAATTGTAATACTGGCCATGATCAACAGGTGTCACAACACAGCTTGCTATGCAGACCGGTCCGGGTGCTCATGCAGAACTCCTCAGCATTAAAACAATCAATGTAATGGCCGATCATTATCCTGTATTGAGTCTATTATTTAACCTAAAACTGTGTTAATACGTTTTTTAAAATATTGCTATTGCTATTGTTATTTTCTACTCCGTGGGAAAGGGATTGTTCACCTTTTCTCATTTTGTAGTTCTTCCGCGTATTCTTGATCATATTGTTAATGATTTGGCTGATTGTTGTATGCACACCAACTCTTGCAAGTCAATTTAGCATCAGTACAGCTTTGTAGTTGCCATAAGCCCACAACGTGATAATCACTCCGGCCTTATGTCTCACTTTCGGGCTTTAATAAACAACTCTGTTGTAGTATCGACATGGATATTTTGTGGTGACACCAACGTTTGTTCTTGCCTAGTACAAAAATGTTGTATTTTCAGGACAGAGCTGTCAGTGTTTCTATTCTGGAAGGCATGGGCTTCAGAGTGGGACAAGGACTCATTGAAAGGTAGATAAAAAAGACACATAATGCATGTGTAACACTGTGTGTACAAATATCTAAGTTGATGTTCTGTCTAGGTTGACGAGGGACTCTCCCAGCTTCAAGGATGAGTTGGATATAATGAAGTTTATCTGTAAAGACTTCTGGACAAAGGTGTTTAGGAGGCAGGTTGACAATCTCAGAACCAACCATCAGGTAAAATAAGTGTTATATTTATTGTAACAATTGGACTGTGGGCCAAGAGTACAGTGAAATACACATACTGTTCTCTGTAGATTCTGAAATTTCTGGCCTTATACAGTATGCGCAACAAAACAGTATGAACATCTTTTCAACCACAGGACAATTCTTACTATAGCTATATCCTACCACAGGGCACCTATGTTCTGCAGGATAATAAGTTTGTTCTGCTGACTCAGCTTTCCAGTGGAAAACAGTACCTGAATCAGGCTCCCAAGGTCAGTCTCTTTATAAACCCACATATGCAGGAACATTACTTTTGCTGTCTCATAGAGATTAACTTGAGGTAGGCAGTTATGTATTTGTATGTCAGTATGTATGATGTACATACTGTTGAAGGTAATTTCTGTTTGTGTTTCTTTTTTTTTCAGTACCTTGCTTTTTCATGCGGCATAGTGAGAGGAGCTCTGTGTAACCTGGGTCTGGACAGTGTGGTCACAGCTGAGGTCTCAGTCATGCCATCATGTAAGTGCCACCATAAAACAAATTAATGATTCTCTTTATTGTTGGAAAGAGTCAGGTGGCTTAACATCCTCAGTGGTCATCCTTAGCAGCATGTTTCACACGTGCGTGGTCAGGACAAGTTAGATTACGTTCATAAATTCAATACTTGAGTAATGTGCTCAGTAATTTCTATATTTAGGATAAACCTCACAAAGGATATGGTTCACTTCTGTTTCATTCTGTTTGCCAGGTAAGTTCCAGGTTGTGATCCAGAAGTTGTGATCAGTTAATGCTAAAGACTGGACCCTGCTTCCACTGGATAATTCAACAACAGAGGCACTCTAATTTCCACAAAAGGGTCCAACAGGACTTGCCAAGTTCTGCTGACAACACATACCCTTGACAGGTCAAGTAACCCTGGCTTAGCTGAGGGTTTACTTTTACTTATGTTTTAAAAGCAGTATGGTGTTCTCAGTTTTAGTTTTAAATACATAAGTAATGTCTCACCCTGATATATCCCCCTTGGCTGAGCATTGCAAAGAAATGTTGTCTGTCAATGGCTGTAAATACAAGAATGTGAATGTAGTTGAAAGTAGATTACAAGTTAATTTAATATTCTTTGTAATGTGTTGCAGTGTTTAGTGCTTACTAAGAAATAATTGAAAATGAGCAAAAAAAAAAACTAGGCGGAATGATCAGCAGAATTTAGGATAGGTAATTACTACAGATGATGTTTGAGGGCCTACTACTGCCATACTATTTCTTTTAAAAGCTGTCTCAAGAGTAGCTGGTGAGTCTTTGAAAATCATTACACCTGCTGGCCCACCAGATTCATTATTTACCACTTGTTTTTCTGCAGACACACAGAGAAGCTGCAACCAGCTCGCGGTGCTTTGTTCTGCCTTGTGGCAGATTGCCTTTAGGAGCTGGGTGCTTCATGTAAGCCAGGGATCATTTAAAGCTCAAGTTTAAATGATGCAAAATGCTGATCTAGAATGAGTCATTTATACAGGACCTTCAGTTTAAATTGTAGTTATATTATCAGATGTGATGACAGTTTCAAGGTCCCACCTTTCCTATAGATGAGTTGACTATTCAAAATGGGTTTACAGGCTATTATGTTTTGTACCAAGATGTAAATTTTTTTTCTTTATTTGTAGAGCACTGATATGTAAAACTGTGGTATTGAGATTTCTTAAAATCATTAAGCTCCAAATGTGACTGAATGATGCTAAAAGGCATTCCACATGGATTTCTTGGTTACATTTGTTAATGACACATTGTTTTGTACAAAAGTCTTCTCAAATACAAGTCCTAAAACAGCTTAAAACGGTTTTCTGTGTGTATGTGTTGTTTGTTTTAATTCATTTATTTACTTAACAAATAATTTCTATCTAAATGGATTAATAACGTCCTGAAAAAATCACCACAAACAAAGGCCTAAGGAAAAAAACCTCACATTAAAAAAAGGGAGAAAAATAAATAAAGAAATGAACTCTCTGGTAGATGTTGTTGACAGTGTCTCCCACTAGTGGGACACATGAAGCTGTCGTTATTTGCCAATTTAACAAAGTTTGACACATTTAGTCCAGGGTCTTACGGTCTACTTTGTTCTGTCACATTTTTTTTTTAAATAATTACGTACTCTTAGTTTTTGCCCAGTAGAAAAGAAACTCATGGTTTTACAAACATGGCTGGACACTGGCATGGAAAACTCTTTGAATGATGCTTTGTTTGTTTGCAATCTGTGTGCTCTAGGAGCAGCAGTTCCAAAAAACAACTATATCTGCTTTAGATATTGATATTTATTTTTTGGTCCACATGAGCTTGATTCTTCTGTATGTGACTGTATAGTTGTGAAGGGTTTTGTTCCACCAGTCTAAACTCTTTAACAGCTTTCAAAAAACATTGTGGTCAACCAGAGGAATAAGTTAGTGTTTACAAAATGCCTTCCCAGGCCCAGTGAAATTCATCATCAGATGTGGCATTGTATTTTAAATTCTAGATATAAACCCTCTGGATTACATTTTTGTTTGGCACTACATTGATATTATTGCACTAGTTAGTGGATTATGGTGCTCATTCTGCTTTATTTTTGTCTCCGCTGTGATTAATTACCCCTGAGTGTGTCCTAGTATTTCAGTAGCGTTAAATAGTTTTATACAATAAAGTTCTTTACATGCAACTTCCATCTATTTAATGTGCTCCCAATGTGTCTTTTACCCAGGCTTGGCCCTAAAAAACTGCTGTGTGTATGCAACTTTGTATATCTATTCTTACTGCTGTGTTTTATGGCGTAATTATAAAATGTCTATCATCATAATTTACAACTTCAGGGGGGGGAATTTTATAAAAGGGTAGTCAGTACTGCCAAGTCATGCTCTGTGGCCAACTAAAGAGGACAACAATTGCACATACCATATATATGGAGAATCAATTTTTTTTACATTATTGCATCGACTTTGTACAACCTTTCTTGCTAAAACACACACAGAGTGCACGAGCAACTTCAGATCCAGTGTTTTTAAAGCATGACCTATTATAGGTACTGACAAACACACTCAGCTTCAACTATATCATGTTTGGTCATTCATTTTAAAACAATCTTTTGGGAAGTCTTCCAGCTTAATGGAAGTGCAATTCGACATTGGAGTATCCCTTTAATTTAGTACTCAGTTGTCTTAATATATTAGTTAGCACTTGAAATGTACTTACTGCAACACGGAACCCCTCAAGACAAGAGTACTTGAATGAGCTTCAAAAAGACTGGTTCAACTAAAGTTAAAAGCCCCTGCTGATCTGCATAGTGCAAGATATTTGGTGTTGGAAATTTCCTTACAAGTGTAGGAATATCATGAAAGGAGAAAGAGGAAAATTGAGTTAGGCGTCTGCATAAATGTGTAGCACCTAACTATAGCCCATTCTTTTATCCATTTGTTGCAACCCATTAAACCCTTAACCCAAATCCTCTCTGTAAAGAAGGGAAAAAAATCAGAAGGAGGGATTAGAGAGAGAGCTTGGGAGGGGGTAAAACTGGGGAAAGTTGATGGAGGAGGAGACTGAGAGTAGGCGAGAGGAAAATGAGATGGAGAGAATGACGAGCCTCTACAGGAGGCTGGGGGCAAATGAAAAGAGAGGTTTATTACAGGTGGGGGTGGAGAGGAAACAGTGTAGCAAAAGAAAAAGATGAGTGTGATGGTGAGGAGAGGAAATGGCAAGGGTGTGAGAAGTTTCTTATACCTCAATGTCATACTGACATTATGAAGTGAGGGCATTTGGACACCGGCTCTTAGAACAGCGAAATCAAGGAATGATGCTGAGAGCTCAGCAACAGCTGTTTTGTGCTGCTCTGCACGGCTCCGCTCCCCTTCCTCCCGCTCTACGCTGCATCACAATATATCACAAAGAGGAACTGTGAATGGAGGAAGGGCGGTGAGCGGAGGAGGGGAATGTTCAGGGGCTTGAAGAAAGAAAGGAGGTGTCGGGGGGTGTGTGCAAGTCCACCGTTCATTCTCTCACATTGATGACTTGCTACAATTCAGCGACATTGTCCACATAGAGTAAAGTCTTTTGTAGTTTTACAAAGTGACGCACTATTGATCTGAGGTAGGTTTCCCAAAAGCTGCTCCCTTCAGTTTGTTTTAATTTGTGGGCTAGAGCAAACTAAAATCCCCAGCTGCGAAACATTAATTGATGATAATAATCAGATGAATTCCACACACTGCAGTTAAAAACACATAAAAGTTGGGGTCCAAAATAGTGCAACTTCGGTAGTAAACTGATTGATACAGCTATGATCTTAAATTAAATCTAATAGTATATAAATTATTTAGATGCATTCAGAAAGATGCTATGACTGTTCTTTTATAAAAATACATTTTCAAATGTTTTAACTTTTTTATTCTTTGGAAGGTACCCAGCAGTCTGACTTTATAATTTTATCATTTTTAATTTTAAAATCCAAAACTACAACGTTTAAAGAGTTATCTGCTTTCCAAAGTCTGTCTTGTTTTTTTCAAAGCATCCTAACAACTGCAGATGACCATGTTGCTGTTTAACCACATGATCTCAGATGCCACCCACTTTCTTCCTCTCATTTTTTAATCCTGTCCCCTTTATTACCCATTTTTTCTTCTCACCTAGTCATTCCTCCACTCATGCATAGTTAGTTGAGATTCTCACACTTAAGCACAAACGTTGTCTCTCTGGGCCATATGTTGCCCGGCAGTGGACCTGAATACAGCCATCTGCTTGCCTCTCCTATATCCCACAAGGCAAGTGTGGGAGAATGTCTATCGGACACAATGCAGCACACACACCATACAAGCACATGCCTTTAACCCCTTCGCTCCTACTAATTACTCCCAGACAGCTCATCTCATGTTAACAGTTACAAGATAATAGCTGGTGTGTGTGCACGAAGAAGGGATTCTTGGAGGGTCAGCTACCAGTATGCATCTTTATCCCTGTCTTCTCATTTCATTTTTGTGAGAAACAGGTAAAGAAAAGAAGTGAGGGCTTTGATGCAGAAGTTTCTTGCTAACTTTCTTTAGGTCTGTCTGAAAGGCAGGGAGTTTTTTTCCCCAGCTTCTGTTTTCCAGAATGTGATATCTCAATTATTTAGATTGCAGATTTGCACTAAAGAAATATAATTTATTAAAAACTAGTTATGTTTTTACCTGCTAATTAAGCTTCTACCTCACCACAGTTGCAATAACTATAACTGAGCTGACACACAGAGTTGTCTTATTCAGGAAGAGGTGAAGCGATGTAATTGAGGAAAGGAGTGAAACAGCGTGATGGAGGCAGGATGGAAGCAGAAGTAGTGAGGGAAAGGTGAAATGGGTGCAAGACCAGGATGGGGAAGATTAAGCCCCAAACAAAAGACTTCTTATCTCCACCTACTGGCATGACTACACATACAAACACAAACAACGTACACCAGTGTCATTCTATAATACACGACTGTGGTTGGGGCAGACGTGACTGTTCACAAACAAATCAAAATCAGTTTGGATTTGTTTGTGAAACTTGCAACAACCTCTGACCTTCAATCACAACATAGCACTTCAGCCTCTTCACTTCAATCAGCTGTGACCATTTAAGGAAACACGGTTTAAACATAATTATAGATTTTGAAAACCTTTTTTTAACACCCATGTTTGTCATTTTGAATAAGTTGTAATCCAAAAAGTAACACTAAGTTTAAAAAGCTTTTTGAAAGCTCTAAATACAGTATTTTTGACAGCATAGTCCTTTTCATGATTTCTTCCTAGTGTAAGCTATTCATCTAGAATCTAGTTTATTATATAGGGAAAAAAAAACAAAAAACACACTATATATATATATAAAAAAAAAGCATATTTAATGAGATGATATTCAGGCTAAGATAGAAGTGAAATAATGTTTGGAGACAGGTAACCTACAGGGCCAATGAAGGGATGTGACCTATACTGAAAACCAGAGGTGACAATTCACTGGTTTCCTGCTTGCTTCCTTCCTGTAACCTGCATCTAACAATGCTGTGAATTTTACTATAACAGCATATACGACAACCCACAGAACGCACTCAATTCCTGTAACTTTGGTACTGCTGCATCAGCACCTATACATTTCTGAGCATAAGGGTCAGTGTGGATGTGATGTGACTGTTAACAAAAATCAAAACTACTTAAAAAAAAAAAAAAACAAAACCAAAAAACAACAACTTTATTTCCATACAAAAAAAAAGCAAAGAAACCCAAATATATTAAACTTGATACAAGCATTAACAACTCAAAGTCCTCTATAAATATGTTAAAATAAATTAAAGAAATTAATTTACTAAAGATTAACACCTTTACCACTAAAGATGTCTGAAAGGCAAATTTAAATAGACCAGTTACAGCACAGTTTCCGTTCTTCTAACCAACTACATCAAAAACACACAAACCGCCATGTAACATTTCTAAAACACTAAAGCATACACACCCTAACCCTACAGTATGCTGAATCTAGCTTAGTAAAGATACACACCTGTGAGCACAACACACAGGTGTGACCAGTAGGCTACAATTATACAAGTATAAAGCTGTAACAGGAAGAATTAACACTGACTGACAGAGGGATTGAGGACAGTAGAGTGAGAGTCGTGAAAACATCAAACTATTTAACACCAGTACTGTCTATGGAGAAAGGAGAAAAAAAAATCCCACTCCCAGGCACGTTTGTTTAAGATTATCTAAAATATAAGTATCAAAAAGGTTTTTAGAAGGTAAAATCAGGACCTTCATGAAGAATTCACATGGCTTAAATGCCACCTCTGAATCAAATGAATTTGCTGTGCTCAAATCATGTCAGATTACTCAAAGTAAGATAAATAATGTGGTGGCACTTTATTTAGGTTTTTGTCGATCTTTGATTCTCAGTGTAGGTGGAACTCATTCAACAGCTGCCGTTTTTGCAACTGCATGAATATGGCTGGCACACTAAATATCAAAGTCTACTGTATAAAATCCCCCACGTCCTGTTTCTCCACTTGTCTTTTACTGGTGGCACTGTTTCAATAATCCAACAATAGACAGAAGAACACTTGTAGTAGTCATAACGACGGAGAGACCTGAGCTCAAGTTAGCTTACTTGACTTAAAGAGAGAGAGAAAAAACAAAAACAAAAAGACTCACCTCTCCATACATCTCCCTTAACAGCTCAACAAATCTTAGCTTAACAATAACATAACCTGTTAACATTACAGGCACTTCAGTTGTTTAAAACTTAACATTCAGGTTAGAGGCCAGGTGTCTAAGCAAGACCAAGGAATACAGTTTTGAGGGGAAAAAACATTTCACCAGCTTATAAACAATACTGTGACCAGTTAATGGGAACACAACTCCTTAATATGAGCTACATTGTGCTTATGTTCCACCATAATCATATGAGCTACAAACAGACTTCTTTGGCACATTCTCTATATCATTTGGAAGATGTTGATAAAAGTAAATATGAATAGTGTGGCTTGGCTTACCCGGCCAATCACATTGTGATTACAATACGTTTGTCGCAATTAGCCGTATCAGAGTACTATTTTGATAAAGCAGCAGATTATTCCAGCACTATATAACATCTATACTGAAATGTGCTGTTTCGGTGGCAACACACATTGTTAGTTGTAGCATCATTGGGGTCCCTTACGAACGACAGCCGCATAAATCTAAGACAAATCTCTGAGTATTTTGAGTCTGTGTTTTCCTTGATATCATGCAGGCGCATATAAAGTCAGACAAGTCAGTCCAGTGGCTCTATTAGACAGGGATGTGTGCATCTACAGGGTCTAGTGTATGAGCATGGATGTGTGTGTACTGCAAATATTCTGTCACAACGTATCCAGAGTTTGCATGTCTGTGAGAGTATGTTCAAGTTCCAGCATAGTGGAGCCTAAAGACAGAACCCAGTAGCGTCCTCAGGAACAGAGAGCTGACTGAACACTGCCAGACGTCTGGTGATGCCTTCATTAATGCCAGCACAGGATTCAGAGCCACTAAGCGAGCTAGCAGAGCTGCTTCCTTCATGGTCATGGTCTGAGAGAGAGGTGTAGGACAGGGATCGAGCACCCAGTGGTCCTGGAAAGACCCCAGTAGCATTAGGACTCTGTCTCAGTGTAGGGGAGCTAGTTGGAGACATCCCACTTGGAGAGCAGCCGGAGTCTGGCGAAGGCAGAAATGGAGACCCTGTATCTGCTGAACTTACCCGACCCAGGGGAGGGTTCTGCTGGTGAACAGGGGAGGCCTCAAAGGCAGAGTCCATCTCCTGAAAGGCTTGAGAGAGGAGGTCACTAATTACAGTGTGGGAAGGAGGAGAGGCAGATGGAGCACGTGTGAAAGAGGCATTGGCAGGAGGAGGATGAGGGGTGAAAGTAGCCTGGGGAGCAGAGGGAAAGCCAGCAAAGCTGAAGCTCTGTCTGACGAGAGGGGGTCTGTGCAAGCGGGACGAGGAAGGTGGCTCTGATGGAATGCCCGAGGAGGAGGACGAACGTGGGGAGTGTTTCTTCTCTTCTTCGCCGTTGTGAACAAAGTGGCAACGTATGCCATAGGGGCAGAAGCCAATGGTGTGAAACGTACGACACAGCTCCGTTTTGTATTTTGGATGTCTGTTAAGATCCCGCAGCTCTTCAGGCCCGTGGGCGAACTGACACTTTCCACCATACTTGCACAATCCGTTCTCAGAGAACGATCGACACAGTTCAGTCTTATAGCGTGATGAGGAAGAGGAGGTGGAAATGGATGAAGTGGACAAAGAGGAGCTAGTGTTTAGTGCAGTGGGGCTGATGTCACCTTGAGAGAGCCTTACGTCAGTTCTAGGCCAGCCTAGACTTGCTGCTGTTGTGCTGCTTGTCTCTACCATGCTGACAGAACGCTGGGTAAGAAAGCCTGACTTTCCCCATTGGGTGGAATTGGAAAGCTGCAATGGCAGAGGGCTTTCAGGCTGCTGCCCCCATTGGCTGGACGTCAGAAATACACTGTCTGAAGTTTCAGTAGGGAGGCAGGAGGGAGACAAGAGGGAAAATGATGTGTTGCTGCGTGGCTGACCAATACAACCTGGTGTCCTCATTGCCATATTTAGGGATGGTGGTGATCTGTTTGGTTCCTTCAGGTCCAGATTCAGTAACTGCTGTGGTAAAGAACAGACACCACATCAGAATATACATTTTACAGTAAAAACAAAACATTTAAAAAAAAAAACATCTACAGCATGAACCTTGTTTCTCTATACGGTAATTTCACAACTGAAGAATTAAAACAGCTGTATTAATAAGCAACATTTACAATATTCCGTTTCCACATTTAGGGGACTTTAGGCATTTTCCTGTATGTAGCTGCAGAGGTGTAACGGATGTGCTTAACTAAATGATAGATTATAGAATAGGTATTCAAAATTGGTTGTAACAATATGCTGAGTTGAAGATATCTTTGCCACCATTTCAATCCACACTTAGAAGAACACAACTTTGTAACTTGACATTCTCATGAACGTTTACAAGGACAGGCCGCAGTCTGTCATGTAGCACAAGCAGTAAGGTCCAAATCCCCCGTTAAAATACGTTTTCTTCTACTTACCGTGTGTCACATTGAGTTTAACACCTTTCCATGGTAACTTATCTGCTTAACAACTGGGACCGGCGACTTTTAATTAACTCAAGAATAAAGTTCGTAACGGGGATTGGATTCAAATGGTTGACTTGAAACCATAGCCATCACACCATCGCGCTAAACAACGTAAACTTTTAGAAACGGAATCAACAGGTCAGCTAGTCATTTGGGCCCATAGTGCAATCAATCGTAGCACCAACTTCAACAACTTTGACAAGCAAACTTCCGGTCCGAAATAACTTTTAGATGGCATAAAACAACAATATACTCTAGCAATACAGCCTCTGCCTCTGGCTGACAATAATACCTAGAAACTGCGCAGTGGTAACAACTAGCTAAACCTCGCAAAAAGAAAAGAGCCAACAGTGTCAAGTTAGCAGTGTAGCTAGCTAGCTTGCTAACGTTAACCCCCCCCGTGACCTAACGTTAGCAAACTTTTGCTCCGCTCAACTTTCTTCGCGCCTGTCATTTACCTTGCACATCATCTCTTCCAGGTCCGCGCACTGGTTGAGGGGGTAAGATGGCATCGTGCTGACGTCCTTAAAGCCTCCGTCTGATTGATCCTGTCTGCCCCCTCAGTGATAGACGTGGGCAACTCGCTGGCATGAGTTGCTCGGAAGTTTCTAGCTGTGTGCGCGCTGCTAAACAAGCCCAAGACCCGGACCACGTGTGGATTTAAAACCTAACACCCGCTTTTAGCCCCTCCCACGCCTCTGGGAGCCGCCCCCAAGATGTTGTACTAGCACAACAAGTGAGCCAGACGAAAAGTAGCAGAGTTGTAAAAAGGAAAAAAAAGAATAGGCAGAATACAGGCAGAAAACCGCAGGACTGAGCTTGGGACACAGCTCAGTAGTGGAGACAGCCTAGCCCCGTGAGACAGACAAGGAGGAGTGAAGGATTTGAATCCAAAGCTAAAGGTAGATGTGTGAGCAATGAAACCCACTCTCAGAAACACACGCATATACACAGTTTGTTCCTCCTTTATTTGTCTTAATTTGCAGAAAACTCAAAACTTTATTTTCAGGTAAAAACTTGGACTTATCACAGTCCAATTTGTAGCCCTAAACACCAATCGCAGAAAAGTCATAAGACATTTGGTCCTTGGACAGAGAGATAACATGAAAACATGCTCACACAGCTACACAGATTTGCCAATGAAGTTGTAACACTTCTGGGATTGTAAAGGGGATAGTGACAAGAAGTCCAGTATCCTGATGAGTTGACAAACCAGCTTTTATTTAGTTCTGTACATATTTGTACTTTTGTATGCCATAACGAGAAATTAGGGTATGAATAAAAACAATATTTGAGTTTCATACGTTTGAGCTAAATCCAACAAAATGTTTCCAAGTTCATCAGAATCAGGATATAAACCAGAGAAAACGGGCAATGTACAGTATAGCCCACATGATAGCTATCAAAAGATAAAACCTACAGAGACCGAGTTTGCAAAAAAACAATGTTCTGCTGCCCCAACTTAGAGAAAACTCTGTTGAACCAAGCTCATCCCTCTGAGCTCTTTTAAAAAAAGATGAGCTCAGCTGAGAACAAAGCCTGCCGAAAAGCTTTGTTTTGGTCCAGCCAAGTGGTCACCATTAAGTGTGTTTGTGTGTGCATACGTGCTTGTGCATGCTTGACAGAGGGGCTCACCCCCCCCCCCAAGCACACACACACACACACACACACACACACACACACACACACACACACACTGTTCTGATGATGTAATCCTCTCTACAGCCTGCAGGGTATCTTAGTCCGCCTTGTTTTGACTTGCGTGATTTGAACATGTCCAGTCAAACTGGAATTTTTCCTCAAACGTCTGCCGTGTCCTGGTGTCCAAGACTCCTGGCACACATCATAACTTTTCTTTTCTCCATGCTTCTATTTGCAAAATCTCCACAGAGACCTAATGAAAACAGGCATGCATTTGTTGTGTGTACCTGTGAAGCAGCTTCCTCAAAGTTTAAAACATAAAATTTGCATGCAGCTTCACCCTGCTATATGATATTATGTCGGGATCCAGTTAAGACAGACTGTGGTTTCATTTCATTTGATCAAAGTCACATCTGAATAGAAAAACACTCTACACACTGATCACTTCTGTGGTTGCTTCTTCTCCAGTTTGCTTTGTATATAGGAGAAAAGGTGACAGTTTTGGTTTAGATACGTGGATGAATTTGAAAATATATTCAAGGGCATTTTGACCTTAAAATCCTCAAACTACTATAATTCCAGTGTGCACGCTGTACCCTTCTACTCATATGACCCAAGGTGAATTAAATCCTGAATGTGAACAAGGCCTAATTACATAGTGACTGAAATTTAGGTGCTGACCCACACATGAGGCTGAGCCATAATTAGTTCACCACTTTAAGAGATTGGCTCTGTGTGTTTGTTTTATGCCCTGAGATGGAGACCACCACTGTGAACAACAAGCTATTAGCAAGATGTCAAGAACGCGAGCGCCTTCAGGTAAGATGGCCCTTCTGTTTAATTTGGTTACATAAACAAATGTTATCTTTAAACAAGCAATTTGGTTGGCCAGTTAAGTTTACTTCTGTAAACCAATGTCTTCTGTGTGAGTTAGGGCTTACTGAGAGCAAGTGTGTGTGGGGTGGGGTGGGGGGGGGGGGTGTTTGGGGTTTAAAAGAAAGTTCTTGCTTCTTGTGGAGTCCAGCTGGGCTAGAGGGCCTTCGGAGCACAATGAGCTCCATGAGCTGCAGAACCAACTAACAAACTAATGGCCCGCCCTCTGTGAATCTACCCCATACACACACACACACACACACAAACACGGTGGAAATAGCAGAGCGTAGTGAATGATTGTGATAGAAGGGCTTGTTAGGAGGAGGACAGAGACAGGGGTGAGGACAGGGATGAAGGGACTATTTGGGGGCAGGAGAGAAAGAGGATGGCAGTGAAGGAATCAAAGGCAAAATATTTGAGGTTAAACAATACAAACAATGATTAGTGTTTGCTGATTCAACCTCTGTTTGTTATTACAAACACATTTCCAAAAGCGTTACATCACTCAGGACTGACTGTTGCATCCACGTAGAAGCGGGCAGAAAGAATGAAGCCATACATCTTTTCTTAGATGCATTTAACATAAAACTTGATGAACAAATGCAGAGGTGTGTTTCCATTAACTGGAGGAATGGGAAGGACGCTTGAGAGCTAGTTAAGTGGATATGAAGAAAAAATAGAGGGGCGAGAAGGAGAGGAAGACACAACAACAGTGTGTGTGAGTATAAATCTGCAAATACCTTGTGGAGTGAAACATTTGTTTTGTAGAGTAATGTGTTTAGTGTGTGTGTATGTGTATTATAGTGAAACACACACACATCCTTTTGAAACTCTCATGATTAAGTGAAGTCATTCCTCCACAGCTACACACTGGCATCTTCAGATAAGAGGCTACTATTACAAGCAAAGTAATAAAGAGAAAAGAGGAGGGGTCTGTAGACCTGATGAACATCTGCTCCTCTTTTCCTCCTCCTTTCATTCTCCCCCTCCTCACCACCTTCCTTCTTTCACAATGTACCCCCCGCCCTGTTCACTTGTGTTGTGTGTGTGCATTTGTGTGTGCTTGTGCTTAGAGAGAGCCTTTTTGGATTCACAGGGGAGTTTGGGATTTTGGAGTTTCCCTGAATGTGAAGTTTTAGCAAGTCCACAGCTGTTACCTCAGTGAAAGTGAGGCAATCATTAGCAAAAAACATCTTTTTTTTCTAATCTCATCCTGTTTTATAATGTGATGCTTCATTATATTTGTGTGTTATACTGTCTTATCACTGCCAAAAAGTAAAGTCTCTTACAATACTGATAATTTCTGTAAATCAATCTATATGAATAAGACTGAAAAGAACAACATGGACAAAAGTGGTGAAACAGTTTACAAAACTAAAATTAAAAAATTTACAAAACTATGAACATAAAATCATGAGTGTCACCTCATTAATAAACATGATAACCAGAGAAGCAGCACTGGCATGTTCACAACTATGACTCTCTTATGCTTCTTTTTTACACACACACAGACACACAAAACACATGCACGTACATCCAGAAACACCGTACAGCAGGGTTCCACTTACAGGGCAGAGGTCATAACGTAACCTTTGACCTCTTGATTTCACCCCCCCTCCTCCTCTCCTGCCCTTTGGAATTCACTCCTGTGGATTCAATTAGAAATGTAGAGAGAAGGAGAGCAGCAGAGAAGAACGAGAAGGTTAAGAGACAAGATAACAGTGACAAATGTCTGCACACTAGGATGAAAAATGAGATGGGATAGCGTGATGGGAGACTTTTCAGACACTGGTCCTTTGAATTTATTTGTTTTGATGAAAAATAAATAAATAAAAATAATCAGCTGAGTTTGTTTGTCTTCATATGGGCTTGTGAAATGCCAGAAATATGTGGATGCTGAGTTTTTATTAAATCTCTTTTGAGTCGTATGTAGAGCATTTTATATTGCCTTGTTGTTGAATGGTGCTTCAAATTCAAGCTTTGGTTCACCTTGACATTTTTACAATTTTTTGCGTCTAAAGTGGTAGCAAGTTTTTTGGTAAAGGTATTTTTATTTTTCAAGATGATAATGTATGTTTCAACAAAGCAAAGTTCATGCAGAAAGAGTTTGAGGATGGTGTGGAAGAAATCACTATGCCTTCATGTGTGCAAAGCCAAATATGGCTTTAGAGAAACAACTTGATGCAGAATGTGTGCGACAGAGCCGGAAGAGAAACTATACTCTACACCAATCAGACATAACATTATGACTGCCTGTGCATTTTAATACAATCCATCACAGTGACTCTGCCATGAATTCTGCTTTTACACAGTTATAGTTTCCAGTTGTTATGTTGAAACTGTCGGAAAGGATAATATTTCTACTTTGCGTTTATTGTTGAGTTCAAAGTGGGTAGTGGAATTGTACTGGAGTGCATTATCAGAAGAGGTGGTTCTAATGTTTTGGCCACCTCATTCATTTTAAAAGGGTGGCCAAAACATTAGAACCACCTCTTCTGATAATACACTCCAATAAATTATAACCTTGTAAAAGTAGAGCCACTGTATTGGATTCCATTAAATGCACAGGTGGTCATAATGTTTTGTCTTATTGGTGTATATTTACATCCTCAAGCGACAGATTATTTGCTGCATTTTACTGCCCACTGCTGGATAAAAGCATGATTACAAATGTGCACATGTCCACTGATGTCATTATCAAAGTGGGCTCGAAGATCAAAAAGAAAGCAAATTACATTTATTTTTGTTATTTAACATTAAATTACATAATTAGAGGTTAAAACAATTACCTAGTGCACGATTATTAAAAATAGCACAGTAACATAATTAAGATCATATTTAATTGCCCCATATATTAGAATTGTGATTGGTGATTTCTGTACTACTAAATATGTTGTAATTTTCTATTTTAATTAATTTTATGAAAAAAGACATATTTAAGTCAAACCAGTTTACAGTTGTTTGGCAACTTCTCCTGTGCGGGGAGCTGTTGCACCATTTCCTTACGAGGTTTGACGGACCTTAGTGAATTAATTAGGTTAATTTGGCTAATTTAGTTTCTCTGTTAAGAAATCAGACACATAACCTGCATCCGTTATCTTGGGCTGCATATGGATGTATTTTCATATATGTCTGCATCAGAATATACACATGAAGCAAGTGGCACACAGAATGAAAGAGACCAAGGCAGGGAGCCAGAACTGCCAGTAAACACAGAGACTGGTGAAAAGGGAATTTGCACAACCTCAGTCCCTGGAAGCCACACAGCAGTGTGTGTGTGTGTGTGTGTGTTCCTGGAGATCCTCCGGAACCCAAAACAAACCAAATTTGGCAAACCTTTATTTTAACAGAGGGGTGGTTTGTATTTGTGTTTGCATTTTTGTGAGCTTCATGTGTGGCCATGGAAAAACTGAGACAAAGAACATGTATTTTATACAGGAAACAGGAAAACAATATATATGTACAAGGATTATTATCAGAAATTTCCATTGCAAGATATATTATTTTAACCTTCCACTTTATTGTCTGTGATCATATTTACATAAACCCGTATTGTGATTCATAAGAAATTCATTTTGATGAAAGAGAAAGTAGAGGCTGCTTGTTTTAACTCTATTGCAGGAAAATGCTGAGCCAGACAGAGAGGGAAAAAAGAGAAAAGCGAAAAAATAAAAAATTGAGAGGGACTCCTGCAAAAAAGCCGAAAAATTACAAGTGCATGTGTGAGTGTTTGTGTGCCCACATGTGAACAAGAAAAAGTGAGAAAGTTAGTGGGCTATGTGCGTTTTCTAATATTTCACTTTGAAATAAATGTTACAGTGTGTGCTGATGTTCCCATTACATAATTAACTCCTACTGAAATGCGTTAATACTAATCTACTTTTTTAGAATCATAGAAAGGGAATTTTTTTCCTCCAGCAGCTGACAAGACAGAACAAGCTCACTGACGTAAAGGGTGAGCAATGATGTCAGGTGTTTCTATGCTGCAGTCAATTGCAGAACGAGTGTCATAACAAGCAAAGCTATGTGAAAGGAGGAAGACAGTTAAAATAGCAGTAATCTGCACTTCGCAGTGCCAGATATTTCTATGTGTAAAGGTCCCCACGATATTTTCTGTTGGGTTATTAGTTTGGTGTCAGCTCTGCTGAAGAAAACGCAGAACTTATCATATAATCATGTTTGTTGTTTATGCGATGAATGAAAGAGAATGAAAAAAGTTAATGTCTGAGTTGCTGTATGTCAAAAATGTTTAATCCAGCATATTTCTCTCTGGCACTTCATTTGAACTGTAAAACTGCAATGACAATAAAATAATAAGGGTGCATTTTCTTCATCAGTTTACATGTAAATACAGATATGAGTATGGCTCGGTCTGTAAAGCTGCAAGTTGACGTACGTGTCTTGAATTCCTGATGCTAGATTTTTTGTAACTCATGAACCTTCAAATTAAAACTTGAAGTAAACACAATCAAGTACATTAAAAATAAAAGCAGTGCTGTTCCTTCTGCCTGGCCATTTGGCACGGTTTTCTTGTGAACTGGATGTTCCTGCTGCACAGAGATATTTGTGCACAGATAATGAGGTCCCTTGTGAAGTCCAAACAATGGTTCTTTAAACCTGCTGTTTGTTTCTGCTACTGAAAGTGATCTTAGTAATGTGTATTAATGTGTAATTCTGTCTAATTTTAAATAAACATGATAAACACATTGCATGCAGTGTTTATATGATGTTATGCCTGTCCTGTTAAATTTGTGTTATCAGTGTATACATACCTGCATGCACAATTCCTCTTAGTTGTTAGAACCCATTCTTCAGACGCAAGTGGTTTGGCAATGAATGTTCTGTTGGAATGTATGTTTATAACCTCTTGAGAGTCATTTTCTCTACGAGTGTTTTCACTCCCATCACATTCCAACATCTGTTCACATCAGTAGTAGTGATTTTACACTATGGAAGCTTTGTGTGTACTCTACTTATCCTCTATACTTATTGGTAATGGAGTGTCTATGTGTGTTTGTATCTATGAAAAATTCTCCAAAGTGAAAACATTTTATCCGCTAACACAAGTGAAGTAGGAGTAATGTCAGTGTCAGTGTAGTGTCAGTGTGTGCGTATGTCTCCTTGCGACTGAATGTGTGCCAAAAGATGATTCCCGGTTTGTATATTCTCACACTGCACTCATCCAATTGTATCCAGGCAACAGTTCATAATATTGATCAGTCTGTTTCAGGGATATCGATGGATCTGCTGTCTTGTATCATATGGTGTCTTTCACTTTCTTTTATTTATGCTTGGTATGGAGGAAATGTGTTATATAAATGGTTGTTGGTGGATGTACGTCTGTGGTTATGCATTTGAGTGTTTTTTCCTCCACTTCTTTGTCCTTGTTCTCTATTAATTACTGATGTGAGGGTTAGGATGCGCTTGCACATGTATGTGTGTGCATGTCTGTGTGTCATTCCATTACGTGATGGGAAGTGTCTGTGCCACACAGTTTCCTATGCCAATTTCCCCAGTTGTTTCCATGTTTTGTACCAGCCTTCATGCCCGTTAATCATAGGCTCAGCACCGCCAATTATATCATGATGTCAGTGTCTTCACGAAAGTCCTCATTCTGTCTGACCAGATTTAACAATATAAATGTCGATGTGTGATGCGTTTCTATGCACAATGTTATTTTGTCATCATACATTTTTTGGAATCTTGCTCTTCTCTGGACTTTACTGGAGGCGGTGTTATGTGAGAACACAAATGTCTGAGTGAGACATTCAGGAGATTACCCAGAGTTTATCCTGTGAGCCCCTTAGTACAAAGTCTAGATTATGTGTATGAGTCTGTAGGTGGAGAGAACACAACGCTCTGTCCCAAACTGTTGCAAGGATTTAAAGAAAGTGAATGAGCATGTTGATGATGTTTCTATTGGGTGACTGTCTACTTTCTTTATTTTTGACCCATGGCCTCAATGTGCTGTAAACAAAGCAGTTTCCCACAGCATAATTTTTCTCTCATGTTGAGCGTCCTGTACATGCTGACATCAGTGGATTTTCTTGAGTGAGACACTTCTGACTTGGAAAATCTCCAACTGTTTGTTACATATGTGAAAAAACAACTCCAGGCAATATCTAGACCTGATTCTTGTGACATTGCTTGAATTCATATGTGGAAAAAGGCGATGATTTGACAAATGATGTAAATTCAGAGGTTACCCTTTAAATTGTGTTTCCTTTTAAAAACTTTTGGTCAAAAACACAAATTGGGTTTAGACTTTAGAAGGAAACTATTACTTTCTTATTTATAGACAATGTGAAGTTATGTCACACCAATTTAACTGTTGGTAGATACTACATTTAAAATCAATGGCAACCGTTTACTCTGTGAAGTGCATATCTTTGTTTGGCTTAAAAGCCAAACAAATATATTGAAATCATTCAAATATGAGAGAAATGTAGAAGAAGAAAAGTGACCCCAGTTGGGGTCACTGCATTGATGATGTATTTTCCTGCAATGGGAATAATTGATGAGTGAATTATCGGGATGATTTCTACAAAAGCTATGTATTCAGATCAAAGAGTGATCAATCTATTTTAGTTGTTGTTTACACTGGTATTTGGCACTTTACACTTGAGGCAGTGTGGACTGCAGTTTGCAGTGGGGAATAAACCACAACACAGAATACACAATTTTGAGTTTGTCATAATCCTGCTAAATAAGAAGTCTCTCTCTGAAAATGATCAGATGTACAGTATATGTTAATGGTTGTTATCAGCCTTATATGTACTAGATGCTTATAGGTGCTAATCCAAAACCAACTAGATACACCAGGGATGGATACTTATTAGACCTTTTTTATTATGATAGCATGTAATAGTTGAAGACTTATAGAAATACGTATATTTATTTTTGAAAGCCTGAAGGTGATGAGTGAAACTTACCCACAGACACTCAGTTCTGGTTGTTTATGAGTGTCTAGGTGATGCCATCCTCTGTGTCCTAAGGAGTGTTCTAGACAGAGTAGTGTAAACATTATGTCATGGTGAATGGTGTCTGTGTTTGTGTGTGTGTGTGCATGTGTGTGTCTGTGCTTTTGTGTAAAGCATACCCAGAGACTAGACTACATTTTCCTGGGTACAAATAGGAGAGAAGAGAACTCACACCTCAGAACAACCACCATGAAAATCCCCAATTACTGTATTCCCATTGTTAGCCACTGCTTATTAATACTTTGTTGGGCTGCTATTCAAACAATTCAGCAGCCAGCGTCATCACGTCTCATTTTGTTTCCTGTTTTTAAGGTGCCAGTAGCACACAAGTCACTTCCTAAAAAGCTCAGTTTGTCTCTATGTGTGAATACATACATTAAATGTGCCCTGCTGTCTGTAACTTCCCAGTATGAACTGTTATCAGTTCACAAAAACATGTGGTTGACTGCTGTACCAGCATGTTTTCTTAGTGCGTAACGGTAATTTCTTAATTTCTTGACCACTGCTTTGTTGTTATGATGATGTATTGTTTGAGAAGTCCCAGTGGGGATTTGGGTGGAAGGGAACATGATATATTACTCGTGAGGCTGAATCTGCGAATTGATCTATAAACATAAAGAGGACACAACATCTAATATCACACTTTCTTGACTTCCACTCAAGGTGGACAAACCCGCTTTCAACAACACCGGGGTTTTATCAGTAAATCAGTTGGCTATACAAGCATTTTGTATGAATGGACAATATATATAATATATAAAAATTATTTTGTGTATTGTTTTGCACAGGCTTATGCAAGTTTTTACATCTCCCTTTGAAGTTTTCACTTTTATTTTTTTACAACCCAGAATCATACTCAGTGTTTTTTGGCTTTTTATACACTGATTATTGAAAATTGTGAATTGGGGATTGTGTGCTGTGAATGTGTTAAACATAAATCAGTCCCTCCAAGAATCTGCAGAGCTGTGACTGTTAAGTCCATCATGTGCCTAAAGCAGGACATCTTCAACAGCGAGAAACTGTTAGCTGGGTTTTTTACCAGTCAAAGCTTTATTGGACAGTGGCAAAGAGAAAAATCTCATAGTAAAGTTAAATTAGAGTTTGTCAGAAGACTGGATAAAACTGGAAGAAGGTTGCTTAGAGGCAAAAATTGAGCTGTATGTTTGGTGTAAAGCAAACACTGCACTTAATCACAAACAGACCATACCCACTGTGAAGCATAGTGCTGGTAGCATCATGCTGTGCTGCTGCTTCTCTGTAGCAGGCTCTGGAAGGCTTGTAAAGGTAGAAGGAAAAAAGGACGGAAATCTGATGCAGTCTGCCTGCGAAATGTGACTTGGGAGAAAACATTGTTTTCCAGCAAGACAATGACCCCAAACATTTAGCCAAAGCTCCACAAAAGTGTTTAAAGACTATAATGTTAATGTTCTGGAGTGGCAGTGAGTCCCAGACCTCAGCCCAAATGTGCCTGGACTTATAAAGGGCCTGTTTACTCACAATTCTAATGGAAACTGGCAGAACTCAAGTAGTTTTGCAAAAAAAAAAAAAAAAAAAAATGGGGAAATTTCCTTATGTTCAAAGCTGACTGAGACCTTATCTACCATTATCATGCTCAATGTTGGCAAAGGTAAATCTAGTAAACACTAAATACTTAGTTTCTGTTTAATATTTTCAATGATTTAGATTACTTTGTGGAGGTCTGCTTTCTTTTTATGTTTATTAGTGCCAAAATGGCAAATAAAATTGACCATGGTTAAATTTTTAAAACAAGAAAAAAACGGAATACTTTTTATAGGCCCTGCAATCTTGTGTGCACCCCTTAAATTCTCCAGTTATCTTAGTCCTCCTATCTTTGTTGCTTCTTCTCTCCTCTCTTCTATGTTTCTATGATGGTTATTTTCATAAGAAGAAATTCTGCTGGTCTCTGCACTGCTAGTGTCACTGTGGTATGTATGCCTGGGAGGGCAGCCAAGGCTAAATACACATATGCCATAACCATTCCTTTCCTCTCAATAACCAAACACACCACACACGCACAGACACACACACAAACTTCACTAACCTCTTAGTTTTCTGCCCACCTGTTTAAACATAGCAGTGTGTATGTGTACATATGTGTGTGAGAGCTTCCTCACAGAGAGGCCTATTGTCCTCCAGGCTAAGATGTGTGTGCTGTGTCATGAATTGGCTCGACAGCAACAAGCCCACTGCTGATTTTAGCTTAAAACTTAAACACCGAACCTAAAATAACACGTCCACTGACAAGAAGCAGCTGAGCTATAATACTGCTCCCTCAGCACTGAGGCTTTGGTGTTCCAAGGGTAGGGGTGTAAATCACTGTTTCTTGAAAGTGGTGTGCATGAAGGGAATGTTGTCCCTGCAGAGAAAATTGAGTGCATTGACTGTAGAGATATTGAGACTAAGAATGAATCATACTCCGCAACATTATGAAACACTGTGTGTCACACCCTATCCATTGGTCGGTCTCACTTTCTTTGAGACTACAATGTTAAATTAATACAATGTTAAAAGGGGCCCTACTTCACCATCTAACCAGCCCAGGTCAGGTATTTGCAGAACTTCATCCTTATGTTTGCTACAAGAAATGCAGCAATGAGTTTTAGGTTTAGAAACAAAAAGTGGTTATGTTTAGGAAAATGTTTGAAATAGGAAACAACATCTGTCTTCTATTTAATTGTCCTGTGTTTTGTCACCTATCCACCCCCAACCTTCTTCCTACCACACTGCTGCTGTAATATTTTGCAGAGCTCATGCTATATATTTACATGTTATTTCTGTGCACTTTACCCCATTTCATGCAGAGTTGTGGAAATTATGACACCTATCAACACACATTTAACAAAAACAACTCAAAACTGGCCTTTTAATTCTAAACCTGCTGTAATGGCTTTTTACCCACCACCCCATTTCAAAAAAGATGTAATCACAACTTTAACAAACTCTACAAACATATAATAAAAAGGTGGTGTTACTTTTTGTGCTACCTAAAAGGTGCTTTTTTACATATCATATGATACACAGAGGGATACACAGAGTGATTTGAAGGCACTTATAAGTTTAAGTCCAACATGGCTGTTTTTTGATCATAATCATTTTGCTAAAGACAAAAGCCTGATGCTTCAGGATACAACAGTGAGGAGGATGGCAAAAGTTAACCAAAACAGGAAAGTTGCCGACTTTAAAACCAAAACCATGTACCACTAAAATTTTCTGCACAATCGGTTCTGTAATTTGCCACCATGAGAAACCCCTTTCACATAAGTGGATTCCTCAGATCAGTCACCTTAGAGGTTATCCACGATGTTCTATTTTGAGACGGTGAAATTCCTTAGAAAATCGAAGCTATTGCTGAAACAGCCAGTATGACAAATTTGTGATTCCACACACAACTGTGTTTGATTAGACCTGTGTCTTGAGGCAAAAGTATAATTATTCCAAAAAATGTTTTTGAACTGACAGGAGACACCACAATTTCCACAATTATTACTTCCAGGTGAACAATAAACTTCAAAAACTATAGTCAATCCTATTCAATTCAAACACAGGCCTTTTAACCACATATATATAATAAACTGATGTAAATTCCCTGCTGTAAAAACAAGGACACTTAGCCAGTGTATGAAATGATACGATACTTTTTGTCTTTGATGCAGAAAGCTGTCACAGATCTGCTGTTAAAAAATACACTGACACAGTGGTAATTTGTTTTTATACCACATTAAGAAAGGGACATAAAAACAGGAAGCATGAAGTCTAAAAGAAGAAGCATGTACTGAGTGTGAGCATGCACAGGAAGTGAGCAGTGTACATGTATGGGCCAGTCTGTTGTGAAAGATGCTTTAATAAGACAAAGAGATGTGAAACTGACTGAAGGGGCTTTCTTCTACTGCCCCACACTCTGATGCAGCTGAACAGACCAAGGCTACAGTTTTTAAAAGGTTGACAATTCTGGCAATAAGACACAAAATTAAAAAATGAACTTGATAAATACAAACAGAATATGTTGTAATATGGACCTCGAAATGATTGCCCAACTGAAACGTCTGCTTAGTAGCACGTTAGCTTTGACTGCTAACATTTAAACCTAGCAATCAATGACTAGTTTGTTGTATGTTTGTTGTGACATAGCGTGTTTGCTATGTTGCTATTTGTATCTCATGTTTTGGGACACAAAACTCTCATAACATTACCCCGGCCACTAACAGCATAAACCAGAGGTTTGGTTTTGATCTCACAGGCGATCGGGGTTCAACTGCAGTATGAGAAGTTGTGCAATTTAACGGTTATTGTTGAACAATGTTGTGTGCATGGTTATTATGGTGATAAAGATAAACCCAGTTGTGTTTGTGCGTGAAGTCGTCTCTGTGGCATTAATATAGTGGCACTACTGTGGTGTCCATATGAGACGAAAAGCGGTTATATATACAAAGCTATTGGCAGTGTCATTATGTGACACTGTGGGATGAGAAACTGTTGGTTTGACTTGTAGGACTTCTAGTTACATATAAAAGATAAATGACTAAATAGCGAAAGGCCACTCATTTATGTAAACCCTAGCCTCACATCTCTTCCCATTATCTAGTAGACCAGAGACTTTTTATGCTTAAAATGTATTTTTGGTAAAAAGTCTTACACGCATTACAATAATGCATAATTTTAGATAGATTCAAAACGTCGTTGTAAGCAGGGCCCTCCCTGGATAATACCATATCATCTAAACAAGCCCTTGTTTTAATGACAGTGGATTTTGTGTCATTGAATACAGTATTTTGATGCACTTTTTATGTTTTATTGAATCAATTTAGTCAGACTCTGGGGTAAATCATAGTTATGCAAATGGCTGCCCTTCAAGTTGTGGATCTTGTTTTTCATATTTATGCCACAGCCCATAGGTGCTGTTTCTGCTTTTCAGATCTCTTTGTACAAACTCATCTAGATTCACTTCTTGTTTAGTAAAACAAGGAAGGTCACAGTTAGTTGTAAAGCAATTCTTGCCATCTTCACCTTGGAAGTCCTGTCTTCTCACTTGGCACTTCTCACTTTGTAAATAATTTTATGGTTTCTGTAACTGACAATCAAATCTCATTATGACTTCAACACAAAAACAGCAAGTCTTGAATCTTCTAAATTAAAATGAATATAATATTTTAGTAATACAATGCAATGAGCTCCCCTGAGGCTTTTCTAGGAGTAGCAGGGGTTTTCAAAACACATTTGAAACTTTGTGAATTAAGTTCCTGTAAGTCATTAAAGGAGCACTCTGTCTTGAATTTCTCCAACCCCACTGTCACCAGACAGTGAAAGTAAAAATGTAGAGAGGACTGGTGTAGCTAGAGGAAAAGAGAAGTGGTTAGAATGCCTGGGAGAGGGGGGAGTTTAGGGAATTTTTCAGCCTTCTCCCTCACAAAGTTAACCAACTGCTCTCACCCCCTTCTTTCTCCTCCTCTAGCTCCACCTATTCCCTGCGTTTGCGTCACAGCATTGAAGTTGGACGAAACGAGGGCAGGAGGAGTGGACTTCGGTGGAGTTCTATAGCAGAGGAATGTGGCAGAGACAGAGAACATGGCTATAAAAGGATCGCACTTCCAGTTCGTCGCTATGATGTCACTAGTCAAATATTTTCTCCTTCCTTCCCTTCCAAGACTGACTTACTGACGCTGCTATTTGTCCTTACTTTCACTGGGTCTCCCCTTCTCTTTCTTATAGCTAAATACGTAAGTGAGCTTTGGAGATGGATGTTTATTTTGGTGCATGGATGGAAGAACTGAATAATCTGTGTGCACAGTAGCTCATGGCCATGGATCGTGTTGATCAGCCTGCCATGATCTGCACAAGCCACATTCTGCGTCTTTAGTTCCCACATAAAAGTTGCCACTGGCCCATTTCTGGCCCATAGATAAAACATATTTACTTACACATACACTAAGTAGGTAAAAGGCCGAGTCATCCCTTATATTCAGTGATACTCAGTAGTGTCACAATTGAGCCATACCTAGTAGTTTATATTGATTGGTGGTCTGCACTGAGAAAACACACACTCATGAGTAAAATATAATTTTTGAAAAGCTTCTGTGTATACTGAAAAGTGACTACATAAAATGGATATTTACTGTAATGCTTTGTTTACTACCAGTTCATTAAGTATTAACAAAAGCCTGTAGCAGTCAGGGGGTTTCTCATAGTATTGTAGTATTGGAAGTATTTGCACCTTTCCAAAGTGGAGTATTTCAATTAGAAATGATGAAACATACTATAAAAATTGTATTGCAAGTGACGTTCCCAGGTCCTTGTTTTCCTCAGTTATCATGCATATGATACTTTTATTCACAAGGTGCATTTTGTCAGCCAGTGAATATGGAGCATACCAGTCACTCAAGAAATCTTTTCTCCGTGTTGGTCATGAGCACTGCGCTAAACTTATAGGAAAACTATAGGAAAGCACGATTATCTTGCACAGCAGAGGGCAGTAATGCAATGTTAAAATGGATGTGAGTGCTGTTAAATAGTAGAAGAATAAAAAATGAAATTTCACTTCCCTTTTTTCATTTTTTTGTTTGAATCAGAGCTGGGTACAGCTGACCTAATTTTTAAGGCCTTTCCAGGATAGACCTAAATGAAGTAGAGGTTCTGGGCAGTTCATATGGGACTAAGCTCACGTAACATTTTTCTAAAAGGTGCATTAACCCTTCTGGTTATTATCTTTTCCAAGAAAAAAAGATAGTACCTTCCAATGACCTAATTAGTAAAAGAGAAGTTACATAACATTCTCCGTCATTCACTCAATGGTTGACGAAGGTCTGGGGTTGATAGATTACTCAATCTTTATGCTTAATCTGCAGGTTGTGACAGACAGAGAAGGCGGGAGGGAGGGGTTTTAGGAGCTGTACCAAAATCAACACTGAAACCTGATTGTGTTCATGTACACACATGGAGACATGTAAATGCATAAACATATTTTGCAGACACAGATGCGACTGTGAGTCTTGTATCTGGAAAATCTATCCAGTCTCTGCTGATTGCTTCCTGTTGAGAACTTCCGACTGACTTGACCTGACTAGCAGCAAAACTGTAAACAGATTACTTACAGAAACTTCTCCTTTTACCTGGTGATGAAATTTTGATATTATCACTTAAAATATTTTCATAGTGGTAAAAGCTAAAAAATCTTTAACCTATAGTTATTAAACTTTTTCTTGCTTCCAGTTCCTTTCTGTTGTTTAATGTCTCTATCATGGTCAGTCCGTAATAATGACATGGAACAATACCTTTTGAAACCATTCGTTAAACCTCTTTGACTGTCTCTCAGTCTACTTCTTACCTCTAAACAGCATAATATGTAACTTTATTAGAACCCCACCCAGGTTTACACTATCTGAAAGATGTGTGTGTGTGTGTGCATGTAGGAACATGTGTGTTGTGTGTACACTGCTCAGGTGACTTGGGTTTAAGGTTTTGACAGAAACAGCTTAGTGGTGGATCATTAACAACTCCACAGAAGGTGATGGTAATGTTACTCCTCTGTAACAACTGACCTATTACATTGGTTGAATCAGAGGATAATAAGGTTATATGAAACAAAATTTAACAAACCATAAGTAATAGTTATATGAGTACTTAACAGAGTCTCCAGGAAATCAAAGTGTTATGCCTGAAGTAATAATAATGTACCTACAAACAAACAAAGAAAAAAAAAATCACATTTTCATATTGTCTGTGATTTTTTTAGGCATATTTTCACAGAAAGTTGACAAAGGATTTGACAGGGATAATCAATCCAACCCTGTTGGTATTCTGGTCTAAACTGACAGTATTTTGTTATGTGAGAGCTGCAGAGTTTGGTGAACTTTAACCAGTCCTCTCGTATAGAACAGTCTGTGAAGTTAATATTTGTGAACACACAAACACATACCCTTCTTGTTGTCTTTGCTGTTTACATTTTGCGGTCATTGTGCCTTGCCATAGCAACACATCCTGCCATTGCCAAAAAAGGGAACAAGGTACAAACACACAGTACTAGCCATAGTGGAGGTTTAGTGAGCGTCTCAATTTCTAGCCAGTATATTTAGAATTCTGATTTATCAAGTGTGTTTCAGCACTATTTCATATACATGCAAAGTTACATAAATACATTACATACAGTAACCATAATATTTAGCTATACCTAGCTAATACCTAGCTATTTTTCGGTTTAGCTGCTATTTTTATGTTTGTGTTGTGTGGGTGGCTTGTCCTCCCATTTTTTTGGGGGGGTGGGGGGTGGGGCATGTACTGGCATGTGTAATATGTCAGTGCATATGTATATGTACATATATGTACCTTACTTGCCTTACAAGCTTTGAACATATCTTCTACCAAAGCTATACAAAGGAGAAACCTCTACGTATCCTATTCATAGTTTGTCTTAACCCATAAGTAAGTATAAGTTGAAGCCTGTGTTTTGAATATTTGTCATGATGCTGAAAAGTGTTGCCACTCTTGGTCTATGCTGCCATGGGAGGTCCATAGAAGAGTGCCACCTTGCCTTTGCCCCAGTATTAAAGTATAACCCAGTGGAAGCCCTATAGCAGGCTAAGTGTACACCTCACAAGATGGTGTCTCTGTTCCCCAACAGTCAACAGTTTGTAAATTAACTTCACATTCTGTATTGAAAAAATAACCCTACCATGGTTATTACACAATCCTGGACAAATAAACATACAAAATTTTAATTTTTATGTCACGTATCCCCCCATCACACAAAGCTGTGGTTGGGTCATAACAACAAAACCTACACTAGAGTTTGTTTAAAAAATGTGAATTAAGACAAATTTGAGAGTTGAATTAAATCAGAATAAAGTAGATCCTACAGGCAAAAGTGTCAGTGAGTTAAAAGAACATTATGTTCATAATGTTAAAAATAACAGGAAATAATACATTACATTATAATATATTACTGGAAAGCAGTCATAATGTAGCATTTGATTCAAACCTGCCCAAGCCCTTTTCTAGACTGCAAAGTTTAGAAACTCACACAGTTTCCTTGGAAATCTGACTTACAATTTTCCACATCCACAGAATCCCAGAGGCCTTTTTATCAAAACAAACTGCACTGTCAGAATCTACTTTATAATGTCAATCATCATACTAGTGTAAACAGCAGCTATGTGATCACACACACCAAGGAGTTGTACAATGTTGTAATTTCCCAGTGCAATACAGATAAAATGTCTTAAATTTTTTTCCAACTAATGCAACCCAATCTTCCAACTTTTCTCAGTTAATGGTAACAATCACTAAGGCCACTTTATTTTGTTTGTTTTGCCAGGTTGCAGCATTGCTACACAGATTCTCTGGCAGTGCAAGGGGTGGTGGCTGCGGTGGTGGTGGTAGGTTACTCAACACATGGTCAACCCTGGGAGTATGAAGTGGAAGTTGCAACAGTGTATTTTCATGAACCCTGTTTAACATTTAAATGTAGCTTACACAATACCCTGGCCTAAAGAATTTAACACTCTGCCCCGGAGGCTGTCTTTAAGCCTCGGAATAAAAGTGAGCTAATTAAAACTCCCACAGCAGAGGTGATCAGATGGAAAAAGCAGTACCTTGTGCGGCCCATAACTTAACTTCCCAATAAATATATGCATAGAACACTGTCAGATAGCCAGTGTTTTGTAGTTACCCTGTTGATACCCCTTTAATCCCTTCAGTTTCTTTTGTTAAACAAATTAAAAGCTAAATGTCAACTAATTCACAAAGATGTAATCAGGTTACCTAAAATAATCCAGTAATGATGAATGTTGAAAATGATTTGTTTACGATATAAAGCCCTATGAAGTTGTTTGTCTCACACCTCAGATAATATGTATGTTGGTACTAATAATAAACCACATTACGTGCAAAATGTATGTCTAACTTTAGCTTCATTCTTTCCTTAACAGGTATGAGTGTACATTTCTAAAGTTAGATGTAAAGATGCAAACTATTAAATAAGGTTTCACCTTGTGCTATGTAACTGGCCTATGAATAAAATGAACAGGTTTCCAATTCCCAGTGCATAACAAATGAATTAAAAAGAACAGTGTGTATTTATTTCTTTATTCTGAATTTTATTTTGTCCTTTAGGGCAATTAAAAATATAAGATTCTCTTTTTTGTGTTTTTCATCACATTGATATTTCACAGATCTAGCAATATTTCTCCATAAATAATAGGTACAAAATACATTTTTCAGTTAAACACAAATAAATATAATAATAAATATATTAGTTTAAGTTAAACAATTCAAGGCAACCAATAGCCAAAAGGAATACTGCAACGTCAACGTCCCTGAAGCAGGTTGTCAAATAAATGGGGGACACAAAATATGGGGTGCAATTTACAATTTAGCAAACAGAATCCATCTTCATAAAGTTTGTCAGGATGCAGACATTCAGATCTAAACCTTCTGTTTTTCTATTGGCACAATTTGATCTCTAAGCATTCTGCAGCTCGTTGCACCCCAGATGTCAGAAAAATGACGAGCTTCCACACACACACACACACACACACACACACACACACACACACACACACACACACAAACTCTCACATACTTGCACACACATACACAGATGCACACACACATAGCAGAGTGATGTATGAAGCTTTGGTAGAATGCTACTGGGAGATTTGAAAGTTTATCCCATTTGAATTAGCTGTAAAGTGCATTTCACAGATAAATGGCATCAATGACACATGTCAGGTCTCACTGAGTAAGGCTGCTGAATCAAACATACTGTTTTTGGCAATGAAAGTGAAGAGAATCATAAATGCAAAAGAATAATTAATTATCAGTATACATTTACAGAAATCACAAACCAGAATATTTACTGGTACTGTCAAGACCTGCAGGGAATATAATGGAAGACAACATAATAAAGGTCTAAAAACCTACACAGAGTTTTGAGTATAAAAATAGGGTCTGGTACAGTTTTGGTACTATACTCATCTCAATATGTGTAGTTTGTCTATGGTGAATTAAATTACTGTTTACAAAGATAAATTAAGAATTTTAAGTGTTATTGGGTCTAAAACTGACACAGTTAACAAAGTGTCAGTTCTCTTCTCTTTTTTCTTTTTGGATCCACTTAGTCAGACACTGACAGACGTTCAAACACAGTGAGCCTCCTGGCAGCTGATCCATTGAATGTAGGCGACTCAGTTCCACTGGAACCTCCGCTGCTGCTACTGTAGCTGTCTTCCAGGGAGTCCTCAGAGGAGAAACGTTGCAGTCCAGCAGGCTTTGTGAATGTTCCATTGCTTCCAGGGCTGGAAAGCAACATGCCGCTGTCCTTCAGGGGCTCGTCTTCCTCCAAGCTAGTAAAGACTCTACTGCTGTTGCTGCTATAATAATTTCCGTGGCCACACACACAGCGTGAGGCCTTTGGTTCCAGGATTAGGGGAATGTTGTGGATGTCTCCAGTGCTGGCACGGGTCTGTGTGTTGCCAAACTGGAATGACTTTGCATCAACAAAAACTGGAGAGAGAACATCAGCGGGAGGTGGAGAAACAGAGGGAGCACGGCTAAACCCCAGGTTAAGATCGTTGAAGGAAGAAGGGAATGATAGAGGAGGTGAGCTGCGTAAGGAGCCCAGGAAGCCAGCAAAGCTGACACTCTGGCGCAGCTGGTGCCGTGGATTCTGACCACCAGTAGGTGTTTGTTGAGGCTGATTCTGGAATTTGGAAGATGATAGGGAAACTTCGCTGATTTTCTCCTCATGGATGAAGTGGCAACGTGAGCCATAGGGGCAGTAGCCAAAGTTGTAAAAGGTTCTGCAGGGCTCTGTCTTGTACTTGGGGTGGCGGTAAAGTCCTCGTAGCTCTGCCTCACCATGGGCAAACTGACACTTACTGCCATACTTGCAGCTGCCGGTTTCTTGAAAGCCACGGCACAGCTCAGTTTTGTAACGGTTAGAGGACAGCAGAGGTTGAACCTGGGCCGGGAGAACAGACGAAGGAGGAAAACCTGGTGGAGGAGCCACGGTAGTTGCAGGGCCTGAAGGAAAAGCTTCTATGTTCTTCCATGCGGGCAGGCTGGTGCTCGACTCTGTCAGGCTCATGGAGCGGTCGGGTCTAAACGAGGGTTGTTTTGGTTTTGAGACTGGGGCCTGGCTCCAGATGTTGGAAGACCACAAAAGGCTGGCATTGCTGTCATTCTTGACATCGGCAGTCAAGGTGTGGCTTGAAGAGTCAGGGGGGGATGAGGGAGGAAGGAAGGAGGCAGACCTGTTCAGCTGACTTTGCCCTGGGACCTTATGAAGAGGCTGGGTCGAGAGCAAGTCACCATCCAGGACCAGGTTCATAAAGTTCTGTTACAAATGGTTGAAATAGTTAATATACAGGCAGCCATACCACAGAATTAAAAGAAACACATGTTGAATATTTATCATCACTTTCCTTTGTAGCTCAGCTCATACAACAAACTTTTTACAGCAGTACAACTTGTTTAGATCATAGGTTTGTATTTAAAATCGTAAAGAAAAAGAAAAAATATAAGAAAATGTAAAATTAATGTAATACAGAAGGCAGTTATAAACAACAAAACTGCACCACAATATGTAATATATCTGATATTTACATGCAATCACAAGGAATACATTTAGTGCAGATAAGCCTTACACCATTTAACGTGTTTTTAATGACTGTTGTGATACTTGGAGCTAAGCGTTTAGGAAAGAAACAACCTGTTCCTCTGTGACCAAACGCAGTTCAAGGAGAAATTCTCAGTCAAATCAGTGGTTTACACAGGAATAAAATGAGCAGAGATCACTAAATAAACAAACACGTTGGGGAAAGGAGTTGCACACTCCAACCCCTCCTTCTTTTTTACAAAACAAAATGAAAAATAAAATTATAAACATGAACTCACCTTAGTGTGGATATCGTCGAGCATTTCGGACATGCTGTACCACTTTGCCTAAAAAGAGAAGGTTCAGCTCTGATCCACAGCTGAGTGTCTAATACCTGTGTCCAGACTTAAGTTAACTCTGTGCTGTGAGCGTGAGTCTTTTATAACCCAAAAACTCTCCTATAGGGTGTTAGGAGGGTGTTTCCGTTGCTATGTTCCCGGACACCCCTCCCTCCGCCTCAGGTTTCATAGTGAGGTCACACATAGTCAGGCGGGTAGTTAAACAGCCCTCCCCCTTCCAAAAAAAAAAAAAAAATGTACAAGAAAAAAACTGTATTCTTATTTAGCTCTGCGAAGTTTTTCAGTTTCACTGACATGTGAAAGCAAAGGGCCTAATTTACATACTGTAGCACTCATGCATAGTCTCCACCCAGGCCTTCTTATTGTGTACATGTTATTCACATGTTTTCTGGACAGAGTGATACATCATTGTAGATCCCTAAATCATATCAGAACCACTCTGTAGTTGTTTGTTTAGACCTCATCCTTTTCCTCCCACATTTAAAAAGTAGAGCGGGCTTCTCTGTTGTGAATGCCTCAATAATGACCCAGGTACTTATACATTCCTATGACTAACACCTGGTTTTCTGGAAGTCTTTTATAGCATCTTGTCCCTGATCATATACTGTATAGTTTCACAACATTTTTTCCCACAGACATGAGAGAGTACATTACGTTATCTCACTGTTTACGAGAATACATACGGCTACATTTCCCTTCTTTCCTTTAGTTTCTGTCATGATTTTAAAAGAGCTTCAATATCCCACCAGAGCAGATGCCACTTACCAGAAGAAAACCAATAGAAATCAGATACTGTTGATCTGGGCTTTGGTCAGCTAAGCAATTTTCCTTTCCTCTATTAATGTACTTACCTATGTTTCATTTTTCCACTATTGTATCTGTTGTTGTGAGTGATCAGATGACATGACTTGGTCTGCTTTCTTAACTGTATGTCTCACGTATTTTTTGAAGCTGATTTTTTTGGAAAATTCCCACCTTTGTGGCACTTTTAATTGTACGGCCCACAGAGGACATGAGAGGTTGTCTTCAAATGTCAAATTAACTTCAAAAAACCTTTAGATCTTGTTCTTTCACTCAGGAACGAAAAGAGTTCACACAATGATGTGTTGCAGTGACATAGTGAGCGACTGTGTGAGGCATCTTATGTTATCCTTATGTTATTTTGTAACTGACCCTTAGTCATTCCGTTGCTCATTTCAAAGACTTTACGCACGGTGTCATTGGACTTTCAAATGTATATAAATGACACACTCCTTTTAAATCAATGAAAATGTGTATAAGAGCCTAATTATCTGCATGTCTCTGTGTGTTAATGATTCATTAATTAAATCAGAAACTTGATAAATGGAGAATAATAAGACATTCTTGTGTTTTAGGGGCAATATATTAGGAGAACACTGGTAAAAGTTAAGCAGAAAGACTAAATGGCATAAAAAATTAATTTATATGAACTTCTGTTTTGTTTCTACAAGGTTGTTGTGCTGATATCAGCTAATCAGTAGACAGCATTATTTTCTATGCCGTGTGACACCCACTCAAATGAGTCATATTCAGTCCTGGCAATGACAGCGCATACGTTCTAATAAATGTTGAGCAAGCATAGAAAAGTCATAGCAATATCAATTAGTTAGTGGTAATGGATGACGAGAGTAAACAGTAGAGGGATTACCGCTGATAGAACCACCAGTCTAAACCCGAGGCCAAAACATAACTCACAGGAATTTTCCAACTGCGCAAAAAGACAGACTTGTTGAGGAGCATGCTCAGTTTTAATCATTGAATATTTCTTAAAAATATAGAGTCCTGAAATGTTGGTTTGGTTTTATTGTGTTGCTTTTTTTTTTTTAGTTGTTCGTTTAAAGTAATTCATACATTTCAGTACCTCAACTATCGAAATCTTCACTTAATAAATATTAGGATTAATTCACCAACCATTTCAAGAACACATTTCCTTTTAAAATTCACTTATCTTATCTTGTTAGAACATTTCTGATGTCCTAACAAGGTCTGAAAACAAGTTTATTTACTTGTGCACCTTCATGCATCTTTTGTATGTGTGTGTGGGTGCGCCTGTGTTTGCATGTGTTGATTTATATTCACCACTGATGTTACAGTAGTCAATATGACAGCTTTCTTTCCACTGATTTCCTGTAACAGAGCATTCATTTCAGAACTTCTTTCTTTTTAGAGTATGGAGTCTGCCGCTCCATTATCTTTACATTTTGTGCAGCCAACTGGTCGATCTTGACTTCCTCTCACAGAAGCCGCGTTTCTGTGAGAGAGTTCTGTGTTTGCACACAGCCCTGCAATCCCATGCCCTTTTAAGGGCATGGTGGGATATTTACCTTTGCTAAGGAACAACTAGAATGCACATTCAACTCAGGAGGAGAACAGGATTCATCATCAAAACACACAGGTGCAAAGTCCATGAATTAGACTGTAGAAAAAACAATATTACAAAACGTTAGTTATGCTCAAATTGCAAAATTGTATATAAATATTATACACGGCCTGAGTAAGTTCCCAGTTCTGCTAACAAAAAAATAAATGAAGTCTAGTCTCTTGCCTTTAAAATTTTAAAGGTACGAAACCCTCATCAGTTGCATCTGATCCTTGAGTTTGCATATTTTGAATTACATATTTTTAAAACATCTTTTACTAATACTTCAAGCGAGGTTAAAAAAAAAAGACATTTCCTTATAAACACATAGTCTGTGTCTCTAGTAAGAGTTATACCCGTCATGTGCCATCCTTACCGCTCACAGGCCTCTTACACAGACGGAGGGACATACTGACAGGCTGACCAAAACCAAAGAGGCCTCTCATGTTCTGCCATAAATAACTGCAGCTAGATATAAATAACTTGTCTAAATTTAAATCTGTCAGCATTAGATTTTCTGGAAAACATATTATGACCCTGTCTACAAGTAGTGGAAAAATCCTCAAAGTCTCTTTTAGTTTTCGTCCACTTTCCTCAGAGTTCTTCTCACACCTATGCCAGCAAAATGGTACAGAAGGTAAGGAAAGAAAATGGCTACACGCCCGAATGTGTGTTTGTAGTGTGATTTTGTGCTGCCTTGCCTGTGAGTGTGCGTTATGGATTACCTTGCACTACTCGTTTCTGCTTTGCCCCTGTCTTAGTTCCATGGAAAGGGAGGGGCACATACTCACACAAACACACATACACATGCCCAGAGACATTACCTTAAAGTAAGATCCATTCTTATGATTGTTTCCAATTTGTTCTTTCTTTTCTCTGAGTGACTAAGCAAGTGAATGCTCAATGCCAAGTTTTCCACAGGGGTTTTTCTCAAGTCACATGCCAGCAAACTTGTTGCTTTCTCATATGGTATAATCACACAGTGCTATGTCAATAATGTTGTGCAAGAGAGTTTTTGAGCGAAGAGTTTGTGAAGATTTGTAACATGAAGACCCCAACAAATCCAAATAACACAAACTTAAACTACTGTGAAATCTAAAATACATATTTTTTTTTTACTTTATATCTCTGGCATGAAACAACTTAATATAACTATTGTAGAAGCCAAAAGTCACATAGTTTTGATTTACATTATCATGCAAAAACAAACAAACAAAAACAATAATACTGTATTCGGTTTTTACTATGCATTACCAGAGAGAAGACTTTAACACAGGTCATAAAGACTTTAGTCCACATCCCTATAATGTGTTTGCATTGCATCTGTGCACTGCAAGTGTTAAATGTGACTAAGCTATATAAATTGATCATTAACATCCAAAGCAAAAGTGTAAGATAATGCAATTGTTTAGCTTTGGCAAATATAAAACTTTCATCATTAAATAAAAGTACAGAAAAAAGCAAAAGGAATATTTTGTTATGCAGACAAATGTACCATTGGCATCATATGCTCATAACTGTGCTGAAGTTAAATTTAATCACATTGTATACTGTCGGCCAGTTTAATCTGTAAACTCACTACTAGCTCTTGCTGCCAAATAAATGTTGGTGAGTAAAACATGCAATATTTCCATCTGATTTTGAGTATGCATTATACATTATACATGAGATGGAAATTGTCATTTAAAGTAGAAAATCCTCAGAACTATATTATATATGTATAATTTTTTTTCATCCCTCATGGAATACTTTCCTAAGCAAAAAACACGCGCTATTCCGGCCTAATAGGTGCCAAGCACGGGGAACTTTTTAGGAATCTGAAAAATGAGTCACTCTAAATGACTGTAGCGTGCTGAGTCATTATCAAGTGGTTTTCAATTGTATTCAGGTGAGGTCAGCATACAAGATGCCCTGAATCTGCAAGTTACTGTTTTGCTGAAAGAAAATGGATGCTGCTGATGGTATCCAATTGCTCTTTATATATTATACTTTATATATGGTTTCACTTCTTTTCCAGTAATTGGTGTTGTGTTTTAGGATTTTATTTTGAAAAAAGTAACACTTTTAGTGACTGACAAGAAGTCAGTCACTAAAAGTGTTACTTTCGGTTGATTTTGCAACTGCATTTTGTTGCATTGTACTTGTACATGTGTAATGACAATAAAGTTGAATCTAATCTAATGTAATTTTGTTCTCCACCATCTACATGCTTCTCTTGTTTAGTTTCTATTGCCTTATGTTTTTTACATTTCCTCTATTCTTCTACCCTAGATCCAGTTTCAAATAAAGTCCCTAACCGATATGGCTTGGCCGGCCTACGTCTCCAACAAGTGATACCTTGCAAATATTTAACTCTGCCCTCCATTATATTGCTATGGAGACATGCCAAACATTGCACACAAAGGCTTAAAAATTACCTAGCAACCTCTATGAAGCAGGTTTGTGAAGTGAACCTAGCTGCCACAGAAATGTAATGAACCCAGGCTGCTCATGCCTCTGAATTTACCAGATGATTCACCAGGATAGAAAAAAGATGGAGCGATGTTTGTGAAGGATGAAGATGGAAGAAAGTGAGTCAGTGGTTTAAGCCCATGTCGACATGACTAAGGAAAATACCTGCCTCTTCAAGTTTATTCATTTGTTTAAGGGAGGTACAGGTGGCAGTGTCTCCATCTTTATTATGGCCAATGTCCTAACAGAATAGGAGAGCTCTGTATGGTATTCAATAGTGACTGTGGACTTTGGAAATCATGCACTGTCCACATCACAATGCAATGCATTGTGAACGTGCAAACTCATACGTTAACATGGGGTCACTTGACCTTAAGAGGAACAAATGCCTCAGAAAGGACAGACTTCTTCCTATGTCACAATACAAACGTGGTTGCTTTTAAACTGTGAATAGTGAATGATATGTGAAACCAAATATTACAAGCTTCTTCTTTATTATTTTATTTATTAACAGAAACAATGTCTTAGAGAAAAAAAGATTTATAAAAGAGCTGCTGTAAGTGCAAAGGACACTTTTTATCTGTGCTTAGACAGATGTTAAGCAAGTCAACCCACCCAAATAGTCTAAAAAAATAAAAACGCATTTAAGAAAATCAATATGCAAAAGATAACGATAGCAGAGAAAATTATTACCAGAAAAGTCTTTTCGGTGTGTAATATATGCTCTGAGCAGCATGGTGGCGAACTGAGAAATTCCCACATGTTGTAACATTCGGCTGTGTCTATGTTTACATCAGTACAGATGCTGAGTAAATTACAAACTCCATTACCAGTAATCTGTAGGTCAAAATACAGTAGATGATGACTGGTCAAAACTTTTGGTGTATGTGTAAGTTTTTTTTACGAGCAACAGGGAAACATGAAACTGTCCTTTGGCAATTGTAGTCTGGTGTTTTCCTTTCCAACTAACAGAACATCATAAATCCCATCACAAATCCAGCAATCCAAAATCTATGATTTGATTTTTTCGGGGTTTATAATCCTTTCTTTTCCATTGATTTAATTTATTTTATATTATTTTCAAATTGTATTTTTTTCTCTCATCTTAATAATCATGAACAATTGTGGTAATTAAAAAAAAATAGTCATATGTAGAGTGTGTGGTTATGAAATCAGTAGTGGCATAAAATTGGTGATGCTAATGTGAAAAAATCCAAGGCTAGATTATAGGCCCTCTTTTAAGTGATATTATGAAGTAGTACACTATAAACTACAACCTCACTTTGATTTCCAAAAATATATGGCAGCACTTTTTTTAAAGCTAGCTAGACGCATGATAATGTCTCGGTAATACCAAGGTATTAAGGGGGTAATATTGATAAATAAGAATGTAACAGGGTTATTTTGTTAATAATAAAGTAATTTTATGGTATAAGCAATGGATATAACTAGGTCATACCGGGCTAAAAACACGAGGTTAATAATTTAGAGGTAGGTTATATGTAATAACCATAAATGAGAGCTGTAAAAAACATAACTAACTGATTCTACTTAATTTCATGGTAAGATCTGGACACCATGACAGCCGGGTTGGAAGGTGGCTGGGGACCCATGCTGCAGATTATACCTACTCTTTCCACCTGCATATTTAATATGCAATGCATCTTAATATAATTGATGTCATTAATTGACATGCGACACAAGACATGACAGGAGCAGAGGGAGCAAAACAGAGAAAAAGGTTTATGATAATACATTTTTGTTTGTTTTATTCATGGCAAACACTGTAAAGTGAACTGATGCTGCAGTCAACAGTTCTTACAGAAACAAACTTATCAGAAGAAATTACTTTGAAGTGACTTTTTTATTATCAACATAATAACTCATCATCCAACTTAACTTAAGTCATAACCTATCTACACATCTATCTCAAAAGCCATAACATGGAGGGGGTGGGGTTTATGACCTATATCAACCATGGCTTAAGAGGCCTTCAGTTCTAGGAAGCTTTGATGTCCTGCATCTTTCCATGGCAGGGGTTACTTTGGAAATTAAGTAGAAACAGGTTGTATTGCATTTTACATCCTTCCTTAATGGTTATTACACATAAACAACCATGCGTCTTTCTGAGAAATAATTTCAGTCTTTAGTTTCTACACTATTACCCATGTGATTTCCATCTACCTAAATATATCCATTGCTTAAAGACATTTTACACTCCATTACTTCACTGTTACCAGGGTATTAATGATATCCTTACAGAAAAATTAATTTAAACAAATAGTTTGAGTTTTAACATATAAGAAGAACAAAGAAAGGGAGCATCAGAGGAGTACCGGCAGTTATAAATGAAACATTACAAATATTGTTTGTTCAACTTCAGGTGACCCAATGGCACAAAGCTGAGACACTTGCAGATGCATGTATGATTCTGGACAGGTTAGACTGGTTTCAGCAAGGCATCTTCTCATAGTGTGATCAGGCATTGTGGCCAATGCACACCAGTAGTACCCACACACACACAGTTATTATTTATTTTATTTATGGTTTCTATTTTATGACAGAAAACAATATAACTTTTTTCCTAAATTAGGCTTTCTAATGAAAAGCCTACTTCACTTATAAGGAAGCATTTATTATTTTTCATGACCTTGGTAAACAGAAATCAAATTACAAATGTGTACGAATGTAAAGATAGTCAGCTCATATCAGCTTATCGGACACCACATGTTCCAGAAAATCCAGTGTTCATTCAGTGTACAGAGATATTTTGCAATTTTCATCAATAATGTGGAAATATCAGCCCTGCTTCCTCTGTGTGTAGTTTTGTTGGAATTTCTGCTGTGGGCCAAACTCTGTCAAAAAGCAGATGTTCAAATAAAAATAGCAATAATTCATATTCTATGCCAAATTCTTACTGTGACAGCTGCAACTGCATTCTAGGATAATACCACAATTAATGCTTGTGTTTCCAACATAGAACCTAAAGGTTGTTTATCAGTCTCTTTGGCTCGGGGGGAGTCAGAAGTGGCGGTTTCTTGTAACAGAGTGAAATCTGGAATGTGAGTGTGTTTCTATTCTCGAAGGGTGTTTTCTCTATGGAGTTATACATTTCTCATCCACATCTCAAACAAATTTCTCAGTGTGAAGTTTCCCCCCTCAGGAACAAACAGATACTTAACAGATCTCACATCGTCTTTTTTGCTACAATCCTTCACGGTCAGTGTGAAGAGATGAATTGAGATACGTAAACAAATTTTATTCAGCTGTGTAATGAATGTCATCATCTGATGCAAAAAAATAATAAATAAATTAATCAAAACGTTTCACTTTTTGGTCAGTCATAAAAATGCAGCATGCAGTAGAATATTCACCCCTTAACAGTACTTTACCTATCATGTTGGAAACATCAGAGTAGAGAATGATAGTGAAACAGAGAGTGGCAGTGATGGGTTGAATTTTATTGTGTAAGAGAAAATGATGTGTATGAGTTATGTTGCAAGATAAAGTTCCTTAAGGAGTTTAGCAACAATTGTCACATCACGACTCATAATTAAAGTATTTAAAGTGTAGTTTGCAACGTGTACTATTTTGAGTACCAGTACTAATGTTCTTAGAAGGTCAACAAATCAATAGCAATAAAAAGTCATTGCAGGGTCTTTCAAATATGTTTCAAATACTGAGCTATAATTTACAAACCTCAGCACACTGGCACAGCAAATGCTTTATCAGCAAGTTATTGACCTATTCCTGTGTGTCTGTGTGTGTACGGGTATGTGTGTACTGCAGGTTCGCTCATAGGTTTTATTTCTTCAAGGTCACCACTTTGTGTTGTCAGGACACGTCTGTGTCCGTAACTACATGACTCATTCAGTGCATTTTATTTTTGGGATTTTTTTAAATGATGGTGTTCCTCTGCCAAAGCTGGAAGGACACTGCATGATGACAAAACTGGGTAGGAAAAAAAGACCAAGCAAAAATGTAGATTTAGTGGGTTGGCGGGCATCACACGTGATATAACAGACCAATAAAACGTTATGTGTTAAAGTTTGTCTAGGGCCACAGGGACAGAGTAAGCACAACTGACCTAAAGGTTTATGAGGAAGAGCAGTACCAGGAACAAGTTCCATTGATTGTGACTGGATGGAAAGTTGTTTTCTCGTTGCCTCTTTTCAAGCCGGGAAAAAGATGTAGGAGATTCATGCTGTGTGTGTCTGTGAAGTGCCAGTAAAGATTTTAGACTCTCCCAGTTACAGGAAATCACAGAGCTGCTGTCTACTAGGAGAATTTTTCGGAAAGCAACCTTTCAACTCTCTTATCAAAGTTTTTTCAGTATTGAGCAATACAGTTAATACAAAACAGAATATGAGCGGAACAGACACGGCTGAGCATGTAACTTCCTAACTTTTCTTTAACACCTTCATTTAGCTCTATTGCTTTTCTACTTTGTTTTTAGCCTTGGAGCATGTGTGTGAGACCTCCAACTGGGAATCATAATGACTTCTCTGAAGTTCTACTATTTCTCAAAACTTCAGCCTCTCTTCTTCCCTCCTTCATTTCCCTTCTCATTTTTCCACAGCACCACAGCTCTTCCTTCTCACACGGAAATGGTGCTAGGATAAAAATGCAAAAGAATGAGAGGGGGAGGGATAGACAGGAAGCCATGGTCGTAGAAACAAATGAAACAAAATGTTCTGAACTTTGGGCTGAAACAACTGCCAGGAAATGAGCTTGGGATTGAGGTGAAACTGCCTCTAAAGTGACTGCCAGTAAAGCAGACTACTGGAGAAAACCATACACTCTGTCAAACTGTCAAGCTTCTTAAAGTTAGAAATAGATTGTTAAATAAAAGTTTAAATCTGATATTCTTAGCAGCAGAAAAAGCTCTTTGTGTGAAACATTTTTGCAGCCTCGTAGACCGAGAAGTTGAAAAAATGACATATTTTTGAAGTTTTGCGATCATGAAAAATAAATATTCTAACCTACACAATTTTTGGAGTTATATTAAAACACCCTACAGCAGTTCTAAACATTATTTTTAAATATCTAACTTTGTTGTTGTTGTCAGTAAATAAGCACAGTTTTGGTTTCATTAAATAATTGATTGCAATTTAAACAAGGAACTTGAATAGAGGCCAACCACTTTACATACAGCGGTTCTAAAAAAAAACTTCCAAGCGAGTGTGAATACTTATAATACTCACTTAAACTTAAACTTAATACTTAAACTCTTTATAATAGTTTATAAAAGAACAAAATTAAAATTTAACAGTCTTGGCATACTATACAAGAAGAAATCCTAATGCAAATCTAAGACATCAGTTGCAACACTGACAACAGAAGAACACTTAGAATGTGTTTGTGCATGTTGTCATACACTAAATTCCCCATTATTTTTCTAATTCTGAGCACTTCTCATTTTATTTATGTTTGTACCAACCTCCAAAACCACCCACCAAAGTTATGGAAAGGGCTCCTTAAAACATACAGTAAGGTGTGACTGTCAGCACAATGAAACAATCACTCCTTTTACCAGAATCAAGAGCAAAGACAAGAAGTGGTGAGAAAAAAACAGTGGGGTTGGTTTGTGGGGCCTCAGTGGACTGTTTTGGCTGGAATCTCCCAGAAACTAGGACCACCACTTACTGCATAGCATGATCTGTTTGGACCCATTGCACTGTATCTATTATTTACTTAATTTACCTATTCATGTATAGGCTGTGTGCTTTTTCATCAGAATGGCTTCCTAATAAAGGTTTAGTGAACTGAATTTAAATGATTAATGGTCAGTTATAAAGTAAATAATGCTTTTTCTTGGTCTTTCACTGCACTGGCTTCAGGAAATTCATTGAATTCATTTATCATCCTTTAGCTCTGTCATAAAAGAAACCCTGCTGCAGCAGTGCTCAAGAAAAAAATATGGCTCTTGCCTTAGCTTTGTACTTCTCTCCTGGTTTTACTGAGATGCCTGAGGTGAACTTTAGCATAGGCCATATTCGGTCTAGCCGATTGAAAAGGAAGGACAGTTTGAAGTGTCTGCTCACTGCACATTCAAGGGTAAAGATAAGACTTCAGGAAACCATCCAGGTGCTTTAAACTAAGATAAGAAGCACTTTGCGGAATTTTGATTCACAGAAAATGTGATTCAAATAGGATTTCTCTATGTTCTTTGTGTGCCTAAAAGAATCTTTGGTCTCTGCAACCCTGAAACCCAAAGTATATGAACAGTTCCAGCAATCTCAGCTACGGCAGATTTCAGTTAAAATATTTCAGGTAAATTTGAGGATTTCTTGTCATATTGTGCCATTAACAACAGTGTGAATATCTGGAGTTTAACAGTTACCGTCTTCTACGTCATTGCACAGGCTGTTTCTTTGATGTCATGCCGCATGTCTTCTCTTGTCTCTCAGCCTTGCTTGACAACATGGCAGACACGACACATTTGAGTCTTTAAGCCTTGTTCACGTTTATAAGCCCTGCCTTTCAGTCTGTTATGCCAAAGAAGTGTTCTGCCTTTAACACCTTCTAACTCTGACTTTCTCCTGACTGTTTCTTTAAAAGGAAAAGTATGTTACTGACTACACTGCAGGGCCAACGCAGACAGAGAAACAGAAAGAGGGCGAGTGAGTAGAGGAAGGAGTTTCACAGATGTCTCTTGGCAAGAGCTGACACGCAGAGTTTGAATTTTTGTTGCCTTTTCAGAGCTCACACATGGACTGCAGCTGGTTGGCAGTCTTGTAGTAACATTCCCATTTTGAGTCACTTCAATCTGTTTTTTTTCCTGCAGCAAAATGTATTGTTTTTGCAAATTTGTTTTTGTATCCACAGTGATTTAAGACGTTTCAAAGTTTTAAAGCTTGCAAAATCATTGTTGTAGAACGTGGAGGCTACCTAGAGTTGTTTTCATGAAACCTTTCAAGCCGACCCACACATTTAAAACACAGAACAATTCAAGGCATCACCCATGACAATGAATCAAACATGCTTCATCTATAATTAAGGCTTGAATTGTGAATGTGCTGGTGACACAATGGGCCAATGAGCAGTGATGAGTTTGACCTTGCTAACGTGGTCTTTTTTCATTAGTTTTACTTTGCATTTCACTGCCTCCGGTTATCATGAGGAGTTGTGCATGTTTCACTAATCCCAGCCATCAATACCAGTTTTGCTGACTAGAAAAGGAAGGAAGCTAGGTAAGTTTTTATGCCTGCAGAAGCTTTGTGCAGCATGTGAAAAGATGGAGCTTCCCTCCTGCCTCTGCCCAATGCTAGTTTTATGCTGGTATGTGCTATGAAAGTTTGCAACCCTCTCAGCGGCTGCAGCTCCAGGTTAGCTAACGCTGGTCACTCACCCAAATCCTTGCTCTCACTTCTTCTCATTTTTCCTCACTCCACTATTCAAACTTTCTATGGTTGCCATTTTTTTCTCCTAATCCTTATCTGTTTATGCTCCCTAAGATGCAAAACAGGCTCATAATTATAAGCTGTGTACTATTTTAGAACAAAACTCTCTCTCTTCCATCTGTGGGGGAAATAATTCCTGGTTATGCCTGGAGCAGAAGCTGGAGTTTGAATACTGTCCCTCTTTAAGATGACACACGATAAACAAAACTTTTGATGGCATTCAGTCTACTAGATAGATTGGGTTTCTGCAAACGATCTTCTATTCAGCTGGAGAAAGCTTAACTCACTACCCTCGGGAAATGGAAAACATTAGAGAATTTTCTGTTTTGCAAGAAACAGTCTGAAAAAAACACTGGAAGAGAATAGAAGCCTGATATCCTTCACTCAAGCCAGCGCCCTGACCCAGACTCAGACCCATCACCTTAGTTCATCTATGATTTACACACTGATTCTTGGGACTAAAGGTGAAATTCCAGAAGCAGCTCTAGGCCCACTCTTTCACAGGAGTATCCTGGATTGCCTTGTGAGGTCATCAGAAATTGTTCTTTTGTCCTGTGACCCCATACTGTATGCAGGTGACAGGCACATCTCATGATTTCAGCTACTGTCTTTGCAAATGACAAAAGAGCTGTATCTGAAAAGGGCAAATGATAATTGGAAAAAGAATACTACTCAAGTACCAAAGGTTCTTAAAAGGGCTGTGGAGAAATCTTATTTGTAGTGTCAGGCCAATGTGCAATTTCTAAATCAGTTGTAGAGCATTGGGTTGGGATGCAGAAGGCAGCAGTATCAAATCTCACCCCACCAGGGGCAGCCCCACCCAGCCACAAGGGTAACCCTGGTTCCTACCCGAGCCCGGACAAAAAATGGGAGGGTTGCGGCAGGAAGGGCATGCCAAATTGACGTGCGGAACATGTTCCGCTGTGGCGACCCCTGAAGGGACAAGCCGAAAGCCGTTGTATGCAAAATTTACTGCAAAATTTAAACACTCTACAATACACAGGATTTGTGTATCTTAAGCTTTTTGAAACTGATGATATGAAACAGAAGCTATAGGTACACATCTTATATGTTTACATGCAAAAGTAAGAATTCCAGCAGATGTGCCGTACATTTACACTTTTTAAATGTCACTAACACAGGGCTACCAAGAAAAAAAATCTGCACGAGATACACAGACTGCTCTGTCCTCTGTTGTGGACCCTCAGCTCACATTCTCTCTCTCACATACACTTTGTATTTCCCACTACACCACTACTGACACACACAGCACATTTACCCACAAACACACACACAGACACACACACACACACACCACTACACACCTCTCACATTTGAAAGACTATCTTGTAAAGTATGTGAACAGTATGGAGGTGTAAAGATGTAACAATGTTGAAGTTTGTGTGTGTGTTTTTCACACAGATGATAAAAACACTAGATCATATTTAAATGTCACATTCAAATCCTCTTTGGAAATCAAAAAATGTTCCCCAACACTTAATGAGCTGAAGTCTCAAAATCCCAGCAAATTCATTCCAGGTTATGCCTGGAGCAAATACAGTCCAGTTACAGAAAGCTTCACCACACTGATTAGCAAATCAGCAGCGATTGATGCATGCTAAAGTAAATACAACTGACAGCTTAAGTTGTAGTAGTGGTGCAGCTTTATAGAGATTAAATGTGGCTAATGCTCAGAAATACTTTCTGTTTTCCACTGCCTACGTATCATTTTCTTCTTCGAGGTTGTTTAATACTGCCTCGCTGACAATACGCCAGATTGCACTACAGGCACTTTTGACAATGTGCAAGTCGCCAAAATGGCTACGTGACAGTGCCATTTTGTGCAGGTTTACGGATTGTTAACAACAAGTATATCTGAAGCCTAACTAATACTCGAAACTGTTTCAAATTATTGTTCGATATGGCCCAAATGCACTACCCTTTCTGGTGTTATTCAAAGTTATGAAGTATCACCTTAGACCAAAGAATGGTCATGCTGGTATCTTTAACTTGGTAGTGGAAAGGGTTAAAGCTTTTTATAAAATGTCTGTTTGTTTTGCATGTTGCCAAAAATTGTTGATCAGGTTTTTCAACTCACACATCAGGTGACAGTGTACTTTCAACTTCACAAATACTCAGTCACTTCGTCAATTTCACTGTTTTCTATTTCCTGTTTTCTTCAAATGTACATGTACCATGTGCACTGAACATCAGATTTTTACATTTTTATAAATTCACTGTCTACAAGAAGGACCCAGTTCTTCATCTGGTCTTGTGAGTTTGTTATGAAGGTCTAATAATGCTATAAGCAAATTGCATTTGAGGCTAAATCACTAAGTCTGTGATTTATACTTACATCAAGCACAAAGAAAGATTTCTCAAAAAAAATCTTTTGTTGATGACTGATGTGTGCCACGGTCATGTTAATGACCTTTTAACAATGACTTTTAACAATGCGTGATAATAGTGTACAAAAGAAATTTTAGGTGGTAGTTAAGGATTGTGGATCAAAGCCCAACAGCCCAGAAAAAAAAAAAAAAAATAAAATGCTAAATTACATCAATGTACCTTAAATCTGTTAATGTGTATTTGTTTGTGTATATGTTTTGTTTGATTATGCGAACCCTGGAGACAAGTTCAAGGGTGTGGCGAGCCATTGCTTAAGTTTAAGGAAGGCGAGGTCTTATGACATAAGCAGGTGAAACCTGTTTTCAGTTTGTGGCCGAAAATGATGATTGTTTGTTCATGTGGGTACATTGAGAAAAGAATCCTTTTATCTCCATGTAGGTCTGTGGGTTAAAACAATGAAGGAAACAGTTACTGTATGCTTTGTTTAAAAACACTTAACCAGAAAAAAACCCATGATTCTTGATAAACATATAGCTCTGAACAAGGTGCCAACTTCCTGTTGACAGACAGTAACAGAGCAGTTTAACTGGCAGTTAAATTGGTGGTTCGGAACACTATTATATAATGGACTGAGTCACTGACTTGTTTACATGACAGACAGCACATACTCACACACGCACGCATACACACACACACACACACACACACAAACACACGCACTGAAATGCCAAAGCCATGTGAGTGACTAACATGTAAACCGAAAGCGACATAAACACAAACACACACAAATACACACACACACACACACACACACGAGGTTGGTGAGTCAGTGATGAATGTGTTCTATGCAGGTTTGAGCAGGGCTAAGTGCAGCGGCATCAGGACAGCAGCTGGGACCCTTCATGCTGGTTCATGGCAAGCTTAAAGGAATGGACCATTTGTCAGAATTGTCATTGTCAAGTCAATGTTATTTGTATTTTGTAGAACCTAAATCCATTCAAATGCACCAAAGTCCTGGCTGAGAAAAAACAATTGTCAACACAGAATAACTACATTAAAAGGTGGTAGAGGATATATTCTTCAAGTGAACTCAAGTGTAGTACAACACAATTATTTCAAAATACTTTATAAGTCAGGTACAGGTAAAAGCCTTGCATTCAAATCCTACTTGAGTAAAGTTATCTGAATATTGGATAATTTGATATAAAAATACATGTTGTGTAGGAACATTTTGTTGATATTCTTAGTAACAACATATTTAGGACGTGTCATTTTTTTATAAACATATAAAGTTACTGAAATATTGTGAAAACAAGCTCCTTCCTGTTCATACCATACATTTTGTGAGTAGCCATTCAGGAACTGCTCACACTGCCAGGGAGAAATCCAACAGATTGCTGGGGAGCATGATCGCTGCTTGTTCTGGTGATTAAAAAAACTGTGGGTAAAAAATTTGGTCTGATTCGGAAATCAGTCAGGCAGATCGGTCCTTATCAGAAAATTTTAAACTGCTATTGAATATTTACCTCTGTGATTTATCTGAGAAGTTTACAACTCTGGTCCAAACAAGGTAAGTCCCCAACTTAATATTCAGTTTTGTAATAAGTCACATGCCTAAAAGGCTTAGGAACCACTTTAATCGTAACATATGCATTTAGTTTTACATATAAAATTTTCATTTAAAAAAGTAAAAATTACCATAAAATGCAAATATTCAAGTGCCTTTGTGCACACAGCACCATTATTACAGACAGTTAGTCAGCAGCTGAATCCAAAAGTAAATGACAGGAACTAGGCCAACTGTGGCGCAGGAAGGTAGAGCGGTTGTCCACCAATCTCACAGTTGTTGGTTCAATCCCTGGCTCACATGTTGAAGTGTCCTTGAGCAAGACACTGAACCCCAACTTAGTTGCTCCCGGTGAGTGTTGGCCAGCTGCATAGCATCTCCCCCATCGGTGTATGAGTGAGTGTGCATGGGTGAGTGCTTTGAGTGCCAATAGGTAGAAAAGCGCTATATAAGTGCAGACCATTTAACTATGGCAGAAAAGAGTTTGTGCCACTTGGAATTTGTTGTACAAGTTGGTAATTTAAATCCCGGTACCTCTCCAGAGTTTTCATCATCAACACACTTTTTCGAGAGTGTTCTCCTTTTTCAGCTGGCCAGCTCTTACAGAGAGGTAAAAACCCAAAGTCATTCAGAGTCAACAGTGCTGTTTTTTTCACTCAGGATCATTTCTCAAGAAAATCTCAATCATGATTTTTCCCATTGCACTTAAACCTGTTTCCACTCTCTTCAAATGTCATCCCAGATGTTACGCAGTGTATTTGACAGTTTAAAAGTCTACAAGTACATGTGAGTCAAACGGAAACCTTTTGTTGTTTAATGGAAAAGTTGTCATAAGCAGGAAACAGACATCTGTGTAATTACACTACCTTTGGTTCACAAATCTTGTGACCCTAAGGTAGCCCTCAAACCCTCAGTGTCGGGAAAAAAGACTTTCTCGTTGTGTCATAAGTAAATCTTACAAATGCATGAATCATGGCCATGAAGTAGTATTGTGGGCAAGTGAGTCCAGTTTACTGGGTAGCCCTACCCAAATGACCAAACACTATTCAAATTGAGCAAAGACAAAGTTACACTACGTGACAAAAGTCACTAATGCACTGAATACATTTTGCAAATTGTAAGTAGTAAAAAAAAGTGAGTCAGCAGTGAGTGAACTTTGAAAGCCCCGTTTCAGACAGTTTAGATGGTTGAAAAATGCAACTGATAAATTGTTCCAAAGACTAGAAATTATTTTGTAGCTCTGGATGGAGTCTCTCTGCAACAGCCAATGCGGGTGCTTTAGTGTACATATAACACATACATTCATACTGCGTATAAAACGAATAGACGTATTTGTTAGCCACTGTATTTCACTTTGAAGTCAATACAAGCAAATAGGAAATTACAGAGAAGTTTCCAGCACTGATAATACCTTTTGTTTCCCACCACTTCACTATTCATTTCCCCCCGCTTGTTGTGATGCTGCAAAAAGTCACTGCACACACTCTGGCAATGTCAGACCGCATGATACACACTCACATGATGAGCATAGGTCGATCAAAGAACTAACTATGATGAGTCATAACCACAATGTCTCAGTGTGATTCTGCATCAAATTAATCTGCAAAGCTTCTCGTATACTGTACAAGTTATTTTATCTGTTTTATATAATAAAGTCACAGTATGTTTATCGTGATGGATTTTTGTCTGTTCTGTACCATAGTTTTCAAATTATAAGTTTAAAGGACATTTTTCCTTTTAAAAATAAAGACACACATGTTAGAAATACACTATTGCTCAATCCAAATCACTCAACAGTTATGCTGCTATACATACACTTCTCATATGACCAGAATTTTCTATTTGCTTATGCTAGCTTTACTTAGATATATTTATATCCAAGATATTACTTCATAGAGCAGATGCATTTTTTTGTTTGTATAAAGTACAAATGCGTAATAACTATTTACTAGACTTTTATTTTACAAGACTTTTATGAATAAAAGCATTGAATGAAACGTTTTTCTGTAGAATAGTTGTTTATCAAACTCATGGAACAATTTTGGACTAGGCTTGTACGTCAATGTTATCAACAGAATTCATCTTATTTGTGGTGATGATACACAGTTTACTCGTACGTTCATATAAAATTTTAATGCATCTCCTCAGCACCTCCGCTTGAATGAAGACTTACTGTACTTCTTTTAGAATTGGAGTACTATTTGAGGCAAGTACGTGCACTTCTATATAAATCTTGAGTTTGTGTACTTCTGCCACCTTTGGAGAGCAGTATGAATAATCAGAAATAAATACTTTAGATACAGATGAGGGAGAACAGAAGAAGATAAGAAGGTAAAACCAGTTTACCCCAGGGTCACTATACAAGTCAGACAGGTGTCACATAGTGAGTACATCTTAGCTGACTCTCACATGACAGGATAGGCCTGGGTTTGTAAGTGAAGCCATTTGATGGAGAGACCAAAAACCCCTACTCAGTTCAAATTCAAAACACCCGTATGTGCAAAGAGGAAATAAAGTAGTTAGTGTTTTGTTTGTGTGCATTCATGTTTTGTGAATCATCGTTCTTAAGATTCATACAGCAACAATGACATCACCTGAACCAGTGTCACATGACTGGACAAAAACGCTGACAGGACAGCATTTATTTGAACAAGTCCTGATCAGAACAATAATGTCAAAATAGTGTGACTTATTACGATCATATGGGAACTCAAATTTGACAGTTTTTCCATCATGGAAACAGTGACTTATCTAATTCGACATCAAAGTCTTACACCCTACTCAACCCATGTTTTTGTTGTTTACTGTTAGAGAGTGATATTATCTAATGTTGAAATAGACACTGGAAATATTTAGCCCTTTTAGTCCTAGAATATTTTATGAACTGCATTGTTACAGTAAATAATGTAATAATTTCCTTCAGTTAAGTTTAAGAGTTAAGAGCCACTAATGAAGCAATTCATTTATTATTACCTTAAAGTTTAGTGACAGACGTTTAATCTCTGTTAAGTGCACTTAATGAATTGATAAGTGAATTCAAGTGAGTTTAAGTGCACTTACCTATGCACAACCGTGAGTGAACGTGTCACTGTTCATAAAGTTCAACAATGATTGCTAGTTCAAAGTTTAGTTCAGTGTAGAACTAGCACTGTTTAGGGTAAGGTTAGTAAGTCCAAAGCGTATTTTTTATTAGGCTTTAATGTTTGAGGAATGTAATATGAATCCCAGGTGCTTTCCGTCACCAGTTTGGGGGGCTATACTGGAAAAAGCCAAATATTCACTTAGAGCTAATGGTCTAGTTCTGTCTTAAAGATTCTTTTTGTACATGTACGGACACAGAGTAGCCCACCGTAACGGCACCATTTACAGCTCAAGCAACAAAACCTTCTAGCGGCTAAAGTAATTATGGAAAGAACAGAGGGGACGGTACTGTAGGATGAATGGGTCATCAAAACATCAGGCTTCCTCACAGGAGACTGCTTTTGTTTTCCAGTTTCCATCTTTTAAGCATGTCCTTAATTTGTACATTAATGTTAACCACATGTTTATTATTGTAACTATAGCAACCAAGAACCTCAACCCTTAGCTGAGTACTTATTTAATCTCACATTGTCCTTTCTCAAACCTAGCAAACTTGTTTTTATGCGTAAACTTAACCAAACCATAATAATAGTGTTCACATGATAACATAACATTACATCATAAAATCAACTTTTTTGGTATGTGTTTCGTCTACTGGAGTGTTAACATGATGTGTTAATACTCCCACATCATGTGATTAAAACATGATGTGTTTAATTTTTTATCTAATTTTAACCTACATTATATCACTTTTGTTAATAGATCTACTGTTCTGTGCTACTGTATGTACCGTGATCATGTTTAATTCACAAAACACCCAGCCATACCACTGGTATGCTGTCATACTGCAAATTAAATCTCTTTTTCCACTGAATGTCTTTGACAACATGGACAGTATGCCATCAGTTGCAGTGGGTGTTAGGCCAACAATACAAAACTGCTACGTATTCAATTTCCAAATTCAGCCATGTGCCTCTCAGCAATCGCAGACAGTGAGCAGACTTTGGCCTGACAGAGCTGTGTTATGGAAACAACAGCTGCTTATGGAAATTTTATCAAGCAGGAGCTTCGTCGTGTGAGTTATTTCTATATTTATATACGCATATATAAATAGGTTCATCAAAAACGTGTGGGTGTGAATGGGTGTTTGTGTATTGTTTGTGCAAAGGTCAGTCTATTAATCAAATTGCAGAACTGTTGCATTGAAAGTCTGGTTAAAGGTTAACTTCCTCCTGGTTAAATTCATTTTTAGATGTTCGTCAGGGTCATGCTGTGTGTAGGGAAAAACTCTGGGTAGAACACATACAGACACAAGCACATTTTGGATAATATCTATCTATCTATCTATCTATCTATCTATCTATCTATCTATCTATCTATCTATCTATCTATCTATCTATCTATCTATCTATCTATCTATCTATCTATCTATCTATCTATCTATCTATCTATCTATCTATCTATCTATCTATCTATCTATCTATCTATCTATCTATCTATCTATCTATCTATCTATCTATCTATCTATCTTTAATATATATGTATAAATATATATTTGAAGTAGTTATTAGTGTGTGCACTGGTACATGTATGTGCTCACTCATAGGGAGAAACTGAGCTGGGGCACAGGATTTCATCCTGACCAATCAAAACCTAGGTGATTGTTGACTATGGAAGGAATTTACTGGCATTGAAAGAGGAACAACTCATGTACTGTATAAAGTATGATTTTTTTTCTTTTTGTCAAGGTGTTAATTTTACAGTACTTTCACAAAATTGAGAAAAAAAAAGGTTTTGGTTTGGGTTGAACCAAGCACTCACTGAAGTCTCCCCCACCACCACCAACAGTTTTCTCCCATTTGTCCTGTGGTTCTTCCCACTAAATCCGCTCCATCCTTCTCACTAAAAGTTGTATAACATGTATTATTTATCCCACTATTTCTTTTCCCATTTCTCCAAAGGTCAGCCCTTTAATTTGGAAGCTGTTCCTGCATTAAAATAATATAAAGAATGTTAGGATGCCAGAAGGAAAAACTGACATGCTTTCTCTTTGGGCCTGCTGACACAGTCTAGTTGTCTTGAGAAAGGAAGGTTATTCTCTATAAGATACAGTCAAGAAATAAAAGATTCCTAAAAGGTGTACACTATATTTACACACACACTGCAATTGGACCCAATCAGGACAGAAGAAGCAGTGGGGAAACGTCTGCCTAACACCATTAGTGAAGCACTGAGGTGGAAACATGATGATCTGGGGATATATTGGCAATGGCATAGTGGGCGATCTGCATCATGTGCAGGCGTCCTAAATCAGCATGGGTATAACTCTTTACTCATCAGGCTTGCCATTTCCTCCGGGCATGGACTGATTGGGGGATACCTTCATGCAAGACAATGACCCCTAACATTCTTCCGAGTTGTGTTGGAATCATCTGGTGATTGAAATGATGTCAGTGAAGGTTTGGTCAGATCAATTACCAGATCTGAACCACATCAAGTTGATGTTGTACACGCTGAACTGAAGAGTTCAGGAACACTTACCAACCAGCACAGCAGAGCTCTAGGAAGTTCTGCAGAAAGCCTGGAAGAACATCACACCTGAATATTTGTAAAGTGAACAGTGGAATCCCACTGATTTGTTGGGGAGTTATTGCTGAACATAAAGTTAAAATGCAAATTTAATTAGATCATTATTAAGTGCTCAAATATATCTAAAATGACTTTTCTCTCTTTTTCCCCAGTCTTTTATAACCATTTGAATGAAACCAGATACTAGTAACTAACTAGTATACTAGTAACTACACAGAGACTAGAAATTCAACTGTGTAGCTGTTTCTAAAGTTTTTCTTGCCAGTGTTTGCTGTTCATATATTAGCCTGTATGTTGTATGCAGTCTACATACAGTTCATACAGTATTAGTGTGTGTACTGTACGTATTTATTACACCTATTGAGTGTGTGCACTAAAGTTCAGCTGATGTTCCCTCTACTAAGCCAGTGTCTGTGTCTGTGTGTGTCCATGCCCTTCCCAAACACAAGAGTGGCTAAAGTTCACAGCTTTATTTTTTTATTCCACTGATGGTGAAGTATTTTATGATCCTCATAGTTAGACAATGTCTCATAAAGTCTGAATAACCTCATAATGTATGACAATTAGTCTGGAGAGTCAGTTGTGATTGAGTTTTATTACCACTTTCTTTTTGACCCACTTTATTTTTGATCCCCCCATTTTAATAATCTGTTGTGACAAATCGAAATGAAATGCAATTCCAATTAACAATATTAGCAACTATGGAGAAGTAGTAGCACTTATTTGTCAAACGCCGAAAGTTTCTTTGAGCTCTGTACGTTTTAGCATGTGAAGTTACAGGTTGTGTAGGTGTTTGTGGGTGTTTTTGCACAGGTAGGACTTGCAGTCTATATTTATCCAATTCCATAGTATACACACATTTGAATTTACAAGGTTTATTCTAAATTATTTTTAAAAATAAAAAAGTGATCATGTTGGTCTTAACAAATAAAAACTAGCCACAGAATACAAAGCATAAGTAACACAATGACTTACGTGTATGTGTATGTGTAATGAGTTTCACCCACAACTCAAGTCTGCGCTCACATTTTTGTAACTAAAATGACTGCACTGTTAAAGAGTTTCAGTTTGTCAAAGTTTAAACAGTCCTTTAGAGGACCAGTGGTTTACTCAACCATTGCAACGTGCACAGAATGACTGGAAAGCTGTAACATACATTACTTTTAGGTCTCACTGTTGTCCAGACTTTATAGATGTCTGTTCCGTGTGGTGTAAGATGTAACACTGAAGCTTACAGTCATATTTGTAGGTTGAATATTAAAAGTGTGCAGGCAAAGTGTGACTCACTTATTTCACTATGAGTAGGCTGTCTCATATTCACATCTGTTAATTGCACGTTTCATTACATGTGGAATAGGTGGATCAACAAGTGCTTGTGCAATCTTTTTGTTCAAATGATAGTACCTGTCACAAATGATGTGCTTAGCTGTTAAAATATACCTTTTTGTCTTTAGTTTATGATTTATATTCTAACTCTTGGCAAATGTACCTCAACATTACACATTTCAGGATGCTACAAAGGTTTTGCAACGGTAAATGAAAGCCTGCTCCAGTTAAATGCAGGAAGTAAAAAATTGCCTAACACAAACAAAAAAGATCACATCTCATCTATCATTAAATCATGTAAATAAACAACACACACACACACACATGGCTGTGATTATGGTGGGTGTAAAGTTAGGAGGGTGTATTTTTAGGTCTCACTGAGTCTATGGGATTTTAGGGGAGAATCCAACATGTACTGATTCACATACAGGCCATGAACAAAGCAGCCATTTCAGCCATAGTGCTAATACAGTACAGGTTCTATCTGTGTACAGTTGTGTAGGTAAAATCCCCAAACTGCCCTCTCAGAATACATCAGTTAGACACTGTGAACACATCCCCACACATTGAGCAGCCATGTGTGACTCTAGAGTTTGGTAAGGGAGTTGTAGGTGGTTTTCTGCAGTGAACACAGCCTAAAGGTCCTGACCCCGGGTCGCTATTTCCATACTAACTCTGCATATAATCTGAGTCTGAAGGGAGGTGCTTGACTAAGACATCATCAAAACACTTTGTAGGTGACAGTTGAGGGTGGGTGGCATCAGGCATAACAATAACCAGTTTTAAACTGTAAAGGTCGAAAGGTTGTCTGGTCCGATGACTCCTACAGCATTACAGTGACTATCTCCAATCTTATGAAGCCATAAGCCATGTTTACAATTGTCACACATGTAATAACTATTTGGTTATAACTGAGATATGCTCTCTGATATTTGTTTTCCCTTTTGGTGTGGTGCTAAGTGATTCCACTGTTTGTGATAAGATAAATTAGCCAGCTGCAACTGTAGTGTCACATTTAAATTGCCAAGAGCCATGTACCTCCTGACTTATAATGTATGTAACATCCTGTATCATCTAGGAATTGTTGAAGGAACACAATAAAGTAGAAAACCTGTCTCATTTAAGTCCCCTAATAAATCCTAGAAAAGGGTGTCTGTTCACATAGCTGTTATCAGAGCAAAAAGCGAAGCAATTAGATGCTCAACAGGAGTCATAGTTTACTTCCTTCTAGGTAAAGGCAAGGAGAGAAAGAAGGTATGTACTATAAACTGAGGTGTGACTATATGTAACGTACATCATGTACCAAACAGGCTTTTGGTTTGACATGAACAGCAACATCCCCCCACCCCCAAGTCCCACTGGAACCTTCCTCTACTACGTAGGGGCCGCACTTCCCCTTTCATTTCCTCTCTGTCTGAGTTGGAGCTCTGCTTTAAAAAGCATAACAAGACTCAGTACTCTACCCAGAATGGGTTTCATGTAATGGTAACAGGAATGCCTTCTTTAATGTCACAATGACCTACAAAATAAACCTGATAAATAAACTACAAAGTTGACAGCACATCCAATGTTATACTTCCATTTAATCGCTACAGGGTTATTGGGGGCTGGTGCCTATCCCAGGTGTCAGTCTATCTCAGGGTACTCCTTTGGGAGGAAACCGGAGTAGCCAGAGGAAACCCATGTAAGCACGGGAAGAACAGGCAAAGAAAGCTTGCAGGTAGATTCTTCTTTTAGCTGTGAAGAGGCAGGACTTGTTTTAAGGTTGGGTTTGCATCCCCTTTTATGTTGTTTTAATATAAGGGGATGCAAACTTAACTCTAAACCTAACATAATAATAATGCATGTTCAGCTAGTCTAAATCAAAGAGAGTATAAATACAATGATAGTAAAATAATGAAAGTTATATCAGTGCAAACATTGGATCCTCTGTGTTAAATTAATAAAAATAAAAAAAACAAATGTTCCATTCCGATGAAGGAACATTTGTACTAACACAATGTGCAAAACTCTTTGTTTTACCACATATATCGCACCCCCATAACAGATTTCAGTTGGCAGCACTGACATTGTCTTGTTTCTGTGACCAAATATGTATAAGAGGAAGCCAGTCATGTGAAACCAAATACAGAACAAAAACAATCCCACGGCAACACGTACTGGGTGATGGGCTGGATTGTAAAAGTACAGAAAGTTCTTATCGGCCTGTTTGTCTGTATTGTGGTCTACATTAGTGTTGGCTACTGTTAGCATGCCTGGATTTGCTGAGCTTGTGTAATCACATGATTCTGTTTTCATTTACTCATATATCACCAATCCAAGATATATTTAGGTCAGCGTTATTTGTCTTTCATAATGTTAGGAAATCCTTCAAAACAGTACAAACAGTCTGTACTCTTCAAACATATGAATCATAGGCTAATGTATCCTATCCTCCTGGATCATTACACAATTTGAAAAAAAAAAAAAAAAACGTTCTAGAAATTTTATGCACAACTGAACAAATCAAAAGCCTAAGCCTAATCAAAGCCATTTGTTTTTTACTGTTGCCAGTAATTGTAAGCATTATTATAAGCTTTTACTTCTTAATCACAGCTTTCATGTCTAGAAAAGGGTGTGTATTTAGTTGTTTAGCTTCTCTCCAATTTTATTGTTTGTTTCACTAATGTGATACTGCCCCCTACTGATCAAAGCCAGTAAAACAGAATCCGTCTTCTTGGGGTCAAAAGTACTGCTCAATTGTATACTGAGCCACGCTTGGTAGGTTCCACATGTAGGTCACAAACAACACATTAACAAAGAAGAGCATTAAATGAAATAAGTGGTAATTTAGATAATTCATTTTCAGACTAATAAGACTATCAAAAAGCAAAAATAAACAATATAAAAACTTTCAAAAAGGATTTAGCGTAAAAAATGGTGCACAGGATGGTCATGTGAATATGGATTTTAGAGCTTTCAGTAAAACCTGGTCTAAAACAGCTGGGCCTTCCTGGACATAATGTGACCTGTTCTTAATCTGGTTTTTCACAATTCATGTTCAGGTTTATATGTCAGGGATACAAATGGCTTGTAGTGACATCTTGAGGCCATCTGGGCCAATGACAACAAGGCAGGACATATTTATTCATATGTGGGTAGGTGTTTTTATGTGCGGTGCAAAGTCTGTTTCATTTTATAGTAAAACAGTTAGTGTAACAGATTTACAAGGTAAATAAATGACAAATCTTCCTTTTTTAATTACATGGAGTTCTGCATGTCCCACACAGAAGCAAGCTGCTGCCCCAGACTCAAATGAATGGAGCTGCTTGGCTGAGAATCATCAGCTGAGCTTTATGTCTGATCATTATCTGAAAAGTAATAACTACCACCAACCTGTTGAATGAATGTAATGAACTAATTCCAAATAAAATGCAGGGTAAAAGTCTAAAACAGCACATACTGTAAAACACATAACCTAAATAATTCAATAACAACCATTACAAATTTCAGCATTTTAGATAACCTTCTACTGCTGATCCTGCACTGCATGTGTTGCAAAAAATATGTAACATGACGTCATGACATCACTATCCCCAAGAATTTGGAACTAAAGTCAACCATTTGCGTGCCACTCTTCATACGTCTAGGTCCTGTGTGATGCTGAAGAAACAATTGCTTGAGTTTTGTAGAAAAAGCAAAAACCAAGCTGTGCTTTTTTGTGCTTTTTGTCCTGCTCTGTTTTCTGCTGAAGACTGTAGGTTAATGAACAAGGTATTAGATTACTCAGGACCATTTTGGTCAAAATATTCATTCAACAACCAAGATCAACAACACGTTTACACTTAAACACATGTTACACATCACACTTAAACTATTTGATATTTGATATATTCAGAAATACACACAATTCACTGTTAACAGATGTATATAAGTCAATGATACATATCATCATATAAATGCTTAATCAAGAGTGTAATCCAAAGTAGGTAGGGAGGTAGGTAGGGAATCGAAAATAGTGTAATCCAAAGTAAAGTAAAGTGTAAAGTAGAAGTACCTTAAAATTGTACACAAATACAGAAGGTTATCGAAGGAAGCATTGTGTTATACTGTGTTATGGTCCGTATACAAATATTTTTGCAAATTTCTTTTTAATATTGAGGATATACGCACAATCATTATGTAAAGCAGGGAACTCTAATATAGAAATGTCTTACAGTAGCAGACTTGTTCCATAAATAAATGCATTTCAAATACTGTGACACAATGAATACTGGGAAATAATCTATATTGTCCAGGACAGGATCACAATGCATCATGAGAGTATGTGAAACAAACAAAAGCATGATAGAAACTTTGGAATACTTCTTTTAACTAGCCAAAACACTACTCTCCTCCCAGGAACCATGGCACTCAAGCTAATCAACACCCAGCAACTCATCTCTTTTACTTTTGTATTCAATTTATTACGTATTTTAGCTTTCAGCCAAAGAGATTTTGACTCCTCTTTATTATTTTTTCATTGAGATAAGAAGCAATTTTGATAAGAAATCATTTAGGAAATAATGTGGAAAAGCAAGTCACCACCTGAATAAACATGACTGGACGCAGAGTTCATGTTTGGATTTGCAATTAGGTAAAGGATTTTAAAAAGCGAATCGGTTTCCCCACATTTGGGAACTGAATCATTGCTACAACGCACACGTCTGCGTTCTGACCTTCTTAGTGAAACTGAAATTGCTCAGGCAGTTTTGCAGGTGTTTATGTGCATGTGTCTCTGTGGGTGTGCACTTTTCAGTCGTATTTTCTACCCACTCGCTTGCCCTTGCTAGTGTCTCTCCAAGACTCCGAATGTTGGTGGTACGTGTTTATACGCTGGGGGGCACAGAAAGGTGTCTCAACTCCACAATTTTGTGGAGTGCCAGCCCTTCCTGAGCAAGCACACAAAACACAGTCATGCAGATCTGAGAACGCATGAATCAGACGTGAGAGATGCACTTACATAACCTCCTCACCACACGTTAACATTTAAACCATTACACAATTTCACAAGTGTCCTCTGTAAACATCCAGGAGCCTACTGGAAAAATACCAGAGTCGTTTCAACCAGAGAGCCAGGCAACACGGTTTGAGTGTGTACATGTAGGTGGGAAAGTGGGAAGAGATGACCACTGTTAAGAGGTTGTGCACTGGTTTACGCAGACAACATCATGACTGCATGACATAGCTGTCATCCTGACGAATGGCCAAGTTGCATCACAAAGGGTCCTGGGACTTCCTCATTAATTTACCTCCCACAATTACCTTGTGTAAATAAAGTGTGTACTTAAATATTGCTTTAAAAGAGAACAGTTAAATGTTTTAAACAGGACTGACACTGATGTTTAAACTCTTATTCTAGGCTGTACCACTACTAACCTGAAACCCATGTTGTGGTATTTAAATTACAAAGGCTGGAAGAGCTTTTGGCAGTATGAAATTTCTCAGGGTTTTAAATTGTTTCTTCTCTAACTTGTAAACATGACCCTTTCAAACTCCCTGTAATATTTCCATTGATGTCGACGTCTCAGACCAGTCTCAGATAAGACTTTTTATTTCTGAATTTAACATTTGAATTTAACATTTAAAAAAGTATATACTGGAAAATGATCACAGCTCTAAAATGTGTGATGTGATCAAAGTGTGAGCATGCTCAAATATCGCACCCCTCCAATCTCCGCTATTCAACATACTGTTAACAATAAATGAACACTCTTTTCATCCAGTGATCACTTTAAAGGTTTCTTGATGCATATTTATTGTACTGTTTTACCAGACATATCCATAGCTCAGTTAATGACTTCACTTAACAAAAGAGATCCCAGGAGAGTTCAGACCTAAGTTGCAGGTTCCCAGAAATCATAAATAAATAAATTCTTTAGAAAAAGCCAGATGCTTTACTTGACAACTGCACAGCAGGCAACTGTGGAATAGAGGGCAGAATGGGAGTGTTGGGAGCGGGAAGTAGTTCAGCTGGTCAACGAGGCGTACTTGTACATAATTAACCTACATCTGTATAGAAATCCAGACAAAAGAGGCAGTATTCTCTATACGCTCAAAGAGTGAACTTGCTATTATTTTAAGATTTGTATTATATCTATTTTTGTTTTTACAGGGACAATACAACAAACAATTGCTACAACTAAGCAACCATTGTGGTAGGGCATAAAGCAAAAGTTCATTTGCAGCCCCTTTCCCTGGTTATCTGACAAGCAGTAAATTTTATATGTCTACAAGCTTCACTTAATTAAATTATAACTGTTTTCTAATTCTTTATACAACCTAACAGAGCACAGAGCTGAAAGAGTCGCAGAATCATCAGTCTTACATTCTACAAACAAACACACAACAAAAAGAGATAAGAAGCCTAACAAGTCAGTTGTAGTTTGCCAAGTTTTAGTCTGCGTAGAGGCAAACAGGGCTTCAGGAAACTGTGAAGCCCTCTGTTTACCACCAATCACTCTTAACCCTAAGACGGAGTACCAGTACCAACCTCACATCACCATCCTCCTTGTTGGAACGATGCCAGCATCAACCCTAGGAACTCATTCTTTAGGGCTTTCACTGCTCTACACTACACTACAAATATGGCTTAAATGCACCCTCCCCAATTAGTGCCTCACTATATACCATCATCTGCACAAACCACCACCAGAAATGGTCTTTAAAGCTTTATAGAAATTCAAATTGTGAAGCTTCATACAGTGGGTGCGTGTTTTTTTGCATTAATTGTTTTCTTGTTTGTGCACACACAGTCAAAATACTCTAACCACAATGATCTTCGAACCCTTTTCACAAAAGCTTAAACTGCTTGACTTTTGGGTACAGTTACGTAAATGGATACTAGTTTAAGGTATGCGAAACTTGAATTCTCTTCTCTTTAGTTTTGAGCACTGGTCATCATCTTCAACGGAAATACTGCAGCAAAATCTTTTAATAAATGTAAAATTTTAATTTGTGCTCAGACTGTATTATAAACTATGTTAGCTCTTGTAAAAAGCTTTTGTTTGGAAATGAAGTGGAGCGGTAAGTGGTGGCTCGGCATTAACATGAGACAGCTCTGTAAATGGGTCAAATTCAGGTGGATTGTGGCTTCATTATTCTGAATTATGAGTAAAAGTGGTTTAAACGATCCATAGACTGGGAGCTCGGCTCAAAGGGAGCCCATTAATGTTGGAATATAAAATGCAGAGCATGCTGATAAAACTGACAGTGGAGTGTTTCTGCAGCAAGTAAGGCAGCTTATTGCATTTTTTACTGAAGATGCTCACCAAAATCTGTGCCCCAAATGTCATTATCCTCTCTACTGTGTGTGTGTGTGTGTGTGCGCATGTGTGTGTCTGGGGAGCTGGTCCATTTTCCCGTGTTATCTTCATCTTTATCAGGCAGGATCTCAATGTACATTTATATCTTCCAAGCTTAGAGCTTTGTGTTTGTGTTGTGTGTTTGTGATTCTTCTCCCACATGTGAGTAAATCTGACTGCATACACTTCATCTTTACGTGAGCCTAAATGTGTGTTCCTTTGTGTAGGTAGGTATCCACTGGCATTTCAGAGGACTGAGTGAGTGTGTTGATGTTTGTTTAGGGCTGTGTTGGTGATGGTGTGGGTGGATGTGTGTGTGGGGGGGCTAATGTGTTCATGGGTGTATCTCCATGATAAGTAGGGTATGTTTATTCCAGGTCCTTACATTGACAAAACAGTAGACTCCTGTAACAGTATGCTGATTTGTGTGTGTATGTATGTGTGTGGGTGTGAATGATTGCATGCATGTTAGGTGGACACAATAATAACAATAGTGTGTGTATGCTGCGCTCTTGTGACCTAAAGGGGAAATAAAAGCTCTAAAAGGGCTAAAAACTTTAGCCCTCATTCAAACATCAAACATTAGATTCTAATGCAGTGAAAGAAGTAGTGTTGTTAAGAATATGACACCATGGTGCAAATTTCTCATTTGTTATCAATCTAGACAAACAGACATAGAATTATTGCTCTGCTTTGTCCCAACAGTACATCTCAGACCACAACTGTGAGAGTCAGATCCTTATTACTGAAGGACTTCGGTGAGATGGGGTAGAGGTTTCACAAACTTGTATATGGTATAAGCCCTATAGCCTGGTTTGTTGCAAGGTTGTAAAAATACAATCACACATTTAAACCAAACACCTTAAATGTTGGATTAACACTATCATCAGAAATGTTTACATATCCCTTAAAAAAATCCCAGCCCATATCAGTCTATTCCCCTGAGGCACTGGCTTTATAGCGATGAGCGCTTAAACTTATAAACCATCGTGCTTCTGTAGAAACTCCCGACTGAAAATGGTACTTTGTCCAATTTGAGTACTGTTTACAAAAACCACAAAAAAAACACTTTTTTATTTTAGCACACCTGTATATACATATCATACTGTATATATATAAATAATATGCAGATATATATGAGGTGAGAAAATGAACATCTATTCAGAGATGGTGAGATGTTGGCTTTGTTCATTCAAAAGAACGCCCCACCTTCCTTTTATCCACTCCTGCCTCCACACAGGACTATCATACAGTTAAAGCAGTATTCTGAAAAACGTTTTGATCTACTGGATCAGTTAACTGTTAATGCAAAGTGTAGATTGGCCACTAACTATGTTTCCCATCTCACTGACCTTCTACAGAAGCTTTAATTAGTATGCACAGGCAGCTTACACAAACTGATGAGGCACCACTCTCCGAAAAGCCTTGATCCCACCAACATTAAACCAGACATGCAGAGGTAACCCATAGACAGCACTATGTGCTCTGAATGATTTTAGGCTTAAATACAAGATTGCAATACACAAACACACACACTCACAAAACAAAACAAAAAAACTTCTCTGAAATTATGCACAGCTACGTAGCAGTGCTTCATCTTCCAGTATAATGCAGCAGCTGCAAGGTTCGACCCATCGACTATAAGTTAGTGTCTATATGTTCAGTCTATTCAATGCTAATGAAATAGTCCAGTTCAAAAGCTGAGACAGCACTGCTGCAAGTGAAGCACTCAATAGACTTAATGAACTGATCATTTGCACTGTATCTTTTGACCAAGAACTGGCACTGGCTAACTGTCGATGAATTATTTTCACAAGAGCGACTATAGTCAAATAATGTGAAGTTGGTGAAACAAATTGCAGTATCTCATAAAGACCCTGTCAGGCTGAACCTCCACAGGTTGTTCTTCCAAATAATATCTATTTTGTCTAAACAAAAGAAGTTTGAGAAGTTCTGGGAATCTCGTGTAAAAGTGGTTAATTAAACTAATTTGTTGGCTGAAGTACGTAACCTGCATTGAAGTCATTTCTCAGTTTGGCAGGTAACAGCTGCCTCTGTCCTGAAGGCTCATTTTATGTTGATATTCCTGTTGTCCTTCTCCTCACGTATCAGTGTATGGATAGAAATCCAACAAAAACAACATATATTAAATTCAGCTCAGGAAATCTCACTAGATTACTCATTTAAATGAACACACAGTTATGAATCAAACCACATTTCTTCCCTGACTGCTTAGAATTTTGCTCATAAAAGTCATGCTATTACATCTAACATCTATAACATCTATCATACTAGATGTATTTTCTGCAGGCACCCTGCAGGGCTCCAAGGCACAGAATCTCTAGCTTTCTTCATGGTTAGCCTACTGAACAACAACTCTAAGAAATTATGTCTAAACTAAACTAGATTGGAACAGAATATATTTTGTGGGAAATTTTATTGTGAGCAGATTGTGTTTTCTATTAACATAACAAAAATATACTTTTGTGCATGTGGAATGATGCACATACATTATACTGACAGAATATTAAAACATGTATATCATTCAAACATGTCCGGCCAGTGATTATGTTTCCTACAAAGTTTATTTGTATATAAAAGTAATTCAGAATTGTCGTGAAAACTTTTGTGACACCCTACAACTCAAACCTGTATCAAAGCTCTGTCCTGTGGCTATTTTAGAAACCCTGACGCTGGCAGATGTAGCCAGGATACTTCCAGGATACGGTTAAGCCAAACACAACGGGCTGGGATCCAATTTCCCTGCACGGGGCTGGACATCACCACACCCAGCTCCAAATCCTGGGCTGGAATATTCTTCCAGCAGTCAGATTGACAAAGTCAGTGAGTTTTGGCTGAAAACTTATTTACAAATCAATATGCACTTTACTGATTTACCATTATATTCCCTTTTCTAACTTCTCTTGTCTAACCTGATTGTCTATGATAACAGGTGTAAACCCCTTGAAGCTGGCATTCCTCATTGTAGTTTATTTGTAATTTTAGTGACCCATCAGCAACTGCAGATGCTAATACATACTGCACCAAAAAAGCATTCCATAATATTTCAATGTAAATGAATAGTTTGCCCATCAGCAGCTGAATTACCCTTCACATACCCAATAGTAAGACATCTGGGCCTGCTGTTCACACAGTGTGATCTCTCTTATAATTCACAGAGAGCCATTTTAGCACACTGTTACCAGGACAGCCTGTGGAGTAGGCGTGTGGAGACACAACACCTTGAATTAGTATATTCTTTCAAAATAATAATAACAAACACTGTCATCTGTGATGTTAAAAGTATCAAAACATTCATATTTTCCAGCAGTGTTTCTTGTTTTCCAAGATTTAACAGAAGCCATATGATGACTTTAGCTTTGTGTACATTTGAGTCTTTGTAGCTATAAAAGGTATTATTCCGAAATGACTGGATGAAATTACACAACCTTTCACGCAAAACTGTATCCTCATAAATGCATGTGGGCTTCTTCTCGTGCTGTTTCCACAAGTTCACTGGGCAAAGGACACTGGGCGACATTGTGCTGGGCAAACCATTCTGCTATGGCTGCAAATACATCGAGGTGTCATGCACAACACCAAACAAAATAAATAAATAAATAAAGAATAAAGTGTGCAGATCCCCAGCAAATGATAGAACAAATAGTAAAATCCAGTTTTGATAAGTTATATTTCGCCTTTATATACTATATACATGAATTGAATGTTAAAATAAGATGTGTGTTAACATAAGATGTGTTTACTGTCTGATACAATCTGATGATAATCAGACATTTAGTGTCACTTATTTCCAGCAGAATACAAGATCTGGATCTGAATCCTTCCAGCCAATTTATCTGATAATCTAATGATCTAAATATATATACAATAAATCTGATGATCTAAATATATAGCCTATAACAACAATTCATTGCTCTTCTTATTTGTGACTTACTCGGGCGTGTCCACCGAATGACCCCAAAAAAAACAAATGGCATGACCCACAGAGCTCTGACAACAGGCGATCATGTCAAGGTGTGAACACCAGCCATCTGTCCCATGTACGAGAAATTGAGATTCCCTGCTATTGTGATGATAGCAATGAACCCAACATATTGGAGACTCCAGGAATTTAATTTTGTGGTCTTTGACCTGTGGGTGTCCTGTTAAGTGATTTTAAAATGAATGACACTAGTCAAAATGAGTTTACAAAGGGATGAAAAACAATGTACTCTGAGGTTCAGTATTTGACAAAAAGTGAGCATCATTGTGTACTCACAGTGTATGACGTTATTTATTATTATAATCATTCATTAAAACTGGGCTGCACAATGGAAGAAAATCACAGAGAGCATTAATATCACAGCTCGGGCTGGGTGGGTGTTTTTTATGCTTCATCACCTTCATTCATTTATTTTTGTAAATAACTAGAGCGAAACTAATGCACCACAGGGGTTAGTTAGTGTTTAAGCAAGTAAATAAGTCATTAAGCTTTTTGGACACGCCTTTTAGAATGTTAATTATTTCCTTCGTAGTGTGTTCTCACACAAAAGACTTTCGGAGACCCATGCAATAAAATTAATACAACATAAAAGACTTCACAAAATCTTTTTAATGTCATCATCAAGGCATCTTTACTGCTGTTGTTGATGTTAATTGTTTTTGTTAACTGGGGGGAGAGGAGAATAGACGAGGAACAGACTGACCTCCTTATTCCTCTGATCAAAGCCACCATTGCTGTGGTTCATTTTTTTAACACTAGATGCCAGTAATTCATTTCTGAGAAAAGGAGGGAGGGGTGTTAAACTGGAATAGGAAGGAATGAATTTGAGGAGAACAAGGGAGGAAAGGAGAAAGAAAAGATATCCAGAAGAAGTGAATAAGGAAGGGGAGGAAGATGAGGGGGGCAAAGAGACAACAGAACTGAAGAAACTAAAAAAAAAAAGGGACATGAAAGAGATGAATGCAAAGACAAGGAGGCCAGGAGGAATGGTGTCTGAAAACCAAAGACATGGAAGACCTACATCAGAGGGACGAATTGGGGGTGTGTATGAGAAAACTATCTGTTGTGAGGAATGGAAAGGAACGCGGAGGAAAAATTTAGATGGATGAAGACTAGACAAGTGGCAGATTGAGAGATAAATTGATGTGGAGACAAGAGTAGATATGCATTGTGAGGGCAGAGATGGAAGAGATTTCAGATTCAAATGTGTTTGGCTAATATTTCAAACAGATTCTGGGTGTCCTGCTGTCATCAAAGAAACAAATTAACTTCAATTCTCCACTGTCTGATTTATCTGATCCCTGTCTTTCTATTTCCTTCCCCTCTTTCATCCCCTGTCTTCCCTTCCCATAGATTTTTAGAAATTTGAACAGAAACTCTAAAAAAGTTGTCAAACCTGAGATTTTCAGGCAAAAAGAAGCAACAGAGCTTTACAGCATGTTTCACAGTATAATGCATCAGCAGGATATTACCGGCCCATAATCCCTCACTGCAACATCCATCCAAAGCTCTGAAGTAGCAATGACTCTGACACTTCATCAGTGTCAGTGTCTGTGCTTTAACATGGCCTGACATGTAAATGCAATGCCTGCAGTTGTGTCCAGTTGAAGTCTGTCACTGCTGCAGATGGTTGAACATTATAGCTATCAAACAGGACAACTGCTGGAGGCTGTGAAGGATCCAATGCTAGGAAGCAATTTGTATTGTTTAAACAATCTATAATCAGCATTTGCAACTTTATTATGGGGAATGGAGCAGCTTAACAAATATGAAAAACAACTGATAACATTTTATAAAGGCAAACATCCAAATGTGTGAAATCCATTAAAGGGACTATAATTTGATATTTTCGTAATTACACATATTTATTCTTATGTGTTAAAGAAAAACCAATAGCACTCTGATGGCTGTTCAGTATGAAGCTTCCTGAACCAGCTTCAGGTAGAACCAGCTACAGTAGCTAGGTTCTCTGCTATGGTAATAAAATCCACCTACCATCTCCTAAAACTCATCAATTAATGTGCACATGCACATTAATTGATGAGTTGATCCTGTTTGTTTGTGTTTGTAAAGACACAAAGTAAGACCATATAGCAGTAAATGCTGTTGTTGTTGCAACCAGATAAGTTTCCAGGAAGTCACTGAGTCTGGATTAGAAATAGGCCAGTAGCAAATATTACCTGCAAACTGTGCCTTAAAGTGCAATTTTTATGCAAAGTTCGGGTATTAGATAAATAGCTAGAGAAATGGACAATTGCAAAAGAACGGGGTACTAAGATGTACAGTACATTTTAAAAACTAAAGTATACAGAAGCTATATAAACCAAATTAAACCCCAAATTATGGAAAGGGATAAATGCTGGTGCTGGGACGCTATTCAACTATACATGTGTTTGGGTTTGGCCAGGAGGGGATAGAATCTTATTAAACTTCCAGGTTAGCATTTAAATATCGATAGGTTTATGATATTTAATCAATTTGATCATTCATTATGAATTATGGGCTCAATAGGAAAAGGCATATTTTCACACACTAAACCTTAGCTGCTCTGTGTCCATCGTTATTCATTCATTTTACTAGAAATTATGCAGGAGGGTACTGTTTGGTGTGCCTGTTTGTGAACTAAGTAAATTCAGACTGACTCTGTCCCAGAGTAATGGAAAAAATATTTTTGGATTGTAATTATTGATGCATTATTCCATTAGTCCATCATGTGGAATGTGAAGCTGGCAGTGTTCTAATTTTAAATGCAGTATATACTGCTAGATGTTTGGCAACTCCAACCCCCAACGCTCAACTGGAAATCACTACTTGAATCAGAAAAAATCATCAGTCAAGGTTTGAAAGTCACCAAGGAACTAGAGTTCTCATTGTTGTTACTTTCAACCATGTATCCTTGTTCACTGCAAATACAGGCCAGTATAGGGGATGTTTTCTTAAAAATGTGCCAAATTACGTTCAAACCATTAAAAATCCAGCAATTTCAGCTGTGAAAACATAAAGTATAAACACAATAAATGCAACAGGGGAGATGGGGTTTACCGAAGGTATCAGAATTACAAAAATGAAATTTGCCAATTGCATCTGCTTTGTCAAACAACGTTGATTTGCTTCTGTGGACACCTTCAGATGAAATTCCAGCGTCCTGAAGCCAACTGGCCTCACATCTGTCAGTGCTCATCAGACCATTGTTGAGCTAATGCTGAACTGCAGCTCTGTTTAACCCCCGGCCATCACAACTGGTAATTTTAAGCCCCACCAATCATTCATCTCTACAGAAAAAGGCTGATGGGATGAACCTGCTGATAGCCATCTGACACTGTGGCTCTCCATCAAACAATCCAAAAGAGGGTGTATGTTTGTTGATGTGGGCAAAGTTGTGATTGCTACAGTTGTAAACAATACTGTACATACGCTCATGATGGAAATGACATGTCATAGCTATATTAGGCTTTACATTATTTTTATCGACTTAAAAAAAGAAGAAAAAAGGCTCAAAGCAATTGATTAAAACCAAATATTGCCTTTGCTGAATCCTGTCAGAGTTTATGCACACTTTTTTTCTCAACAGTGCTATATCTAAAGAGCATACTTTAACAAACATTATGTGCTCATTAGTGTTATATAGTTCAGTTACATTATATACACACTAACTACTTGAGTATTATCTAGCATCTATCATATCTATCAAAACCCATATTTAATTTACAATAGAACATAAACAACATATCGGATGTTGAAACTAGACATTTTACTATTTCATGGAAAATTTTAGCTCATTTTGAATTTGATGGCAGGACCACATTTTAAAAAAGTTGTAACAGAGTGATGTTTAGAATTGTGCAACAGAATTCCCTTCTTTCAACAACTATAAGTGAGGAGACCAGTTGCTGGAGTCTCAGGAGATGTATTTATTTGTTTATTTTGGTCAAGAATGAGATCCGTTTTCGATACGACATCTGTTAATGTACTGTATTTCTCCTAATCCCACTCTCTTACATACCTCTGTGCTGTGGCTGCTGTCTGCAATCAGCCAAGGACAGAGAGCTCTGTGTGTGCATTAATAATAATACATAATTCCCCGATGTCAGACAAAATGGCTCTAAGAATGTCTGTGCTTATTCATTTATAGGTTTTTACCTTTATTGGTGGTAGCATACAAAACGTTGGTGCATATGAGCTGCTGTTTACTAGTTTTGTTTTCACTTCTTCACTATGAGAGACTGAGTGTAGATTAATGAGAAACAAAAAGAATTAACAGAACTGTAGTATCAGATTGCAAATTAACAAGTAATTAATGACTGAAACAAGTAAAGGGGGTCTGAAAACTTTCTGAATGCACAGTATTTTGCGCCTTTGTGAGAAAAACGCTTATGTTTCTACAGTACATTTAAAATGACTTAAATTTTGGTAGACCTTAAATTTCGTTATTTATTGCATGCCTTGCTGCCTAAAGCTGTCGATACTGATAGAATTTGTGAATTTCCCATTGAGATGAACAAAGTATCTATCTATCTCTATCCCTCTATCTAAATGTATTGTATAGGCATCAGGCTAATTTTCTAATCAATATATGATTAAGGATGTGAAGTCTTTGATGATCAAAATATATCAGAACCTTAAATCGGCTAATGCCATTAACAACAGATACAGTAGACACATGTATTCAGCCATAGCCATCATGTATGTAATTATTCTGCAGCATTAAGTAATGATAAGAATAATACCATTAATGACTCTTAAACTATCAGGGGTCAAATTCATCTGTAAGCGATTTCCCGTCATCAATGTCTATATAAAGTACACTCTTTGGACACACATACATGTATGGCAACCACCCATAAAGTATGGATTAGGTCATGTGATATCATATTATATGATTTTTAAGAATACATTTTAAACATTACAGAGGTCAGAAGACAATGTAGTAGTGAGAAAGTATGTGAATTACTACCTTAGGAGGCCCTGTAGTTACTTACACACTTATCACATTAACCAGATAGTTAATACGGTTGGGTATTTTCTATGGCTTCTACGGTGAGCTATCGGTTAGGTTATCGCTTATCGGTTGTTAGAGCTACAGGGCCCCCTACAGGTAATAATTTACATTGCCGGGTTCTGGTGGATTAGTGGCAGAGCAAGTGGTTGGGATGCAGAGGGCTGCGGTTTCAAATTCCACCCCACCAGGTGTTGCCCTGCCCAGCCACCATGGTTGAACTTGGTGCCGATCCTGAGCTTGAGCATTAGACTTCACTTGGCTATGGTCCAGAAAATGTGGAAATCCCTCCATAATAGTTTTTTCTTATTTGGGAGAAAGTTAAAAAGTCAGTTTGTTATCTTGGTTAAGAATCACTGCAGCCTATGTGTGTTGCACTGCCTGTGATGCAAATGAATTATGTGGCAGCATGCTGATCAAGAGGATGCTTAATTTTTAAATGACAGATGTAACAGTAATTCTTTAAACTTTTATATACATATATACAATAAAGACATGCTTAAATGTATGTAGCCTGAAACACCCTTCTTCCTAAGCCAATGATTATGGAACTCGTTCATCAAATATATTTCTAAAAAAAAAAAAAAAGGGGAAAAACAAGGAAGTAAGAAAGTAAAGGTTAAAGAATGAAGTTACATGGCAGCAGAGATTTATCTTATTCTGTGACTTTCAACCTTTCTGACAGCTTTCATCTATTTACATTTCAATCACTCTGATGCTCTGGCACAGCCATTACGCCTATCAAGATATAGTATATGTAATAGTTCTAATGCACACACACACACAGGAGCACAACAAATTATATTTCAGATTCACATTTGTCTGAAAATAGACAAGCTTTCGTTATTGTAACATTATTGCCACCTTTCAAACAATCTGGCCTGTTAATAATTAATAGATATTAATTGAATGATCAAACAACAACAACCACAAGCCACCATTGTCAAAGAGAAAGCTTGTTAAACATGCCTGCAAAGGTTTCATTTTAACAAACAGAAGATTCTGTCAAGAGACAGGCAGCACATTTTATTTTTCTACTTGACTGCATGCAGCTTACCTCATGTGTTTTGGGGCTGATGTCCCTCGGTCCCACTCCCACCCAAGTGGGGAGGCTCAGCAGAGTTTGCAAATAAACAACAAGTCGCCCAACCTTAGTAACCCTATAGGTCATTATTCCCATCCTACTCATACAACCCACAGAACCATTTGTCGAAAGAGTGCCGGCAGGTTGGAAGGTAGGCCCTTTCGACATTGCCCAGCTTCTGGCACCAGGCACTAAAATGGGAAATTCTTTCTCTTACAATAGACACCAAACAGTGGCAGGTTTCATGCTATTCTTTCTCCTAAGCTGTGAAAAGCATAGAAGTAAAACTGTGCAATCAGAGAGGCTTCATAGGTACAAAGACATTGGGGTTAGGTTAGACCTGCCAGGAATGTCATGGTTTTGCTTAAATTCTCTGCCTCATCACCTGAACGTTGTCACATGTCCATACATCATGTCACTCTAGGCTATTAGATAATATTAGGCCCATTCAGGTTGGTCTACGCCTCCTCTGTCTAACTGAAACAAATGGTGATCTGTGTTTAACCTCCACGACTCATCACATGCAATGGATTAAAAAACTGATGAAATGCACTCATCATTTTAGTTTGCTGCTTTTGACTGTTATTTTAACTGTCAGGCTAAAACATCTCTGCAGATGTTATTTTAAGAATCTTACCAAAATATTCTGTGTCATTTAATATTTAAAGACTTACATCACTAATGTTTTATGTTATAGAACTTCGTTGTTTCCTGTACAACACAGTATGGGATCTGTGATCTAAACTGATGTATCGAGTATTATAAAATCAAAATATTCCAAAAAGAGGAAGTGTCTATAAAATGTCAGGATGTTGGGCCAACACCTAAACCCCTCAGCTGTTAGACCAGGTGAGAGCCAGGTATTTACCATCATGCCCTGATGTTTTGCAATAGGTGGAGGGAAACTGCAGCGACTGGCTCCAAAAACTGTAGGTGCTTTGATCTCCTGAACGTAGCGTTGCCTACACATGTGTGACTTCAGAGCAAGTCAGGATCAAGCCAGACAGAAAATTAAAAGTCTGCAATGTCAAGTCCCCTGATCACCGGTGATAGAATTGTATTTTGTATTTTACAGGAGCTCAGTAAAAGTTGAAAGTCAACTATATATACTATATATTTGTATATATAATGTCTTGCAAGGCTAACTTTGTGCTAACGTATTAACTTATTAGCCTTGCAAGTACATTTGAGTAAGTTGCATGTTTCTAAAAACTGGTAACAAGTAGAAGCACTTCTCCTTGAGTCAGACATATTAGCACTGGTTCTGTGGTGGCCATAGTAATAACTACCTCCTTCTGTATGGGTTTGTATTAAGCGTTATTTAAATTATTCAATAGTGCCAAGATTTCTTTGAAAAAAAGAATTATTCCACTGCTGGGCTAAATAAAACTAATAAAACTGGAATAAATAATTAACACATTTCTTAATGTTTTCATTGTATATCCCACTGTTTAAGCCCTTCATTGGTGGTATTTATGCATGTACCTAACCCTGTCTGTGGGTGGTTGGCACTGTAAGAAACCAAGAAAATAAAAGAAAAAAATAGCTTTCCGCAGAATGTGCTGTACATGAGTAATCTGCTTTGACGACTGTCCTGGTGTGGGTTTTTCATAGACATAAAATGAATGGATCCATGCAGCAGGACAAAAACCTTGCTGAGGGATGGTTGCACAGAGAGAGCCAAAGAAAAGGCCCATTTAGAAGGAAAAAGGGCTTTTTTTGGAGCAAATCCAAGTGCGAATGAAAGAGAAGATAAAGTAGAGAGGAAAGACAAGCAATCTGAGGGCGAAATAGAGAGGGTTGAGTTAATGAAAGCACAGGAGAAAAAAAAAGACAAAAAAAGAAAGTACATATGGGAACAGCAACACGTGTCAGCTTGTTTATGTAATACAGGATGTTTCCCATCCAACACATTATCCTGGACATATGTGTTTCTCTGTGCCTGTGTCTGTACTATACAGCAAGTGAGTGTGACTGTGTGGGTGAGGTTTTGTCTTCAAGGACAGTGAAAGGAGGAGTGGAAATAAGAAACGAAAGACAGAAAGCATACAGACAGCCTTAAGAACTCCATTTACCATATTCACTTCAACTTTCTACCTTCAGATGCTTGGTTTTCACTTCACTCTAAGGTTCTCCACTCTGACATCCAAAGGTAGGAAAGAACATACTGTATGGAGTGTGAAGCAGTTTATGAATTCACTGAGCTCTTCTGCTCACCTTTCTCTCCTCCTCCTCTTCATTATCCACTGTGGGGCAGATTCTGTTCTTCTGTTTGCCTTTCTCTTTCAGATGTCCTTGATTTGGCTGTTTACCCTTGGTTCTAATACTATATTTGCCTTTAATTCTTCCTTGCTGCTTTTCTTCCCTCCATTCCCCTCCACCTTGTCTTTGCCCTCCTCTGTGTTCCACACAGCTCCCCATGGCCTCCTCTTCATTTCTCCTTCTCCTCTTTCCCCTGGTGTCATCACCTTCCCATTTTGATCCACATCTCCCTCTTAGACATCCTCCTGCCACCTTCTGTCTTCCTATTTCTGGTTCCTCTCCTCCTCTTTGCCCTGCTCTGTGCTCCTTCTGCCAGCTCCCTTCAGGCAGTTCATTTTCCCCCTGACCCTGGACATGTTGAACAGTCCGCTGTCATATTACACTCCCACTTGACTCTAAATTAGGTCTCTCCCTTTCAGCTTTTTCCGTGCTTTTGTTGAATATATCATATAGGTAATAATTTACATGTTATGTGCAGCACCAGCGCCACTATGAATTTTCTATATGTTTATTTAAGTTGTCCAGCTGGAGACTGATACTGTTTTTTCTTATTCTTTTTTCCTATTCTGCATAATGCCACTTCTCCTACACCCTTTCTTCAGTAACACATGCATTAACAAATCTCAGTGAAGCTAGTCCTCAAGAAATCCTAAGTCAACCACATTTCCACATCACTAAATGAATCTAAATCACTCATCCTCTACACACACTCATCCTTGAATTATTTATGTCCACATCAATAAATCTGAGTACACATACAATTAAGTTGCATGAACTCTATAATTTATGAGCCATCGTTGGAAGGTTTTCACCTGTCATTCAGATTTGCCGGGGTAAAGCCTCTTCGGGTGCACAGAGTGTCACAGTGTCTTGCACTGACACACTCCAACAAAGACAAGACTTCCTGTAGCCTGTCTGGTAAGCTGTTTGTGATGCTCCCCTGCAGCCAAGGAGCTTGGGCACCTGCTTCATTAATTCTGGATGGCACAGCCACACCCATGAAAGTGGTTTCTAGACATACATTTTTAAACAAATGGACATATGGAATTTTTATGAAAGGACATTTACAACACCTTAGAACCCAATACCAATAACTATATTGGAAATGAAGAATAGCAGTCACAAATTCTTTATTTCAAATCACACATTTGAAATGTTATATTTCAAATAGGCAGCAATTTATATATACTTACATTATGTGAGGGTGGTGAATCAAAATAGCCCTGGCCCCTGGGCATGGGGAGTTATGTCTTGTGTTTATAAATAAAAAATAAACAAAAAAACATTGATTTAATTCATTTGGAGGTGTTTTTTTTTTTTAGATACTAGCAAAACACTAATACAAGACAATAGACAGTCTTTAGTTTCCACTCACTGTCTTGTGCCCTTCAAGACAGTGAGTGGATTTCTTCACCACTATTTTGAGTTTTATAAAAGAAATATGCACTATCATGCATTGACTGGGCAAAACGACATTGTATTTAAATGTCTGTAACATGCATGGGCAGCATGAGATTTGAAACTAATCCACTCTGCTCTGCCCAACCCTCCATCTTCCACCTCTGTTACCTACTCCGTCATGCTCTGCACAGCATTTCAGGTATTGTTATTTTACAGCAATATTACAATAAATAAGAGAAAAATGGCAAAACTTACTAATGAAGCAGAAATAATTAAATGTCTGTGACTGATTGGAAGGGCAAGCCTTGTTCTAAAACCTTTTATAGTGAATAATGCTGGCAGTGCTTTTCAACTCTGGCATCACAGTAGGTTTTTACAGCACCTCTCCACAATAATAAAATACATTTTAAGACATATTACGTTTTTAATTAACAATTGTTCACATACAGTATGACTTTGTGACTTTGCAGTATGATACTGTAGTTTTAAGTTAGTTTGGCATCACATCCCATTCTAGTAATCTGCTGTGAATTTGGGAACAATTACAATTATCTGCTAATGTGGGCGATCCCCTACCTGCCCAGCTCCTCAGCATCCACAATCAGCAACATTTCATTTGGTCCCTGCGGCTTCAGAATGGGGGCTGCCACTGATGCAGTATGCCTACAGTTGTGGCTCAGAAGGTGTGAATATGCACTGTATGTCTGGCTATGGTTAGATGAGTTCTGCCTGATCACCAATGGCTTGAGTTTATGGCCTTGGAGCTGAACAAGCCTCATTTGCCAAACATTGTGTTTAGGTTTGTGCGCATAACAAAAAGATAGTTTTCAACTGAACAGAGATATTCAGCAGAGACAGAAATCTTGTAACTCTGAGGTGGTGGTGTTACTTCATGAAAAAAACCTCTTTACACTCAGCATGAAGTCAGTATATCTGCAATGATCCAGTAGTTGGTGTTTATCACCACAGGATATGATTAATATATCACATTTCATATTTTTCTCTTTATAATGAACATACAAAAATGTCATGAACAGCTTTTACATTTCTTTAATGATAGATCCACTTAACATATTTCTCTATTTAAAGATTATTCAATATGCACGACAATTAGATACTTGGATAGATGGTGACTCTAACTGTTGAGTCTAAGTGCCTGTAGGTGTAAATGAGAGCATCTCTCTGTGTTGGCCCTGAGATTGACTGGTGATCTGCAGGGTGTATTACGCCTCTTATCTAATAATAGTTAGCATAGGCACCTTTTTTTTTTTAAACCAACTTGCTGGTCAGCTAGGTTTCATTTCTAAATGTATCCAATGAAGGAGTAATGTTGAAAATACCTGGCTTAAGAGTAAGAGTCTAATCTCTGATGAGCAACCCATGTCTCATCTATCTGCAAAACCTGAGGATAACAAGTCTTACAAAAATTATCAGTTTTTACACCGATTTGTATTAGTTTGTAAATTACTTCTCAGTAAACTTAGGCAAGATGAATTATGTTTTATAATATACACTGTTGTGGTATTCTCTTTTAACTGAAGTCACTTAGGCTATAGTTTGCTATTTGTACCTTCATTGGGCTCAGCCTCTCCCCTGGGTGTTCTGTGGTATCTGCTGTCAGGATATACAGCAAAGTGTGACTGTGGTTTTAAATTCTTGCAATGATCCCTGCAGCAAACACCAGTGAGGATCACTCTGCAGTATCTCTAGAATCCATATTAGCTTCCCACAAAGTTCTGCTTGATGGAATCATAATGCAGCCATAAAACAGCAACAACAGATTCTAAAGGCAATTCTACTTTTTAAATTTTGTTTTGGAAGTTCAAACTGCCTATACGACAGTCGTCTTCTGCACAGCTGGAAGATCAACAAAAGCAATCCACACTGACTTTTGTCAATGTCTGTGTAACTACACCCAGAAATACTGTCTGTCATCAACAAACTTAGTCAGAGTTTATCAACAGCTGATCTTTGCCCTCACAGATTGCTTGGAGATAAACTTGTATTTAAAACTCATAGAGGTGAACAGATGTAACTCTGTCATAGTCTTTGACTGTTGGGTGAAAATCATCACAGTCCAAATAATAATATCTCCAACAGATTAAAGACTTGTTATGCTTCTACTTATGGCTTCTACCTTTTACCTTTATTTATTGCAGTGATACTATAGTCTTTTAGTGATACTATAGTACATGTATCATACCTTTCACAGGGGAAAATGTTCTAGTTTGATTCCCATAATCAACAGATCCCATTGTAAGACAGCATAGGAGCCAGTGGAGAGTGACCCCTGTCCTTCGATGTTTTTTTGAAAAAACTTTTTCCTCTGTCGAATAGCGATGCCAAAGATGTAAGGCATGACTGTGAAGGCCTGACATGTTGGGTAATCAAACACTACAAACCTTACAAACACTATATGATTCTGCTTTTGTTGGCTTTTTCTTTGTCTGTTATTGTGTAGACACCAAGGTCATCATGCTGAGCCATGTTCACCACCTTAAAGCTGCCAGGTGGCATTAGTGTTGTGGATGATTAGTGCGTGTCACAAGGCCCTGGAAGTTTCCTGTCCTGTTCTGACACGAACCCAATGCCACGACTTGACAACCACATGCTGTTGATATTAATGGTAATGGCTGTCCTAGTTATGTGAAGTAGGTCATGCATTGTTATAATCAAAAGATTGTTCACATTAGATAATTCTGTTAGTGTGGAGGTCAACCCCAGGGTCCATTTCTGCCATATAAATCATGAGCTTAATCCTTTGGAGTACATATTTAAACTATTAATGCTTCATTACTGCAACAAATATTTAAACTGTTACAGATCCAAAGGGAGACCCATGTCCCATGAGACAGCCTTGGCAAGACTTCTGAAAGTAGAAGTCATGGGACATTACAGATTAGTGCACTGTACGTTACACTGTAGTAATTTGTATTTATATTTTATAGGAGAGAATGGAAAGATCGGTGAGGGAGGGTTGGGATTATGTTGGTTACTGATGAAAGCGGCCACCATACGTCACCTTCCACCAGATTAACCCAGTAGCAAAACTGAATTGCAATAGTTGGATTGCAACCACTAGAGGTTGGTGCATGTGCATATTTTTTAAACATTACAGAATTCAAATTACCTCAATTAACAACTCTATCAAATACCCATATACACATATTAAAAAGCAGTTTGTTGGTTTAGTTAATTTTTAAAGTGACATGTGTTTTCAAATACCTTATATTAAATATGATTGAAATCTAAAAATAGATATAGAATGATATAAAATCTTTAAATATCCTCTGCCTCCCATGAAGTAGGTTTCACTGAAATGCTTTAGCACCTACAGTAGCAGGAAAAGGGAGAGCTGGGCTAAGCAGAGCTAGGCACATGTAGCTTTACATAGGGTAAATGTACAAGTAAGTGGCACCAGAACACCTGTTGCAGGTACTTTGGTTCATTACTGTTTGACCCCTGGTCTGGGTTTTAAGGTCAAGACCTTAGCAAACATATGGAGAAATGTTTGCACGGTCATTTACACCTACATCCGTGTGTATGTGTGTGTATGAGTATTATTGTTTACAGCAGAGGAAAGAGCTGTGTTGCACTCATCTAACACAGCCCTGGACAGTACAGCTGTCATTTGACAAACACTCTTCCACACAACATTCTTATACAAACAGACATTTGGGCAATTTGGGATTTGTGTCCCCCTAGAGGGACAAACCCACAACCTCTGGCTTAATAATACAGACAGCCACACATGGCGCTTGGCACACAGTAGCACATGCAGAGGGAGGGACGTACAAATGCCCACAGACACAGACTCACAAACTCATCTTGGTATAAAATCCAGTTAGCACATGCTACTGATACAGAACACATGGAAGTTGGACCACAGGAGTACAAAGAGATTGTAGCACCCACTGATTAAAGAGTCTGTGTGCTTTATTTATCAGCTGTTTTTGCACAATTCACTCCGCCATCAAATATTGAATATGATAAGCCAGCGCAAATATGGTGACTATCCAGCCCCAAAATATGTTAATGCAGAAAAGCCAATTCTGCTCTTTATGTGTTTTTATTGGTCTGCTGCCCATAGGCAAGGGCATATCTTCAAACTGTCCTCCAAACCAAGCTGTTGTGGTGCTAAATTAGTTCTGTTGGAGCTTTGAATTTATGATCAGATGGAGAGTTCTTTTTGGTTCATAGATTCTCAAACAGAAAACAATATGAATTATCTTTGACACGGTGCTTGGGTGTTATAAATCATCTGTAATGCAGCAGCAAAAACCAAACTGAGCACAGATGGCAGGACAAAGGGCTATGGAAATGAGTTCAAAGAGATTTAACCAACGTGGCAGCCATCCATGCAGCTACCATTGGTGTTACCACCATACATGTATAAACTACATCTACTGGTCCACTAGTCCACTTCTAAATTACTGGATGTGCAATCTTAAACCAAATTAAGGATTGAATAGCATATTCCATTGATCTAACTTTTACAACTTCACCAAGCACTAACACACTGCAGAGCTTCTTCCTGGCAGTTGATGCAGGTGCTATAATAAATTCCTGTTGCTGCATAAGCTCCTCAAAGAATCATTTGGTCACACAGTTCTCTATCTGGCAGTGGATGAAATGCTGTCTTTACCGTACAAAGCACATTAGGTGCTGACCAGAGCCTTATCCTCTTTTACACTTGTGCTGCATTGCCATCCTGATGCTGATACTGCTGTTCTGTGGCATTGTCTTCTGTTGGAGCATAATTTTACATTCCCATCTTATCCTTTGCACTCATTCTGTGTTTTCTGATTGTCTCACTGATCATTAATGATTAGAATCCATTCTAATTTTTTCAGCAAAAGACTTTTGGGAAAAAAGGGTTTAATTAAATCTATAAGGTACATTTTGGGAGTATGATGTAAGATGTTCTCTACAGCAAGCATATAGCAGATAAGTGGATATGAAAGAAAAAAAATCACTAAAGGTAATAATAAAGTACCCTAGTGAGTGTATAGCGATTAGTGACTGTGTTTTCTGCTTGTACACTGTATTAACTAAGTCTGTATTGATTAAAAACATACTTCTAGTCTGAATACAGGGTTAAGGTTTTGTGATGAAAACTTTTTCAGCTATTTTTTAACTATTTCAGAATTACGGAATACCTTTCTACTTAATTTTAATAGAGTAAAGAATAAAACTGTTCTTTTAAAATGGTAAGCTACGTTCCCATCTGCTTGGTTATTTTTCACGAACTGTTTGAGCAGACCATGACCTTCAGTAAGCAGCTGGGATGTGGGTTGGCACGTCCAAGTCTGAGGCCATGGTTCTTGGAGTCTTGTTCACGAGTGAGGGTCAAATGGATCATGAGAATCATAGGCAGATTAGTGCAGCATCAGCAGTTATGTAGACGTTTTACCAAATCGATGTGGTGAAGAGGGAGCTAAGGCGCAAGGCGAAGCTCTCGGTTTACCACTCAATCTATGTTCCAACCCTCACCTATGGTCATGAGCTGAAACAACATGAACCCGATTACAAGTGGCCGAAATGAATTACCCGCGAAGGGTGGCTGGGCTCAGCCTTAGATAGGGTGCAGAGTCCTCAAATCCAAAGGGAGTTCAGAGTAGAGTTGCGTTGAAAAGAGTCAGCTGAGGTGGTTCGGGCAATAAGAATGCCTCCTGGGCGCCTCCCGCTGGAAGTCTTCCAGGCACATCCAACTTGTAGGAAACCCTGGGGTAGACCCAGAACACATTGGAGGGATTATATATCCCATCTGGCCTGGGAATGCCTCGGAATCCTGCCAGAGGAGCTGGAGAACATTGCAATAAAGACTGATGTCTTGAAAGCCTTGCTAAACCTGCTGCCACCATAACCCGACTCAGGATGAGCAAAAGATAATAGATAATGTTTAAAATGATGGATATCTTGTTACATGTCACCGAGTAGCTAATAACAAAGAGGAAGAGATTTTTCTTTTGGGTGGCATAAAAACAGATGCTGTTTTATAAATTTGGTAAATTATAGTTATTAATCAGGTTCATGTGTATTGCATGAATTTTCCTCAGAACATATACTATGCCTGCAATATAAACATCTGTTAATGCTTTTCTGCAGTGGAGATATTTGGATTTCAGCATTTAAAATAAATGAAAAACATAAATGATAAGTTAAAAATCTAAATTGTGGTATTGATGGAATTTTTGATGCTGTTGTGAAGAGTGGTGGTACACACTACATTCGGTGGGAAGTGGGAAAAAAACGGAATTCTTCAGTCAGAAGTGGTGGAAATATTACTCATGGCCAGATAGAAAGACATCGCACGATCATTAGACCACAACATATTTGAACATGATGAAAAAAACAAGGTACAATTTTATTCCCCATGAGCACTAGTGCAAATCAAGACATTTAAATCAGCAAAATATATTACAAATATTGACATACACTTGAAAAACCTCTGCTTCAGCATGAGAATTTTACTTCTGCAGCCTGGTACCAAATGCAACAGTGTTTCACGCTATGCAGCAAAATCTGAAAACTGCTTTGGAGCAAGTTCAAGGGCTTCTGGCAAGAAAAAAAAAGAAAATGTTGAATCATGTTTTGTGTAAGCTACCTTTCATAAACTGTAAAGTCTAACATCTCTTTATAGGAAACAGCAGATAGAAAGTTGGTTATTGTTCACAGGATATTGGCTGTGTGCAGGTGGAGCTGTGATGGTCTAGACGTCTAGGTATTGCTTCATCTCATTAAGTAAAATTAAGTAGTTTATTTGTTACTTTGATGGCAGAAGAAAATATTGTGCAGAGCAATCTTTTGCTGTTTTTCCCTAAATAGAATAAAACTGTATTTAGCCTGAATTACAAACAGTTTTTGAGTTTTTCCTCAAAGCGCTTTACTATCAATATAAGAAAAACATTCTTGGTCCTTAAATCTACAAACCAGACAGAGAAAAACAATCCCCCCTGTGTCCCACCTGCTTTGCAGCTTTTTGCAGACCCAGATCTACATTTAGATACATGTGGACAGAGAAATCACAGACGCCCATTTGAGGATACATATGAGGGGCTATGAAGCATACGCTAGTAGAAATCCTCGTGTTATTAATATTTTCTTTAACAGAAACACAATTTTGCTACAATGAAGATTACGCGCATGAAAACTTTTCTAAACTACACAAATATGCATGTGATTAAAGAATATAAAACAATTTCAACAAAGTAGGACAGGGGTAATTGTGAGGTTATGTAAATACATGCTGCTGGGAAGTTTGACTAAGATAAAACATCTGGGACAACCTTTGATGATCAATATGCCTAAAAATGAAAAACCCAAGAAAAATAAAAAAGCACAAAGAAAGAGTTTTATCTTTTGCCAAGACTTAGTGAGTCTTTCCTGGAGGAAAACTAAAGTCGGTTCACAAACAAACAATTTTGTCCCAACATTAAAACACTGTGGTAGTCCATTTAGTTTTTCATATTATTGTCTGGAGATCCTCACTGCAAATTGACTAAAGACTAAGCCATGTTATTAAAATTAAAAAAAAAATGTATGAAGCTTGTTTGATTACATGAAGAAAATAAATCCCCACCCAACCCCCTTCTTGCTATTTATGCACCCAAATTAACAGCATCTTCAAGGAGTTGTGGGTGATGCCATTTTTCCCATTGGTGACTGGTGAGATTAGCGGGGGCTTTTTATGTATTTAAAGATGATTATAATCAATATTGTTACCATGGCAACGCACCTGCTTCAAAAAGAATAATCATCAGGAGGTTGGCGAAACTCAGGTTGTAAGTCCTAATGATTCTTGTTCCTCTGGAGCCCTTATCTAAATATAATTCATACATATACCTTGAAATACTATGTATCCGGTTTTGTACTGCTGTCTGCACACTTCTAATTAAACTACGCCCTGCTAGAGCATAGAGGAACCAGACAGTGGTTTACAGATGCCATTAGGAATTAGTCTCGTGGGAACACAGGATTTTACTTTGTTTCGCTCTGGAACACAAATGGATCATGGTCAGTATGATTCACCCTTTGGGGACTATGAATGTCTATTTCAGCCCAGATCAGTGTAAAACACATCCACCAACAGGCAGAGATTAGTATCACTTGAGCCGCGCTGCCAACTTTGTGGGAAAATAGCATTTACATTAACATGACATTTACAGTCTCCACTTATGTTCTCCAGTTTTCCCATTTATCATCTGATTGTTTCTTTTCACTCTGCATGATGCACTGATTAAGGACCTTTTAGTTTAGATGTTATTGACTAAATATGTATAAAATAAAATAAAAATTGCTTCTGAATTTCTGATTGAAATCAAGCTTTAATCTTGCTGCTGCGGGTTTAACCAGGGACAGCACTTTTGTGCAGCAGTTTATTCCTCGTTGCTGATGATGACAACAGGGATACTCCATCAAAATCAACCTCCCAGTCAAACATTTTTGTTTTGTTGATGAAGTCACAGATAATTAGATGGTTCTTCTTTGGGATTCATTACATTGAACCCTTATTTTATGCTCAGCCACGACAATAACAGGTTTTTTTCCCCCTCAAGTGACAAACTATCAAATTTTAATTTAATGTAGCTGACAGCATGTTTTCTCTCTGGATGTGATTCAGTCTATTTCTTTGTCTATATGTTCCTGTCCTTCACATTAAATCTCACACACACACATATGAAAGGGGAAAGCTACACACACATAATCTCCACATTCCTCCCAGGGTTGGTAATGAACAATCTATTTGTACACTGTACACTATATATCCTCATATAAAAATAGTGTCTCTCGCCTTCCTTTTACCCTAATTCCTTTACTAGAGGCCAGGGAGCTTGAGGGTCCTGCAGTATATGTCTGGTGTGTCTACATGAAGGTACGTATGCATCGGTCTTGCTGTAGCATAACAAACCATCTGTCACATATGTATAGGGAACCATGAGATAGAGGATCTAACGGGTAAAGTAAAAATAAAAAATAATCAGTGCAGCATGAGTACTTTAAAGAACCAAGCCAATAATCTTCTAAAAAGAAGTGTTTTGTAGTTCTATTATATTCTCAGCATGATCAGAAAATTAAATGTCAGTGGATAAATGTCCAAACCTCTCCAAACCTGTAAACAGATGAGTCCAAATGCGGAAAAGATCCGGGTGCTTGCTGTCCAGAGGCATGCAGCTCAATGTTAACAACAAAGACAATGACACTAAAGACGGGAAGTAGGCTGAGGGGCTACAAAAAAAGCTGGAGACAGGAAGTGAAGCAGGGGAAAACAGGGACAAACTAAACACAGGGAACAGGATCTTGACAGACCCCCCCTTTACAATAGAGAGGGCTTTATTTCAGCACAGTGTACTGTAAGTGTACACTGATAGATGAGGCACTTCACTCAATGACAGTGTGGTGCTATTAAAGTGGAGGGTTAGGATGGTGTCTGCATTATATTTAGCTTCCACTGATGCATCAGGGTTAACTCTTGTCCCCACAGTCTGCCAGCTAAGCAGACAAACAGACAGAGGAAGACAGCCTTATGGGCTTTAACAAAACAGACACATCCACAGCTTTGATGCACTAGCCCATCCAACACTGTAATATAGTTCCACCAAGCTGTGGCTCTGTAGAAGAAATAGTGCAACTGAAGGTATGCACGCACAGTGTGCTCATTCAACTGGGGCTTCTTTATTTGAATGAGCAATTTGTGAAATTATTATCGCCTCTGTGCAACAAGCTGGATAAGTTGTGGAATAGTGAAATCATCAGTTCATGACATTAGCTTGCAGGGACACCATACGCAATTGCTGTGCCTGGGGAAAAAAATATATCCCCCTGAGTTGTTCTTCTGCTAAATTAACTCTTACCATATACCAGTCTCTATCTCCATACACTTGACAGTCATGATGATTTGATTTATACAGCACAAACATTTATTAATTAGTGAATAGATTAGTGACTGTCTTTGTGGCTTAGTCACACTCACAGCAGGGCATCAGATTTGTGGGTAATATTCTTTTCTTTACTGCTAAAATATGAATAAAACCAATTCATGTGAATAAAAGAGCTAATAAATGTTTTGCTCTTCATAAAGCTCAAATGCTGGATTTTTTTTGTGGCAAAGGTTGTCTTTGCAACCAAATTCACAGTTTCAACGTCCAAAATTTTCCTTTTGACGTTTTTCATGTGGCTCTAAAGAAACGTTTCTCAAACTGTCCGAAGGTCGTCAGAAAAAAAATGTGTCCATTAACAATAGGCATGCCATTTTTCTTTAACATACAGTGTTTAGTTAAACCTTCTGTGTTACCATAGATGAGTAATTATTCTTCTTGTTGTTTATTATTTAGGACAGATCATTTTCATTTTCAGGTGCCACAACTTTGTGCTTTTAAATATAACTGACTATAAAGTCAATTAGCAATGCAGTTACAGCTTATATATAGTATTTAACTTGCGATATAGAAAAGCAGTTATCATCCTGTACTGGTCCATTTTCAAAAATGTCAGATTGCCACATTCTGTCCACATTGCCTTGCTCTACTTCCTCCTGTTTTCTTGCCCTTCTGTTGAACCTCTATCTAAGTTTTGCTCACAGTTAGGTTCTGTCTGTCCTCTGGAAGGTGAGCTGCAATGCACACACACAGTCTCTCTCATTTCTGTTCTGCTCACACATATCAATATGCCCCTGTCTCTGGTTGTCTGTCTGTTGTCTCTCCTTCCCTCTCACCCTGCCGCCCCTCAGCTTGGTTTTTGCTTAGCAGCAATGTGCTTTTGGCCTTTGTTGTGTCAATGTGTTGCCAACTGTGTCCTCTCTCTTTAGGGTATCTGGCTTTCTATTCCTCATGTCAATCCCAGTGTCCCTCTGGCTCTTCTTGTCTCCCACTCTCTGTGCTGTTTGATCCTGTCTGTCATCCTCACACATTCTCTCTTTCTCCATATCCTTCTGGCCTCTTTTTCTGCTCATCCACACTGGACAAAAACTGATATATATACCGATCAGGTGTACTAAACCAATACAGTGGCTCTGCCATGAATTCTACTTTTACAAGGTTATAGATGATGTGTTTAGGTCAAAATGGGGAGTGGAGTCGTATTGGAGTGCATTATAAGAAGAAGTGGCTTTAATGTTTTGGCCACCATATTTAAAATAAATGAGGTATCATACCATATCTATCAAACTCATAAACACCCATCTACATTTGTCCGATGGCATTTTGTACAAAATGAAGTTGTGTAAGTTGTTAGGAAATGTACGTGAAAAAAATCTGAAATGAAAATAATCTGAAAACTGTCATCACACCCATTTTGTCCTCCTGTTGAATCAATAATCTCTTTTTGTCACAGGCCATTCAATAAGCTGATATGAACCCTTCGTTCCCTGCTTTTCTGCAGGTGTTGCTGCTGTTTGCACCAGCTGTTTAGACCAGTGGGAGTCACCCGAAACACTGCAATGACTCTATTTTAACAATAGGACTTACTACACTTGAAAAAAAGCTATTGTCACTTACTCACTTATATGGCAGGACTTGTTAGTTAGTGTTAGCAGTGTAAAATCTTTTTGAATTTTTTTTAAATAAGACAAACATTTAATTGCTAATTACATATTTATACTTTCTTCTATATATATATATATATATATATATATATATATATATATATATATATATATATATATATATATATATATAAAAACTTTAAGAACAATTTAGGAGTATCATTTTACTCGTGTTACATGGTAATTCAACCTCGCTGTAATGAAAGAAATACATACTTTGTGAAAACTCATTTTAAACATTTTATGCAACTCCAATTCAAAAAAAAGTTGGGACGATGTGTAAATCGTAAAAATATAAAAAACAGAATGCAATGATTTGCGAATCTCAACAACCCATTATAGATGCAGGCTTTGGAACTGATGGTCCCTCTCCTCTTTAGTCCACAGGATGAGATGTCTGTGGTTTTCACAAGGGATTTCAAATTTTGATTCATCTGACCGCAGGACCGTTTTCCATTTTTCCTCAGGCCATTTTAAATGAGCTTTGGCCCTGAACAAACTGTGGGGTTTCTGGATTGTGGTAACATATGGGTTCTTCTTTGTATGATACAGCTTTAACTAACATTTGTGCATTGCACAGCCAACTCTTTTACGGACAGTGATTTCTGGACGTGTTCCTGAGCCAATGCAGTGATGTCCAGTAGAAAATCATGCCTGTTTTTAATGCAGTGCTCTTGGGCACAGAGATTCCTGCTGATTCTCTGAATCTTTTGATGATATTATATACTGTAGATGATGGGATTGTCACAGCACCCGCTCCCCCATCCTCCTCTCTCCTCCTTTTCCCCCTCTCCCTGCCTGTTTTTGTGTATGTGTGTGCTTGTCTTTGCTTGTTAGCGCACTTGGGACTGCCACACCTGCATGCAATCATTCACCTCGATGACAGCTGCTCATATACCGGCTTCCTGCACGCCACAAGTCACCAGACTTGTGGCGTGCAGGTTACTGACTCGTCAGTAACCTCCACGGTAGTGGAGTACTCTAGCCTTCTTACTTGAACTCTCGGGGAATTCCTAATTTGTTCATTGTATCTCCCCACCTATAGAATCTCCGGTCGCACTGCAGCGCCCAGTCATCCTCTTCAGCCCCTCGTCTCCAGGGCATCTAATTCCCCGGCTTCCACCCGCTCTCCTCTAGGGACTCACTGCTCCATCGCTCCTTCCTGCATTGGGTATCCAAGACCCCACCCCCCCACCCCCATATGGGTTGATGATATTCACAATTCATTGCATTCTGTTTTTATTTAAGTTTTACACATTTTCCCAACTTTTTTTAATTTGGGGTTATATTTATTCTGTATAGTCACAGCTACAGTCAGGATCATATTTTACCCCTTAAGCCCCATTTTGCACAACCCACATCACAACTGTTTTAAATCCTTTCATGCATTCATCCATTATCTTTACTGTGGCTTATCCTGTTAAGGGCTGTGTGGGGCTGAAGCTGATCCCAGCTGTCAATGGCTGAGAGGGGCGGTACATTTTGGACAGGTCGTCAATTTATCACAGTGCTGACACAAAGAGACAGAAAACCATTTACATTCACATTCACACCAACAGGCAATTTAGAGTCACCAGTTACCTAACATGTACATCTGTGGCTGTGGGTGGAAACCGGAATACCCAGAGGAAACTCACATACTGTAGATTCATACAAACTACACCCAGAAAAGCCACAGATGGCTAGTGGACAGCTGGCAGCTTCTCTACTGGTCCATTCTGCTGTTTTAAATACTAACTTGAATACTATCCCCCTTTTTGCCATTAAGGAATGATAGGAACTTAGTGTAGCTGACTCTGATGTTTCTTGGGTCATACAGTATCCTCACTTTGCAAAATTTGTAAAAACAACCACCACTGCTCCCTCTCTCTTTATCTCACTTTTGTCCCTCGTGATTTCCATCTTTGCTTTATCCCACATACAGTGCATCCCGAAAGTATTGTCTTTACTACACATTTTGTTATGTTACAGCCTTATTTCAAAATGGAGCGTGGGTGGACAGTCATTTTCAGAACAGGTCTCTTTACATTGCTGCAAATACCTTTTCCTTGAACTTGACTATTCTCCCTGTTCCTGAGTCTGAAAAACATCTTGAGAACATGATGCTGCCACCATGCTTTGCTGTAGGGATGGTATTGGCCAGGTGGTGAGCGATGCCTGTTTCCTCCAGACATGACACTTTGCGTTCAGGCCAAAGGGTTCAATCTTTGTTTCATCAGACCAGAGATTTTTGTTTGTCATGGTCTGAGAGGCCTTCAGGCTGGCTTTCAGGTGCCTCTTACTGAGGATTGGTTTCCATCTGGCCATTATACCATACAGTTCTGATTGGTGTAGTGCTGCAGAAATGGTTGTTCTTCTGGAAGGTTCTCCTCTCTCCACAGAGAAATGCTGGAGCTCTTTTAAAGTGACCATCAGGTTCTTGGTCACCTCCCTGACTAAGGCCCTTCTTTCTGGATCGCTCAGTTTGGCCGTCCAGCCCGCTCTAGGAAGAGTCCTGGGGCTTCCAAACATCTTCCATTTATGGATGATGTCCGGAAATGGAAGACGTTTGCTCAATGGGATCTTCAATGCTGCAGAAATGTTTCTGTCCCCTTCCCCAGATCTCTGCCTCGATACAATCCTTTCTTAGAGGTCTACAGACAATTCCTTGGACTTCATGGCTTGGTTTGTGCTCTGACATGCACTGTTAAGCTTGGACCTTATATAGACAGGTGTATACTTTTCCAAATAATGACCAATCAAGTGAATTTCCCACAGGTGGACTCCAGGTGGAAACAAAGATGATCCACCAGAGCTCAATTTTGAGGGTCATGGCAAAGACCATGAATACTTATATTCATGTGATTTTTTCATTTTTTATTTTTAATAAATTTGCAAAGATTTCAAACAATCTTCTATCAAGTTGTCAGTATGGTGTATTGTTTGTAGAATATTTAGGAAAATAATGTATTTCAATTTTTAGAATGTAACGTATGCACCTTTTTTTGTTCGTCAACTTAGCTTACTCTTCTCCCCTTTGTTTTCTTCTCTTCATTTCTTATCTCCTTTCTCCTTTCTCTCTCTCACTATTGCTCAGACCTGTTTTTTTCTCTGTCTTTTGTCCCCCTGTAGCCAAATCCAAGTGCCAGTATGCATTTGTATGGCCTAATTTGTGTGTGTCTGTGTAGGTGTGTGGCTTGCATACTCACATGCAGTGTTTGACCTTGTGCATTCAGCCATGTCCGACCTTCTCTTTATTTTCCCACAGGTGTATATGCGGTTGTATGTATTCGTGTGTTTACATCGCTGTGTGTTGGCAAATGTGTGCGTGTCCACGTGTCCAATGTAACATTTGTCCTTATGCTTTCAAGCATATCAGCATGTCTAATAGTTTTTTACAGGTGTGTGCACAAGTATGTGCATTCGCATTGTGTGTTTGTGTGTGTTTGTGTTTGTGTTTGTGTTGGGGGGCAGGGGTGGGAGGGACAACAGGGCACCTGCAGGCACAGTCTATTCAATTTAGCAGGTTTGGAGGAAGAGCAGGTCACAGTCAGACATTGTTTAGTCAACACACACCAAGTTGTACACATACAGCCCAATGCAAACATTAAGGAATAATTACATTCACCCATATGAAAATAAGAGAAAATATGATTGTCATTTTATTTAAAAGCTTCACTCCTTACCAGGATCAGTCTTTTTTATTTTGTTGTTGCACAATATGGCAGATTTCTTCCTTGTATACCCTGCATACAGAGAAAGTACATCATGGTCAGAAAAGCTTTTTTTACCTTTATCTTTGACAGTTTCACAGACAATACAAGAGCATGGTATATTCTTTACAAATTGATACATTAAACAACAAAGAAAATAGCACATTTTTTATCAGATCGCCCACATTTAACTTTTTCTAAAAGTAGTTTTAAAGTAAATTAGATAAGACCTTGTGTTACAATAACTGCTTTAAGGCTGTGATTCACCAATTTGACAAAACTGTTGGTTTCTTCCATTGATTTTCTTTTGCAAGCTCTAACTGTTGCCTCTTACGGTTTGTTCTGGGAACTTTCTCCCTTCTGTGTCCTAAAAGTCCTGCACAAATAGGTTAAGGTCTGGTGATTGACTCGACCAGTCTAAAACCCACTTTTTCCCTATGATAAAGTTCTTCGATGAGCTGACAACGTGCTTTAGATCGTTGTTCTGCTGCATGATGAAGTTACTCCTAGTTAGTTTTTTCTGTGTTTCTTTGCAAATTTGAACACAAAGTGTTTTGGTACTTTCTGTACTTTGTAGAAGTTTGGTGCCCTAGGCAAGATTATGGCTTGCCGCCCCGTCACCCCCAACCATTCGTGTGCACACACCAGCCCAAACATTAATGGACAACAGCTGCATGACAGACCTTAAAGGTTTAGTTTGTTCATCAAACACACCAACACCAACACAGACTAAAATAAAATAAATAACAATTAAAGAAAAAATTAAATTAAATAACATAAATGAAACCAGAGTTCCTGTTCAGGTTTTGTGCAAAGTCCTGACATCTCCCACAATATAAATATTAAAAAAGTGCTATATTCAGACAATGCAAAATAGTGCAATATCAGAATACAAAAGTTCGAGTGCAGGTTTACCTCCAAATAAGTCTCAGTGACGGCAAATATTTTTTTCTTTTCTTTTCCACAACATAAATGGAAATTGGGCTATGGGCAGTAAATACTTTATACTTTATTTACATACTTTGTACTTTAACGACCTTGTAAAATAGGCCTTATAAAGGCAGAATGTACAAACAAGACAACATAAAGCTATAATCTTGTACCAAAATCTTATCCAACGTCTCTGATGGCTTTAATTAAAAACTAGAGTTTTAATTAAAATCTGGAGTTCCTTGCGGCAAATGCATCTATGGTATCATCAACTGATACCTGCTTATAAACCTTACAAAAGGCACACCTGAGGGCTTGGTGGCCTTTTCGTGATGACAATATATGACAATATATCCATGACAAATATAAGATAAGGTAAGATCAAACTTTATTGATTCCAAAGCGGGGAAATTTATTTGTTTAGCTGCTCAATGGTATATAGTGCAAAAAGCATTTTTAAAGAATTTACAAAAAGCGAAATATTCAACGTAACCACAAAAAAAAATAATAATAAAAATGAAATAAACACACAGCAAAGAGGATTTACAATATCAAGCATGACCAGAAACATTCAGATGAACCGTTGAGTTGTAGAGTCTTACAGCGGTGGGAATGACAGACCTGTGGTAACGCTCCTTCCTGCACTGAGAGTGCAAAGTCTGCCGCTAAAGGAGCTGCACAGAGCCTTGTCTGATGCACCGGGTGAGAGGTATTGTCCATAAATGATATCAACTCCTCTCACCCACCTCCTTCACAGAGTCCAGAGGGCACCCCAGGACACAGCTGACCATCCTTACCAGTTTGTTCAGGCAATAGGAACTGCTGCCTGAGATGCCGACTGATTACTCATCCCAATCAAGTCAATTAATAAGAAACAACAGGAGGGGAGGTTGTTCGTTTTTGTATTTTCAAGACAGAGCATGCGAAAAGGGCGCCAGTCGGGGCTGCAAATTATTACTATTTATTAATTAATTAATTTTGAGGGCTTGCAGCAGCGCCCCCCTCCAGTACGTGGTGCCCAGGCAACTGTCGGCTCTGATTGGGTATGCTCAGTGTTTGAGCAGTGCTTCTGACTGTCTTCCATCTTTTTTTAAGATTAAAAAATTGTTCACTTTTCTCACATAGACATTTCTTATTTATCCGTTTTATAGCCATTTTTTTGACAGTCAATCTCACAGGACACATCCGAGTCATAAGTACTTTTGAAAGAGATGAATATTGTCCACTAATACAAAATAATCTTCTTCTTGTTGTAATCTTCTATTGTCTATAGCTCAACATAGGTGAAAACACACATGCAAGTTGAAAATAAAAATGTTGATCCCATATCCATCTTCTGATAAGTATCCTCCATATCAAACAGAACCAAATGAATTAGCCCTAGTCTTTCTGTGTACAGTATGTCCACTGCTGGATATTCATCACTCTTTAAATGATTTCATGATTATGGTAAGTTAATACAGTAAACATGAACAATGCTCATTTCTTTGAAACCCCACACATCTTCTTCTTTTCCTTTCGGCTGCTCCCTTTCAGGGGTCGCCACAGCGAATCATGTGCCTCCATCTAACTCTGTCCTCTGCATCCTCTTCACTCACACCAACTAACTTCATGTCCTCCCTCACTACATCCATAAATCTCCTCTTTGGTCTTCCTCTAGACCTCCTGCCTGGCAGCTCCAACCTCAGCATCCTTCTACCGATATATTCACAGTTTCTCCTCTGAACATGTCCAAACCACCTCAATCTGGCCTCTCTGACTTTATCTCCAAAACATCTAACATGAGCTGTCCCTCTGATGTACTCATTCCTGATCCTGTCCATCCTCGTCACTCCCAAAGAGAACCTCAACATCTTAAGCTCTGCAACCTCCAGCTCTGCCTCCTGTCTTTTCTTCAGTGCAACAGTCTCTAAGCCGAACAACATTGCTGGTCTCACCACCGTCTTGAACACCTTTCCTTTCATTCTCGCTGATACTCTTTTATCACACAACACACCTGACACTTTTCTCCACCCGTTCCAACCTGCCTGCACTCGCCTCTTCACCTCTTTTCCACACTCACCGTTGCTCTGAACCGTTGACCCTAAATACTTAAAGTCCTGCACCTTCTTCACCTCTGCTCCCTGTAACCTCACCGTTCCACCTGGGTCCCTCTCATTCACACACATGTATTCTGTCTTGCTGCGGCTAAGCTTCATTCCTCTGTTTTCCAGAGCAGACCTCCACTTCTCTAGATTTTCCTCCACCTGCTCCCTGCTCTCACTACAAATAACAATGTCATCTGCAAACATCATAGTCCAGGGAGATTCTTGTCTAACCTCATCTGTCAGTCTGTCCATCACCAGAGCAAACAAGAAGGGGCTCAAAGCCGATCCTTGATGCAGACCCACCTCCACCTTGAACTCCTCTGTCACACCTACAGCACACCTCACCACTGTCTTACAGCTCTCATACATGTCCTGCACCACTCTAACATACTTCTCTGCCACTCCAGACGTCCTCATACAATACCACAGCTCCTCTCTCGGCACCCTGTCATACGCTTTTTCTAAATCTACGAAGACACAATGCAACTCCCTATGACCCTCTCTGTACTTCTCCATCAGCGTCCTCAAAGCAAATACTGCATCTGTTGTACTCTTTCTAGGCATGAAACCATATTGCTGCTCACAAATGTTCACCTCTGCCCTTAGCCGAGCTTCCACTACTCTTTCCCACAACTTCATTGTGTGACTCATCAGCTTTATTCCTCTGTAGTTGCCACAGCTCTGCGCATCTCCCTTGTTCTTAAAAATTGGTACCAGTACACTTTTCCTCCAGTCCTCTGGCATCCTCTCACTCTCCAAGATCTTGTTAAACAAACTAGTCAAAAACTCTACTGCCACCTCTCCTAGACACTTCCATACCTCCACAGGTATGTCATCAGGACCAACTGCCTTTCCACTCTTCATCCTCTTCAATGTCCTCCTCACTTCACTCTTACTAATCTTTGCTACTTCCTGCTTCACAACAGTCACCTCTTCTACTCTTCGTTCCCTTTCATTTTCCTCGTTCATCAACTCTTCAAAGTACTCCTTCCATCTTCCCATCACACTACTGGCACCTGTCAATACATTTCCATCCTTATCTTTAATCACCCTAACCTGCTGCACATCCTTTCCATCTCTATCTCTTTGTCTGGCCAACCTGTACAAATCCACCTCTCCCTCTTTAGTGTCCAACCTAGCATACAAGTCCTCATATGCTCTTTGTTTGGCCTTTGCCACCTCTATCTTCACCTTACGCTGTATCTCCCTGTACTCCTGTCTACTCTCTTCAGTCCTCTCAGTGTCCCACTTCTTCTTAGCTAACCTCTTTCTCTGTATACACTCCTGAACTGCCTCGTTCCACCACCAAGTCTCCTTGTCCGCTTTCCTCTTTCCAGATGACACACCGAGTACCCTCCTACCTGTCTCCCTGATCAAATTAGCTGTAGTAGTCCAGTCATCTGGAAGCACCTCCAAACCACCCAGAGTCTGTCTCAGCTCCTCCCTGAAAACTAAACGACATTCTTCCTTTTTCAACTTCCACCACTTCGTCCTCTGCTCTGCCTTAGTCCTCCTTATCTTCCTCACCACCAGCATCATTTTGCACACCACCATCCTGTGTTGTCTGGCTACACTCTCCCCTACCAATGCTTTACAGTCACTGATCTCTTTCAGATTACAACGTCTACATAGGATGTAGTCTACCTGAGTGCTTCTCCCTCCGCTCTTGTACGTCACCCTATGTTCCTGCCTCTTCTGAAAGAAAGTGTTTACTACAGCCATTTCCATTCTCTTTGCAAAGTCAACCACCATCTGACCTTCTGCGTTCCTGTCCTGAACACCAAACCTGCCCATAACAGTCTCATCACCTCTGTTCCCTTCACCTACATGCCCATTGAAATCTGCACCAATGACAACTCTCTCACCTCTGGGGATGCTCTGCATCACTTCATCTAACTCACTCCAGAATTTCTCCTTCTCTTCTAACTCACATCCTACCTGTGGGGCATAACCACTCACAACATTGAACATCACCCCTTCAACTTCCAGCTTCAGGCTCATCAACCTGTCTGATACTCTTTTCACCTCTAGAACATTCCTCACAAAATCCTCTTTCAATATAACTCCTACTCCATTTCTCTTCCTATCTGACCCATGGTAAAACAACTTGAACCCTGCTCCTAAGCTTCTAGCCTTGCTACCTTTCCACCTGGTCTCCTGGACACACAGTATGTCCACCTTCCTTCTCTGCATCATGTCGATCAACTCCCTAGCCTTCCCTGTCATAGTACCAACATTCAAAGTCCCTACTGTCAGTCCTACATTCTTAGCTTTCCTCTTCTCTCTCTGCCTACGAACACACCTTCCTCCTCTTCTTCTTCGTCTTCGACCAACAGTAGTCCAATTTCCACCGGTACCCTGTAGGTCAACAGCACCGGTGGCGGTCGTTGTTAACCCGGGCCCCGACCGATCCGGTATGGAAGCCTTTGTCACGATTCGCATGTTTGATTTGGCATGTGTTTTACGTCGGATGCCCTTCCTGCCACAACCCTCTGCATTTATCCAGACTTGGGACTGGCACAAGAAGACACTGGCTTGTGCCCCCTTGCGGTTGCATTGAAACCCCACACATCACTGTTTTTAAAGCAAATTGGCTGTCAAGTTGTAAGTCTTATATTCCGTTTGAGTTGTTTACTTTAGAAAGAGCCACTGAGGATGTTATGCAACTGTTTTGAAATGCTAAGAAGGACTCCACATGACAAATGTACTGAAATTCATGTATAAAAAACCAGTGGACTCTGCCTTTAACCTTCAAACAACTTTACTAAATCTATTTTACAAGAGTGCTCTCACAATAATATTGAAATGGTTTGTGATACTGAAGTTTCCACGCGCAAAACTCTGAGCCTGAGTTGCAGTAGTTACTGCACTGGCATGAATGTCTGTCTTTGATGATCAATTGGAAAGTTAAAACACCATGTTAGCTGGTGCTTGAAGTGGAAGGATCCATGTGTGTGTGATTAGATGTGATGTTACCTATGACAGTAACACTCATTGTCAGCTAAAGCTAACAGGGAAATCAGAGCAAAAATATGCTTATGATTTAAATTTTATGTGTGTGTGTGTGTCTGCTTTTGCTGTAGAAGAAGCTGATGCAATCTGAGGAAGCTGTGTGTGTGTATGTGTGTGTGTGTGTATGTGTGGGCATTCAGTACATTTGCAAAGGAACACAGTTTATGTTGGGAACAGTTTAGTCAATCTTCTGACCCTTTTCTCTTTGAGTTTAGTTCAAATTGGGGGTTATTAAAAAACAAAATCCACATTTCTACACCCACTGCAGTGGCCAAATTGTGAGTTTCAATCCTTGATTCCGTTTAATTCATGAGACGTAGGTAAGGTCTGTTTCAGGGCTACAATTTCAGCTTTCAGTTTGTTTTCATATGTTTGTGATTTTACCTGGCATAAACACAGCTAAATGAAAGTTAGAACACATGCAAGCTTGTAATGCTCTGTGGTGATGTCTGTCGACTGTAATCTTTTACAAGAACTCATAAAGTGGCATCAAAGGTTGTCAATAACATTATGATTATCACCCGCTATTATAACATTAATTATAACAATATTTAATAAATGTCAAACATTAATTACTGTTTTTTTAAAGACAGAAAGTGTTGCTCCATAAACTGAAACTGAACTTGTCATAACAATTCAGCTCACTGTATTTTTGATGCTGCGTATTTTCAGTCAAGTGCTCCTATCCAGTGTGTTGTTGCAGTGACAGCCACGCTGAGAGAGAAAGGCGGGGAGGAGAGAGTAATGAAGGGCAAGAATCAAAGAAAAAAAAAAGAAACTGAAAGAAAATGAGCAGAAAGAGGGGGAGGAAAAAAGTCAAGTGCAACTGCTCTCTTCCCTGTGTTGGATTGTTTTCCACAGATAATCCTGAGAGAGGGCCTACATCTTGCTTTTAGATTAATGAGTCGGCATCCAAATCTCCCAGGAAAAGCTCTATAAAAACATTTCAACAATTATTTCTCTCCTCCTTCCATCGTTTTCAGAGAAGTACACAATCACTACACACACACACAAACACACACACAGACACACAAACAAACACACACACACACACACAGTTATTGACCAGTTTCACCTTGCCGTTCCCTCATGCTCTCTCCAACACTCGCTTGCTTGCTCATGTAGAAAACTGCCACAAGTGGTGTACTGCTGCAAAGCCTTGCAGGACTTTTAAGAGACACTTTAAAATACAATGTTGTGCTGTTTTTGCTAGAGGACAACGTGTATATTCCAAACATATACCATGACAAAGTTTCGGGTCAAGTGGTCTAATGTTTGAATGCATAGAAGACACAAGGTTGTTGGTTAAGAGGTTAACACAGGCCTTTGCAGTAAGTGCGTTCTCCAGCGTATAGAGATTGTCTAAGTATGGCATGTGTACAGTGAGAGATAATCTCTTCACTAAGAGAACAAGGGTCAAAATGTAATCACACAGTGCAGGCGCTAAAACAAGATACATGGAGACATGGAGACCTTAATGTCAATACCACTGTGGGTTGGGGGAAATATCCTGTTTTTAGATGAACTGATCCTTTATAAGCACGCAAACACACTATATGTTTTCCCTCCTGTTGTCTCTGTAGCAAAAAATAAATATTGGTTCAATAAAATATTTTAATGTAGAAAACCAACCAGAGGATGAATTAATTCGTGTTATCAGTGTACATTTTACAAATAAAACTGTTCCAACTTGTGTTGTATTTATTTGGCTGTTTGACTGTAATTTACAGGTCATTCCTTTGCAATTATCAATTGAGTTAGCGACTTGTCCTCTACAGATCTTGTCGGCCATATGGTGAAATGTTTTAGGACATCTGGTTGTTATCTTCACTCTTTACTTTTTGTTACATTATTTTTCTAGCTTGTTTATTAGTCATCCCGTGGTTACCTGCAATCCTCTCTGTTCTCTGTAAATCGTCTGAGAAGCCAAAAGCCAAAAGAATCTATCTTGTTTATTCTGGTCTATGTTCCCAGGCTAAATTGGCAATTATTTTTCTCTGATGTCCTCATTTTGCTTTCTTTTCTGTTTCTTCCCAGCAATGGAATTTAAAATTGAGAAGTCAGCATTGTACACTTAAGTCTGACCTACGACTTGAAACCAAATCTTCCCTTTCTTCTGTGTGACATCGGTGCTCTTTGTTATTTCTCTCTGGTGGTTAAAATCCATTTGCACATCCTGAGGCAACCAAATTAATTTTCTATTAAATCGATTTAGAACATACTGTAAATCACTCCGACAAAAATGTTTTTGTGAATATATCATGTTTGAATGTTCTTTTGCTCTATAGGGAACACAAATTCATACCAGAGGTTAATTTCATAGTGAATATTATAATTTAGGCAATTAAAAGGAAAAATGTGTAGGTAGTACAATTAAGATTTGGAAAGTACTATAGTTTTAGTACTAATACTAGTACTTTATAGACAGTATTAGTTATAGACAGTTATCTTTGCATTAATAGTGGAGGTTTTGAGAAAACACATAAGAAGGGACAGATAATTCATATTCAATTAGTATTTTACATACTTAGAATTATATTTTAATGATATGAACTTCACAGCCTGATAATCCCTCTGATCTTATTACGCTGCTTTCTGTTTAAATTAATCCCTGCAGAGCCTGTGATTTCTTAACATCAGCATATTGATAATCCATATAGTGCTGATATTTGCTTTTGTATTAACTTAGTGTTTTGACCTTCTTTTTAATTTTTATGCAGCTGTCTTTACACTTGCAGAGTGTTTAGATAAGCATAGAATGGCAGCATTCATACACCTACACCTGCTTTTTGAATACTGCATTTGCTCTTCTTTGAATCGATTTAGTGCAGTGTGTCACAGCACAGAAATGTCTGCACAGGCAGGAAATAAAAAGGTTGAGAAGCTGCAGCTGGCATGGCACAACGGACAGTCTGACAGATGACAGGTGAGATTGGGCCATATGTAAGAAGGCTAATAAGGAAAGAGGGAAAAGGTGAACAAGGGGGTGTGAATCTGGTGACTGAGAAGATGTGAAGGTTGGGTACTTGCAGGGCAGGTAGTTGTAAAAGGAGGACACATGAACGGAACCTTGCCTCAGAAATTTCGTAATTATGTTTGGGCTTGAGAAGGGTTTGGTTGGGCTGATGCCAGGTAGGCGCGGCCATGTGGGGTACAACCCGTTCTCAGTTCTGTCTCAGTACCGAAACAGACAGACAAACATTCATACTCACATTCACACCTACGGGCAGATAGGTTCACCAATTAATCCAACATGTATGTCTTTGGACTGTGGGAAACCGGAGTACCTGGAGGAACCCCACACAAGCACAAGGCAAACCTGTAAACCCGAACCAGAAAGGCCGCAGCCAGCCAGGGATTCAAACAGGGGGCCTTATAACTGTGAGGTGGCATCACTAACTACTCCACCACATGCTGAACTGATAAAAGGTAAAATCAGCTGTAAAGGTTTTATTTAGCAAAGTTTACCACAGAAACAAGATGATGAAAAAAAAAGTATCTCAGGTGACTGCAAACAGAGCTTATACAGAGGTTGATAAAACGTTTTTTTTGCAAAGCAAAATGCAGAAAGGGGTGTTTTTACTGAATCTGCTATACTCAAGTACACGTTTATTAAGCTCACCTGTCCTTAATAGCTGTCATTTTAGCAGATTACAGTATAAAAACAAAAAAGTGTATCAGAAATAAATTTTATTTAGTACTCCATTCTCTCTCTCTCTCTCTCTCTCTCTCTCTCTCTCTCTCTCTCTCTCTCTCTCTCTCTCTCTCTCTATATATATATATATATATATATATATATATATATATATACCATGTTAAAAAGACAAAATGTCTGATGGCCAAGTTTTACAGTACATATGTAACCTCATACTGTATGTCAGTAAAGAGATTTATTCATTAAAATCCTGGCGCTAGACTGGGCCTCTTGGGTCTCTGTGGGATCATGCTGGTCTCTTGCTTTTGAGAAAATGAACACAAATAAATAAATAGAGAAATACAGTAGCAGGCCTGGGGACAGGAGATATTGGAATGGGTCTTCCACTTTCATTAGTTGGCATTCAGATTCTGGCTATTTGGGTTTATACCTTACTGGTTAGACCCCCGCAGAGTTCAGCTATCACTGATATCAGTCTATTTTATAGTTGGGTGATGCAATTTAGATAGCACCAAAAATCAAACAGAATCATTTACACAGCTAACTTTATATCAGTCCAGCTTTTGCCATAATAGCCAAACATACAGTGCAACTGTTAATAAACCAAAAATGTGGCACATGTGGCGACACACCCACAAGAAAATATCGGATAGCACGTCTGCACATGGATGAACTTAAAAGCAGTTTTCTGAGAATAACATTATGCATTGCATGAAGAATGGCTGTTACCATCAGTGACAGCCAGTAGGGATCCACATAAACCAAGTAAAACAAACTAATTGCTTGTGCATATAGACATACAGACACAAGACCTGAGCTGTAAAGAAATATAATGTGACGATCGTTTTTTACTCTTGGCATCTGGTTAACATATTATCGACTTTCACATTCTGTCACTACACCCTCTTTGCATGTGTGTGGGTGTGTGTGCGCGCAATTTTACTAGGATCAAAGTTTTTAATCCATGCAACTGCTGACTAAGCTGTGTGTCTATATGTGTTCCAACTCAAGGAGCTTGTGAAGTCAGTTTGGATACACCAAGCAATATCATCACTCGTTTAATGGACCCCTTGGGGCTCACACACAACATGAACTAAAGCAGGCTGAGATTACTCTTCATGATACCTCTAATGAAGCTCCTGTGCTGATTTGCAGATTTCAGGAACAAGGTGTTTGTGTGTGTTTGGCTGTGTCTCATGCATTCAGTGTTACTTATAAGAGTGCCATGATCTCTAGTTAAAACCAAATGCAACAAAACCCCCAACCACAACAAACACATTTATATGCATTATACAGACAGTACTTGTTTTTCCATTCTTTTTTAAATGTATTTTTATTTTAACAAGAACATTCCACTGAGGCCAGAGTCTCCTTTGCAAGCCAGTCTTGTGTGAGAATAAATGAATAAAAAGTAGCCAGAAGGACAAAAATAAATTACAAAAGAGAGCAATATTTTATAGCAGTAATTAGAATAATATGCTCGGTGGAACACCGCTTTTTCTCAAAAATTCAGATATCAGATTCAGATCTTTGTGCCATGGGTACTTGAGGCAGTGTGTCACTCCTGGCAAACAAACCCAACTACAGTGAGTTAAAGCTGAGAATGTAGTGCAAATTTAGTTTTCAGTTTTAAATTAAATTAGTAGAATTGGGATTGAGTGTTTGCGTTCCTATCCACCTGTCAGCAAGATTTCATGGTGTGCAAGAGCAGCGATGTAAACATTCTCAGTAAATCTCTTTTAAGAAACAGCTGGATGTCTGGCTATGTGTATGGATGTCCTCAAGAACATGGCGTTGAAATGTAGATGAGACCGTTTCACAGAAGACATTTTAATATTTCACAGTCTGAAAAGCACCGGTGTGAATAGTAGGTTTAACAATGGATGGTCTCTTTCACACATACATCATCTTCCTCTAAAGTGACATCTTCTCTAAGGCTACGTCTCTCATTTATTACTTCTGTCTTTGTTGTTTTACCCCTTTCTCCCGCTGTATTTATACTGTTCCCCTCTCTCACTGGTGACCCAGATTTAAAGACACCATATTCTGCCGCAGACTCTCTCTCCTGACACACACACGTCTCCGCACACACACACACACACACACACACACACCTACACACACACACAAACACACACACACACAATACCACTTACCTCTACTACCTACTGCAAATTTTTTCATAATCACTGAGTTAAGGGTGATGCAGAACAACCAAAGAACCTGTTTTCTATGAAGAAAAATATGGCAGGCAACAAGTGCAAAATGACTTGTGTGCACAAACATGCAAACTGCCACTACATTAGCTGGCATCAGTGTGGCCCTGTGCTTAAAAAAAGGAAATTTTGCTGTGTTTTTTTTTTTGTGTGTATGTCTGTAAATGCATTTTTTCTGGGTACATGTGTGTTTATTGTTATTGTGAACCCTCAACTGGATAATGACATTTATGACGTAGATTTTCATTTAACCTTGTAATTCTGGGCCTTTAGGATCGCATGCCTGTGAGTGTGTGTGCCTGTTGGTCAGAGGGTTTGTGCATGAGTCTGCTTATGCATCAGTTTGCATATCTGTATGCAAATATAGATCAGCAGTTTTGGAGGAATGCAGAAATGTCTATATTTTTATGTGAGTAACACACGTGTCACATAACTGATAGTAAATAACAAATAATCTTGCTTTCTTGCTACAGCTTAACATTCCGTTCCACTCTTTTTAGTATTGTCTGTTTTTTCACCTTTTTTATATTTTCCTGAAATAGATGAAAATGTAAAGTGTTCCACTCTTACAACTTTGTTGTGTCTACACACATCTCAGGTTTACCTACCCATTCTCATTTCCATGGTATCAAACTCTGCCACATTGTCAAGAAATTTTGGTTTCAGTGTCTTCTTGTGCCAGTGCCAAGTCCAGATAAATGCAGAGAGTTGTGTCAGGAAGGGCATCAGACATAAAACACTTGCCAAATAAAAAATGCGAATCATGACTTTCACATTGAAATTGACATCCATACTGGATCAGTCGGAGTCTGGGTTAACAATGACCGCAACCGCTGCTGTTGACCTATAGGGTACCGGTGGAAATAGGACTATTGTTAGTCGAAGAAGGAGAGGAGGAAGGTGTGTTGTATGCAGAGATAGAAGAGGGACGCTAAGAATGTAGGACTGATAGTAGGGACTTTGAATGTTGGGACTATGACAGGGAAGGCTAGAGAGTTGGTGGACATGATGCAGAGAAGGAAGGTGGACATACTGTGTGTCCAGGAGAACAGGTGGGAAGGTACCAAGGCAAGAAGTTTAGGAGCAGGGTTCAAGTTTTTCTACCATGGGTCAGAAAGAAAGAGAAATGGAGTAGTAAATTATCCTGAAAGAGGAGTTTGTGAGGAACGTTCTAGAGGTGAAAAGAGTATCACACAGGTTGATGAGTCTGGAGCTGAAAATTGAAGGCGTGATGTTCACTGTTGTTAGTGGTTATGTCCCACAGGTGGGATGTGAGTAAGAAGAGAAGGAGAAATTCTAGAGTAAGTTAGATGAAGTGATGCAGAGCATCCCCAGAGGTGAGAGAGTGGTGATTTGTGCAGATTTCAATGGACATGTAGGTGAAGGGAACAGAGGTGATGAGAATGCGGTGGTCTTCAGGACAGGAACGCAGAAGGACAGATGGTGGTAGACTTTACAAAGAGGATGGACATGGCTGTAGTGAACACTTTCTTCCAGAAGAGGCAGGAACATAGGGTGACATAAGAGCAGAGGTAGAAGCACTCAGGTGGACTATATCTTGTGTAGAGGTTGTAATCTGAGAGAGATCAGTGACTGTAAAGTATTGGTAGGAGAGAGTGTAGACAAGACAGGATGGTCGTGTGTAAAATGACTCTGGTGGTGAGGAAGATAAGGAGGACAAAGGAAGAGAAGAGGACGAATTAATGGGAGTTAAATAAGAAAAAATGTTTTGTGGTTATCAGGGAGGAGCTGAGACAGACTGAATGGTCAGGAGGTGCTTCCAGATGACTGGACCACTACAGCTAACGTGATCAGGGAGCAGGTGGAGGAAAATCTAGAAAGGTGGAGGTCTTTTCTGAAAAGCAGAGGAATGAAGCTTAGCCGCAGTAAAACAGAATACACGTGTGTGAATGAGAGGGAAACATTTGGAACGATGAGGTTACAGGGAGCAGGGGTGAAGAAGTTGCAGGACTTTAAGTACTAAGAGTCAACGGTTCAGAGCAACAGATAGTGTGGAAAAGAGGTGAAGAGGCGAGTGCAAGCAGGTTGGAACGGGTGGAGAAAAGTGTCAGGTGTGTTGTATCAGCGAGAATAAAAGGAAAGGTTTTCAAGACGGTGGTGAGACCAGAGATGTTGTTCGGCTTAGAGACAGTGGCACTGAAGAAAAGAGAGGAGGCAGAGCTGGAGATAGCTGACCTTAAGATGCTGAGGTTCTCTTTGGGAGTGACGAGGATGGACAGGATCAGGAATGAGGACATCAGAGGGACAGCTCATGTTAGATGTTTTGGAGATAAAGTCAGAGAGGCCAGATTGTGGTGGTTTGGACATGTTCAGAGGAGAGACTGTGGATAAATTGGTAGAAGGATGCCAAGGTTGAAACTGCCAGGTAGAAGGTCTAGAGGAAGACCAAAGAGGAGATTTATGGATGTAGTGAGAGAGGACATGAAGTTAGTTGGTGTGAGAGAAGAGGATGCAGAGGACAGGGTTAGATGGAGGCGATGTGTTAGATGTGGCGACTCCTGAAAGGGAACAGCCGAAAGGAAAAGAAGAAGATATAAAGCTGAACAAGTGCTAAAACGTATTGTATTATGGTACAGGGCCTTTTATTGACATGTAACTATGACACATTTCTACACATTTGGTGGGAATTAAAACTATGGGAAAAAGAATAATTGATTTAACACCACACCAGTCGTCAGCAAATAAAATATAAATAGGCATTTAAAGTAAAAGCTATAAGCTGGTATGAAGAGGGGACTACAGTTTTCCATTGTAGTCTATTTACTTTGATTTGTTCATCTTTGATTCCTTGTGTTATTAATAAAGTTATCCGCTTATCCTGTTTCTTACCTGTTAACCCCCTAACCCTAACCCACTCACCTACAGTCAGTAAATAAGCCAGCTTCTTCATCTATTCTCTTCCACATTCCTGAAGGACACTTCAGAAGTAATTACTGTAAATATAAATTAAACTCAGTTAACCTGTGCAACATAATATACTGAACTTAAAATTAACATTGATTTACCTCAGTCATGAATACAATAAAAGTATTACAGTACGGAAACAGATGTGATTTAACACGTATGTGACATTTTTAGTTTTGTTCTCGTTTCAAAGGAATAAAGGTGTTTGTTATTTTAAGCTTTAGTACCTAAATAGTTAAAAGAAACAGAATGCCTCAAATATGCACCAGTACAATTAAGATGGTGGCAAAAATCCCAAAATATAACGAAAATGTGTTCAAATTAATTTAAGAAAACAGCCGTGGTAGACCATCTGGCTAGGAAATCCCAGTGGAGAGCCATATTTCACACCCATCACTGTAACCTCTCAAATGAAAGCTGCAACGCTCTGATCTTTGCCCCTTTGTTTGAATCCTGTCCTGAGGCATTAGGCATTTAAAGCACGACACTGTGTTAAAAAGTTCAAGTATCGTGACTGCTTTTGATGATTTTACCCTTTCTTTATGAAAGGTTATAAAATCCTCGGAACATCATGTACATTCAGTGACCATGATAATAGTTTGGCATAACAGCTTATAACAGCTGCTTTATATTCTGTAAAAGAAAACCCATATATAATGAATTTTTTAATTTAATTCTATTTGTTTTAAACTAGTTAATTCTGCAAGCCTTTAATTCTTTGTGTGACTTATAAGAAAAATGACAGGATGGGCAAAGTGTCAACTTTAATTTTATCCTATGATTCTGAACTTTTTTTTCTTTTACTTCCTGCAACAAGTTTGATGATCAGTAGTTTACAAGAAACTATGTCCAGCAGTTCCAATACTCAAATATATATTTTTTCATTGTCCACAGAAAATGTTCAAGCCAGCCGTTGATTGAGCTGAAGTATTTTTTTACCTCTGGTTATAAAAGTACTTGTGCTTACAGCAACTCTTTACTTTGAAATATTGCTTTCAGTGACATCTCTTTTGGATCTTTGTTGGCAATAAGTGATACGTATTTCTCTATTTTATATTAGACTCTGAACACATGAAAAGCTCTTCAGTGAAAGCAACAAGAACGTTGTGTAAAGAGGTGTCTCTGGTGGACACTGCAGACTTAGTCCCCTGTGAGCCCTTTGACATCTGTGCTGCATCTGTAGAACACAGGTTCATCTCCACTGTGCCAAAGTGGTTGCTGAGACAAAATATCTACCAAACATCAAAGCACGGATCTTGTCATCTCTGCTCTCTTAAAGGTCACATCAGTGCATTAGAGATAATGATGTTGAAGGGTAGAGGAGGAAGTAAGATCAGGAGAAAAGGATAGTGCAAAGTGAGTAACAATGAAATAAAAGAGAAAGGTTGAGGTTACAGAGGATACAGTTGAGATAAGAGGAGGAAAGATGGAGAGAACAAGATGTTTGACAGAAACTATGACACAGCAAAGATTAGGAACACAGTTTTATGCTGGAGGCAGTAAACTAGGAGAGAGATGTTACAGAACATTTATATTTCACTTGATCTGAGAATCACTTCTTCTTTGGCCCACAGCCTGACATTTTCCCCATATTAACTCCTGCTAGAACAAATTGTCACGGCCAAGAAAAGGAGACAAAAGGTCTCAAATGCGTGATGACAGGGCAACTGAGTAAAAGTTCAAAGTGTTCAGATTCATTATATCATCCTCTTAATGGGGTAATATTCAGAACTTAGGTGGTAAATAATGAAGACAGAGCCATATTTTTTCGTGTAAAGTTTGGTAACAGGAATATCAAGCAGTTCAAATGAGGGGGAAGTTCCAAAAACTGGGCAAGAGGTTGAGCAAGAGGAAGACAGTATTCAAGTTCACAAGAGCAACCTGAAATCTAGTAATATGTGTGCCACGAACAGGTTGACAAGGTTGGAAAACTACTTGGAGTTCTCTCAGTAGGCAATCTGGCAACTGGAGAGTGGAACTGAGCCAGTTTAAAAACTGCTGGGGTTGATAAGTGGATGAGAAACAGGTGGGAAGAGAGTGGGATATGACTCAGGTAATAGGAGAGATGGAAAAACGGATTCAGTATGAAAGGAAAATGAGGAAAAAAGCCACAGGCAGGGAATGTTTGTGTGTGTGTGTGTGTGTGTGTGCGTGCATCTGTGTTTGTGTGTGTGTGTAAATGATTGAACCCTAACACAACAAAAGGTTTGCTAACTGCTTCATGCCTCAAGGCTTGTTTACACGTGTGCAAAACCACATCTATAAAATACAGTATAATATATGTTTCATGCACGAACAACTCACAGGTGGTTGTGTGTCTTTTACCACAGGGTGAAAATAAAGGACTGGCATCAAATTCCAGCGGCTTTACTGAGCCTGTAGACACACCAGCACTCGATAAAATTGCTGTTTGTCAGCGTTGACACATGCAAATCTAAATGCCAGGTCACGCTGATATTGGCCTGTCCCTGGTTAATGGAGCTCGGCTCTCTCAGTTCTTATCTTTCAGGCTGGTAATATAACAGCATGTTTAATGGATTATTGGATTATCCTAGTGAAAATGTAATATTCCAGGCAAAGAGAAAATATCTCAAGAACCGTGTGCTGTCAGTGTATTGTGTGCAGGAGGACGAGCACCTCCTCATTCTAAATGATCAGGGACAGTAGGAGTTTGTACAATTTGTCATACACAAAAGGCTCCGTAGCACAGATACTGATACAACGTGGGGCACACAAAGTGAAATGAGTTAAAAGGAGAGGATGCAAGCAATAATCATAAAATGTCGAAGAATATTTTAGTACTTGAAACAAAAAGAAAGATGTGAGATGATATTTAAATGGGCCAATAGTGACCACCAGCAGGAGGAGTCATTTCCTTATCTGCTTAAAAAACTGATGACTTAAAAACCTATTGAATGGCAGTTGTTGGGAGCACACAATTCGTGCATTATGCTTCTCTAATTTTGCCTAAAAAAAAATGAAGTGAAAAGTGAAAAAAAAACTTGCCACAATCATTTCACATCTGGATTTCCAAACAAGAGGAGACAGAAGAGCATAGGTCAAGTGAACACTGCACAGAGCTGACAAAAGGCTCATTTAATTGAGCTGATTGCTGAGGATAAAAAAACGAAACAAGCAGTACAACTACAGACATTGTCATGCCAAAGAGACAGACACTGTCTTCAGGGCAGGCATTCATAATATCCCCTCAGGCTAACTTTCCTCCTAATTGGCCAGCCTGGAAGTAAATTCAAAGGATTCTTTTTGGTGCTAACTTTAATAAGTTTCCTCAATAAGGCTTCTCCAAAAAAATTTAAGTATTAAGAAAGTACATTTCACGTAAAGAATGAGTTTAAAAAAGGAGTTTTGTTGATAGAGAAAAGAAAATCTCACAGCTGTCATCTTTTCCCTTTGTCATTACTATGTCTGTGCTGCATGAAGCAAAACATTTGAAACTTGTCACTCTCGTTTTTACTTTAGTACGATAACGCTCAATGGAAATATATCACGCCTCTGATCATCAAAGACACATCATACAGACCTTCTTAAAGGATAATATTGGTGTAGCTTCTGTGACAAAATCACAGTGGATAAAATTGCTAGCAAATCTAATACTCTGAGATCTTTACAACATTAAATTTCTTTTAAAAAAGGGCAATTTACAACATTTGAGAAGAAAAGCAAAGCATTGTTTTCACCTAGAATTGTTTGCTTGTGTTGTGGTCTTATTGAGGCCGTTTGTGCTGTTTGATGCAAGCAGTGCTTTAGAAAAGACTTGCTACTGTATGTTCTTCGATCAGAGGCTGGAATAAAATACTTGGGTTCAAAAGTTGTGTTTACTATAGAGCAACCAGTTCTGAGTCACACAAATCAAATGCCTGTGTTTCTTTGTCACACTTGAGGGATGCACACAGGGCTAAAATCTGACATAGCAAGAGCAGTTCTTCCTCAAAACCAGGCAGACCAACAAAAGGACAGAGGTAAAAAACAAAAAGCCAAACAACAAACATAATGAAAAGAAAGAAAAGAGTTTCTGCCTGGAGGTGAGAACAGCAGACAAATCCATAAGCCAAAAGGGACGTGTCCAATCAAATCTGCTAGTCTGGAGGACTTGACTAACTGTTTTGCAGGCTACTTCAGACTCCTGCTGCGGTGTCCAGGTTTCTTCTGCTTCCGAATGAGACTGTACAGCGTTCCTCCACTTCTTTAACTGTAACTATTACACTAATGGCTCAATGTGAAATTATTAAAGGATGGAGGGATGAGCACTCTGTATAGTGTTATCACACCATTCATCAGACTATAACAGTCATTTGGACAGTTGACTAGTTACTGGTTATCTTGGTCAGCTCCATGGTACTGATGAGCGCACTTACCCTGGGGATTTCTGCTTGCTTGCTCACCAAGACAATTTAGACTTTGTCACAGGCTGTTGTCAGTCACTCTCACGCCCTGAGAGATAAGTGATAGGTACTGATTTAAAGATAATTTAAATAATAACACCCAACTACCTAATGTCGAGTTTCATCACATTCACATTATATTCAACCTAAAATTCTTATCTCACGGTCTGCATCTGCACTTTGCTGCAGCTGGATCACCTACGCTCCGCATGTGTTTGTTTTCCCCCCTCCCTGGAAACCGTACTTACTAGTCATCTCCCCATCCTATTAATGTTGCTTAGCAACCACTCTCCTCCTCTTCTCAATTACTATTATCAATATATTCCCCCTAATTTCTTGTAATTTTGTGGGGGTTTTTTTAGGTTAAAATTACTTCTTTCCAAGTTTAGCCTCACAATTGCAAACTTCTATAACCAAAACGTACATGTAAGGTAATCTACATGACTAGTTGAAGTAGACGAGTCAAATAGTGTATTAGATACTTTTACCACTAAAGGGACAGATTTCATAGAAACCTAAATTTCATCTGAACATAAAAAAGCACTGAGATTGTTTAACACTGGAGTCCACAGTACAACCATAATTATTAATTAATAAATGGAATGAAAGGTCTACTAGAGTTAAAAGAGTCATACTCTTAATGTCAACCAGTATGCCTCCAGATTATATGACTCTATCCTGCAACTATTCCTCTGATGAACAGAGACACCTTTGTACACAGTAGTGTGGAGGTATTTGGTGGTAATTTTGTGCTTTTGTACAATATTTCAAATATTCTGAACAATACATATTTATATTTAATATCAACCCTTTAAAATACCTCAGAAATACCAATACATGTTGTTGGTATAATAAATACTGCAACCTCTAGGTGCGCCTTGCTATGCTTAGACATTCAGTATTTTTTTTTTTTTCAGAGGTTCAACAAAAAAAACAAATTTCATGACAGGAGCTCACAGGTATCTGCACAGAGTTTAAGTGTGGATAAGTCTAAAATCACTTGGAATACCATCTTGTTTATGGTCAGCATTAGTCATTTTTTAGCTCAACTCCACTTTTGCTTTTGGTACATTATGCATCTGCCACAATGTGTCATAATGTGTGATATGACTTGCTGTGTTGTCTCATTACTGTGAGCTGCAGGAGCCTTCTACTCGATAAAGCTTTAGATGTCGGTGTGAGGTAACCCTGGCCAGCTGGGACAAACAGTCAGTGAAAGGGAAAGAAGCTAATCAGCTCGTCCAGTCAGAAAAAAGGACATCAAAGAACGTGATGTCCGTAACTGCACATACAATCACAGAAAGTATTCAGACCTCTTGACTTTTTATGTACTTTATGGAACATAACCCATAACAGAGTTGTACATCCAAGAGTATTTTTCATTACACTGGAAACACACAGCTCCAGAGGGGCCTTCAGAAAGGTCCTGAGAGAGGAGGAAACACAATTATGGGAGAAAGAAGAACAAAGTGTAATGTCATACTGTGGTGACATATACATGCAAGGGGAAGAAATGAGAAGGGAAGAAAGGAGCTCAGTGCACATGGGTGTAGATGTGAGTGTGAACGGTTGTATACATGCAGTGTATGTCTCTCTGTGTTGGCTGGTGACCTCACTCAATGACAACTGGGATAAACTTAAACTGCTATGTAGCCTACTTCTTTAGCCTAATTCCCATCTAAGGTCCTCTGGACTTAGTTAAAAATACAGATTACAGTAAATTATAATGAATGAGACTCTGTTGAATGCACATGTGTTAAGTACTGCAAATTTAATATCCTTCCAAATTAGTTCAGTGATTGACAAAGACCACCAAGTAATCAATTTCCTTCGTGGCCATGGTTTTAAAATAAACTGGACCATACAGTGTATCCAGAAAGTATTCACAGCACTTAACTTTTTCCAGATTTTGAATGTTACAGCCTTATTCCAAAATGGATCAAATTCTTTATTTTTCTCAAAGTTCTGCTTTTTCTCAAAGTTTACCAAATATAAATGGTCAAACTCAAAAGTGTTATTAATTTTAGGAATGAGACCAATTTACAGTTTCTGCTGTTTGTTGTTGGTGTCTAGTTTTTTTCTCTCCACACTTTCTATGGTTTCATATCACTCTGACTAATTTTAGGCTATGACTACTTGTCAGTACTATTAATGTCAACACTGTGCTCCATAATCAGGTCATTAATCATGCTCTATAGCATAATGCTCTATAGATCAGGCGAGAACACACTTTACCACCAGATTTACTGGCTATATTTACAACTGTATTTGTTGCTATAATTGTAATCAAGCAGCTCCAATTACTCAGATAGACAAGCACGTGCTTTAATTTGTCAGTAAACGCAGTGTGGCAGAAACAATGCACTGCAGTTTTAAACACAGACAGTGTAAAAAGTGAAAAACTATTTAACACTATTTTTGTGGAGGCAGATAAACAATATTAACAGTGAGGGCAAAATCTGCACCAACCACACAATATGGATTTTAGACAAAATATGTGCATCTGAGCCTTTTGGGTAACCAGGTCCTTAAATAAGTTATTTTCTTTATAATTCTTTACCAGTTTAAAGGTACAAACCTTCTCGACCCTCTTGGCTAAAGGATCTGTTGAGAGACCCTACTAAAAGTAATTTTTTTACAGCTCCTTTCTCTGCAGCACAGCAACAATCTTCTTGTTGCAGACATATTTATTGCCACTGCCGAGTGAGCATGAGTAACATTACTAACTTTAAATGAGACCGGAGGTCTATCTGGATAGAAATAGAACATTTATAAAGTTTGTGCACATTCCTGTTACGCAATGAGCGAGTGGTTGCAAGTGTTTGCACAATTGGTGAAACTTTAATCATCTTAAATGTCAAATTGATTAATAACAAATTACTTTACAGTGTAGCTGCAATTGAGTAAAAAATGCAATTCAGGGGCTGATTTAATCGTTGTAGAGGGAAGACAGAAACACATCATCCAAACACACACGTCCATTGGGTGATATATTTCTTCAGTCCAAACTGTGTGATTGAGAGATTTTTTTTGGTATTGGTGTTGCTTCACAATAAGAGCAACTGAGTATCTACTTTTGTTGGCCTTGCACCTTTACTACAAGACCTTAATTCAAAGCTGTTGCACAATGATTACGATCGCAATAGATTTTTACAAGCAACCTGGTTGTGGATAAGAAAAAAAAAGACTTTCTAGAGACTGGGCTATAAAGATAATAAATAGACAAAGGTCACTGGTTATCAAAAAGTAGCTGACCACCTCAGCTGCCTTTATTCAACCTATTGCATGTTGTAGCAGTGTTTCCTTTTTTAATGTGTGATTACATCAGACAGTTGAACAAAACATGTAATCAAAACACAATGATTAATTTGTACACAGTACAAATTATACATTGCAGTACATGTATACATTTTAATAGAAAATCTGTACTTGCTGCTCCTTATGTTTTTAAAACATGCTGGTTACTTTAGTCTTAATGCATTTGAGTGGAATTATCAACTATTTTCATTTTGCATCAATGTGCAGCTGTTAAACCAATTGCATGGACAGAGATACAGTTTTTTTGTTTGTTTGTTTGTTTGTTTGTCCTTTCGGTTTTATCCCGTGAGTTCAGGGTCACCACAGCGGATCATTGTCCGCATGTTGATTTGGCACAGTATTCCTGACGCAACCCTCCCCAATTTCTACCGGGCTTGGATGAGCACTGCACAGCTGGGAATGGGCTATTACAGGTACAGTGCCTTGTCCAGAGACACTTCGACTTATAGACGACTTAAGTCTATAAGGGCGACTGCCTTTACCAACTGAGCTCCAGCCGCCCCTAGGGACAGAGATACTGTAATGTTTGTTGAACGTCTCTGTCTCTGATTGACAGCCTGTGTTTCCAATGCATGTCTGAGTATCTGCATGCAGCCAAGGACATATTTGGGGTTGGGTATTTTAAATAATATTTGGTAAAGTTAGATGGTTTGTTAATCTTCTAATTATATAATTATTACATCCATTTAAATCCATTTAGTATTTAGGGGGAAAAAAAGGGTTAAAAACATGTTTTGTTTCCTTTCTTTTTGCACAGACAAGAAAGGCAGCCTAAACAAGTTGCAGTCGGGGATGATTTGTCACTGACACTGTACAGTAAACGGCACAAGGAAGTCTCATGTAATAGCTGTGGCATTTAGAACAGGAACCTTATTATCTGACCAATCATGTTGAGTAAAGTTCAAGCTATTCTTTAAAGTAACTGAAGCACGCAGTTTTTTTTACTCTTGCACAATTGAGGAATTAATTTAATTGAAGTAATTGAAATCATAATGTTATTTTGACGTTATCTTCCTCAAATAAATACATTTATAGCCATATCTTTTGTTAGGCCGGAACAGTAATGGAGTGGTTAGTCTCTTAGCTAAAAGGTCCTCAGTGCAAATCTACTAGTCCAGCTCAGTTTTTTGTCCCTTTGGAAAAAACTAAACTACTATGGTTACTAGGTTACTATGAAACCTTTCATTTGAAAGTCTTCAAATCCAGTTAAAAAATCACTCCTCTTTGTAAGAATCATGTCCAATGTAAAGTGGATTTATGTTCATAACTTTTCTCATATACAGTATTGTCTAAACTAGCACAGGAAAGGCTTTCATCTTGTTCATTATGCTTTTCACTTTCTATGTTTGATAACCAGGCATCACAATAGTCGCAGTAGGGCTGAGCTCCAACAGTTGTTACAACCACTGGGCATGTCAGTAGTCATTTATTAGTCATTTAGGAAAGATAAACAGGAACAAATCATGCACATACAAAGACAGCACAGATAGCAAAACACAGAGAGATGGCAATGCACAAGTTCCTAAATCAAAGTAAAATAAGGGCATTAATGAAGATGCTGAGTTAATGCTGATCTTCATCAGCTGATAAACAATGAATGATCACTTGAGCAAAGTGTTGGTAGCGGTACTTGTTGAGTTTGTCTGTAGTTTTGATTTGCACACAGAGAATGACTTTAAATGTTAACAGTTTTATTGAACAGGCACTATCGTGTCAGATATGATTATATGAAACGATTTAATTCCATCATGACTTTACACAGTGTTCCAAAAATGCTACAGAATATTCTCAACTGCATATTTCTAGTCAAATATTTTGTGTTCAGATTCACACAGTCAGCAAGCACCTTCTCACCATCAGTCTCTCTGTTTTGCTATGAAATGCAACATAAATTATGGCACTTTACTAACGGTTTTGGCTGTGTGAGCATATGCATAATACGTATATTGTTTTTCTTTACTGTGATTAAAAACAACTAACTAATCTGTGTGCCCTCTGAAGTGTAATGGGCAACCTCTCACACTCACTCACCATCATCAAGTGTTGGATGTTCTGTGGACACAAACTTTTGAAAATTCAACAAAAGCTATCTAGAAATTAAGAAAAGTTTAATCATATTTCTAGTTTAAAAAAATGAAAAGCGTTCACTCAAACTGTGTCTTTAAGTGGGACTTGGCATATGTATAAAACCCTCAGCTTTAGAGGGGGCTGTTCAAAAGTAATTTGATGTTAAAATGCAAAAGAAAAAAAAAGTTTTACAATAGAAATAAAGTTATTTTCTCCTTAAACATTTACTGAGACATCTGACACGTAAGGTGAAAATCCAACACCAAGTGTGAATAATAAATGTATACAGTGATGCTGACACTTTAAAGTGCTATTTTCTTTATTTCGATGGGAACACTGCTCCCTGATCCCACAGAGCAACCATCATAACATGATCCTTACAGCCTCAAATTTGCACACTTGCACACGACTGAAACGGTTCCCCTACATTTAAAAATGCCAAAAATCAACTCTTTTGTTGTTTGTCAAATCCATTTGAAATTCAGTGGAAGGCAGCTCACCCACACCCTGCACTTACTTCCTCGAGCTCAGAGCAGTGTCACAGCTACCATGCAGGCTGTTTCGAGTATAGAAGGGCGTGTTTCTGATTTTCTATCTAGTTCAGTTACGTTTACTGAACTGGGTTGACAGCTTGAATGCTGTTACTGTCAGCTTATTAGCTTGTTACTGTTTAGCCCACCACTAAGCACAAACTCTTATGTTCATGTGTAAAAGTGGATCCAGACGTTCTTTAACCTGTGTGTGTTTTAAAAAAAACAATGGTGTTTGGGTGCAGTGCTTGATCTGTAAATATGAAAAATAAGATCTTCAAGGAAAGGACAAAGCCCTGCATGAACATCAGTGCCACCTTCCAGAGACTCCTGAGAGCTGAAAGGGCTTTGAGCAGAAGGCCTGTGTGTTAGTGGCCAAAACATTTGTGTTCACTTTCTTTATACGTGGAAATTGGACAGTTTTCTTTTCTTTTTCTTTTCTCTTCAATTTGGCATTTGTTTAGAAGGTCAGGTGACTTGTTAAGCGACTTAGTGTCTGTTAGAAATGGTTATTGAAAGTTGCTGCTGCTAAATTGCAGCTGGCAAAGCAAAATGAAACTCTGAAGATGCTACATTTATCATGAATGAAACCCTAAGGTGTAATGAATAAAATGACCAAAAATTATGAGGTGTGTGTTTTATGGAAACATGATCTTGTTCAACACTGACCACTAATAATATAACTGCCCTTTTAAAATGCTCTTCAGAACATATTTTGGGCCCACAGAGACGTTTTTTTGAAAGAGCGATGCTTGAATTTCCTAGATTTCCAGTGTTCATTTAATTTTTAATTATCCAACACATCTAGTGCCCATCTAGAATACAGTGGACTGACAGACACACACACACACACACACACACACACACACACACACACACACACACACACACTTTCTTTACTATTGACAACTCTAAATGTTTTAAAGGCGTTTCAATAACTATTACACCCCTCTCCCCCCTCTCAACTTCCGCAATTCTTTCCCCCCTTTTTCCACCTTTAAAGCCCACTCTGTCCCACAAATTCTCCCTTGCCCTGCCTCTAACACCTATCCCTCTTTCTCTTTTTCACAAGTTGTCTTTCACTCTCACCCATATACACAATCACATGCAGTTACACTCAGATTTTCGGCTTTATTCAAATGCTGAATTATTAAGGAAGCAAGTTTTAAATAGGTCTTCTCTGCATTGCTGTGAAAACACAATCTACATTTCAACCGCAAGTGTGGGAAGAGTTGCGGGCGAGTGAGCCAGAGAAGGAAAGAAGAGGGAAAAGAAATTAGGGCAGTGATTTGAAATTCCATTTTGAATATTAAGAAAGTTTAGAAAGTTGTTCATAGGCATTAAATATTCTAAGTGTGTGGATTTTTGGCACTGCTGTGTCGCTGACTGAGTATTACAGTATGTTTGCATGTGTGTGTTTGCCTCTGTTTGCTGTTGTCTATATACATGCATGTGTGTGTAAGAGCATTAACACTATTTATCTTCCAGCATAAAATATGTGTCACTAAGTCTTTAAAGTACTCTGACTTTACTTTGCATATTAAGACATTTACTTCTGTGTTTCTCAAGCCTGGACACAGTCTTTGACATTCTGTGGAAACATGTCACTATATACTGGGTTTTAGTTTTGTGAATCAGTAGTAAAGTGTACTTTTAATACTTGTGGGACTCCAAAATACATGCAGTGCCTATGTAGTGTAAATTATTATAAGTTGTCATTGTCTGCTGACAATTATGAACTGTATAAAGACTTTGTATTTGTTAATCAAAATAAATGCCTTTCATCATACTACTCTGGCAATTGCTTGATACACCAATTGAAATGTTTATCTGCCATTTATGGGTAATTTAGAGACTGTTCTAGTGTAAATTAAGACTCAGTAGATCACTTGTAGCAGCAGGCAAAAAGATAAACATTACTGTTTTTGGCAAAACCTAGTGGCTTTTTCGAAAGTAAGAATATGACACAATATTAGCAGAATGCTGGGATGGTAAGCTGGGTCACAAAACACTCCCCATAGAAGAGTGGTGTTCGAGTCCAGCATCAAACTATTGCTGTTTTTGTAACCAGTCACACGACACAAAATATGTCAACCTGTGTTGTGACATTAAGGAAGATAAACGCATAAAGGTTTGAGATAAACCCAAACCTTTATACTAAATCTAGATATTATTTAGTGCCCAAACCAACATGATATGCTTGGAGGTAATTTCAAACAAACCACTCTTATGAACAGCTGTAAACCAGCTTTAGTGACAGTTTAAGGTGAAAGCCGCCATTTTCAAGCTATTGTAAGAAATGGCATTTGCCAATTTTCAGGCTTAAACAGATGCCATGCTCCCTACATGGGGGCGCTGTTTCAACCCACGGTCCTGTTGGTCGTGTGAGAGGGTAGGGTAAAAGGACTTCTGTAGGCATAAAGGTTGGAGAACTTTTTAATAATTCATAGTTAATTAGACTTGTGAATGGTTTCACTTAAGTTATTTCCTTTAGTCTTTTGACTTTAAGACAAACTGAGCTAAGTTCTAAAACGATGGTTTTAGACCTATAGCTTCATTGAGTCATTTGTTGTAGAGCAGTTATAGTATCCGAAGGTGGACAGACACGTGGCAAAAAATCTAGGAAGAAATACACACATACACACACCGAGCACAATGGCTCTGTGAAATATGGGCAGAGGAAGAAAAGCTTAAAGCAGTTATCAAACAGAACAGGCATGTCTATCCCATTATCATATCCCTTACAGCTCACCCTTAACCCTATTCCCTGCCTCCTCAAAAACCTTTTTAGAAATGCGTAGATGCTTAGAAATGGCAACATTGCCGGTAGGATGGCTTTCATGCAGGGATGGTGGGTTTAAGCCATTGTGATCATACAGATCACCTAAGAAACAAACAAGCTATTAGAATCTATTCTGGCACCTGTAAGGGGAGCACTATAAATGATTTGAAGCTGTATTATGTAAGACATATATGAGACACTGCCAGGGATACTTACCTTTGAAAATATATTATACCATTTTAAGATGGCTCATACCAAAAGGATGGAGAGAACATGTGCTCTTTGTTGCTTTAATGTCTTTATCAAGAATATAACACAGAAATGACATAGACTGAGTGGTCATGTGGTCAAGTGAGAAACAACTGTGGCCATGCAGTGTCCCACAATCTATCAACCTTGCAGAGAAAAATAGACAGTAGCTCTGATCCTATAGAACAAAAACATAAACCCTGATCATTAATTTAAGACACGTCTGTATAATTAAATACAGTTGGATTTTATTTTCACCTCTCTTATAACAGTAATCGGGATTCAAGTACCTTCTTTTAATGGAAATGTGCCTGGAAGCACTTGTGCTGGTACTCATAATCATCTGTTTTTAAAACAGCATCATCAGTGGCATTAATGTTAGCCAGCTGGTTTGGATATGTACAAATGATATGTCGGAAACACAGCCCTGTAAGTACAACTGTGCAGTAAATGTTTATTTATAACAGTGTATGCTTGAATAATGTTAAAATACTTAAGTGGAATGGGTGATTGCCTAGAATAGTTTTTTTTTCTATCTAGTCACCGAGGCTGAAATGAAAGACTATTTTAAGTCCAGTGCATATCCCCAATTACCTGGTATGCTTCATATCATATTATATTTTGTGCATTGCAAAAATAGAATCAGTACAATCCCTTGACTTTGTGTTAAGTACAGACAATATTTAAAGCATTTAACCAAAAACCTATTCAAAAAACCCACAGACTCCAGAGAGATGGGGGAACAGGATGAGGGGAAAATGCTGATTTCTGGCTTTTAGGACTTATTCCCATAGCACTTCATTGTGGAATCAGTCAAGAGCACTGGGTTCTTAGCTGTACACTTTACCGAAGCCTTCACACAAACCCTAAACACCTCCTCTCTGAACAAAAAAAGCCCAACTGTGGCTGCACTTCCTGCAGATGGGGAGAGCTAACCTCCTCCCTTCCATATTACAGAGACTGCACAGAGAACATACTCACCAGTTGCATCTCCTTCTGTATGGAGGCTGCAGCGCCTCAAACCAAAAGTCTCTACAGTGAGTGCAGAGGAGAGGGATCAAAGACAATGAGTACTTCCTTTCCATCAATTGAGGACCTATTTAAGAAACGCTGAATAAACAGAGACATAGCATCCTCATAGTCTCCACCCACCAAACAAGTCAGATTCTGCAAAAGCTTCCTCCCCCAGGCCACTTAACTCCCACCATACTTTATGTTATGCCAGTTGTGTGTCTGCTCACAAATACCCACACAACTGTCATAACTGTGACATGTACTCTTTATTTTGACATAATGTTTCTATTACTTTTTAAATTGTATTAAGAATAAATGCACTTTTGTTCTGCTATGCACCTTATGAAAACCATTAATATGGCCACTAATAGTCTGTTTTTTCTACCAACCAGCCAGGTGATTACTTGCAGATCTGTTTAACATCTGTCCACTTGAATTTTTATACCTTTTTACCTATTCCTACTTAAATGCACTTTTTAATGTTACATTACATTTCTTTAAGCTGTCACAAGCATCAAAAATGTGTTCTACCCACTTACAATTTTTTTTTTTTTTTTGCTGTGTCTACTTCTCATCAAAAAGGGAAAGGAAAGACTTCCAAGTTAAGAAACTTCAACGACAAAATTGAAGACTGATTTAAAATGCTGACTGAAGATCTCTCAGGAGAAACTGGTTACTGCGTCCATGATGTAAAACTACCATTCCAAACAAGTTTTTCAAATATGTGTCCCCTCAATCAATGTCAAAAGTATGCCAAAAGTCAAGTAATACATAATCGGATTTACGGTTTGTCATCATCACAAACCAAGTGTAAAAAATACCCACATAAGTAGTCGACAGTACATATATGCATGTGCATTTGGTCTTCTCCCTTTGGCCAATAAACATTTCATCAGTGTGTCAAAAGACAAACTCAGCATCATCAAACATTCACCCTCACATCCCAGTGCATTCCTGCTTTTACTCATGCAAGTACATACGCGTTTCATATTCAGGATGTGAAATTAAATGTACCTTTTCCCTGAGGCTGGGCTACCGAGAGGAGGAGAGTCCTTGGATAATACTCCCTTTGCTTCATGTGTGCTTGGGACAACACTTACAGCATAAGTCCACATAAATATTAAAATGCACACACATATACACACACATACATACATTCACGGATCTGCATCGACCACAGCAGTCACATGTCCAGACACAACTGAACACACGGTAGTAGTGAGATGCATTGATGCACTTCATGTGTAGGAGTTTTATTTACCTCCACTTCCTCTTTGTCGCCCTCTCAACTTGTGTGTGTGTGTTAGCACCGTTCTGTGCATTGTTAGAGCTTTGTTATGCAACATGAAGTTCAGGCATTTTTTAAAGAATATCAATATACGCTTGAGATTTTGGTGTGATGCAGGGGGATAACCAGGGGGGCAGCAAATTAAACAGAATGGTGTATTAAGACAGGAAACAAAAGAGTGACAGAGAAAAGAAGGCAGAAGAAGAAAAATCAGTAAACAAGTTCAGAGGTGAAAGAATAAAAAGGAAAGAGAGTCAACCGAGAAACAACAGTGTAAATGTTGGCTTTCTATGAGCAGCAGCTTTTATCTAACACTCTGCAAATACACACATTTCTTTCTCTTTACTGTTAGATAATACAACAGAATAATCAACAGGTATCTGCCTCCTCTCACTGGCCTCTGGATGAGAATAAAACAATGCATGACATAGTCTTCCTCCTCCATCCTTCCCACTGTAGTTCCCCCCTCCCTCGCTCTCTCTCCTTCTTCTCTCTTTACTCCCACCATCCTTTATCATTTCTCCTTCTCTCCATCCATCTTCACCCGGCCTCCTTCCTCCCTCCCACCTGCCATCATCACTCACCTCGCCTTCCTGTTACTCTGTGTTGGTCACCTCCGTCACTGTCTCTGTAGCCCTTTCTTTCTTCCTTCTTGTAACCCTCTGCCTCCATGTTTTCCTCTATTCCACTTTAGCTTTAGATGTTCACATTTCATCACTGAACCATTTACACACACACACACAAACAGTACAACAGAGCAAACGAGAAAACAAAAACATCTTCCCACTGGTGATTCTACGTTATATAAATGATAAATGTTCTGCTGGATTTCTTGACATTTGCTGTGTATTTTCCTTATTATTTCACACTGATTCTACAATAAGAAAATTGATGTGGTTTAACAAAATATACTGTCAAGAGAAAGAAATTTCCTTTAGATAAAATTAATGACAGAATGTTACAGCTTCAGCTTTCAAATGGCTTTTCATTGATTTAATTGTTTGTGCACAACCAGAAAACAACTTCACGTAGTTACACAAATCTAACTAACTTTTTTTTTTTCAACCAATGTGTTTCAAAGAAATTTGGGACATGGACATTTTTTCACTGTATTGCATCACCCCTTCTTTTTGACAACACTTGTACTTTTGGGAACTGAGAAGACTAATTGCTTTACCCCGCAATTCCACCAGGGGCTAGCTACATCGTGATCTGGCTCCAACTCAGTCGCTGGATCACTGCATGTTTCAGAAGTGTCCCAGAAGCAGCTCTCCTCTGCTGAAGACACACACCCGGTCTGTTGATAATGGTCCGCTTCTGAAAACAGTTCAACACACCAATTGCTTTCCTCTTTTTACTCTCTTCTGTAGCTTTTTTTTTTTTTTTCAGTAGAAGGGGAAGGGTCTTATATACCATCCTGGATGCAAGCTGCAATAATAAGCAATAATATACTGTAAAACCTGATGCAGTGCCAACGGCCATTCACTTTGGGTTTTCAGCTTTGTCTCTCGCGTACACATTTTTCTCCACAGTTAATTAAATTGCACAATTTTAAAACAAATACAGGTATTATAAATAAATAAGAGCTTGAACATTCTCACTTACAAACTCTCTAAAAATCTGTCATAAAGTTACACATTCTAAATCTTCAGTCCTAGACAAAGAAATCACTGTTGCCTGTAATCAGGCAAAACTAAACTGTCAGAAGATCACTCTTTTTCTCAGAGAGCAGATAAAATTATTAGTGCATGGTAGATTTACATTGCATTCACCTGGGACTGCTAAAGTCTACATACATTGCAAAATGTTAAAACGTTTTCAGATTTTTTTTCTATAAAATAACAAATTGAATACATGGCTTGGAAAGATAAAAGTAATTTAAAACTTTAACAAGTGATTTGGTTCCAAACTGCTGCATTTACTAAAAAGTGAAAGTTAGATCAGACAATTTAGTAAAATGTAATAACACAAAGAGATGCTGTATTATACTTTAACTGAAAATACAATGCTATGTTGCTTTAGGACAGAAACTCTTCAATTTTATATTACTTGGTACAGATATTAATTGATTAACAACAACAAAAAAATCTGTTCTAAAAATCTAAAAGTCTCTTAATGTGCTAATCAACGTTTGAAGAAGAACTAAAACATACACTCAGATTTTTATCTGTTAGCCATGGCCTGTGTTGGCTGATTGAATCCTCAGTTTAATGGAACTGCCCAACTAGGCCAAAATTGACAATTTTTGATTTGCTGCAGTGAGTTGTAGAGTATTGTGTCATATTCAGCACTTAATATCTGAAGCATTTAATTTAATGCAGGTAGATACTATTTATTGCACTCTTTAAGTGCAATAAAAATCATGTTTGTTTGTCTATGGCTAAACTGTGGAGCTAATGCTTTTGTAGAACCAGTGATTGAACTAAACACACAGTCACATGTGAGGTTTATACTTATCATCTGCCCTGCCAGGCCTCCATTGACTAGGTCACTACACACACACACACACACACACATACATACACACACAACCCATTCATCTTTAACTGGGAGCTTGTCAGATATAGTACTGAGCTTCTCTGAGCCCTGGCAGATTACTTCCAGTAGCTGATTGTGCTATTTTTTTTAAATAACACAAACATCCTACAGATGCTCTGCCATGCTCTGCCATATATATATACTATGGTCTATTGACTATGGTCTATATATATATGTATATATATATATATATATATATATATATATATATATATATATATATATATATATATATATATATATATATATATATATATATATATATATATATATATATATATATATATATATATATATATATATATATATATATATATATATATATATAAAGAGAGAAAGAGAGAGAGAGAGAGAGAGAGAGAGAGAGAGAGAAAATGAAGACTTTGTAACATTAACTTCTTGCTGCATATACACTATGCCTTTATAGACACTGACTTTTTCTACATGTACAAAATGATGAGACTGCACTTCAGCAGAGTTGTTACACTCTTAGGTGTGTACTATAAATATCGCCAGGATAGTCTTCAGTAAAGCAGGGTCCCAGTAATCTATAGCCCTGCCTTGTCAATGTCTCATTGTTTGCTCATTCTCATCAATTGAAGAAACAAAAACAGAAATTGATTTTGCTCCGATAGTTAAGAGCAGAGTTTTAATTACATATTTTAAGTTAAACTACAAATTATCTGCCAAATGGCTTCCTGCTGAGTCGATCGTCTGCCGTATTCTCTTGGGACTATCACAATTTTGTATTCAGATGAACACAAGCAAGGCTGCCGTTTACCTACGGTGCTATAATGACTCCTTAAAGCAATGTTGCAATACTTACAACAATAACTGCTGATAAAGTCCCTCAGAGTTAATTACATTGTAAAAGCATTTGAAGAGCTCGGTGTCTGCTGAAAAGCATGCACTTAGTATTAAAAGTATGCTTGCCCTTGAAGGAAAATCCTGTTGTGTTCAAAGCTCTGCAGCTGGTGCATTTCATTGTGGTTAAAAATGTGATTTTATGGCATCCAGTGGACTATAGAAATGTTACTCCAAAAAATCAATCAGTGGAGCACAGTACAGCGTGGTCCTGGGCACCTATGAGACCATTACATTGTCAGAGGCATTTGTTTGAGCTCCATACAAATAGGGACATTGTTCAATCATATGTCAGTGCTTGTGTTTTCACTGCACCTAAAAATCTAATTTTTACCGCGAGTGCTGAGGAACACTGTGGGCTGCTGAATGTTACACCAATACGTTGCAAATGTTTGTGTGTGTTTCTGTGTGTGTATGTATCCGTGCTTACCAATGCTTTTTTTTCAATTTACTGTATCAAAACTGTCTACATCCTGACTTGCTGCCCACTAGAAACTTTGAACAGCAGGGTGTACTGCTGGCATTTCCATTGTCACAAATGGACCAAAGCATTTAGAAGGAAATGCTGTTTACTGCCAAGGTGGCAAAAAAAAAGAAAAATGTATGTGAGAAATACTGTAATAATTAAATGGCTTAGGCTTGATTGCAATAGCCGCTGACCGTTATCACTTAACCAGCCCTGTCCTTCATCAGTGAGCTGGTTAAAATAGGATGGCAAGTGAAACATAACAACATAATAACATGTCATAATCTCAGCACAGCTTATGAATTTCTGATTACTGTTATGGTGTCTAATGTATCAATTGTCTTTTTTATGAAATAAAGACAAAATATGTGGGATATGTGAAAATGTTCATTGTAAACCCTGATTTGTAAAAAAAAAACATCAAGTGTACATTTGCAATCCTGGCCTAGTCAACCTGGAAAGGCAAATTAAATCAAGTGTGAGAGGGAGGATGCGATTAACAAAACCTTTTTTTGTAGATAGAAGCTCACCCATAACCCAAGCATACTTATAAGGGTAGCCACCCTCACTAGTGAAGTCCTTTTTAATGATGGTTCAAATAATACTGTCAGACCATGAAATTACAGAATTGACAATGTGTGTGTCTCTGTGTGTGTGTGTGTGTGTGGGAAAGGGCTGGTGGTGGCCAAATAACAGTCACTCTGCTTGATCTTAAATTAGGACCCCGTCCATGAACAAGCCTGCCCTTCAGCTCCAACACAGTCTGAAGCAGCAGGAGGAGCACTAGATTTCTTGTCTACCCCACCACGTACGGTATATAGTAACCTCACTTCTCCATCAAATTGTCAGCCATATCAGCTCCTCAGCACCAGCCACCAGAGCCAAGAGACTCATCAGGGAGAGGAGGAGTTTACTGCCTCTCTGTGAATTGGGTCTTATAGTTTGACCTTCTGTCAAACTGCCAAATTCAGCACTGGGGGGTTGAGGAAACTTGAGGAAATTTAGTGACTGGTTTTCATGGAATAGAAACATTTAACAGCTCTTTAACAGAGCTGAAGTCTCTGATTGTTTTGGAAGAGAAATCAGTTATCAGCTATCGTGTTTTGGAAACAGTGGAGTACATTGCATGCTTTGTTTTGTTAAGCTTACTGGCAATTTTCTGCATGTAGGAGGAATTGCCAGATATAATTATGACAAATGTGTGTTATTTCACACTAAAAAGGTGAACAAAGCTTTCTTGATTAGCTGATTATGTTGTTTTTTGAAGAAGGCAGAGTCAAGATACAACAAAGCACACAGGCAGTGCCAACACATATTCGTTGTGTTGTACCAGGGTACTGCTGAAGAAGTAGAGGCCATTCTACAAATACAAGGTGACAGCAGTTCACTCCTTATGTTCCCATGTCCTCTGTCTGACTCTGCGCAGTGATTTAAAGTCGTCAGCATCAGGCTAATCAACCAAATCAGCTGATCAGCTTCTCTCTGCTTCACTCCTCCTAATCACTGGATTTAGGTCACAATTACACCCTCGTCTTGATTCTTGTTCTTTCTTGTCGAGGTCTCTGTAGGTATGCATATGAAGGTGTGTGACTGCAAATTGCATTGTGTGCATATCTGTGTGCACATGCTTAACTGAGGCTTATTTTTCACAAAGTACGGGCTAAGAGAAGATAAAGTTTCTGCAGCTAAAGTTAACTATGTCATTTTGGTTAGTGTAGCAATAGCTATGTGATAGTCATATATGCTATTTTAATTCCTGTTTTTAAAATTATCATTTTCATGCACTAAGGGTTTCATATGCAAGATAGTGCAAAAAAATCAATTTAAAAAATGCCCAAGATAATATCAACACGCTTGTTCATTTGTCACCACTTCAAATCTGGACTGATATTTGTACAGCTGTTTAGCTGTAGCTGGCCAGCGACATACATTGAAGTAGTTGTTCACACTGTGATCAGGACTGATCAGTGGGGCTTAGTGGCTAATGGTTAATATAGGCAGCTGATATCCACATTTCTTTCAGGCTGAAAATACGCTTTTTTATGCGCATTCAATAAGATAAATGTGAATTTCAAATGCAGCTTTGCAGTTCAGGAAAGCTTTATCTTTTCCACCAGCCCTCTGCTCTTCTCTTACAGCTACATTCACACCTGGAAGCTGCCCAGTACAACCACAGGCTGATCCGAGCAGCTCTGCATGAACAGCTGGGGGTTGAGTGCCTTGTTCAAGGGCATCTTAGCAAGCAGCAGCATTTTTATATTCCCCACCCACATTTATCCTGCAGGTCCTGTCTGGAGAAAATCGACAGCTTTCAACTCACAAGTATTAGCACTGCTATAAAAGTGGGTTAGACAACCTGGCCTTAAAACACGACTCTTGATTTTTCAAATATTTGCTGTTGCATCTAAAAAAAAACAATTTTCAAAAAACAAATATACTCCATTTTAAACTAAAAACATTAAGTTCACCTAGTACTTCCAACCAGTGCGGACTGAAGGTTATACAGTTGTAAAGAATGTCCCAGCAGCAGTGCCAGAGAGAGTGAAACTTGGTTTACTGCTGCTTGATTGAAACAGCAGCCAGGTGGAGTTGAAAGACGTGACCCCAACTCAACCCTCCATATGAAGGCCTTAGGGGAGCTTCAGATACTGGTACAACTTCACTAATGATGGGTGAAATGTTTCATCTCTACATCACATCCCACCCATCAAACTGCCTCTTACTTTCTGTGTGTCTATCGCCGTTTTCTCGTGTTGTCTGTCTTCCACTCTGTCCTTCGTCCTACCCTCTCATCCTGTCTCTCCCTAACTCCACTTCTCTCTCTCTCATCCGGTCCTAGCACTGTTATCTCATCTACCTTGTCATCTTGTCTCACGCCGCGGTAACTTAAGGACCCAATGATGCAGGTAGAAAGAAAGATTTTCTGGTCTGCTTCTCTCTTGCCTACTTCACCAGAGGCAAAAAGTAGCTTAAATTAAATCTCAGCTCAGTTTGCCAGAAGGCATGTGAGAAATTCTAAAGTCAACCAAAACTGGGCTTTCTGACTATCAGACAAGATTCTATGTTTGGTTAAAACCAGACACTCGCATCATGAGACCGTGAAGCATGGTGGTGGCAGCATCATGTGGGGATGTTATTCTACAGCATGGCCTTGGGAGCTCCCTAAATTACAGGGTAAAATAATGCAGTAAAATCTCATGAAACCTTGGAGGATGACCTGATGCAGGATAGAGGATGGTCTGTGGCCTACAGAGCTACAGTCTTTAAGGAAACCTTGAATTAAAGAAACAAAAATAATTGTTTTTTTTTATATTTTTGAAGTCATTCTCTGCCCAAATCTGTACATAATTTAAATTTAAAAAAGGCCAGACATTTAGATTTCTGCAGAAAGATAATTTACGTAGAAAAAAATTGGAAATAAGCTTCAATTTACATCCATATATCAGTACATACAGTACACACACACATGCACAAACACACACACAACAAACACAAACACACATGTTGGTCCCTAGGTTTTCACTTAAAATGGCAGCATGTCACGCTCAATATTTTGATAAGATCAGATCAGATTAAATTTGTACTGTTGCTAAGATTGTGTGTGACACTGACTGACAACAACACTAATGTGACATGACAAAACTTGAATGAATTCCTATCTGACAGCTGTCACATTTCCTGAGATTGGATAAAAGCTGGAGATAAGTATACAGCATTCGCAAAAAGTTGGCAAGATTGTACACTGAATAAAAAACACCTAAAAAAAGCCACAACCCTCACTTGTTGCTGTTGTATATTGTTTATAATCTCCTAATCCCTGTTTGCCCTGGTGAAAGACCTGCGAGTCTCTCTGTCATTCTCCTCCTTGGGCTAAAGAATGCTTTTCCCCTGACGACCCCTCCTTAGATCATCGCTCAGCACCTTTTACAGTGAAGGATGAGCTGTTGATAACACACAGAAGAGTCTGTACGTGTTTTAGCACTGTGCCAGGTGGTGAAAGCTGAGAACTTTTTAGATAAAAATAGAGACTACAGTGGCCTCCCGAAGCAGCTGCTCACGTAAAGGTGATTGGTGGACAAAAATCCACAGGGTTTATATTTCAGCAAGTGGTTTGTTGCCTGTTGGGAAGTGTGTTAGTCATTTCTCCTTTGTCATATCTCCGTGTTAGTCATGTCTCCTTTGGTGCTATTATGTAATCATCTTCAGACTATCTGGGTGTCCCCACTTTAATGCAGCTATAAGCTGTGCCATAATGTTGCCATAAACAGGGAATGTTGATATTATTGCATTACTCGGAGTCCTTTAAAGGCCATTTTGTGCATTTTTATAGACTCACTGTTGGTCTTTTTCATTTACAGTATGGGTATATATGCAATGAGTTTAGCAAATCAAGTACTGACATTAAATACTGTAATTGATACGTACAAAAATTGGTGTGGCAGGAATTTGCATCTCATACCACCCAGTCAAGCTAATAATAATATTAATAACAATAATACAGTTGTAATCCAGTGAAATGACATCCATTTTTAAAATTGAATGAATACTTTGAATGAATACTTTGAATGAATACAATTACCAATTGTGACGAAGAGGATGAAGTGCTGTAGGCATGTTGACTACATTTTGATCTACATAGTTAGAAGGAGAAGCTGTGTTAAAGCAGAAATCCTGAGTAATCATTTAGCTGAGCTTACTCTACAGCTTATATGAACATACAGCTGGTAATGTCTTCCCTTACATTTCTCTTAGACATGTATTTAAAGTTCTGTTTTGTTCTCATTTAATTATTTGTGGCTTGTCATATACTCAGCCTCTATTTAAAAGGCTGTATTGCTATATTTATATACATGCAAATTACTCCGACACAAGTCACACTGATAGCTAGACTTCTCTTTACCATATATCCAGAGGGAAACAAGATTTCTGTTTTCCATAATTTAGAAAATGTATGTACTCTTCATCAATAATAACACAGAAAATATCAACATCTGAGCACCACTCCTGTAATCAAAAAAAGGATAAAGAAAAAAGTAATCTGGGAAGCATCACATTATCACTGGGTCTGTGTTTGATAAATGCAGACAGAGAAAAGCCCCAAAGAATTTACAAGTGATGTTTGACTGGGCTTTTTTTCTCATTTCCGAGTAGGTGAACTATGTTTTATCAAAGTCTAGCCACTCAATGACTCGCTGTCGGGAGAGTATTCATGCTGTTTCAGTGCTTGGCATAACCATGACGGTGCATGAAATTCATTCATTCATGTGTGAATGTAATATGCACATTATTTTACCCTTCAGGAGGCAAGTAGATGGCCATCGTGGGTCTTGGCCTTTTGTTGAAATAGTAGTGGTTCACACTGTACATACATCTGCTTTTTAAAACATGAAGGTTACAGTTTTAGAACATTTGAGATCAACACGAAAATATATGACCAAATGTGCCACATACTATTTGTCATCAGTTGTTACTGCTTGTCGTAAGCTGCTGGGAACCACCCATGGGTGCCAGGCTCCACCTGCTTTAAGCAGGCTCACTGTATATGATTTGTGAATACATTTCAGTCCAAAACTTCTTATCGGAGGTGGTTTTACACATGACAGGAGTTCCAATGTGTTTATTATATTTATCACTGCTTTTTAGCTTGGGTTACTAGAAGACATGGAAAATAGGTTAACATACAGTAGGATGTGGGTTGAAATGTTTTAAATATCTAAAATTTAACCCCCCCCAAAAAAGCATGTTTCAAGTATATGTATTAAGAAAACTGGCAAAAATGTATACTAAAGCTAGGAGGATTGGATATTATTGATCCATTACTAGAAAGACAGAAATAATTGTGATTATTTCCGGATTCAACATGTGCTTCACTCCATGGTGACATAAATACAGTAGGTGTCCAATACAGCAGACTTTTGCACATAAATTCTACCGTTAGGGCATTTTTTGTTCACTTTCCTGATTTTGTAGTAATTTTGTAAAGAAAAGTCACTCCGGGCTTCCATTTTGAAAGAGTCATAAGTAATGGCTTTTTGGATTTCAAGAGGATAAGATTTTCACATGAAGTTGAAGCAGCGTGCAGTAATGTCCACTGCACCATTACCTGACTCACAAGTATAATGAATGTGTAATATTATAGTCACACAATTTAAATTCCTTTAACATCTTTAGTTTTATGCTTAACAAATAGAGATGTATGTGTCAGGATCAGATGGTACTGAAGAACAAATAATGATCCAGTAACTAGTTTATATTAATGTACATTCCTGTCCCCTTGGGTTTCCATTATGTCTATAGTCATTCAGAATAATTCTCTGTTCATAACCACCTGAATTTTCTTCCTTATTTTATTCTTTCTTTCTTTTTTTACACTGATACATCTTAAAAATAAATGCTAAATAAAAATAAGTGTACTGTAATATGAAATTGTTGTCTACATCAATACACACACTATTGTAGCTGTTTCTGGATACTAAGAGTTAAAGGTGGCAGCTAATTCAGGCACTTATTGCAGACAAGACAGATTTCTGGAACAGCTGAACAATCAGCTGTTCCAGAAAGAAAAGGTCATTAAATTGAGAATGTGCTGTTGTACAGAACATTTATGGATCTCATATGGGGTCCCAAATTATTCCTAATAGGTCACATCCACAAGTTTGCAACCAGCCTGCAGAAAGAGTGCACTTTCATCACTGAGGTCCCACGAGTATGTTTTAGTTTTAAAACAGTAAAATTAAGCATTCAGGTCCAAGCAGCAGTTTAAAGAATTGTGGGTGTTGGCTACATGAAAGCAGCAGTAGTTTAAAGAGTTGGATCAACACTGACTTTCATAAAAGTGTTTCTACATAAACCTACATGCCTTCTTATGCCTTAGCATTACCAAGTATTACAAACAAAGACATGATTTGGGCTCTTTCTCATATGCCATCTGTTTCTTACTCTGGCCCTCTTGCTTTCTGCTTACTTTATGGCTTGTTTTGTCTGCTCTGTCTTTACTACAAAAGAGATGTGGAATTTTGAGCACTCCCGTAGAACTTGGGCAATGTAAGAGGTACTTCATTATTTATCGTGTGCCGTCATGAACTACACAAGAGGACTCAGAGTGGTTTAAAAAGCTGGGCGGACCTGTCATTGAAATAGCATTAAGCTACTCCCCAGGGCCAATTGTATCATAGTGGTAAAGAATTTTAGATCTCAGCATTAAAATGCCTGCTGTAATATTTTGCTAAATTCTCTTTTTGCACCACTGACCCAAGCTGCCCCTGGAGTTTTCTATCCTAAGACCAAGCCTAAAAATAAGACATTTCTCAGTACCAAAATACTACAGCTATGACTTGGAGAAAACCTCTAGGCACCAGGAATCAGACAGTGGAAAATATGTGCTGCAATCAGCAAAAAAGCATGAAGAAACATGCACCAAGCACATACGATGAACATTCGACCATAAAATATTTAGGCAACATACAACATTCAATTTTCATTTATGGATCAGGAAGCAAATTTATTATTCACTATGAGTTTTGTTCCTTCGTCCAGCCACAACCTGCATTTTAGGTCACCGAAAAGTGACCTTTTGGAAAATTCCTTCCAGACTGAAGATAATTCAGAAACTTCTTTTTCAGTGTTGACTGAGACTGAGAAAACAAGTTTTTGGTTTGTAACATCAGGGGTGGTGTCATCTCCTTTGTTTAAGATGAGAGGGACTGATGTTGTCTCCTGTCTGTATCATGAACAATGGCTGAAACTACGCACAAATGTGAGTGAACAATTTCGTGTAAATGTTGCTTTTTTAAGGCTTGTGATTGGCCAGCATGATTTTATCAACATGTTCTCATCCCACAGCGTCAGATATGGATTCTTCCTAAGGTTTCAAATTGTGCGGCATTGTACGGCCTTTGGGATATCATATTGACGCCACAGCTACCCTTTGCTGTTACTATTGGATGCTCTAGGACAGCCACTATTTGATGTCCTGGGAACAACTGCGTTCGGCATTGAAACTGCAGGTACACTTTGTCGTATTCTATGCTCCAGGAGCATAAACTTTTGAGGCCAAAGGAAAGACTTTATATAAACAAAAATCAAAAAACTGCATTAGGGTGAGGGAAAACATTTTCACGGCAATGTTACGTGACTGGACAAAGCAGAGATTTTTGACACCTCGGGCATGAGAACAGCCTGGATTTTACACATGTGCTTTTTTTAAAAAAATGTGTTAACATGTCTTGAGATTTGCTTAAGTAGCTTACCTCATCGCCGAAATCACCCGTTGGGTTCCAAATTTTTCATATAAAATGCATAACAACATCTTTCCATCCACCCGCCATTTTCACAAACTATATTAAGTAGTTTTATTTGCTCTTCTTTACACAATGAATGTTGTTGTCTTTTATCATACATATGTAAAACTGTAGCTCCCAATATAGAGCTGTATAAACTAAGGGCTGAGGTCACTTTACTTAGTTGGATTGCTCTCGTGTTTAACCTTGACCCACCTTGTACGTTCCGGAGTCTCACTGCTGTCTTTCTCAACTCCTGCCTCATCTGTTATTTCTGACATCATCCCAACTCTCAGTCCTCTGTACCTGCCTCCATTTGTCACTTTCTCACAACTCCTAAATCACTTTGATCACCCCACCTTCCTGTTTTTTAGACTCCTGTCTTGCTTGCATTTAAAATGCAAGATAGATGGACAAAACAAATCTATCTATCCTTCATCCCGTCCTATATTCCTCCTTCTTCCTTTCCATCTCTGCTTTACTCTCTCCATGGGGAGTCGAATAGCTGTTTTCCATTCATTATTTATTTCCATCCCTTTGTCCAGCTGATCTGCCGTCACGCATGTGCACACAGACACATGCTCATTCAAATGAATAAATCTAGAGTCTCCTATGTTTTTTTTTATTATCTTTATTGATTTGTTTATTTATTTATTTATTTATTTAGAAGAAAGCAATAGTAGCATTAGATAGAGTTTGAGCTGTATTTTGATTAGCCCCTCTTAGGATACAGTTACTGTATAAAGTGACTAAATCACTACAAAAACAAGATCACAATAGAAATAAACTAAAATAATAAAGGATAAATACAAAAGAAGCACAAGGAAAAGGAGCATTTATTGAGAGGCTACATGAGAATGAACAGCTGGACTGGAAAACAGAAGAGAAGGAGAGTAAAGCCTTTGTCACACTAAATGGGTGCCAACTGGAAAACTGACAGGACCATTTGAACCATCAAGTCGACAAACAGTTTGTTGGGTGAATGTTGGGGCCTGAAATAAAGTGGTTTGTTTAGAGACTGGCTCTTCCTTCTGACTCCAGTCAAAATCCAACCACAATTTTTTAAACTTGTCTCACCAGATCAGGCCCAGAGTTAGAGAGTGGGTGTTCATCATCCTAAAATGTTTCACAGCAAAAAACGTTGGTTCCAGTTTACTACTGTACATCTTTTTCTGTCATCCTGTAAGATACTGCATTGACCGGGGTGACAATCAATACGAAGAAAGCCATGTGAGGAAGACAACCATAAGCAATGTAGCATTGATCTATATATCAACAATCCGTGAATAAAATAGAAAATAAGGAGTGCACAGCTGTGCAGTCACCTGTGTACATGTCTGGGTCAGTGCTGATGACTATGACTAACCAAAGACACAAATAAGATGTCTTACTTTAATATATCTTACACTGTCTCCAATTCAGCCCTTGAGCACAGTTAAAAATGTAATACCACTCAAACCTATTATTCATTGGAAGCATTTTTTAGAGGTCTACACATTCAATATTCAGATTTTTGTCTTATGATTATTGATTTGTTTTCTAGTGTGGCACTAAAATGCAGTGTTACTATCATATAGTGTATGTTTATGTCATAGTTTATATAGTGTAAAACATGTCATAAAACACATCTGCTTATTAACTTGTCATTTTACACAAATGTCCTCCCACAGTCTAAAGACATGCTTGTTATGTTAATTGGTGATTTCCCGTGTGTGTGAATTTGAGTTGTTGTCTGTCTGTGTATGTCTCTCTGTCTTGGCCCTGAGATGGACTGCTGACCTGTTCAGGGTGTACATCGCCTCTCTCCCAGTGTCAGCTGGAATAGGCTCTACCCCACCATTCCCCCCCCCCCCTCCTCCTCCTCAATCCTGAGCAGGATAAGTGGTTAAGCTAATGGATGGATGGATGGATGAATGTTTTAGCCTAAAAGGAAGGGGGAAAAATCTGTCAGGTTTATGAAAAAAAGATGATGGTCAAATACATCTTGTTCAGTTCTGGATGAGGGATTGTGTTTTCAGAAGACATATTGAGACAGGATGGTGAGAAAAAAGTGGTGGAAGAATTGTATTCATTTTTTCATTGATTAAAAGCATAACACATGAATTGAACATGAACCTTTTTTGCATTATAATTGCTAACCTTTGTTACATAAAAAGCAGTAATCCACTTGAGGCCAAACTAAAGTGATTTTCGAATAACTCAGAGGGTTTCTAACTGCAGAGCCTACAAACAGCTCTTAGCTGTCGTAAAATCAATGTAAAAATACCCTCTTGTGGTTTATTGCTTACAGAAAGAATTCTGCTAGCACTCTGAAATATAAACACTCTTTTGTGCCACTCTTATTCTGAGAATGCCAATTTGCAAATGCATGTGGGTTGTGTGAAGAAGTATTCTGATGTCAAATCATTTTATTGAGTGATTTAAGTAAATCTATCCCTGCTCAATTTAGTAGAAAGGAAAGCCCAGGAGAAAAGGTCCTGGCAGGGTTGGATTCTGGAGCAGTAGGGGCACTAATGAAGTTCCAGATCCAGCGAGAGTTTGAACTCAAATCATCTTCAAACACATTTAGTAAGTACAGTTTGGACAAGTACAACAGAGGAAAACATAAGAGCATGCACTTGAGAACAGTGACAGCCCTGTGTTAGCCCTGAAAGAAATACAAGCTAAAGAAAGAGATTGGATGAAAGATGTAAGAAACAAATATCAACACAAACAAAGCTAAAGCCTGTTTTAACTGTCATGTATACAATTGTTTATTTTTATGCTGTGCAGTGCAATTCTTTATTCACTAAAACCGATAACAAAACACAGCCAAGAAAAGTAATTGAAGCTAGTTTCCTAAAATGTGTGGTGATGGTGTGCGTTTGTTTGAGCCGAATCTTCGACGTCTTTCAATTATCTGGAAGTCAAACTGTTCTGATGACGATAACACATTCTGCTGCCCAAGTGACTGAACAGGGGTAAAAACTACATTTTGCCTTCATTACACACACAATGAGGTGCTTGTTTATTCTCCATGTGCACTGTGTGTTATGTTTTTTTTTAACTGTGTGGATGTGTGTTCTACACTGTTATTGTAGTAGTAGGCAAATGCAACCTCAGACGAATAACATGTAACTTTTGACATCGTGCCATTATTGATTTAAGGTGTGTGGTAACACAATGCTATGTGGGAAAGACACGACATGTCTTAGAGAAGGCAGGTAAAACTGTTCAATGTTCTACAGTGAGAAAGATTATTCATTAATGGAAAGCATTCACGTCAGTTGCTGATCTTCCCTGGACTGGACATCCCAGGACATTTACCCCAAGGTCAGAGCGTGCAAGGCTCAGAGAAATACAAAAAACCCAAGAGCTGCATCTCAGACCCTAGAGGCCTCACTGAGCATGTTAAATTTTGCTGTCTATGACAGCACAGATAAAAAAGACTGAACACATAGGCTTTGTCTTGAAGGGTTGGCAGGAGAAAGCCTTTTTTGTCTAAAAAGAGCATGAAAACAAAGCTGAGGTTCACATAACTGCATTTACAAAACACACAAAACCTCTTAAAACAATGTCCTATGGACAGATGAGACTTAAGTGGAGTTGTTTGGTCTTAATCCCAGCACAAGGTTTGGTGAAAATCCAAACACAGCAGCGGTGATAATTTGGGCCTGTTTTGCAGCCACACCAGTAAATCTACATGAGAATGGCTAAAAAAGAATCATGGCTTTGGAACGACCCAGTCACATTCTACAAATCAACCTAATGGAAATGCTGTGGCAGGATGTTAAAAGAGCTGTGAATGAGCAAATGCCCCCAAACCTTAATATACTGAAGCAATGTTAGAAACAAGAATGGGCTGATATTCCTCCACAGTAATGTGAGAGACAGGAAAGGATTACTTCAAGTTATCACTGCTAAAGGTGGATCTGCAAGCTATTGAATCATCAGGGGTTACCATGTTGAATCTTAAAAATCACTATGGGTCTTGGACATAAAACAATTTGGAATGTCCTGAAAAAGAACAAACCCCCCACAGAGCAAAGGTGAAGGTGTCAGAAACAACTTACCGCAAAATACAAACTCCAGAGATGAGCAACAAAAGTTCTAGAAAAAAAAGATCTGATTAAATTAACCTGTACCAAAGTGATGGAAATATAAGAAGGAAGGATCCGTACAAGCTGATCTGTCAAGTATGGCAGAGGAAATGGCCTCAGCTGGCAGGGCTGCTTCTGGAACAGGCTCACGGATCTTAACTTGTGGTTTGGCAGTTTTAGACTGGACACGTTTATCTGTCACAAAATGTCTTATGTTTTACATATGTATGCTTTTTTCTTATATCACTTTTTTTCTTTACCCAAATGTCTGGAGGGACTGTGAATGATCTACCAACATGCCTCCATCAGTTACAGTAGGACAATGTATCAAATGTGTAAATGTGAGGCAACCTTTCAACCCTGCTCCCTCTCACTGGAGCCTATGGGATAGAGGTGAAACCCAGTTTTGAGTGTTGGTCAGTGTCTAGTTACATCTGTGCTAGACTGCAGCAAGTCAGAGTGATTCAGTCCATCAGGTGAATCAACCTGGTGTGCAGCAACTACCTGCGCGCCTTTGTTGTTAACTGCATGACCAGTCACACAGAAGCACGGGGAAGAAAATGAGGAGAGGATGAGAGTAGTAAAAGGCGACAAACAGGGAAAAAGAAGAAAGAAGCTAAAAATAAAGTGAGTGGGTTGATGGACAAGGAAGTAAAGGGAGAGAGAAAGGAACAGGGAAGAAAGTATCAGAGAGAACGACAGGTTTGTTGGTTGCTACATGACTGAACGCAGATACAAAAAAGAGAGGTTGGAGGTGGGAGGGAAAAAGTCAGCAAATGGAAGAAAACAGTGTGAAGAAAGGAAGCACTCTGGTTAACTTCATTACTACACTTCTACACACACTGAAAGTGAGGACGGGATAGAAAGATGAATGAGGGCAAAGATAAATAGAGCAGATGCAGGTGTGCTTCAGTCTTTTAACCCATTTTTACCACCTGAGTGGTGAAGGTACAGTCATGTATGATTTAACATGAGATGTTTTTAGAAAAGAAGGTTAAAAGATTCAAAGGGACAGGACACCGAGCAGGAGCTGGAGTTTGTGCATTCATGCTCCTTGCACCTCATAAAATGAATAGTACACTCTGCAGTGAAAGTTGAATGTAGAGAAGGAGAATAGGTCAAGGAAAAGGAGGTCAGACAGGTACAGATAAAGGGCCGTATTTAGAGTCGGAGACTGAAGGCGGCCACCCAAGTTTATTAAAGTCAAGTCAAAAGACAAAAGTTACAGGTGCTTAAAAAATCCACTGTTTCTTATATTAACAAATTACTGTATGTCACTACTATCTGTTAATACTGTAATTAAATAGGACTGTAGTATTTAGTATTTAGTTTTCAATAGTTTTAGAAATATGTAATAGTATTACGTCAATGTATTTTTTCAAAACACTAAAAACACCATATGCTTCATGCATTATAGTCTTGAATACAGTGTATTACTAATCTCATCACTATACAGCAACATCACAACACTGCAGTGTGTCAGTGCAAAGCTAATAATCAAACTAATGTGGCAAAATAGAACATAAACCTTATGGTTCTACAGTTTACCTGAAGAACTGTAGGAAAACAGGAGGCAGCTGAGAATTGTAAAGAATAAGTCAAAGAAGGGGGTAACAAGAAACAGGAAAGAGTAAAGCCATAGTTATCGTGCCCATTCACCTGAAGGGGCCTGTGCCCACAGAGTTTGTACAGTATCAATGCATGGCTATGTAAACTGTTTTCGAAATGATATTAACACTGAGCATAAAATCATGACTCTGTAAAATTTGGACCTTTGTTTTCATTATTTTCATTTAGGTATATAATTGTATTAGCTGCAGGAAACTCTGCCAACTCTGTCAATTAGTTACAGACCACACAGCAGGCACATTTCACTTTGTAGGTTTTTCCTGTAAAGATGTACACAGGCTAGAAAATGTTGGTGATGTTGCATAATTTGATGATGTTGATCTGAATTAAAAAAATAAATGCAATTTCTCTTAGTATAACTAAAGGGATCATGCAGATATCTCTAAATGAACCTACAGACATAATGTATGCTGCAAGTAACTGTTGTATGATAAGTGTTGTATGATAAAAACATTGCCATGGAAAATATGAAACTGCTCTCCCTCCAAAACCTTTTATGCATGATGCCCCAGAGTATAGTGTGAAAGTGAAAAAGCCAGTAGGTTTAGATTAGTTTCCACCTGAGAGATCTGTCCAGAACCTTGGTTTAAAAGTCATCAAGGGCACAGTGATTTGCATTTCCACCTGCTGATGTATCAAAAACTGCTTTTACACCTGCACTGCAACCCTAGACATTACCTGGAGGAGCTGCATGTAAGAATGCAAATGTCCGAGTCTGTCCATTACGTGGACTTTATCCTGTGAGACCCCATTACATAGTCTGGGTGGTGTCCAAGTGAGCTCGTATGTGGGTAGCACAGTGAAGGAAGATTTAAAACAGGCAAGTGGGCATGTTGACATTTGGATCAAATATCAAAAAACAAAATTCATTCCAAATATCAATGAAAACATAATAATTTATATAAAACTCCAAAATTCCTAAAACAGTATTAAGAATCTAACAATTTCCTCCTGCATCAAAGAGCTAATGATGTAATAAAATACAATGTAACTGAATAATGATGAAAATACTGGAATTGTAGGGGAAAATGGGATAAATGTCTCTGCAATGGTTAAATTATGTTGTGATTTTTTTTTTATCTTTTTTTTTAATCCACATTCAACATTTTTGATTTGTTGGAACAAATACAAACATTTCCTATAAACTATTTTTTCTTAAATGGCAGGTATAATGATATCCTGTGTGTGTGTTTGTGTCTGTGTCCGTGTCTGTGTGTGTGTGTGTGTGTGTAAGCTTAAGTTTCAGTATATGCTTAAGTTGTATTTGAACTAAATTAACTGGATATTAAAATGCAGTGGATGAGTTTGCTCTTTTACCTTTCTCGTACAAAGTACAAAGTACATAATAATCAGTAAGTGCAGACAATTTGTGAGTTATGTGAAGGAAGACAGACAGGGCTATAGGAGGACAACAAAGGATATGGTGATGAATAAGGAGAAAGATGAAGATAGAGAATTATTATCAGACAGCAACACAGTGATGTACTGTAGAAGCATAAAAAAGTGGGGTAAAGTGAGGTAATTGAAGCAAAATTAAAAACTGAGTGAACAGCCTGTTCTTCATATCCTGAAAAGGAAACTAAATCCAGCCTGATCCCATTCCCGTGGTAATCTGCCAACAAAACCAAGATGATGGAGAGAATAATGAGATAAACAGAATGCAGAGTGAGTAAAGGGACACACATCTAGAAATTCAGACACATTAGTGTGGGTTTTCAGCTGGTGGCCCACAACTAAATAACTGAGACGAGCGGTTGATAATTAATGGACTATTATCCTGTGTTGTCACTGTTGTCAATAGTAAAAATACTGCAGAAACACCATGGAAAATCAATTTAATTACTTTGCAAATGCAAATGTGTCTCAATGCTAGAAAAATGCTGAACATTAAATCCTGATTTGTCAAAGACACAGGATGTGTTATATAAAAGTAATAAATCCAAACAGCATCGCATTACGCCATTCATTGCATCTCAAAAATGTCAGTTTTGAATTGCAAGTGTATTACCTTTTTTCTCATTATGGACAAAAATGTGCTCAGTAACACCAAAAAGGGTATTAGGTAAGGGAAAGTAAAAAATTATATTTAGGATTGAAACAAGATTTGAGATAAAAACTAGCAGTGAAAGTTGTCAGAAGCTGATGTGCAGGTTTCTTGATTCTTCGGTTGTGCTCCCCGTACTGTGAGCGTGTGTCTGATGCACCATTTCCAGTCAGCATCCAATCAAAAACAATCACATACTTACTTGTAGCAACCCTGCTTCTGAATTAAAAAAAACTTTCTCAGGGTGCAAAAATTATGTCAAATTTAGATTTCAGCATTAACAAATGAATGAACAACTGCAATGGGCAACACATGAAGTGCCAGCATCAAATAGGAACGTAACACTGCCTTAAATCTGGGAAAGAAGAAAACCAGATGGTCACAGTGATGCAGCAGAACCAGTCGGCTGGAGGAGGGTAAAGACAACTAAAACTTAGATAAGATAAAATTACTCTAAAGTATATAAAAGGACATTTCATGATTAAAATGCAGGCTTTAGATTAATGATCCTTACTCTTAAACTGAGAAGTGTGGGAGAGATTTTCTACAAATGCTTGTTCATGGTGACCAAATGCATCCTTTGAACTCTGCTTGTCTTTAGAGCAGTGCTTCCTCAGGAGGCTTTCCCAGCAGGGAACGCACAGAAGATGAGTAGTCACGAGGACTTGCTAATAAGGTTCCTTAGCACTGTGTATTCACCTGTATGTAAGTTCTGTTAGATCATTTGCATTGACTCATTCCTTTGTCCTTTAGTTTGAACTGTGAGCTGAGTGGTTAAAGGGCCAAAGACAATCTGTAAAGGGTTGTCAATCTGATTGGCCCACTCGGAGGGTCCACTCAGAGTTTATTTGCTAAATAGCTAAACACCTAAATAGAATTTGTAAGCTTTGCCTAATAACTTGCCTTGCAGTTTTTGCCATGACAATAGGCAGTCTGTAACTTTTTCACTGAAAACCTCTTACGTATAAGGTGAAGCAGCAGACTGACTGATAAGAGTAGTTTCTTATTGGGTTTGGCTTAACACATGACTAAACACAAAATTTTAATTGTTATGATGTAAATACCAGTGGTGGGAGAAGTACTGCTTGGAGATCATTTGTCTAACCACTGTTGATCACCATTTAGTCCTGGATTGGATAATTTGCATAGGTATGTAATTGATATTCCCGGATTACAAATATTGATGCATTACTGTGTAAACTGTTGGAGCAGGTGAAGGTGGAGCTGATTTTAACCACTTTATGTACTGACAGATGGGTCATCGTCATGATACATCATCATTTATTAGCAGATTCAAAACGCGGCTGGCTTTCAGCTTGTCCGTTTTGTTGGTCCTACAGTGGAACATGTTCCGCACATTGATTTAGCATTTTTTAGCAGTTTTTTAACCGGACGCCCTTCCTGCAACAACCCTCCCATTTTTTTTGGGATTCGAACCAGCGGCCTTCTGCATCCCTACCCAATTCTCTACCACTGAATTACCAGGCTCCCTCTATTTATTAGCAGATTACATTTTGTGAGAAAAAAGTGTGCATCTTCGAATATAGAGAGTTTGTAAAAAGCACTTTTTCCCTATGAAGTGTAGTTTTTTTTTTTTTGGCTTTTCCCTTGTAAGTTAGATTTTCCCCCACTGTTACTCCTTGAAAATGTCCTTGAGAGAAACCAAAGACCGAAGCAAATTCCTTGTAAGTGTTAGCATTCTTAGCCAATAAATCTCATTTTGATTCTGATTGAAGTACTTCACAAACTGTAAGTAGCACTTGAGTAAATTTGTTTAGTTTCTTAACTGCAAAACATAAGTAGTTTAAATCATGTAGTTATCAAATAGCAGTAAATTACAGTTGTACACATTATAATGATAAATACTGTGTCAAATGGGGCAAGGGATTTTAGTACTGGGGTGATCAGAATTATTCTCCTTTATGGGGCCCAAAATCTCTAGCAGCTTCTTTCAGTAGTGATGGGAAATATCATACATACTAAAAACACAGGAATGGAACACGGGTAAATGTTTGGAGATTTATAAAATGACTTCATTAGTTCAACCATGTGTTTTAGTATTTATGTGCATGTGGCATGTGTGTGGATGGTAATATGCGTGCACATGTATCAGCTGATGAAAGTGGGTGTCAGACTAAGGAGGGTGTAATAACAAGACTGCTGAGCACAGACCCAGCAGCAGGAGAGAGAGAGAGAACTAGAGAGTGTGTGTGTCCTGTACTAGTGGGAGATGAGAGTGAAATGTCAAAGAAATGAGAAGAAACAGGGAGATGGACAGAGAACAAGCACATACGAGGAAACTGAAAATACGTTAGAGGAGACAGTCATTAAAGGTTAACCCAAAGTGTTTTAATCAAAGAAACGTTTAAGATAAGATTAAATAAGATAAACCTTTATTCGACCAAAAGTCAATATAAAAAATTCTATATAAATAAAAAATGTAAATGAAAAAAACAATACAAATAAGTACAATTTTACAATCGTACAGTACAGATCAGCATACAATCACCAAACTAACATTTGCACCAGGGTTCATGTTATTGCGCAGTTTTTACAATCAGTAGTAGAAATGTCTGTTTTAGTAAATATTGGTACAATGGGAGCAGCTCTGGTTGTAAAGTCTGACATCAGCAGAGAGAAAATACCTACAATATCGCTCCTTCAGGCACTTAGGATGTAACAGTCTGTCACTGAAGGACCTGCTCGGAGATGTCACTGTGTCACACAGGGGGTGAGATTTGCAGGCAAGCAGGGATGATAGCTTGCCTACCATTCTCCTTTCTGCCACCTCCTGTACTGTGTCCAGGAGCATCCCCAGGACTGAGCTGGTCTTTCTGATCGACTTATCCAGTCTCTTCCTGTCTGCTGTAGAGATCCTGCTGCACCAGGAAACTACACCGTAAAAGATGGCTGAGGTCACCACAGAGTCAAAGAAGGTCAAAGTAGTGCTCCTTGCACTCCAAAAGACTTTAGTCTCCTCAGCAGAAAGAGTCTGCTCTGCCTTTTCCTATAAAATGTGTCTGTGTTAACTGCATTCCAGTTTATGTTTTAGGTGAACACCTAGGTATTTGTAACAGTCCACTTTCTCAATGTCTTAAGAGTGAGGGTGCAGAAGTCCACCACCAGCTCTTTAGTTTATCTGGAGGCAGCTCCGCTGGCCCCAGTCCACAAAGTCCCGGATCAGTTCTCTGTCCTCACCGTCTGTGATCCGACCGATGATGGCAGATTCATCAGATAACTTCTGCAGGTGACAGGTCACTGAGCTGAACATGAAGTCTGCGGTGTAGATGGTAAAGAGGAGCCAGAAAATTTCCTTGCGGGGCTCCGGTGTTGTGGACAACCATGTCCAACTCGCAGTCACAAGCCCTCTTTTGGTTTGTGAGGTAATCCAGCCTCTAGGTGGACAGGTGTTGGTTCACGCCCATGTGCTCCAGCTTATCCCACAGAAGCACATGCTTGATTGTATTAGAAGCACTGCAGAAGTCAAAAAGCATGACCCTCACTGAGCTCCCAGTATTCTCCAGGGGAGAGAGAGCCCTGTTCAGGAGGAATATAACAGCATCTTCAATCTCAATGCCTGGCTGGTAGGCAAACGGAAGTGGGTCCGTTGATTGGCTCAACAGAGGTCAGAGATGGTTAAGCACCAGCCTCTTAAGCGTCATCAGATGTGAGGTCTGTAGTCCCCAAAATCTTGTGGGCAAGATTTCTTTTGTACTGGTACCAAAATGGATGTCCTATACAGCTGTGGCACTTTCCCAAGCTATAGGTTCAAAACCAATATCTGCAGCATTATGCTGAAAGGCTGTTCTGCACAGGAATTAAGGGGCCTAGAGTCCTTGCCTTGGTCCTTCCGAGCTACCTCCTCACCTGGGCTCCTGTGAGGGGCAATACAAGGTGCGGGCAGTGGGAGTTGGGGGAGCTGTGCAGTGTTTTGGCTGTGAGCTGAGGGCAGTGCAGAGAGAGGTGGGGCCAGAGAACTTTCTGCGTGTGCAGAGAGAGGGGGTTGCAGTTGAGGACTGGGTGAATGCAGAGGTGGGCATCTGATCAAACTTACTGAACAATAGAAGGGTTTATCCATGGCTTGTTGTTAGTGGAACAGTCCTTTTGGCCCGGCACAGAGCACCGACTCGATTGAAATTTTTGGTTTATTGATTTATTTGATATTTGGGTCATCTGCTCACACAAAATACCTGTCTCTGCTTCATTATTTTTCTTTGGCGGTCTCTGTGTATACACTGGTCTCTTTTTGTAGGAGCCTGATGAAAATATCGCAAAGGCCAATTTAATTGATTCCATTTAAGATAATTGCACATGAATCAGTCAGGATTTAAAATGACAGATATGTACCCTAAATAAAAATAATAGGGAGCCACAGAGCTATTATCCGTAAGGCAATTGTAAAGATTGTCCTGCAGACAGCACTGAAACTTTTCTTAGCACACTTATTTCTGAAAGTTCACTGAACGCATCACATTAATTGCTGCCCTGCAACTACAAAAGGAACTGCAAGAGCTGAGTACAACTGAGTTGGTGTTTGTAAAATTGTTTTCACTGTAAAATCATTGTATCTGTCTGTGAATCTGTAGTACAGCAGTGCACTTTTAAAAAGAACCATCTCTTTTTTTCATGTTTGTCAGCATAGCAACAACAGACACTATGAAAAGTGTGCAGATCATCTGTTGTCATCTGTGATACTCATCCTATCACTTTTCTGTGAAAGAGTCATTAATTGTATCATTCTACCTAAGTAACATAATGTTAAGGAGAACAAATATAAGACCCTAGTTTTTATGGAAGTCTGGCTTGATGTCAGGTTTACTTAATGTTTATCTACAGGATCATTGCATGATTAATTTTATATGCAGGGTGGTCGTCGTCTTACACATTAACAATAACTCATTAAAGGTTTTTAAAAAGTATTAGTTTCACATATGAACTTCAGATAATGTCAGGAGAAATCAGACATGGACATTGTTGCATTTTACACATGTAGCATGAAGCAGGAAATTGTCCAAGTCAGACGTTTCCTCACGGGAAAGACAGAGTGAAATTTATCTCTAGATGTCTTTACTATAAGAACCAAGAAGAAAATCTGTCTGTCCGTCAAAATGAATGCAGTCATGGATGAGGAGCATTGAGAACATCTGATTTCCTCTGATTTCCAATGGAGATTATACTGGTAATTTGAGTTTATGGTCATTTTCTAGTTTATGCCTGAACATCACATATCAAAACAGCTGGCTAATAAATTTAACATAGGGAATATATAAACTTATGCCCTTCTCTTATTTCATACTAGCCTTTAATGAACACCATTTCCCATAAGCCCTAGATGGGGAATGGCTATAACCCTTTACACTGTTTCTGAAGCTAATAGGACAGAGGGTATATAGTGTGGTAAACACTAATTTTTTTTGGGCTGTATGTCTTTCTTTTTTTTTTGAGGCAGGGGAGGAGGTGGCTTCTTCTCCCTCACTGTGGGTAAAAAAAATTATTTCCTGTAAACATCACAGACAGCAAGGTGCATTTGATTATACACATTTGTGTTTTTCAGTGAGTGCACACTAGTATGCATCAGTAGGTAGCACTAAGTCACGGCTGATTGTCTGCAAATTAACACACATGCACATACAATTACATTGTGAGAGCAAGGCAGATTGAATGTCTTGGTGCAGAGCACACACACAGATACACAGACAGACAGACTGGGGCTTATTAGACACCTTGATATCAAAAGCACACAGAGCTCACACATCAAAGAGAAGCAGAGACCTGAGGCACACAACACAACTTAGAACACACTAGCTTACACACACCCGTGCGCGGGCACACACACAAATGTCTGCAGACAGTCTTTAAAACTCTCATTTCTTAGCCTAGACTTGACCCTCATCATTACATGTCAAACATAACCACAAGAATTGAATGCACAGTACACAATAAATCTTGTTTTTATTTGTTATATAGTGAGCACAGCAAACACACATTCATATTGCTAAAGAATTTGCAACAAGCCAGAATTCAGCAACACACAGAAATCACTCCTCTTTTTTAAATCTGCTTTTACACGAGTGTTGCAGCTTAAGCAGAGAGCAGATGCTATAAAGAATTTTAAGATATTCGACTTTGGTTGTTCTCTTTACTTCAGTGGACTAAAAGCAGATTAAAACAAAAGGCTTCAGATTCAAAAGTAGCCTTTACTGACTATTTGGGTGGCAAATAATCTTGCAAAATGATTTATGCATATTAATAGCCAACTTTATCACTGTGTGGAAAAATAACCAAGCAGGCTGGCCCCTGCATAATGAGGTGGAGGTGAAGATTTCTGACTATTTGTCACTTGGATGTAAACTTAGTAAATTAAGCCATTCAGTACAATGATCTGTAAAAGGATCTGCAAACTTTCTAATCTGCAAACTTTAAATAAATATGTTGAAAATATGAGAAAACAGTGACCCAAAAATAAAGAGATGTGAACATAAAGAAGATGACATTTTGGCAAAAGGCCGAGCGAATCGCCAGTATTCCTCTGGAGACCTACTCCATCCATCATTGGTAGAATGCAAATTTGGCTGCTGCACCAAGCTGTCATTACAATACACACCAATTAAAGGAGAGATGACGAAAACTGCTGAAGAAATTGTACTCAGAGACAGACGCTACTTCCTCCACACAGACACACTGTCTCACACACCTACTAATATAAATATGCACACAGTTACACACACACAAACACAGCAGGAGGTGGTAAACACCCTCTAATTGGATTGGTAACAAGCTGCCTGTCAATCAAAGCCCTCAGTGCACCTTGGTATTCTGTTCATTCTGGTCTAACTCTGTAGCACTTTAATCAGCCACAATTGGGATTTGACTTTTCTTCTTGGGCCATCTTTTGAATATTTACCTTTGTACAAGTTTGACCATGAAAAGGGGTGGTAAACACAGCAGTGGGGTTTTGGATTTGGTCATTGGATTTAGAAGAGGTGAGGGCATGTACTAATATTCATATGGCTGAATAATGAATGAATTAAAAGCAGTGTTGAGGCAGTTACTGTAAGCATCTACATGAATGTTAAAGTCACCTACTAAAATGATTTTATTTGTACTAGGCACTAAACCGGATAGAAAAGTTTGCCTCTGGTTTTGCCTCTGTATGAGTAATAGTCTTAATTTTTATTAGGTTATTATGATTAACTCCCCCTGGGTTCGTTTTTGGTTTCAATAGTTTAGGTTGTCAGGGAACAGACATACTCTCTATTGGGCGAAGAGCAATGTGGTTAAGATCATAAAATTCATTAAAATAATACAATTCCCTGGGTGAAAAATTTGAATCCATAGGAGCAGCACTTTGTCTGTTGGCAACATCAGATTCTCTAAACATCTCATGCTGTTCATACCTGTGGATGCTGTTGGGGGCTGGAGCAGAGGATGCAGGAGAGGTGAGCACATCAGAGCCCAAGGTGTTTCCAATGGTCAGTCAGTCACCAGAGACTGAGACGCTGTGGACAATGTTCTCAGTCCAGCCTGGGGTTCGATCTGAACAAAGCAAAAACTGAACTTAAAGTAACAAAAAAAAGTGCAATAAACAAAGAAAAAGTAATTGGGAGAGTAATTTTGAAACAACATGAATCAAAGCACAGTCCTTGTTATTTTAAAATCTGTAAAAATAACAAATGGTAAGTGGTTACAGATAATGGATGGATGGAAAATGTGTGAACCGCAAAGGCACAGGTCCACAATCACATCACAGTAGTTTGATGTGAACCAGCTTGGAACCAAGCTGTCTAACAATAGTAATCTTTCTGTACCCAGCTGCCTTCCTCGATATCTTTCAGTACTTGTCTTTCAGTACTTGTTTGGGAACCAGCAGGCCATAACAACTCCAGGGTCTGATTACTGTACATTAAAATGGGATCTTTTGATGGATCTTTTTAACAACTTTGTGCATGTTGTGTTCCACCAATCCCGCAGTTGTTGGTTCGATCCCCAGCTCCTCCGGTCACATGTTGAAGTGTCCTTAACAGTCCAGACATTGCTGGCCAGCTGCATTGCAGCTCCCCCATTGGTGTATGAGTGTGTGTGATTGTGACTGCGAATGTGCAAATAAGAAGCAGTGTAAAGTGCTTTGAGTGCCAATAGGTAGAAAAGCACAATATAAGTGCCGACCATTTAAGACCTTTCTATTCCCATACCAACATGTAGTCCAGACGATCTGTGCCATTAATAGAAGCCTATAGTTTCTTAAGACTCTAAAGAGATGCTTCATTGCATGTGGCTGTTTTTCCACAGGTTATAAATATCTTTTTCAATTGGGAACTGGTGCCAAGCACATATAGAGACCATCCATGAATCCATTAACTGTTAGCAGTTATACTGTTCAGGGTCTTTGGGGGGACTGGCTGTCATTGGATGAGATGCAGCATACATCCTTAACAGGTCACCAGTCTATCTGAGGGCCAACGCAGAGAGACATACACAGGCAGACATTCACACTCACTTTTACATCTACGGGCAATTTAAGGAGGAAACCCATGCAAGCACTGGTAGAAGATGGAAACTTCACACAGAAAGGCCACAGTCAGCCAAAGACTCTTCTAGCTGTGAGACGGCGGTGCAAAGTAACTCCACCACCATAGTGGCCACAATTTATTTTCAGTGTGGGTACATTTCCTCATGGTTCTTCCACCGCTGTAATCGGATTCAGTGTCAGAACCAACAGATTGCGTAGTAGGCTGACAACTCTGTGTTAATCTGCTTTCTCTGCGATGGTGTGGCAGAGGATGTTCCCTTTTGAAGAAGCTTTCTAAAGTTTTCTTTTTTGGTGGCTCTTTCTCTGATACTGTCGGTGCTTCATGTGGCTGTGAAGCATTTAGCTCAGTTGTGCCCTAGTTGGACAGTTCTGCCTCCATCTTTGATATAGCTTTCACTTGATTTTCTATATACTTCCTTCCTTTATACCTGGTATTCAGTAATAACACCATGTTCAACAAGTATTTGGTGGCAGGGTGTGCAAATTAATCCCTTAATTCAGGATAGAGACTTTTACCAAAAATAAAAATGATTGTTTTTTACCTAGGTTCCACCGTATCACCACAGTAACTGGGGCCTTGGCGATGTAGTTGGGTACAGTGGCTGTAATTTAAATACATTTTAGACTTTTGTTTGTTTGTTTGATAGAATTGATTTAGAAAACAAGGAAGCCTTCTTACCTGGTTGCTTTGGGATTTTATTTGGTGTGGAAGATGTGGACATGCAGAGTTTCCTCTTGTGTTAATGGTTTTGCTGCATGTCTTGCAAGTAACCATTGTTTGCTGTACATCTTCCTTTGGAATAACCAAATCACTGCCAGACGGTGGATCTAATACTCTTCCTTTTTGGAGCCAGTTGGCCTCCCACCATCTTCTCTTACTGAACTTGACTTGGATAAACTCGATTTTACACTGCATTTCTTTTCACTCCCCCCTCGCTCTTTATTTATCTCCCTTTGCTCCGTAACATGTCTTATCTATGTAAGTTACACACACTTGTCCAGGTGACTTTTATGGTTTCTGAGAGGGAGAGAGGTCATAACGCCAAACCAGATCACATACCGGTGGTTTAAAAACATCATTGTTCGTGTACATATCAGGGACATTGCAATACATCAAGAATATCTCCAAGCACTACTGGAAAATATTAAAAGCATACAATTGAGTCATGTTTCATTAGTTTTTCTTTATTTAAAAAAAGAGATCCAAAGTTTTTTACAGCTTCTGAAATGGATTTTTACAGAAAGAGCCAAGCATGCAAATGACATCTGCTTGATGGGTTTATACTTGTTTAGTAGCTGATGGAAATTCCTGGTGCGTCTGTTTTACTTTTCTCCTTTAGTACAGTATAATCTTTAGTATCAGTATAATGTCAGTCTTTCCCTTTTAAAATCAGATCTAAGATGACCATGAGTAGATCAGGCCTATGTGCCCTGATAATGAAGAAGAACATCATGAGTGCCTGTCTAAACCCTGACTTAAGAGCCTTTTTCAAAGGGGCTGTCTGCCAGCAAACTGTTAGAGAGCATCTATAGGAGGCTGCACTAATGTAAGCCTTTGTTATAGTGTAAGTGTGTTTAATGATGTGATGATAATATTCAAAAGGAAAAATCTTATTAAATTGGCAAACTGCCAGCTAACTACCCAGCTGTATTTAGAAAATTAAGACTTAGTTTATCTTCAGTTTTTGGAATATTGGTGTCTCTGAATTCTTAATGAGTGCAGTGATAGTGTGATACTATCTGTCACAAGCATCCAGTGAAAGCAGAATGCTAGTGCACAACCCATCTGGGGAGAGGAAATATCTTGTCTCTTGCTCTTTGTTTTAATTTAGTTTTGATCTGTCCCTCTACCTCCATCTGTTTCAAAAATTCAGCTGTAGAAGTCTATGAAACAAACTAAATGCTTATTTTTTTTCGTAATACCAGATTTTGCTTGAAGAAAACACAACACCTGACTTCATCGTTTGAACACATTAATAAAATAACAATCATCTTCATTATCACCATCATCATAAAAATTATTAAGTACATTTTATACAAAAAGATGCAACAAAAGGACAAAATAATTAAATAGTTAAAATATTAGAAACAAAGTAGGTGTTTTTTAAATACAACTAAAGATGAGAACAGGTATTTTGTTGCTATGGCAGGAGTGTAATTTTATAAGAAAATTTGTAAGATTGAACAAAAGATATTAGATGTTTTTTTTTTTTTCTAAAACCTATCATCCTTTGTCTAGATACTTGAAGCAAACTTACTGAGACAGGCTCCAAGGCTGAATTTTTTACAAATATCAAATGTCTGAGATTTTGAAGCAGTTGACTCTGACTCTCTCTTGCAACTTTAAATAATAGTAAAATAAATTCACATTTACAGTGCATCTAGTAATTTTTCAGAAAAGTAAAGATTAGATTTTTTTTTACTTACAGCATAACTTTTGGTCACCAAACTTTTTCTTAGAGGATAAATTGGGAGTTTATATATTGTGAGTTTGTTATGTGCCCACTCATCTTTGGCACTGTGTGTGTATTAATTGCCATGATTTAGCTGGTATGTGTATGTAAGATAAGCTAAACTGCCATGTGCCTGATCACTTGCTGGGCCTCACTCTGCATCACTGAATCTGCACACATGTGCACACATTAAATGTTCTTACAGTATTTAGCATACACTGTTTGCATATTTAACTGACTTATACATATATATTTGCTAATTATCCAGGTATCCAGCTATTAAAAGACAATTCCACTTCTCAGTGGATCTCAACTTGTGCAAATCAGTCCTGTATATTGGGGAGCTGCACGCATCTTTTTTTAATATGATTTTGGTGCATAAACACATAATCTCCTTTATTTGTCTAGAACTGAACATCTTTATCAGTCTAAACTGCTTACTTTCTTTTATTGTTTCTTTCTTTTTTTCTGAGTAATGAGAGGGCAACGGATTAAGACAAGAAAAGGAAGGGATGATGAATGTGATATTTAGGCTGAGAGATTGAGGGAAAGAAATGAGGAATAACAAAGACGAACAAGAAAAAGGAAAAAGGATAAAGGAAGAAGAAAAAGAAGAATAGGTTGGGAAGTAAAGCTGATATGAAGGTCAAAGGAGGAAAGATGGAGGATAAGACATTAATTTCTTCCCACTTCAGCATTTCCTTAACTTATAGTTAGGACACATCCTTTGGGACAGTGATTGTATACAAGGAGGGTATAGGCGAGGCATATGTGAAGACAAATTGGAAAGTGATATATTGTAAATAAAACTAATATAACTAAAAGTTTGAGAGAAATGCAAAAATAAAATGATGAATGAATGACAGAAAAGGTCAACAAAAGGGCACAAATACAAAGCCATTGCACTCCATCTGTGTGTGGACAGCTGTGCACACGGATAACACAGAGCTGACTTCTCATTACCATCCCCTCTGCCCTCCGTCATTCCCACCACTCCTCTTTCCTTTCCTCCACCATTTTAATCCCTCTTTCATCTTGACTATTCATCTTTCATGTGTTTCATCTACTGTGTGAAAAAACTATATCATGTTGCTCTTTAAAACAACAGCAGCTGGATAATCAACTGACAAGGCAATATTTTCTCAGCATGGGTTGATTGTGTACTCGGTCCAATCTGTTGTGTTTTAATGGGTAGGGAGAATTGATAAACCACATAATGTACAACAGCGCTAGTCATGAACTGGTTGTTTGTCCAGGAACATAGTTTCTTAGATGTAAAACAATACAAGTCTATGATTGTTATTCATTACTTACTAAGCTTTATCAAACCTATCATGTTCGTCTACTTCATGTTAGAGTAACAGTGAATAAGTGTGCTGGTATTATGGAGGGACAGCAACAGTGAAGATAAAGAGCTGCAGTAGATATATTTGTGTAACTACCACCAAGGACTTTAATGATCCATTTGTCTGAAGTACATTGCGTGTGACATCTTAATAAGATGATCAATATTTCTAAAAGCACAATGCAGTGATCACCACAGAGAAATTATTCAGTAATATTACTTAAATGATTATCTTTCTACTTCTTGAAAGCCATTGAAATAGACTTGTCATAAAACATTAAAGTACTGCTTTACCTTACCTCCAGGATCAAACTCCTTTTCCTTTTCCTTTTCTGCTCTACTTAGAGAGACAGTGTTATTTTTAAATACAGGAAGAGGAGGGTGGGAGGTGCAATTTGGCAGCAAAGGTGTGAAGATGTATAATTAATGTTAATTTTTCTATGATTATTTTTCAATGATTTATATAAATGTATTTTCTAAAGTGTTTCTTAAGTGAATATGTGTACCAGACTAGAGAGAGGAATGCTTTCAAGTACGAACTTGCTTCCTGATTAAGACAGCTTCACACAATTATAAGACACAGTATGCTTTATATAGATATGAATACAGTGTGATATAAGATTTAATAATTTGCAAAATCTCTTCTTGTGTCCCCTTCTTGTGCAGTAAAATCAGGTCATTTCTGTGGACCAAGAGAAGGATTGGTCAAATTCTCTCTATAATGACAATTATGGAAGTTACTTATGACTTATTTTTACTATATACTGTATATATAGACAACTCAATATAAGTCCTATCAATAGATCATAAATGTTTCACAAATGTTTGTGTGTATATATATATATATATATATATATATATATATATATATATATATATATATATATATTCACAATAGAACATAAACAACATACGTTGAAACAGATGTTGAAAACAAATGTTGAAAATGTTGAAACTTGAAAATGTATAAATATTAGCTCATTTTGAATTTGATGGCAACAACACATCTCAAAAAAGTTGTAATGGGGGCAACAAAAAGCTGAAAAAATTATTCAAATCAAAAACAAATAAGTCAAAACTGGATTTGTTTGATATTCAGACCCTCGTGTGCTTCTGCATTAAAAACAGGCATGATTCTCCACTGGACATCACTGCATGGGCTCAGAACAACTTCCAGAAATTACTGTCGGTGAACACAGTTCACTCTGTGATCCACAAATATTAGTTAAAGCTGTATGATGCAAAGAAGACATATGTGAACACGATCATGAAGCACTGCCGTGTTCTCTGTGCCAAAGCTCATTTAAAATGGTCTGAGGTGAAATGAACTGTTCTTTGGTCAGATTTGACATTCTTTGTGAAAATCATGGACACCGTGTCCTGCAGATTAAAGAGGAGAGAGCTTGTTATCAACGCACAGTTCAAAAGCCTGCATCTCTGATGGTATGGGGGTGCATTAGTGCCTATTGTTTGGGCAGTTTACACATCTGGAAAAGCATCATCAATGCTTTTTGCTACAGCGGATCATTGTCTGCATGTTGATTTGGCACAGTTTTTATGCCGGATGCCCTTCCTGATGCAACCCTCCCGAATTTCTGCCGGGCTTGGACCGGCACTGCACAGCTTGGGAGGGGAATGGGTGTTAGGGGTTCAGTGTCCTGCCCAGAGACACTTTGACATATAGCCGGGACCGGAGATCGAAACACTGACCCTGTGGTCCGAGGACGACTGCCTTTACCAACTGAGCTACATAAAACAAATAATCCAGCAACAACTGCCCAGGACTGTTGAGCAAATAGAATCCTGCATCAGACCAGAATGGGACAACATTCATCTCCTAACACTCCAGCAACTGGTCTCTTCACTTCCCAGACATTTACAGACAGTTGTTAAATGAAGAGGGGAAGCTACACAATGGTAAACATTACACTGTTACAACTTTTCTGAATTGGGTTGAATATATTTATTTTAGTAAACAAATTGTCTTTACCACACAATTAGAAACCCTTTGCTATCATTTTTCTGTATGCTGTATATAAGAGTTCGTTCTTCATTTAAGATAAGAAGTGAAGCTCTTGGAGCCATTCTGGAGTCAGCACAAAGACTGAGGCAGCTCCCAGCATTAATGTTATATTGTAAATGTTTGGGTTGGGGGTAGGCACTGAATTCAACACTAAGCTTTATCACGGTTAGCATTGTTATTACTGTGAAACTTAAAAAATTAATATAAACTAAAAAGTTTCCATCATCAATGCTTTTCAAACTACAAATAAATAATAAATAAATAAAATTCTCTAAAGTATTTCACATCTCAAACAATGCATGCTGGAAACTCTTCTTGTTTAGTTTCTTTAAAAGTCACCGTCAGAAAGTTAGAAAAACATATATAATATTAACATAAGCTCTGACAATAAAGTCAATGATGTTAGTAAAGCCAAAAATCTGCTCAGTATTGTATACTAAAGTAAGTAATACATTTAAATATACACTTTTGTAGATACACTTTTTTTTCACATCAGGCTACAATAGTCCTTGTATTCACACCACTGAAAATATGAAATTCTTCCATGTAGACCTACTCTATACTTACAGTATTTAACGTGTTTTCGCACATCTTTAACTTGTTTGTAAAGCCTTGGTCCTCTGTGTGAGAAGAGTTATTTAATCACCAAGGCAACTATTTTATTCTAGTCAATCTGGGTAAGTGTCCTTGAAGTCAAGATAGACTCAATGGCTCTATGATTCTCTTTGTGATTTCAGCAACCCCAAAAACTTCTTCTTCTCTTTTATTATTTTCAAAAATCTTTACTTCTGTCTCTTTAAAACCTCATAACGCTCCTCTCAACCATCATTTATTTTCCTGTGCAAGAAATTTTTTGCAACATCTTTACTGGATTTCTTCTTTCTTGCAACACTGGATTGATTCAGGATGTCTTGGTAATGTTGCACTTGGGAAAACACATCAGTTGGTCCAGCTCCCCCTTTCTACATTTGTGAGACATATGAAGAGACTTTTTTTAGCTAAATGTTTGCCGTTGTTACGCTGTTGGGTGTACGCAATAGGTTGGGTGGGTATTTAGGCATTTGACAACTATTGTGCACATGCACAACAATTACAAAACAGGAACTGCAATGTTTTTGATGCATGATACAACAGAAAAAGTCACTGTTCTCATTTTCAATGACTAATCTACAAAAGAAGCTTTTGTAGACAACTCTACTTCAGGACTGCTGTATCATCACTATAGGAAATTAAAGTATGCTTAAATCTGCCTAGAGCAGGCCTTAAAAAAGTCCCACGAAGTGCAAGGATGTGACTAATGGGAGAGGCCACCAAGACACCTATGAGTCCTCTACAGGAGTTACAAGCTACAGCAGCTCAGTTCACAGACTTTGGGATGTAAAAAAGTTACTTTTTATATTTGCAGATATGAAACATCCATGGATTAAAAATTTTACATTTTAGAAAAGGTAAACATAAAAAGTGTCTCAATTCGGGGGCTGCATCTTTCAAATGCTGCGTTTAAAGACCAGTTGCATTACATTGTTGTCCCAAAGCTGCCCCATTTCAAAGGCTCCATCAAATGCTGAAAAATAAACCTTGAAAAAAAAAGATACTGAATGGTATAAAACATACACAAAAAGGGTGCAAGTGCCTTCTGCCATGCGACGGGTTGCTGACCCAGAGAGCAGCAGGTGCTCAGACTGAAGCAGGAGGAAAATGTCACTGATATGGGTGATATGTCGGTCTGAAATCCAAATGCAACTGCAGCCAAACACACGCTATAAATGTCTTATCAGAGAGAACAATCGGCATAGTGCTGTAGCAGCTCGCTCAACATAGAGTTAATTCAACACATATCATGGTGATAAAAGGTCAGACTGTGCTCTCTTTATCTTTTAAACAAATTCAGTTCAAAAGAAGAGTTCAGTGGACTCAAATAAAACAATGTCAAGAGGTAATTTAAAATAAAACCAAATAAAACAAAGTGGCAAATTTGTCTTGTCTGCAACAAAATTCTGAATTCAATTCAACTATGCTTAACTAAACACTGTAAATGAAGACATTAGAACAAGAAGAATGTCCCCATCCCAAATTAGCAAAATGCAGTTTCACTCAATGTTGTCAACCTGAAAGCTCGGACACATTCTGTGTATGTAAAAAAAAAAAAAAAGAATCGAGCGAAAATTCAAAAGTAAATGGGACATTTTTCATTTGAAAAATCCTATTTTCAATTTCCCTTCATAACATACAGCCTGCTAGAAATTAACAAAGACAACAGCACTAAAAAAACGCATCACTCTTTATCTAACTAGCAACATACTGCCCAGCAGAGCAGAACACCAGCAGAAAGAGGAAGTTTAGAGGTGTTTATTGCCTAAAGAAGCAAGCCAATAAACTGATAGGATTCTGTGGATTTCTATGGGCAGGGTTATGGGTAATTTGTCACTTTGTTTATCTGAGTGAATACTACACAGTACAGTGACGCACTGAACAGTGGTCAGTTCACATGCCTTCATGTCAGTAGCCAGTCTGTTGCAGGTGAGAGCATCATCTGTATGAGCTACGCTGTTGGATGAGAACTACTCAGTCTCTTAAAAATTATGTTCCTATACAATTAATGGCAAATGCAATTACATCCTGAGCAACGTAATCACAACCACATTTCATTTCCTGTGAACATAATGAGAATATGTTGACTTGTATGGCGAGCTGCAAATACAGTTTTACTGCTGTAAAATATCGTGTTTTCTTCTCTACTGAAATATGTTCTTCAGTACAATGCCCAGTCTAAGTGACTATAGCATTATATAAGCATTTTATGATTGTGTCTAGACAATTACATGTACAGAAGCTAGTAAAAAAGATTGAGGACTGGCTTAATAGTGGAATATGCCATGTACGATCTGTCTCCAACCCTAACGTTAGTGGTTTATAGACATTAATCAGACAAAGGACTCAGGAATCATTCTTGGGTCTGTGGCTTGACAGTCCTGCACTTTGTAAACCCCCCCCTCCAAGCCACCTTCTTCACTCCCCTTTCCCTTGATAAAAGTACAGTTTTTTTGATTTAAAAAATCGGTTGCTTTGGAATACAATGATTAACTTATGTGCTAGAAAAACGCGACCGTATTTGTGGTGTACTTGTGTAGAAATGTAAATTTCGTGAGACAGGGTTGAAGAAAACAAAGATTCATAACTCAGAAAGAAGGTAAAAACTACTCACTCATATTACTGTACAGTGCACACTATGTGGAGCTCTACAATTTGCATATTTTCACACATCAGTGTATCTATAGTTGTAAGCCATTTATTTGCAGCAGTGAGGGTTCATTGTTCCAGGTAAGTAATTCACATTTTGGTTGGGCTCTCTTGGCTTTTCTTTTTAACAAAACGTTTTCTGCAGTGTCTTTTATATCCACCTGTTCACTTTGAACCTTTAAGACAACATTTGATTAATGGAGGACTGTGTGAGGATGTGTCGTGTAATTACACAGCATGGGTTTCAGCCTGCTGTACATTTGCAAACTAATTATCACTGTATCACAATACTGTATATGACAATGAATCTGTGAAAATTGTAAAAAAAAAACAAACAAACATGAAATTACTACGTTTTTCATCATGTATCAGCAAAAAAGTGTGTGATCAGCGTGCATTTTGTGTTTGCTTTCCAAATTGTCAAATTAGGATGATTTATAATTTATCAGTAAGTTTCCACGTTTTTTGTATTCATTCCCAGTGGGTTGACTCGACACATAACAGCTCATTTGAGTGGGAGTGGAAAAGAACCCCTGTCTGTTCAGCATCTGTCTAATGCACAATTCAAAAGAGGGTTAGTACTGTAGCAGCAGATCACACAGTGAAGCTCAATGTCTTCTTAATTTCCTATTTGCAGATGCATATCCCATTTATAAAGAATTAGAAACTGAAATATAGATTATTTAAAAAATTAATATTTCACATTTCACACCTTGTATTTTACATTTTAAAATTGCAAATTCAAAGTTACAATTTAAAGCGAAAAGCTTAAAATTCATGTTTTTTTAGCATAATTTCTTTTTACTTACCAAAATATCAATACCTCATTTTTCAGTTTCAAATTTTAACTTTTCATGTAAAATTTCATCTTTGAAATAAAAACATTTAGCTCCTAGTTGTCTCCATGTAACACCACTCACTGTGGTGTTACATGCCTCAAAAATGGCCACATTCCAACACACAAGTTGGAAGAAGACAGGGTAAAAAAAAGCTTAGCAAAGCTGTTCATCGCAGGGTAATGCTAATGGTTTATTCCAATATCTACTTTCAACTTTTCCTCTTTGTAAACTTTATTTGCAGCCCCTCCAGCAACAGTTCAGCCCCTTTTGCACTTGAATGAAGCCTGTTTCTTTAAGAAACACAAAGTAGATCTTCAAATGAAAAAAGTTCACGCCTAATTAAACAACTCTTTTAAGGACATCAGATTAAATAAAATACTTTTTTTTAATACATTTTATTCTAAATAAAATCAATTTTATTCAAAAATGAAATTAGGTCCTTCTCCTCAAAGATCTTATGAATTAAACAACTTCTTCATAGTGTGAAATCCAATGAAGCATTGAGATTGAAACATGGATGGCAAGCCACAGATATGGTCCTTTTATACGAAGATATTAAAAACCGGGTGAAGGGTGGTAGCAGATAAGAAATGGATGCACACACACACATGCACTGCCCTGAGATGGTTTCAGCCACAGGCAGTAGCATCTCCGTCTTCCCACCGAGTCTAATCTCTGCTCTGATTGGCTGACCGGATCATTTATCTTTGATGGGATCGTTGTGATAAAGCTGTCCTTTAAGTAGACTCTGATGACTTGTGAAACTTTTACCATTTTCTTTTATCTCTTTCATCATCCCACGTCTAGTTATCTGTTGGCCCTGTTCACTAATGTTAGTATAAAAAGTGTTTTGAAGGCCAGGCTGCTATTTAACATAACAATCTAAAACCTAAATTAACCTATTGATTAATTTTTTAGAAAATCTATATGAATTCTGTGTCAAGCAACATAGAACTAACAATCAAATTTAAATCCTCAAACATCAAATTTAAATCCTCAAACATTTAAAGGAGCCCTCATTGGTTGCTGCATTTCCATTCTCTCTAAAGAACTTACAGAGGATTGCGTTGGACATCAAATCATTTTCAAAGGTCTGGCCTCGTTCTGCCATTCTATGCTCCTCTCCATTAACTATAAAGGTAAGCTGACTTCTTATCTTTCTTTATCTATACCTGTCCACCACCTCTCAACACTAACAGTAAAACAATCAGCTGAATTTCTGTACACACTAAGTCGATGGCAGCCTTTGAGTCATATGATGCCTTACGTGCCTTCTACAAATGTGCATCTAGTAACAACAGTTAACAGCACTTCATGTGTTTGCTACAGTATTTCTTTTAGCAGCATGCATTCACTTTATCTCCACCAACTGGTCGCATGATTTCAAGATTGGGGAGGTGACATCACACAATCCCAGCATTCAGTGTAAATGAAAACCCCAACATTTTGACATGACTAGTAATGCAGCATGAATGACTTACCTGTATTAAAAATGTCATGACACTTGCATGATATCTGCAACCAAAGAAAGGAGAGATAATTGTTATCATAAAGGCATTATTTTGTTTATGAGGTAGTTCCTTAAGGTATCTGCAGAATCCTCAGAGACTCTTAAAACCCAAAACCAAACTTTTTGATCCATTTCGTGAGCATTAAAACTTCTGAAATTGTCTGATTTGTTTTAAAATACATCAGCAGTGCCATCACCCACTACAGTTTTAGGAACTAGGTCCGATTCATTTGTGAAGCTTTGGAGTCTTTTTGAAGGAAAAATTGATGAACTCATTGGCAACAATGGACCAGAATAATTTATAATCCAGATGATACAATGACTTTATGAGGATTAGGGACGTACCTTCAGAATTCAGATCAGTGCTATCAAAAAAAATCTGGGTTTATTATGTGCTTCAGTGTATTAATTTAATGTTCATCAGCATCCCTGTGACTCCAATGTGAGGTCTACAGGGCCTGTAATTCCTTGTGGCTGAGTCAGTATTTCTGAAAAGAACTCATAAAAGCACAGAAACAGGGAAAATTCAATGCATTTGCAATAATGAGTGCGTAATTAACTCTGGTGGCTTGAAATTGTAACTACCTGTTACGAAGATAGCGTAAAAAAAACTAGTCACGTGATGTTAGGATGTCTGTAGAATCTGATTGACCACAATGGTCACCCTTTTAAAGCATACAATTTTATTTTAATACAGATGAAATTGATTAAAAGCATGCTCTAAAAGAAATTCCCTAAGACACCTGAATTTATCTGCTGAGTCTCATGGCACTCATAATTCATATCACTAATACACCACAGAAAATTATGAACAGCTTCAGACAATAAATGAACAAATAAACAAACAAAAACAGATGCACAGTCCTTAGTTTTTTGCAATGTCTTGTTGTGCAGGGGTGAGATAAGATGTAATATGTAATGTCTCAGCACGATGAGACACACTGATGTGACACAAAATGAGCATGTTGCACTGGTTGGACAGGTTTCCATGCTGTTCCTTCAGGTACAGCTTCAGATCCCTGCAGCCCCCTGCTACATCCTGCCAAATGTCGACAAACACTACACACTTTGAAGAGATTTGGCCCTAATTAAGCACTTCTACTGTATGCAGGCAACTTTGCAAAATATTTTAGAGAATCCAACTATCAGATTGTTTTTTTTTCCCTTTGTGGTTTTCTCACAGCAGTTCCCTCATCTGGAAAATTTGGGCTGGGAGAGGACGGTAACTTTGGGTTTAATTAGTTGAACTAAACTTGATGAGATCTTGCGGTGTGCATTCAAGCTAAGATAAAACCAGGAGAGAGATGAGTTTCTCCCTCACTGTGAGCTGTCCTCATTAAAACACATCTGATGGTTGTCTGCAGAAGATTAAACGAAAAACGCCATGAGGTGCCCTTATTATAAATACTGAACTCTGCTGATTACAAACAATTGCCTTCATCATTCTTTACCAAGTAGGTTGTTTGATAAAAGTCCATTGAGTTGACTTGCATCAATGATGTGGGATGTTACAAATCTTGTTTGTAGTGGGTGGGGAACTGATGTAGCGGCAGTGCAGCAATGCTTCTTTGATGTTACATCTGTAGTCATTGTCTACTGCAGGAGTCAAAAAGGCAGAAAGTGAAGCTGTCATTCATGTTAACTCGTTCAGTGACGAGTCCACACGGACAGAGTCAGGTAAAGTGTAGGCAGTTCCAGTAGTTTGATACTGTGAGTCAGCCCTCTGTGATTTTCAGTTGTCGTGAAACGTGAGGACACCTGGTGGCTCAGTCAGCTGAGACGTGAACTGTGAAAGGCAGCTTCTGTGTGTGATCGTATGGAGGGAAACAATCATGGAGGGTCGAAGAGTGTAATAAATAAAAATGGAACAATTTCAACACTTCATCTTTTTGTTACTAGGGTGATGCTGTCATCATATTTTGTCAGCCAATACCTATATGAATGAACTTATCACTTATTTATGTTATCTTAGTTAATTTTTGTTGTTTGGAAAATCAAATGTCGGCAAAACATTTCCGAAACCTTTGTGCTCAGTGTGAAACAGAACACGGTTACCAAATATGGTACAGCCATAGAACAAAGGTCTGAGGAAAAACAGGACCTCAGCCTGAAGTAAGCAATAAGACCCTTATATATATTTATACATAACCTGAATTTGTCTGTCATGTTTATTTCAGCAACATCTTGTTGTCATCATAGAATCGATTGTAAATCTGTGAACTTATTACCTACATTTTTTCACTTAATGCATTTTGGACGGATGGTTTAGCATCCAGTTTTTGTACAGTAAGAAGATGTTTTTAGACACACATGTTAAATACAACCCTCTGACCAATACCCAAACATAAAGCGTGTACCTCCCACAGCATAACTAGGAGCAATTTGTGGAAAAACCTGTAACCACTAACTGTCTGAATTTCTTAATACAGCCATGGCCTGTTGTGATAATTGCAGCTGAAGTGACACTAAAATTACCCTGAAAAGAGACATCATTCTCTGTCTCATTAAGGAGATCTCTACACAGACAGTGTGTAGAAATGTCTTCCAAAAGAAACGGAACACAGTTACCAAGTATGGCACAGACAAAAAGGAGCTCTGACTTAGTCATAATTTAGAAGTTACAAAATTCAGCTGCCAAGAAGCCATCAGGTGAGTGGTGATGGCACACAGATCCATGGAGAAGTCACTCCAGCAGAGTCCCACCTCGTCTTCGTCAGACTTCAGAATAGAATATCTTTCATGAATCTTTTTGTTCAATATTAATTCACAAACACGGATGTCTTCCCATGTGAATGTATACACAGTCAACATGCTCTAAATGACTTTATGAATCTTAATGTATGTGTATATCTCTTTATGCTAATACAATGTGTTTTGTGTGTGTAGAGTTTTCAATGCTTGGCCATCAAGACTACAAGTTACTAGAAACAAAGGTTCCTGCTTTATCTTTCTATCAGATGTGAGTTCTATGGCCTTGTGGATAATTTAACTAAATTAAATTATAATATTTTTCTGCCTTTCAAGGTTTGGACTTAACAGGCAGCAGAATGAAATATTAATTTCAATCATGCTGATAATTCACTCTCAAATAGCCAAGGACAGTGTGACCAAACGCTTGTGCTCACATTTTGCGCTGTCACCTGTCTGTCTGTGTACGTACCTTTTTTGAACACGACAGAAATTCAATACGTACATGAAGCATAGCCCCTGTCGAAAACATGATCTGATTAAATTTGGAGCACCTTGCTGCATAGATTTACATGTTAATGTGCAGAAAATAATTTTCCTGAAACTTCTCAATGCTGTAAGATAGAGTTTGTAATGACCTTTCTGAGTACGTTGACATAAACATTTAGCTTAATTAATGAATTCAGTAGTGTAACTCATTATTTTGAATATACAGTTTCATGGTGATTATGATGAGATGTCAGTTTAAAAGCCTCTTGTTTTATTCATAGCCTTTGGGGAAAAAAAGGTGTGTAAATATGCAAAGGTGACCATTGAATAATTAATTCATAATACAAATAATGACTCATCAGGTTGTTTTTAACTTTGTTTTCTAATCTGCTGTGTTGATTTCTCATTATAATCATGTTCACTGCCTGCTCTAGAGCCCCAAGTGTGAAACATGAATCAAATTTTAATATTAGAATCTTTCTCAAAATGAGACCCCAGGTGCCACATTTTCTCGAGCTGCTGATAGCTCACAGGATTACAGTGTGTGCTCATCCTCCTTCATCCTTTTTCCATTTCTGTTTCTCTCTTTGATGGTGCTGCAGTAATGTTGGAGTAGTCATTCCCCTTTTCTACTCTTGTTAGGTAAGATATTTTACATTTCCTTTCATTATGGCCCATCCATTCTAATTCTCCCTGCTTCATGTGTAGGTATAAAAAACATATATAGAATGAAAAAGAAAATAGAGTTAACAGGTGGTGATGAGCAAAGGAGAAAGAGGAGACAGATATGTTGGGGAGTTGATCTGGTGCTGGCTGGCTGCCAAGAACTAAGGAGTAAAGAACCAAGGGATGGAGTAGATCTGGGGAGCTGAATGGAGTTGTGCAGAGCAGATTGGGTATTAATGTTGAGAGGAAAAACAGAACTGGCAATAGATGGAGAGATGAGGGGATTGGAGGTTAAGAGAGGAGAGATTGAGGAGGTAAAGCAGATGAGGCTGAGGGGAATAGAAAGGAGGAGAAGTGATAGCATGATGCAATAGGAAAGGAGGGATGGGAGGAAGCAGACAGATTTGGGTTACGTTCACAGCAAGCATTAGCAACTTGGAGGAAAAAATAAGTGAAATACACAACACTTAACATTTTAAGAGCTATCAACAACCTTTAAAACGTACTGCTGGTCAGTGCAAACAGAGTTTTACACACAGCTCATAGCTGTAAAGTTCACCCTATATAACAATGATGCACTGCACAGATACAGGAATGCAGTCATTACTAGAGAGAACAACTGACTGGACTGAGTGGCTGTTTTTGCAAGTTTGAATGAAACAACAACAACAACATGAACAACAACAACAACAATAATAAAAATAAAGGGGCAGGAGATGGACAATGGAGTTTAATTTATCTGATAACATCTGGCTGCTGTACCCAAAAAACTGATGAGAGCAGGAAGAGAGCAGAAAAACCATGAAATGCCATGTTGCCAAATTATATTACTGAACACTGTTAAGTTAGGGCATCACTGTCTAGACAGTCATAAATGTTTTTAAGTGACTTTTGCATCACTTTCACAAACTCAGATCTGGTGTTTTTTTAAACAACGTATTCTGCTCCTTAGCTTATACTACTATAGTAGCTAACGACTCACCTCTTCATGCTTGATGACTGTGCTGTTGAGCTTTGTGGCCAGAATTCCACCATTGATGCTGGCCGCACATTGTCCCCCGCATACTCTGCTACAAGCTGACAATGGGGGTTATGCTCCAACATTTGCAGCTCTATGCATTGCATAATGTATGGCAATGTTTGTATTTCTCATCTGAATCCAGATCAGTGAGTTGTGTACAGCAAGGGGACCTAAACTTTGGTTACATCTTAAAAGCTGAAACTTCACTTGTTGTTAGCATTACACAATAGTGTCATGTTGAAAGTACTTTTGACCACTTTGAGAAGAAATTTTACGTAGTCGTTAAATGTAGTTATGTCAACTGTTTATTTATATTTACTGTAAATTTATGTAAATTGAGTAAATTATAAAAAGGTTTAAAATATTACTACTAAATGCTGATAAATAAAACTTAAGAAACTGCCTTAAGTATATTGCTTGCAGTCAGAAAGGCAATTAATATAACTGTTATAACCGATAACTACCATGAAATTATTATCTAATGCAAATAAAGTTAATGTTTTTAGACTGCACAAGACCCTCTGAAAGTGTTCTGTTCTTTGTACTGTACATTTTTACTCCAAAATATTCAGATGTAATTACTAGTAATTTTTAAAACAATTGTGACCTATTTTTAGGGGTGAAGATGATCATTTTTATCTTGCAATAGAAAATACTGTACTCTACTGTGTAGTGTCTTACCATACTGTGGTCATGGCACTTTTAATTTCTTCATATCTTAAATGATGTGGTTTTTGACCTGAAGTAGTTTATTAAAGTTCGGTTAAATGTGATTCCTTGAGATGTATATATTATTCACATCAACAGAGCTCGTAGGATTCAGGCATTGGGCAGCTGTAGCTCAGAGAGATGTCGTTCACAAATAGTGAGGCCTGGTTCCAGCGCCAGTTCAGTGACCTCATGGAGTCACTGAACCTCAGCAACTTGCTTGGCAGTTGTCATTGTGTATGTGTGCATGTGTGAGAGATACAGAGAGAGAGACAGAGAGAGAGAGAGATAGAAAATGAGAATAAGAAAAATGTTTTGGGTAAAAAAACATTATACTTTACCAGATTATTTAGTATGTTAACTTATCATAACTATAGAAATCAAATTGAATGCAACTTAATTATCTCCAACCATGTTAAGCAAATTTGATGCAATTGTGTGATTTAGTATTTAATCAAGGCGGTTGTGTTACATTTACTTAACACCATTTAGTATTTTCATTTTACTCAACTACACTTCAGAGGGAAATACTGTGCTTTTTACCCACTATCGTTGCTTGAAGATGCACACATTTTTATTTACAAAAATCTAATCTGTAAATAAATAGAGGGGGACTGGTGACTCAGTGGTAGAGCATTGGGTTGGGATGCTAAAAGCTGCAGGGCACAAATCCCCCCCCCCCACCAGGCGTGGCCCTGAGCCTGGATAAAGTGGGAGAGTTGTGGCAGGAAGGGCATCCGGGGTAAAATATTCAGGCCAAATCAACATGCGGAAGACATTCGGCTGTGGCGACCCCTGAGGAGATGAGCTGAAAGCCATTGATCTATTTAACATCATTTAGTAGTAACAAACTATCTGACCTTTTCCATTTTACTTTAATCAATTGTATTAACCCAGTTTAATCACAACAGTTCATGTCTCAGAGTGTATACATGGTGTTGTAAAACTGGTCAACCATAAGCTGACGGGTGGAGAAGTAGAGATGGAGAAAAACAAACAGAAAAAGCAGCCTAAAAAAAACTCATCCATTTTTGTTTTATTTTATTAGAAAATATCCACACACCATAAAAATTACATGTACAAAACTATAGGATTTGAAATTGCTTTATGTACACATACAAAATATAAAGCCCAACGAAAAAGGTGGGGAACACAGGAGGGAAAAGGTGAAGACAAAACATTTGTGTTTCTTGGGGGAGTGTGTTTCTTCTGGTATGGGTCAAAGGTTAGAGGTTCTCTGTCTACTTTGTCTTCTACCACCTTACATCTCTGCAGGGATCTGTAACCATCATAATGATGATGTGGACACCAGGGAATGGCAGCAAGTGCAATTACGTGTACACACACATGAACAGTATGGCACCTGTGTAGCACATACCCTCTTTACAGTAATCAGCATAATGTCTAAACATAAGAATGATGACAGGGATGCTTGTTTTGAGCATTTGTGCTATTCCGGTGATTAATAAGAGATATCTGAATATGTAACCCTTTACAAATAGAACATTAAGTGAGAAGAAACCTGTTATCCTTCATTCTGTGTGTGCACGTAAACACACTCGTGGTAACACACTGGTGGTGATATTGAAGATGTGCAGAGAAGCTGGATGACTACCACCAAGCTGTAAACAATGCTGGTGGTACAGTCATATACAGTGTTTTTAAATAGTTTTTTTTTTTTATGTAGAGCTCTCTACCTGTGAACTTTTTTGATGGTCATAATGGTGCATACGCTTTGATTCAGTGCTGACTGACATGGTTTGGCTAACTGACTTTTTCCCACACAGGTTTAGTTGTTTTTCTTGACTTCAGACATGGGGCTTTCCTCCTGATCGCTTGGTCTGAGAGAGAGACAGAGAGAGAGAAAACAGAGAGACATCACTTTGTAGTAGAATCAAAAACATAAAACTTGTGTACTTGTGTTAGTGGTATCTAATGAGATACAGTTGTAAAAGGTAAAAATTATCTCTGAAGATTTCAATGGGCTTTTCCAAAACCCTTTAGCTACAGCAGCACCATATTTTCAGCCTGAGGCAAAAAAGATGTTTAGCCGGAAGAAATATGTTGTTTTTTCTGGGTAACACTTGTGGTGTGTATGTCACTGGCACAGCATTGCCATCATGCGTGTGTGTGTTTTTGACTTTTAAACAAAGCCACAGGGCCTGTTTTTTTGCTGTGTCATCTACAATCTACAAGTTAACAATCCTGACTAACTCAAGTCATATCATCTGCTATCATGCTAAATTGTAAGGGTTATTATTATTATTATTAATTTGTTTTTTTAGAGAAACTCTCTCAGAAATCAAATAAAGCTCAATTTCTAAATTACAATTGTACCCCAGCTGATTGTGGCAAGTGCTAAAAAGCCCTGAATCCATACAGCACCACAACATGAATAGGCTTTAAATTTCCTTATTCAAACTAATTATTATATTAATTTTGTTAAGTTATTATAGATTTATAGGATGAATGTGAAGGAAGGCAAATGGCTGACCCATCATCCTCCTTGTTAATCTTGAACAAACTTCCTTCTTTCCTCATTAGTAGTGTAGTGTAAGCATCTTAAAATGATTAGCTGTCACATTGTAAGTAGTTCTCTTGGGAGAAACCTGAAGCTATTATCCAAGAGCTCACTTAGTGGTTGGCAATACCTGTAGATACGTGTATATAATAGGACAAAGTGGCAAATTATTTACTTTTTCCATTTAATGGTAAACAAAAAAAGTAATTTTGATAAACACTGAAATATCGACACTATGCAAGTAATAATGTGAATATTGCTGTTTCAGAAGTCAGTTACATCTACAGCTACTTGTGTTTGCATGAATGATTTAACAAAGTTGCATTCCTAGTCATACATGTGTATTTACTTGTACTGTACATGGTAAATATCTCTGCAAGTGGAAAAATCCCCACACTTTATAAGCTCCCCAGCTCTGGGAACATGGAAAAATATCTTATTTTGACTAACCAGGCAAACTTTTAATTATCTGCAGCTCCAGCTATTCATCATTTTTTATCAGAAGAGTCTTTATGTGCACATGTCGATGATTGACAGTAACTGTTATTAATTTCTCTAACTCATCCCAGACTCTTCATTAATACAAATTAACAGTCCTATTTTGATCTACAGTTGCTTTAGAGAGACCACTTCACATTTTTTAGTTTTACTATGTTGCAGATTTAATTTTAAATGGATCAAATTGTCACCAATCTACACTCAGTGAGAGATTTCAAGTCTTTGATTTTTAATAAATATTTTTTAAAAATAACTATGGACATAAACATCTAAAACACAATTTCAACTTATGATTTTTTGTTACTGAATATGGTTTGAGGGGCAAAAATGGCAGTTTCATAGCTTGAACACAAAGTGTCCAAAAAATGCAACCAAGCCACTGTATATGTAACTCTGTTTCTTAAAAATGTAATTTCTAAACAACTTAACGCAAATACGCAACTCATTTAAACCTATGTTAAAAACAATACAAATATAACAAATGGCATCAAAATCAAAAAGGTTTTTTTTTTTGTAAAAAAAGTTACATTTCAGTTTTATTTTTTTGCTTCTTCAAATGAAATACAATCATAAATAAATGTCACGAAAAGCACAGTCACAATCTCTTACTGTATGTCTTTATTGAATCTATTAAATATACAGTAGTGGTGGGAAAACTCATGTTAACACTACACTTCTGATGTCATTAAATGTAAACTAGAGTCGTGTATTAGAATACCTGCACTCTAATCAATGAAACAATAATGGGAGTCTCAGAAACAGACCCTGTATTGGAAAAGGTGTCTGAACTGATGGAGGAGGTTGAGCACTACCAACTAGATTCTTTTCTGAAGTTGGATTATACTAGACTTCTGTGCCAGAGTGTGCTCCAATTATCGGGGTATCACACTGCTTGGACTACCTGGAAAAGCCTATGCCAGGGTACTGGAAAGGAGCCATATTGTCATATTGACATATTATCTAACCTCAGATCCAGGAGGGATAGTGCAGATTCTGTCCTGGCTTTGGAACCTTGGACCAACTATTTACCCTTGAAAACTACAGGAGGGGTCGTAGAAGTATGCCCATCCAGTCTACATGTGTGTTTTTTAAACTACAACAAGGCTTATGTCTGTGAGCCCTCGGGGGCGGTTTGTAGGGGGGGTATTCCGGGGTTATTGGGTGCAAGGGCTAGTGAAGGGGTTTAGGTGTCTCATGAGTGGGGGTAAAATGGAACGTGGGACTGACAGGCAGAGTCATTAAGCATCAGCAATCAGAAGACACTGTACTGTACCAAACCGTTGTGACAAACCAGAGGCTACGCTGCAAGACAGAGGCCTTACTTACAGTCATGAGCTCTGGGTAATGACCAAAACAATAAGTTTGTGAATAAAAGTGGCCAAAAATCTTTTGCAGGATGACAAGGATCAGCCTTAGAGGTAGGGTGTGTAGCTCAGACACCCGGAGGTAGCATGGAGTACAGCAGCTGTATCTTCATGGCAAAAGGAGCTAGCTGAAATGGTTAGGGCATATATATCTCATCTGGCCCAGAAACGCCTCAGTAGCTGCAAATCACTGCTGGTAAGAGGGGTGTCTAAAAAGCCTTGTTAAACCTTCTGCCACTGCAACATGGCTCTGGATAAGCAGAAGATAATGTTTGGATGGACAGTCCACAGTTAGACATATTATCTATAAATGGAGACACTAGAGGGACCGAGAACATTCTAATATGGCTGACCTGAAGCCATTTTAAAGAATGATCCAAAATTCCTCCTGAATGTTGTGCTTCTTGAGTTTATTGCTGCCAAAGGTGGAAAACCAGACATTAAAACAATGTTCCCATTATGTTGTGTTTTCAAAAAAGACTTTTACTACTTTTACTTGCGACTAAATATGCATTTTAGTTTGCAAATATTTGCATTCAGATTACATGTCTAACTTTTTTAGAAATTAAGTTTGTATTTCTTTGAGGCTGAATACCCAATGTGAGTACAAATGGACTGACAGGGGCCTCTATTATGGTCTTGCAGTTGACAATCGCTGTGAGCAAGCCTTTGTTTTACAATGAGGCAGGTTATTAACTGTGGAATTTGGTCCCATTTAATAAGTGATTCATGACAGAACGATTAATTGGTCGTTGTTACTGATAATAGCCCACCTACCTCTTCCACCTCCAATGTAACGCACTGTACAGTGATGTAATTGCAGTACATCAACACTTAAACTTGATCTACACAGTTTGAACTGACTGACAAACACTGACAGTCACGAATAGATGCACTCTGACTGTCAGTGACAATATTGGTCTCAGTGCCCACACAGTGTCCCACACTTTAAGTCTAAAGCAGTTTCAACAAAAAAAAAATGTAATCATGGTGGAACTTCACACTGATGATTATTTAAAAGCAGCACAATGCTATCTGGCCAATGAGAAAATCACACTGCGGGTTTAAAGCTAAAGTATAGGCACTGCTTGGATGTCCTCCAGCAGCTAATGTAAATTTAAAATTTTAATATATAAATTAATTCTGCATTTAGCAGTTATTCAACAACACAATACATTATTGAACATTTAATGCAAATAACCCTGCATCATGTTTCCATCTAAATCAGAAGCCTTCATTCATAAACCCATTTAAAAAAACCTTCATGTCTTGTTTAGATGGGTTATCTTGCTGCACCACAATCATGTAATAAATTAGGCATTGAGCAGCAAATAAAACCCACTAACTCTGGGGCTTTGTTCAACCTGACATTTCAAAACAAAACCTTGTTTTTCAATGCTAAACCTCCCTCTTTTACCCCTGACACTTTTGTTTGTGCAAAGCTTTGAATCCTCCACTTAACCAATATGGCACCACAGATTCCAGTCTTCAAATTCAACACTCTCAGATCTCATTATTATTTCATTCTCCACAACACAGATAAACTGCAAAGCTGCCAATTTAACAGCCAAAGGGCTGATCTAGAGCTAAAACCTTTACCCAGCACATGATTCCATTCTAACAACAGTGCAATTTTCTCTCCTGCCTGCAGAGGGTAATGGGTTTCTGCTGAGAGATAGAAATTGAAAGGTGCTAACTCAAAGTCCCTTTGTAGTTGACTGACGAGTGAACGCTTGCACTGCCATTGATTTTGTGGGTATTTCAATAAGACCTTATATGTCACTTGGAAGGCATTTTTATAAAACATAAAAAGCATATAATGAGCAGGATGTAATCACGCGAGTTTAGGAGGTGCATAGTAACACAGTGGATTCATAACCTTTAGTGAAAAAGTGCAATAACAAGATACCCTTCGTACTTGAGCAACTTGAGCTAAATTAGTAGCAGTACCTACACTTGTTTTTGTATGTATTTAAGCAAATACCTCTACTTTAAATATAATTTTAATTGAGTATTTAGTTTGTGTACTTCTACTGCCCCTGACTCCTGCTTACTTCACATTGCTGTAAAAGTTTTGATTCTGAGCTTTTGGGAAAAATTTTCATGACCGAGCATTTTACAATGCAGCAAGTGGGGCGATGTGCCAGGGGGGCACAGAGAGTTACGGGACGGACAATCAAGCAAATCCAGGCTGCAGATGGACATTACATGTGGGTGTCTATAATGACACCACTCAGTGAGTAGATGGTTGATTCTTTAAAATATCAATAAAGTAGAAAATGACAACAGTTAACTTTTCATTAGTTGATTCCATGTCATAAAATTCATACATTTCTGTAAGTGTAGTGTAAACATAGCTCAGCATGTGACTTTACTCATTCTACTTTATAAAGGGACCCCTGCTGTCCAACCTTAAAAACTTTCATCCCTAGACACAGCTTTCAGTAGTTACTTTTTGGGGAACAAAATTGCTCAAGTTAGTTTTTTTTATCTTTTTGCAGTTACATGCTGCAAACAAAATGCAGGTAAAGCTGGTGTATGGCAGAAAACAGGGAGAGGGAGCGAGGAAGAGCGCGAGGAAGTTTTACGTAGAAAAATGCATGAATCGGGATTGATTATCAGTTAATTACTAGTTTACTCTTGTAGTTTTATGCAGTTTTGTGTGCAATGACACTGTCCATAGAGGCTGACTTCACTCAAGCTTCTGCTCAGTCATCAAAACAATGATTTCCACAGGTAATGTCTGTGTGTTTTTCAATGCAAGGTTTTATAAACAGCTAATTGTGCCCAATCTTCCTTCTGTAATCGTGTTTCTTAGTTAATGCAAGAATTAACTCAGGTCAAAAGGATGAAGCTATATTGTTTTATGTTGATTTTAACAGGTACATTTAATTTTGTTGTTTTTAATTAGACAGAAGGTAAAAAATAATCAAATAAAAAATAAAAACATGTAAAAAATGTAAAAATTAAAAAAAAAAAGAAAAATTCATGTAAAAAAACATGAAAACATGTTGAAATCCCTGTAAAATCATTGCTACATTTATATCATTTTCAAAAGTGGGAGTCATATGAGAGTAAAATAGTTTAAGTGATTTAAGGATATGAGGTGCCACTGACCTTCAACCTGACACTGCAGGACTGAAAGATCTTATGGAGGACCAATCCAAGTGGAGCTCAAATGTTTTTGTAAAAAACACTATCAAAATGTGACAGCTCATTCCTGTTTTTGATTGTTATATGAGGGTACATCAAGGTAATTTAGTCACAGCTCTCCAGATGTGGTTCTTCACTGAGTGATTGGCTTAAATGTCAACGTTTTAGAATGACTGATGCATGAAAACTCCTACTGAACAACTCACGCAGTGCAACAACGCTTTAATACATGATGAGTAAGTTCATGTCGTCACAAATTCACGTCCTGTATCAAGGGGAGGTCACGGGATGCTTCAACAAAAATATTTTCGTACTTCAGCACATTTCCGTGCCTTGACGTATTTCTTCAGCTTGGCACATGACAAACAAGGCCAGAAATAAACATGCATTGTGTGTGTATGTAGCGTGTCATCTATTATTCATACTACCATGTTTTCTATCTGAGGGACCAGAGACACCTCATAGCACAATACAGCTGGAGCTCAATACACACTGAGTAATCTTCCACACATCCCACACACTGTCCTCCTGCTGTTTTCCCCTCGAATCTTTTTCATCTACTTCTTCATTTCATCCTTTATTTCCACGCCTGTTGTCTTCACATCTCCTCTCATTGTCCTCCTCCTTCTTTTAGTTCTGTCTTTTGACCTTTCCCCCTATGTTCTCTTATTTTACAAAGCTGCTTATCTTGTGTAGCCGCTCTCATTTCATTTTTCTCCAGAACAGGGCCTTTCAAGAACCCATATTTTGATGATATGGTCATTGCTGGAACATATATATCAGAAGAGCGTGTTTACCTCCACTGAACAAGCTCGAATATGTAAAGCTGTCAAAATCTACAGCATATTAGCATTTCTTCCCCATGCTTTCTCTGCCCTGCCTCCCCAACAGCTAAACCTGTTCTATTTATCCATCCTTTTTCTTCTTCTTCTCCGCACTATGCTCCTCAGTGCTTTTGTCTCACTTTCATCTTTTCGCCCCTCTCTTTTTTTTCTTACCGCAGGCACTGTTCACCTTGCCATGTTTTTGTAGAACACTCATCTTACATCAGCAAAGGTCGTACGACGCTGGGGTGCATATAATCACTGACTTTGCAAATGCGCTCAACGTTTCTCCCTCTTTTGTGCTTAATACTAAGAACATCAACTAAGCAACTGTGAAACACCACATGGAAAAATGTTGTAAAAAAGCAAAGTATGTTTTAAACTTTAGATTCTTCAAAGCAGCCATCTTTTGCTGTGGTAACAATTTCGCACTCGAGGCACTCTCTCAACCAGCTGCATGAGGTACTCGCCTGGAATGATTTTTCAACAGGCAAAACCGAAGGAGTCTGTTCATGTGCTAAACACTTGTCTGCTTTTCCTTCACTTTTCATTCAAAACCATTTTATTCAGTTGATTGTAGAGGCCGTGTCATCTGATGGTAAATTCCATCTCTCTCCTTGTAGGTCAAATAGCCCTTCCAGACTCTGGAGGTGAGCTTTGGGTCATTTCTGTCCTGCTGAGCACAAATCAGATGGAATGGCATGTTGCTGCTGAATGTCATGGTAGCTCAGGCTATTTTCTCTTTAATATTCTCTCTCCCCTTGAGTAGCAGTTTCTTTGCAGCAATTCCATCATGAAAGCCTGATTTATGCAGTCGCCTCCAAACACTTAATGATGAGATGTGTCTGCTACTTAAATTCTAGGAAACATTGATGTATACTTTTATTTGAGATGCCATTAACTGGTAATTTCTTAGGCTTGTAACTCTAATTAACTTATTCTTTGCAGAAGATCTTGTTTTACTTTTCTTGGGGTGCTTCCCATGAGAGCCAGCTTCATTGTAACGTTTGATGCTATTGCATTTGAAGAAACTTTTAAAAGTCTATGATGGACTGTTGGTTATCTGGACTTAGTTCAGTTAGAATGTTGTCCCATCTTTTTCTGATGCAAGAATCTAGCTGCTCAACAGTCCTGGACCTTTGATTCCAGATTTTCCATTTTAGGATCCAACAAATGTTTTCTATTGGTGAAAGGTCTGGACTGCAGGCAGCCCAGATGTGTAAGCTGCCCACACCATAGGCACTAATGCACCCCCATACCATCAGAGATGCAGGCTTTTGAACTGTACGCAGATAACAAGCTGAATGGTCCCTCTTTAGTTCACAGTTGCATCCATGGTTTCCACAAAGTATTTCAAATTTCGATTCATCTGACCACAGACCAGTTTTCCATTTGGCCTCAGACCATTTAAAAAGAGCTTTGGCCCAGAAAACACGGTGGCATTTCTCGATCGTGTTCACATATGGCTTCTTCTTTGCATGATACAGCTTTAACTAACATTTGTGGATTCCACAGAGAACTGTGTTCACAGTCAGTGATTTCCGGAAGTGTTCCAAGTGATGTCCAGTATAGAATCATGCCTGTTTTTAATGCAGTGCCACATGAGAGCCCGAAGATTACATCCAGGTTTGACCTTCAGCTTAGTCCCTTTCTCCCGATTCTCTGAATCTTTTGATGATATAATAAACTGTAGATACTGGGATCTTTGAAGTCTTCACAATTTTACATTGAGGAACATTTTTCTGAAATGAACAATACTTAGATGCAGTTTGTCACAGATTGGTGAACCTCTGCCCATCTTTACATAGTAGAGGCTCTGCCTTTCTGAAATGCTCCTTTTATACCCAGTCATGTTACTGACCTGTTGCAAATTCACCTAATTAGTTGTTAAATGGTCCCCCATTTGCTTTGTTTTTTTGTTTGCAGCAAGTAGTTTTCCAGCCTTTTGTTCCTTCTGTTCCAACTTTTTTGAGATAATAAAATAAGGGTTGATAAGATCTGAAAATAATTTCATTCTGTTTTTATTTAAATTTTACACATTTTTTTTGAATTGGCTTGAATTGGACTTAGTTTTACTTCTCTACCAGAAAACAATTGTAACTGATTCTTTACTCCTTTTTAAGTTATCTTTTAAGACTTATCAATTTAAAAAAGTTCATCCTTTGCGATCTCTAGCTGAAACAAAGTCTTGTTAGGTCATCTTTTTTCCTTTAGACAGTTTTTTTTTTGTTGTTCACTGTTTGTTCATTGTTAGTTACTGTTTATTTCTCTTTGTTTATGTTATTCCATGAGTAACCAGAAAGATGCCTTTATATAAAATGTATGGATGAGAGGCAAGGTAAACCCTAACAGGTCACCAGTCTCTCATCTTAGAGCTGGCATATACTGACAAAGAGATATCACACCTGTGGGCCATTTAAAGTCACAAAATAACATAACTGCGTAAGTGTCAATGCACAGTAAAAATGCATTTATACAATATCACTGCCACCAGATGTGCAGCCACCGTGTTGCTTAATCTGCCCGCATACAGTCCATGGAGCAAACTGCATCTCCTCTGCATTAAACTTGTAGTAACAGCTAACATTTTCTCACCGTGCCATTTTAGTTTCCATAAATAAAATCATCTGAATGGTTGCTAGGAGGGACTTATGACTGCTGCTGCAAAATGGCCACAGATGGAAGCTGTCACATCAAGTAAAACAAGACATGCTACAGTTCACAATGCACTGTTTTTTGGAAAGGACGAGCTGCAATATAAAACAGGAGTCCAGTCCAGGTCTTCAGTTAAGTGATTACCAGAATAAACCCTGTGAACTGGACTAAATATTTGACTTGTTTTCTTTACCAGACCAGAACGATACAGTATAACACATATTTGATGAATATATTTACAGTAATGGGAAGCACACTGGTGGGGTAAACTAAGCTTCTGCCTCACAGGTAGAAGGTCCCTCGTTTGAATCCCTGGCTGGTTGTGGCCTTTCAGTGTGGAGTTTGCATGTTCTCCCCATGATTTTGTGGGTTTTTTCCCCCATAGTCCAAAAACACGCGTGTTAGATTATTTGGGGACTCTAAATGGCCCATAGGTGTGAATGGTTGTCTGTCTGTGTCTGTCTCTCTGTGTTAAACCTTCAGACAGACTAAACAGACTCACCCAATGGTAGCTGGGATAGGCATCGCCCCCCACAGTGACCCTGAACAAATAATCAATAATCGATATTTAGAGATATAGTTCCAACATTTTTGGTAAATGATTTGCAAAAAATCCTTTGCAAGAAACCAAATGCATTCCAGAAAGAAAAAAAAATCCTGAAGTCTGCAAACTGTACACATTTCACGGTAAATAACATAAGACAGTTCAGTCAGGATAAGATGCTCTTAATGTGTCTTGGTGAATACTACACTGAGCTGCAGGTAGCGAGGAGGAAGGAGCAGTGAACAGTGTCATGGAGGAGTGAATGGTTTGTATCAGTCATTCAACATCAATGCCTGTCATCATTCACTGTTATGACTGAGAGAAAGAAACTACATGTACAATCAATTCTGGATGTATTTTATGTTCTATATGACAGATTTTCCCTTTTAAAGAAAAAAACACAGAAATTATAAAACCCAGTATTGGTGAACATGCTCTGCTGATGCAAGATTTCCTGAGTTTTACAATGCCAGATGCATTTCATCCACCCTTTATCTTCTGCTTATCAACAGTCAGGTCATGGTGGCAGCAGGTTTACTAAGGTTTTTCAGACCTCCTCTATATAATATACTGTAACTGTGTGCAACTATGTCTCCACAATCTGGTATGTTTATAATTTGCAATCTCAAATACGCTTTGTAAGGAACTTAACTGCTTATTACCCACAAGTACTTATCTCCTTGTGGATTTCCAGGGTGGTGTAGTTGAAATTTTATTCAGCTCTAAACACAGTCTATATAAACTTTCTGTGGTACTGAAGGCTGAAGTGGATGGACAAGTATCTTCTTTGAACTTTTAAATGCACTTTATGATGCAGTGCACTTTATAGACCCATTTTCATGTGGGATCTATTTTTATATCATGCTTTTAGTTTTTCTTATGCTGTCTCTCTCTCCCTCTGTGTTTGGTGCGTGTGTATATGAAGATGGCTCAAACAATCACCAACAACAACTGAGAGAAAATGTTTGTTTCTGTAAACAGCTTCTGCTGCCCGCAATTATACTTGTACTGTTCACATTGAGAGGACAAACACGTGTGCTGACACACACATAGTTTAATTGTGCTAGATGTATAAGGAGAGGGAAAAAAATGACTGAGAAATGGTGTTACTGCTGTTGGTACTGAATACAATTTCTTGTCACTTTGTTACCGAAACGGATACACTTGTCTTATTGTTGTTGTGCTGCCTAGTCGAAACGCAATAATACCCACAGTTGTATCCAGAGTATGAATTACATGATGGCTATTTGCCTGTGAAGACCACTATATATGTTAGACTGATGTGACCAGAGTGGCCGTTGTACCGTCATCAGATGCAACAGAGCACTGAAGTCTGACACATCTTCTCAACTCCGCAAAATCTGGGGATTGATCTCAGCTTTCTCAACAACAAATGCATTTTAGAAATGTAGTTACAGTTTCTCATGTCAAGTTACGCATGTAAAGTTAAGTAAAGTTTACATTTCATGGATGTTTTAAGGAGAGTGACGGTTTTGTTGAAGCTGCTGCTACGTGTGTTAGTGCAATATGCAGTAGAATTAACTGTTACTTCCTCATTAATGCTGCATGTTTACAAGAACATTTTTACTGTCAGTGAAATTAAGCTGTGCACTGCATCCTGGGTATTTTTAGTATAGACATCATGTTTCTAGTTGTAAGAAAACTCAAAGCTTAAATGTTTACATGTACTCTTGAAAGTGATTTAATACTAATAACTGAATACTAACAACAATTTTCTGGTGCATTTTCATGGTATAAGGGACGGACAAAAACAGAAATGTACTATGAGGTTTTGTCAATACAATAAAAAAAAAGTATTTGTATTTTGTACAAATGAGGCTACCTGAGCTAAGTGAGATCTGATATGGTGATGTTACTGATTAGGCAGTATACATATACACATACACAAATGTCACTTGTCTGTTAGCATATGTGCTGGGCCCATTGGACTTGGTCCCTTCTAAAATGTATGTAATCCAAACAGCCTTGCTCTCGAAATGCTAGAATTTTTAGCCCTGTTGTATCAGTATTAGTCCTTAGAATGTTGCAAAGTTGCTGTTATTATAAAAAATATGCTGTAAAATGTTCACATATGTGTTTTCTTTAAATTCATTTTTGTTGTTTTTGATTTTTAATCAATATTGTTTATGACTTTGATCTCAAGGTAGCAGTATCAAGTAGACTTAGACTAACTTCACTAAGTGCATGCTATTCTCTTTTGTGCCTGAGAACTGCAAGAGGAAAAATTACTGCAAGTCTATTGTATAAAGTACAGCCATTTTCCACTGCATGGTACTGGTTCAACTCGACTTGGCTCGAGTCTTCTTGTTTTTGGTACCAGCGACTTTTTTATTTCCACTGTCTATAAAGTACTAAAGTACCTTCTCAATGTGGCTACATAGTTGTCATACCAATGCTGCTTGAAGCTGCCGTGATGTCACCTTCAATGCAGCACACACACAACAACAATGGAAGATATTGAAGGAATGTTAATAAATGTTGATTCTCAGTATGTGGCTGCATTCAGACAAGGCTCAAGGCAACATGGTAAAAGAAGTTGGGGAAAAGTTTTCTTCATATTTCAGATGATAATATGGCTGTTGCTACTCAAAGGTGACAATGATAGTGACACTTCTGCCTGACCAATCGGTAGCCTAGAGTGTTTTTGGTATTTTGGTATCACCTCAGCTTTCCTCAAACCAAAATATAATCAAATGTGAGGTTGCGAGAAGCAGTTATTGTTAGGTTAAATTGGGATCTTTTAAATGTTGATGTTATACTCTGTGTTCTCATTTAGCTTGTGTGTCTGGTGACATTTATTCAGCTCCCGTATAGATGTAGGTGCAGTCCTAAAATGCCACACATGTGCAAATGTAAATGAGCAGGGCCCTGGACGGCCCGTCTATTACGGGGCTGAAACAGAGAAAGATAATCCGTTCATGCTCAAATTCACACCTGCATGTCTGTGGGAGGAAACCGGAGTTAATGAAATCCAGGAAGGAAGAACATGCAAACTCCACACAGGAAAGCTACAACTGGTCGACTGGTTTATTCCCATGACCTTCAGGTTGCTGAGCCCGCATGCCACTGAACTACACATACTGTATGTGTTTATTTGTAAGTTATCATTTTTGGAGAAAGAAGTTAATGTAGTGATCCCACGGTGGACATGTAGCATTTCACACCTCCCCTTTGTTAAATATTCTGCCAATATATTGTTTCTCATTCTACAACACTTACTTTAGTGTTTGTATGTGCCGGTGTGTATTTATGGGTGTGAGTTTAGTCAGTTATGTTTGTCCAAACTGAAAGTAAATTCCCTTTTTGCAACATCTACTGTAGGAAATGTAAAGCCATAAAGAGAAATAGGAACAAATAAACAGGTTCTGTTACACAGAAACAATGTCAGCGTAAATGATTAATTGTTGATAAATGATAGGAGTAATTAATGCTAATGGTAATTAGTCCATAACCTTAAACACTTAATACATATTCAGTAATCATATCACTTGATGTAAATTGAAATGGGTAAAATAGAGAATGCATGATTCTAAATCTAAGCAAATTACTAAAACTGAGTTTCACTGATGCTTAGTAGATTGCTTTACAAATATTTTGACACACTACCAGTTGAAACAATGTGTATCACGGACAGAGCATAGCCACGGGCAACAGTTATTTGAGGACAGAAGCAGTTTCATTTGATGGAGAGAACTAAATTACCAGCTGTGTTGTTTCTTTTTTGTTATTTAATGTGTAATATAACCAATCCTCCATTTAGGGAAGAACTATAGATTTCTGACATGTAACAACTACACAAAATATGATGTTGAATACTTCAAATAATGTAGTATGTTTAAGCTAATATTAACAGCCTAGGGACTAGATGAGTCCAGTTCTGTAACTTAACACATCTGCCTCTATCCATGACTAAAGAGAAATTGCTGACCCACTGTTTGTACAGAAAAACACCATCCCTGAGGCTGTGGTTTTAGATTATAACCATATCCTCTTCCACCTTATTATATTCTCTACCAGTATTCGATCACGGCCTCAGGCAGGCATAAAAAAAAAAAACCAACAAACAAAAAAAAGGAATCAGATGGACAGAGAAGCAACGAGTAGTGTGAGATAAGGAGTGACTCAGACACTAAAAGAGCAAAAAACAAACAGGAGGGGAGAGGCCTTTTGTGTCGCCTGTTGTGATATAGTCAGTAGAGAGAAGTAACGAAGCAGATCGTTTAGCCAGGGTCGCTCTCTAATTGTCTACCTGACAGCAATTAGATGGCACTCGTTAAAGCACTGCCCTCATTAGGTTACAGACCACTTGTGGCAGGGAGGAGACGCTGCAGAATATGAAAGTGTGTCTCAAGTAATGGGGTAGAACTCAACATTTGTGGACAGCCAAGGGGACTGCAAGTGGGTTACCAGATGTCACCCTAATTAATGAGCCCAGGACCTCGGGTGAGAGAACTTCTCATTTTGCTGCTTGTATGGTTCGGTGAATGGGCTAATCAGTGCATTACTCACCTGTTTAAGTGGACCTGGAGAAATTGGAAAGAGCCTGGTAAACGTCCTCAAGGTCTTCACCAGTTCCAACCAGTAGATTTTGGAAATTCACAGACTAGACCAAGAGATAACAGGCCTGTCTAGTCTAATCCGGTTTAGTCTGTTCAAATGACTGCACAGTATGAATCCATTGCCAGGGTACAACTCCAGCTCAGGGTACACTGGATCCAAGTTTGTTCAGTTCTGTCTAGGTCAAACCATTTCAGTTCAGGTTATGTACTGTATCCAGAGACAAACCTGATTGAAAAATACTAGGGTCCACTCAATATTAAGATCCAGCGCAATTTTAGCCCATCTTACATAAACTTGGCTCAGTTCAGATTAGAAGAATTGCTTTATCCCACACGGATTATATGGAGCAACTTTGAGGCAGCCATGTTGAAAGGCTAATATGTTCAGTTGCAGTGAACCCACATATGTTCATATCCAAAGTTACAGCCATCCAGACCCCTTTTCAGTGTGATATTCCCTTTTTGTCCATGCAGTGTACCGTCCTGTATGTCCAGGTTGAGTGTGATTATCTATGCATCTATTTATTCACTGCGTAGCCTGTCATTTTCATTAGTTTGTTTCCATCCTCTCTATGTCTGTCCATGCATGTTGATGCTGCCACAGATGTTGTTTTAGAACATATTTTTGTCCGTTGCATGTTGACTTCTGTATGCCTCTGTGTTTCTTTAAATACTCCCACATTAATACAGATGTTTCAAAGTGTAAAATTCCACATTTATTGAATGCTTTTCCATTAAAGGTGATTTAGATGATTGCACAACAGCTGGATCCTGCAGCAACTGGCCAATCAACAGCCAGACAAATACTGGACCTTGACTTGTTCACTCGCACAAGCCAGACATGAGAACCAGGATAAGTAGTTTAAAGTAAACCAGATGGTATAGTAAATGAATGGGTACAGTAAACAGGAGATACAGGGAGAAGAACTATAGGGCCTTTATTCTTCAGATTTTTCACCAGCTTCTTCTTCGTGGTGATGTTGATTCTCCACATCTGCCACTCGGAACAACAACATCAGGGCTCTAGACAGCAGGAGGGCAAGAACACACAAAAAAAAAATCAGTATAAGAGTAGGAAGAAAAGGACATTGAGGTTAAGGACAACACAGGATTCCATTGTTCTAAAAATGAATATTTAGAAGCATCAGGTTAAACAAAGATCAAACAAAAGGATAGAAAAAAATGGTTCAAGGAGCGATATATTTAGCACAAGACACAATTTAGCACCTGTGACATCTAAAATACACCAATTAAATTAATATTCAGTAAACCAAGGATTTAAGAGAAGTACATGTTGGGAAAACAGAAATTACTAGAAGTATTTTTTTGTTGTTTGGCATCTTGAGTTGAACCTACCTATAGGTCAGACTTACACAATCCTCTCAGGGGCAAGGTATTTTTTTTTTTTTTATAACTTCTGGCTTGACTTAAACGTTTAGGAAAAACTAATATTTAAATATTACCTCCTAAGGAAAAAATGAACAAAATGAAACAGTGTGAAGTAAAGCCTCAAATGTGAGGGGTTTTTTTTTTTGTCCAGACTTACTTCAGACTTGTCTTGGAGCCAAATGAATGAAGAGGCCACGATTAACAATTCAGTATGTTTCAGCTTGTTTGTTCAGTTTTCTTTTTTCAGTTTTAAAATATGTGTCTGTCTTTCAACATTTTCCAATATGTTTTCTTTTGTGAGAGCTGTTTTGAAGTGTCACTGCTGCAGTCGGGCGGTACAATAAATGCCTACCATAAGCAAGGTTTGCTGACAAGGGAGTGCAATGACATGCGATAGCTTAGAGAGTGATGAAGCTGTACTTGCTGTGGCAGTATATCGCCATAGCTGTTATTCCTAACTTGTATGTTTGCCAGGAGAGCATTTCTTAACCGTATTTGTCAGGAGGAATATTTCTTAACTGCATTATGTACAGCTGGTGCTTATTGTGTCGATATAAGAATGAAGCACAGTCCTCTTAATGTCTCGGTCTGTATTCATCCATCACAGCCACTGTACATCTCCACTGTCTTCACTTCCATCATCCCCCACTCCTCTCTCTCCTTCTCCTCCATCAGTCTTTGTACTGTGCAGATGGATGAAAGAGATGGGGGGTGTGGAGAGGAGAAGGCAGTGCATGAAGACGATAACACACAGTGAGTGGTGAGGAGATCAGGGAAAGGACATTAAAAATAACTAGACAGACAAAGGTGTTATAAATTAAAAACAGACAGGGAAAGGAGAAGTAATAGAGGATAGAAGCAGCATTTGCAAACGATCCATTAGAGGAAAAAAGGATGTGCAAGCACAAAGGAGACAAAGAGGGTGTAAGAAAGACAGCAGGGTATTGAAATACAATTAGGAATACAACTAGGAATAAAAACACAACAACAAAAAGGAGACTGTTAAAAATAGAAATAAGGGAGAAGCCGAAATAATAAGGCAAACGAAGAATAGAAAATATACAAGGGATAGAAAAGCAAGATAGCAAGACCGATGACCAATGACCAAAAAAAAGACAAACATAAAATACACATTGGAATCAAGGGTTATTTGCCTTCTGGTTTGCAAAATTGAATAACTAGATAGATTTTAAAAATAGTTGCCAATTACAGTTGAATCTATGGTCTAATTCTTTAATCAGCTTTGAAGCTCTGGAAAAAATAGGCAGAGAGAATCACAGATTAAATTCTTTTTTGCTTCTTTGTATTAAAGTGGAGGCATGTATCTTATTTGAGTGAAATGATTTAAAAATAAAAAAGCAAGTCCCAAAAAAAAAAGGCTCAGATTATAGCATGCTACATTCGAGTGTGGCCGCAGTAGGGACAGACGGGTGAAGATCAGTGTCACGGGAGAAAGGGACAAACTGTAGGAAAGACTAAAAGGGGGGTGGGAGGGGGGGTTTCAAGTTTCAAGTGTCAGTCATTACTCTTTTTGTGTGTTGTTGGCGCATTCCAAGACCAAGAGACCTTCAGATCTTAAAGTCTCTCCGGTTGACACTACGAGGTCGCCTGTCATCTGCTGCTGGAGGCATCCAAGAGAGAGGGAAGCAGAGAGAGAGGAGAGAAATGAAGAAAGAGAGAAGGAAACAGTGACAAGGACACGGAGACAGACAGTAAGAAACAGTGAAAACAAAGATGAAGATGCAACTACACTGCCGAGTAAAATGGGAGAGATAGAGGAAGCAAGACAGTCAAGACAGTAGGAAGAAAGTAAGGAAAAAAAACAAAGAGAGGATGAGAGAGGGAGATTCCAAGAGAGGAATTCAGAGAGACAGATGGCAGTGAAGAATGAGGCCTGGCATATGGGGTGACACTAAAAGGAGTGATGATAGATTAAAATACACGGAGGACAGACAGGCTACAGGGTCATGGATGGGCCATGGGGAAAGCACACTTCACATGCAGTCTCACACATCCTTGTTATGCTCGAGTGTTCTCCTATCCTGCCTAACGTTTTGGGAACATTTGCACTGGCTCAAGGCAGTTTAACCTTGTACACAACAACACACAAATGTGTAAACAGACCTGCAGGGATTTGATAGCTGACCCTGAGCTTGCAGGTAAATAGTGTACACAACAATTGTTATTCATGTGCCCGTATTCTCTTGTCTTACACTCATTGTTTTAAGAAGTTTTCACCCCTAAAAATGTATTACTTTCCTTTTGGGGGGGTTGTCTTTATCCCCACAATGTGCAAAGACAGTTTGTCCGCCCAACATGACTACGGTAACGTTACACACATATGCAGTGTTTGGTTGGCTGTACTTGCATAATCAAAAAACACTGCCTGGCCCACTAATATTTTGTTGGACTGTCTTTAGCTTAGATGCATTAATTATTTACATCCAGAGTTGCATTAGTTTTTCACCTAGATTTATTGATGATGAGAGCAGCAGACCAATGTGTAAAGTCTTCTCCAGCACATCCCAAAGACTCACATTAAGGTTAAGGTCTGGAATTTGTGGTGGCCAACCCATGTGTGAAAAATGATGTCTCACGCTCTCAGGATGACTGCTTGACAATTTGAGCCCAAGGAATTCTAGCATTGTCATCTTGAAATATGTCATACCATCAGGGAAGAAAAAATCCATTCGCAAAAAAATGTGGTCATTTAGTATATAGGTTTATACCAAGCAAACCCAGATCATCACACCACAGCCACAGGCTTGAACGTTAGGCACTAACCGTGATGGGTCATCGCCTCATCTTCCTCTCTTCTTACCCTGATTCCTCCATTGCTCTGGAACTAGGTAAATCTGACTCAACAAACCACATCATGTTTTTCACCTGCTACAGATCTCCCTAGTAAATTTACATGTTTTTAGCCTCTTTTATAGTAGTTTACTTAACAACTCCAATCATGTTTTTAATTATTCATATTGTTCACAATGGCAATACAGATATTAAAGCAAACAATCAATCTTCTCTATTCACATTTGAGTAGTTGTTAGGCTGCAGCCTGGGTTTGCTTGTTTGATGATGCCATCAGCCAGACACACCTTTCTATTTTTAACAAATATAGTACCATATACTCCAATTTGGCACTTCCTTGAATTTTAGCTGGTAAACTGTGCAAGCATGACAGTCAAAGTGGTACCTGTATTACAGACAATCTGAAGAGTGTGGACAATATTTGTTTTTCTAAGCGATGGAGAGGTGTGTCTGGCTGATGTGTTTTTATTAGTTTTTTGGAAAACAGTGGAGGTTTATGTCATCTTTGGCATCATGAAATAAGTAAATCCAGACTGCGGCTGACAACTAACCAAACATGAATTTGGTCCCCCATTAAGTCGGTCAAGTGTCTGTATGGTGATTGCAGACAATGCTATACATTTTGAAAATTACCGGAAGACTGGGATATGTCTTCAGGCATGAGTGATATGACTGATGATCTCAATGCATCAGTTCTGGTTGAATAAGTTTTGATTTTTTTGGCCAGGCAGTGTAAGTTTGTATTAAGCATATGATTCCTGTTATGTCTAGTACTAAACTCCCCGCAGTATTAGGTTAAAAAGCTACTTCACCATCTTTGTCACAAACTAGCTCTGAAACTCCAAATTGAAATTAGTTGCTCTGTCCTGTAAATCAGTTTATTTTTTAACAGATTTGTATTTATTGATGCATTTATTTATTTGTAATTAAGGTATAGAGAAAGATTTATTTTCGTCTTTTTTAAAGGTGCAAACTATGCAAAACTTAACAGATGTGTTAACTGATTTTAGACTTTTTGTTGTTCTTGTTCAGGTGGTACATGTGCATAAATGCCATTAAACTTCCATCTGACTTTGTTATATTAAAATATCTATACTTCTAGTTGAAAAATTCCTCCTTCAGTTCAGAATATGTCACCTGGTTCTTCACACTGCGGAGTTTGTAATCATGGTCAACCTGCTTTTCCAGAGCTCCCCCAGATTACATCATCGGAACCCCTAAGATTAAAAACAAAATCTCTGGGTGATGTCATCTGGAGGAGTTTTATCAACTATTTACACCCTAAACTAAAGCCATAGAGAACAAGTTGAAAAAGCTGATAGGTTTAGATCAATGATACTGAACAACTGCCTGTACAACATCCAGTCCATACATATGAATATGTGCAAAACAGTCTATATAAAGAAAGCAAATAAAGGAAAATAATCACCCACAATGTGTCTAATTTTGATGTTGGGTCATACTTGTGACAACCATGGGCCTTTAATGGGGACTCTCTGTGTATCTGTCAGTTGCTCTGTTCCTCCGGCTCTCTGACTCACTGCAGCTCTCTCTCTCTGATCAGATCAATGTTGCCTTTCTCTGCAATGCAGCAACCAGTGAAACACATCACAGACACAGCTACACCCAGAGAATCCCCAGCAGCCTCTGAACAAACACATGAGTATTATCCCTCATTGCAGGTTGCCCTCAAAGTGCCAACAATTCTGGAATCAAAGCCAGGAAAGAAAGACCACAAAGGCCAACGGAAACTTTTGTCTCCCTGGAAAAGTGTCAGAATAAAAATATGATAATTGCTTGGTGTGTCTGTCTTGTTGTAGTCTGAGATGCTCTTTGGAAGCTCCTTTGACTGACACACTTCAGTCAGTTAAGGCTGAGATGAAGTTAGAGCTGTTAATTAGGCCTATGGGGGAAACATTTGACAGTGTGCATATGGTGGCACCTCAGTGCTACAACAGAGTAAAATTCAAGCAAGTTCATCAGACTTTTCAAAAATCTAACATGTTACAGACCTAATTAGGACTCCCTAGCCCCACTCCTGTAACTCCAATTGGGCCATCAACCTTTCACAGCATTTCCTGAACTGCACAACAAACATCTCCTCATATTCTTCACAAGGTGAGAAAGACAACTAAAAAAAAAACAACTTTTAGTAGCTCTACAGCCAGTTAACATCGAGGGTAGCCTATTAGATTGTGAGGCGCTTGACACAATCAAAAATCGTTGCTTCTCCTCTTTCATACAATAATTACAGCATTGTCCAGCACATTTACTGTAATTGTGTTATAAATGTCAAACTAACTACTCATGTAGAAGAGTTCACAAAGGTGAAAACTTTCCCTGAACTTTCTGGCTAAAGCTGCTGGGCTCTGCATAGATCTCTCATCTCCTCCCTGCTATCAACGCAAAGCTCAATGACACCTCATTTTAACCCATTCACAGAGGCCAGTTGAATGGCATATCTGCTGCTGATAAAGTGTTTCGACTTAGCTGTTTAAGCCACTCATGTGAAATGGTGTCTCCATTTATTCGTTCTAATGAAACCTCTATTTCCTGAGTGGATTAGTGTTAAAGGAGAAGTGCACTGGAATGGGCTTAGCAGATGAAAAATCAACCAAAAAAGAAAATTCACATGCTCATGTGGATTCCTATTATTATAGCACTATTGAGCATTTCAAGTGATCTTTGTGAGCATGTGCAAGTCACTTCAAAAGTTTAGAAAAGAGAGCCAGGGCCTACTTAAAAAGTGAGCTTTATCTAATAGCCTCCTCTGGCAGTTTTATAAAAGCAATGTTCTGCCTTGCATGTTAAGGGAAAAAATATATCCTATTATAATTATGTAGCATTAGTCTTTCACTGTTTTGCTTTTTGCACTACTTGAAAAATGGATGTAACTGGAAAATTTTTTTGGAGAAAGAAATATTCCCTACCTCTGTTTGCTGACATTTTCCCACCAGTTTTCTAACAGCTCCTATCTGTCAGTAAGGTGCTAACCACTACTGTAATATGACATTATTTTTGTGCATCAAACCTGAGCATACAATAGGACACTCTGACCAGCATTCATTTGGACAGCACAGGAATCTCTTCTGTTTTCTTACGACAAAACGGATATACAGCATAAACCTTCTCCAGTCTCTATCTGGCCAAACTGATTAAGTATACAGGCAACAGTGAGTGCACCCAAAGCCGACCTACTGAGCAAGTGAGACACACACTGAGCACGAGCAAAGTACAGAAAATTGTGAGAGGGCAAAGAACTGAGCCACGGAGACAGCTGTGGTTCACGATATAGAGAGCTCATCCACCAATTGCAGGGACGGCCATTCGATCCCCTAGAGCCCTTAGGCAAGATATTGAACCCACAAGTTGCTCCCAGTTGCTCTGGCAAGCACCATGCATGGCAGATGCCATCATCGGTGTGTGAGTGTGTAGTAATGGGGGAATGACAAGCCAAATATACATTTATTGAGATAAATTTGTTTGATTTGCTGAAAATAAAATTATTTTAATAGTCCCATTTAAATATAATTTGTTCACGTGCACAAAACCTTTTCTGAAAGGTGTTCTGAAAGTCGTGTTGTGCTCTCAGGATAGATGCACAAAAATTAGTGCTATGCTGGAGAAGATAAAAAAGATTTCATTAAAACTGACCGGACAGGACAGGCAAGAGATGAATAAGCACTGAATGGAAGTATAAGCAAGTGGTAAATGTTGTGGAGCTAGTTTCAAGTGCAGTAAATTGGGGTGGGACTACATTTAACCATAACCGTAGTCCAAGTAACCCTAGTCGTTGGGACAGCTTTAGAAATGAGTTTTGATTTCTGTCATTTCTAGGTGCCAGAGGAATGAGTTTTCATCACGATTCTTGGCCGCACACTCCAAGGTCAGCCAGTTTCTTTCAGTGTGGTTTTATTGATGCTTTCCTCATATTCTGTCCTTCTTTTCATGTGTGTTTCAGCATCTTTTAATCGCTGTGAAGATATTTGTAAAAAGCATTATATAAACCTCACTTACTGGCCCTGGCCTTTGCTGAGTGCTTGTAATGCTTACTGACAATACTGATATGCCTCTTTCCCCCAGCAGACGGCTTTTACTGGTCATGCGGTTTTCTTTGCCTACAGTCTTATCTTCTAACAGTTTCTCATGCTGTGGTACATAGATTAATATTTGTTGTTATTGTGTAGCATGTGCATTAATGTAACAAATGTATATTTCACCAGAAGTCCAAAGTTTTTTTAAGGTGCATGCAGGAGCCCGGTCAAATGAAGTTGCTGTACTGATTTGTTTTTACTTCATTTTACACAGGTATGTCAGCTTCCTCAATATCTTCTTGTTCATACCTGTGTTTTATTAGAATTTAATTCAATTTATTACATTGTGCAATTTTATCTTTGTATTAACAGTTAAAATTTCATTTTGCCTTATATAAAATTATAAAATTGGTGCTGGTAGGTGACTAAATGAGTCCATAATTCTGTTAGATGATGACATGTTATATGATCATGCTTTGGTTAATTTAGGTTTATTGAACTCCGATGTTTTGATAACTGTTGATGCACAGTCTAGTCAGTTGGCCAGTGCCCTCACTTCATTCCACATTACTCACAACAGAATGCAGGTTTTTTCCACTAAAAGAAGAAGTTTCATCTGAGGCCCGGTCACAATTGCATCATTATCTTGTGTATTATTTATAGTATATTCATTCTAAATTGCATGTGTCTGCTGGGTTGTTAGCCCTGGAGGGGATCGATTACGCTCCTTTTGAGTCTAAACAAATTGCTTGGCTTTACACTGAGAGCACCCTGGAGGGCACAATCTGAGCTGTGAGTTTGAACAGCTGTACAATTCATACATATGCTTTGGTTTAATGTAGATTTAAATTTATGATAAGGGCTTGCAGTGGTCAAAATGTGTTGCTGACCATAACTCATAATTATGTTTTTGTTGCATAGATATCTACAGTAAGTCCATTTACGCTAATGTGCAAAGCTTTTTGCTTTTATCAGTTGCTGCAGGGACTTGTAGTGTGTTGCTACAAGAATGTCACACAAATGTTAGAAATAAAATCTCATCCAGTTTTTGTCCAGAGTGCAAACATTTGCAAATCTTTAACTTCCAACAGACACCTGACATTTTAACTTTTTGCAAAGGGGAGGTGAGGGTCTTGGATTTCTTCCAACCTGATATTGAATCTCAGCAAACCTTCACTAGCTTTTTCTTTATATTGAAGGAACGTTCCTTTTTCACACCCAAGCACTCTGGTTGTGTCATTCATAATGGCAAACAAGCTTTCTCGGGGGGCCTAAAGTCTCATAGTTTATAGCACTCTAATGCAGGACATACAAAGAACAGTAACCTGAATAATGTGAGCTATGGTTTAATGGACCTTCCCACATTTATCAAATTCCTCGCTCCTCGAACAGCACCACATAAAGTTTCCTTTGTCGTTTTGCCACAGTTAAAGAAACTACACAGGAAAAAAGCCCCAAAAATTGCAGTTCCTGGCAACAGGGTCACAGCTTTGAAAAGAAAAAAAAAACTCATCAGTTTTGTAAACTTCCTAGTAGCTTTGAGACCTTTGAGTTGCATCATCTTCCATTTTTCAGAAACCTATCCTGGTAATTGGCAAGAGGAGAAAACTAAAATCAATGAGCTTGGAGGATGTAAGGCTAAAGGTTAATTTAACTACACTACAGGGAGGGTAATTGAAGATTTTTGTTTCATGTGAATAAAAAAAAACCTTTCTGATACAGACTAAGAGCAGCTATGATCAGATTTGTCACAGTAAGCAGTTAACTACAACTTAAAAAAGCTGGTTTAGCTCCACAAGCAGAGGGTTGAACATGTGTCTCGGTATCTGTCTCTCTTACTATCGTACTAGTCCACCAGGATGGCATCTCTCTTATTTATTCTCTCGTTTGCACTCACTCAGCTTCTCTCCCTACCACTCGCTGTTTTTATCTCGCTCAATTTCACACCGTCAATTGTGCATTGTCTGTTTCTCATCCTCCATCTCTTTCTGTTTGACTGTTTTTCTTTTGTTCTTCTGTCTCCCTATGCTCTTTCTCTATCAACTTCTTACTGTGTTTCTCTCCACCTCTTCTAAATGCCTTCTCCTTGCTCTGATGCTTGCCTTCTCAATGTCTGTCTCTTCCTGTCTATGTCTGTCTTTGTACTACCTGCTAGCTCCTTGGGGGAGGCGGGCTCTTTGGCGACGGATGATGGCCTGCTTTTCATCTCAATAGTGACCCTGGAGGAGAAGCGGGCCTTGGTGGGTGAGAGCAACTCCTCATTGGTCAAGGAGTCAGTCCTTGTCATTATGCTCCGTCCACTGCTCTCGTCTTCGACCAGTGCCACAGTGTCTCTCAGAGTGTTGCTAGGTGACATAGCCCTGGACGGTGATAGCGCTTGCTCTTCCTGACTGTCAGTGATTTTTGAGGCAGAGCGAGGGAGAACTTGGATCTGTCCACCACCTCCTTGTCCATTGCTCTGTGGTCTTGGTGCAGCTGCCCCAATCGCTGCTTTTCCATGCCCCGCCCCTTGGTTGCTGTAAACCTTGTATCGTATCATTAAAATAATAATGAAAACCAGAACAGAGGCAACAATAATCCCTCCAATGATGATGATCATGGTACCACCCAGGAAGTGGCTGTGCAGGGCTTGACACTGGCTGAACTCCGTGTCTGTGGTGAATGACAGACAGCCCAAAGGACGGGTTGCAGTCAGCGATGTGATGACATCATCAAACACGGCCAAGACACACAGATCGTAGCTGCGTCCAGCTGCAAGATCCCGAACCAGGAAGTCATTGCTGCTCGATGGAATCATTCTATCAAAGCAAAGAACATTGAAATCAGTGCCAGGCAATGTAATAACTTTACACTAAAATAATACACCTACAGCAAAATAAAGAGTAATAGTATGTTTTATGGGTACACAACGTTTTAATGACAATCGCTTGGCTTTGAAATTAAGCAGAACAAACAGTTCTGACTGTCAGCATTCTTAGTTAAAAATAACAGGAAACTTCATAGAAAATAAAACACCTAATAACAAAATATAGTATTAACATTAAAAACTCCAATGTAGATGATTTTCTAATTATACACTGAAAAGAAAACAATTTAATCATTATTAAAACTTTTTTGACATTGATGGTGCATATCAATCTTACATTACATGCCAACAAATGTGCTGGACACAAACAAAGCAGCTCAGGTTCTTTCAGCATCACAGCGTTGGCAGCTACTACACCTGTGGCTTAAAGATTGCACCTTTCAGACACTGTTTCCATCTGACCAGACAAATGTACAATGCAGCTCTTTTGTTTTCCTCATTACAGTAAATGCCTGTAGCTGGAAAACAGAAGCAGGATCGATGCATGCGTCTCGTAATTGAAAGAAGCTATGTACATTTCACTGCAGCTATAATAACTTTTAATAACTTCTTTTTTCAGCTGCTGCACACACTGTTTCTACAGTGAAACAAAGCATCTTTGTCCACGATGAGTCCAGACATATTTACGATATGTTGGTACAGTATAAAGATGGTTGTTAATCGTTATATTTTGTTTTTTGGGGGGGGAAATGTTGCCTCTACTAATTAAGCTCACACTTAGCTCCACCCACCACCATTTTCTGGTGCCACCATTGATTGCTGGATGAAAATGATGTAACAGCATCTTCCAACAACTCTCTCTATGACATTGTGGTGTTGTCACAGTTGTTAACAGCTGCAATAGAGCTAAATCACAAAGCCAAACAGTTGCCAACACAAACTCTGTTCTGTCAAGCTCTGCTTGTCCATCCGCCCTTACCCATCAAACAGGCCACCAGGGAGGGAAAAAAAAGACTTATGGTTAAATCTGGCTGTATTTAAGAGTTCTGTTGTGTGTGCTATTATATGAGGCGATGGCACATGCACTATTATTATATATTTTTAATGTGGTGCTGCCTGTGTCTCAACAGCCACCTTATTCTCCTTAGAATTTCTATGAGAACAAGAATATATAAACTGATGGTCCTACTCACACAGATGAATCCCCACAAGAGTATAAATGGCATTTTCTGATTAAACACACTGCTGATTCTTCCCAAGGTAAATATTATACTAGTAATTTTCCCTGCCAGTATTCTTTCCTAGGGGAAATTTGGGGGAAAAAAAATCACAGGAGCAACAGTTATTCTATGCATGTTTGAGTTCTTCTTCTTTTGTCCCTGGGGTCTCCAGTATAACCAGTGGTAGTATTTGTTCAAACTGTTTTAATGAGGTGTTGATTCAGCTTTAATAATCTAAAAAGATCCTATAGTGGAATCAACATCTCAACAAAGCACGTCTGAACACAAACTAAACGATACAAACATGCAGGAATCGAGGATATATTGTGCAACTGTTACATGTTGCACTGTTTTGTTCTACCTAATAAACTGTCAACTGAGTGAATTTATCACACTGTCTTTCTGCTTCTGTACATCTCTTCCCTATAAATGTTTTTCCACCTCTGCACACAGACAGGATTTACAGTGTAGTCAGAGTGAGACTGAACTGTGGGGAGACGAGTGTGTGTGTTTGTGTTTCTGTGTGAGTGTATGTGTGTGTTAGTGTGAGCCAGCGGGAAGCAGGGTATTGGCTGGCCCAGTCTCAGTGCCAAGCTCATCGATGGCATTGAACCTCCACCAGGAAGTATATCTTGGCAGAGAGTTCTGTGTGTCTGTTTCTGTGTTTGACCTTGTGTGGTTGTAAAGTCTGTTGTGAAACGATCCTTTCTTAATAAGAAGCGAACCAGGAAACTTTAACTGCCCCATTGTCTGTCTGAAGGGGCACTTGATGATTTGAGAACAGAATGGGGCTTGAGCTCACATAAGTTATAAGAGGGCTAGTGATAGATAAAAAGGCCTGCCAATCTTATTGAACTTTAAATACAGGAAGTACAAGCTTAAAGATCTCCTAAACATGTCTGAAAAACATGCAATGACCGTTGTCTCCTTTCTTGTCTTCACAGTGAGAAAAACTACATGGTAGGTTATTATAGCAGAACCGTTGAGAAAAGGACCAGTGTCATTGAGTGAAATCTACAAAGCACATGTAAGCTTCCCATTCAATATCTGCAGGCTGACACTTAACCTCCGTCCCTAACACAACAAATGCAAAGAGTTGGAAAAATTATATACTATACATATTTGCATTATTGTAATGTTTTAAACTGTAGTGTATCCTGTGTATCCTGGAATTACCATCACACTTGTGATGTATGTCCATCTCTAAGTGACTTGATGTCACTGTGACTAGTAGTAAAGTTTAAAGTAGGACTGTGCCATACCTTATCAGAAATATCTGTAATATTAACGCCATATGATGAGAGTTTGTCATATCATGACTATATAGATTTGAAAAATGTGGACATCTTACAGGAGTCTGCAAGTAGAACAAAGGGTAAAAGGCCAAATTCTGCGTTTGAGAAAATTGTTAATTCTGAAAAAAATAAAGCTTCAACAAATCAGATGTAACTCAGACAACTCTGATTTGCAATTTGTGCCAGGAACATGAACCCAACAAGTAGTGGAACAATTTTTGCCCCCACCTTAAAAATAAACACCACTAATCATCATTGCAGATGTTACACCAAAAAATGTCAAAACTTATGAGGAGAAAAGTGTCCACATAGCTTCTGGGTGAATGTTTGTTAGCTAGATGAGACAAAACTGGAACCTTTAAGTGAGTCACGTCAGTTCACTAAGAAAGAAAAAACTAATTTTCAAACAAAACAACAACACATCTACTATGTTACAAGTAGAAAGGTCAATTATGTTCTGGGTCTGCTCTGCTGCATCTGGCACTGGGTTCTAGATTGTCAAGGAATTCTGGAGTGAACTGTACTATCCACTGTCACAAGGCTCTGTCTCAGCTGCAGGTCGTGAATCCTTTATTTGTAAAAGGCTTAATTAGGAAATACAACATTTGAAGGTGCTTTGCAATTGAATATCATCCTCAAACTTGAAATCACAAATATATATGGTGTTCATGTGTGTGTGTTATAGTGACATTTTACTTTAATATTTTATATTATTACTTTTTTAACAAAAATTGCTACAAATGCAAAGTTATTGCATTATTGACTTTTATGCATGTTTTTTTTTTTTTACGATATGTGCAGTTACTATAAACATGCCCCACATTTTTATTCTTCTTGTGAAAAACATGACCTGTGCTTAGAAGCGTGTATGTGTTCTTAGGAGCTAAATAATCCTACTCAAAATGCCCTATGTAAAGGTTAAAGTCGTGACAGATTATAATTAAATTGTCATAGAAACACAGAGGGGGAACATCAGCATTTGTGACTAAGCGGCCTAGGATGGTAACTTTCATCACTCTTTCACATTATGCATACAGTTGTTTTTTGTTTTAGAAGTAAAGGTTGGTACAATGTTTTGTGTTAAAGATAACGTTTTAACAGATCTACTTTAAGCACTAATGATGTGATACCACTGCTGTCACTGCTGAGAATCGGTCGAACAGTGTAGTATGAAGGATTATTATATCAATATAACGACAGAGACAAATTAATGAAGGAGCTCCATTGTGCAATGTACTCGCCAGTCATTGACATTTTCCTCTTTGTTGTGCTTTGCTGTCACCTAGTTTCATTTCAGTGAACTCTTTGTCATGTTGATATGATTGGTTTTTGCAATTTCATTATAAGTAGGTTACATTGTGGGGAACATGATGGGAACTACAGCGATGCTTGAAAGTTTTTGAACCAGCATTTCTGTATAACTATGATCTCAAACATGATCAGCTTTTTAATCCTTAAATGTAATTAATAAAACACAGCTAAACAAATTATATAATCAATTACATGGATTTGGAGTTTGATTTATCCTATTTTAATGCAAAATTCTGGGATCATACAATCATTTGTAAAGAGTATGTAAAGTGTCAGGTTAGTCACAACCCTGTTATGTTCCTATACAACCAAACAGAAAACATGATAATGTTTTTGTAGTGAACGTAATAACTTCATTATGTACTGATGCAACATATGGAAATGGGTGTGAAAAGTGCAGGACTGTCAATTCACAGACACAAAATCATTTCCAGAGTTCATGGAAAGGTTACGAACAATTGTGGATTTGTTTCTAAGCAGTGAAACACATTTTATTGATATGTTTAGTATCAACCGATTTGCAACTTGTCGTTTACATGCCAACATATTCTTACTATGTTCAGAGGAAGCTTAATCTGCTTGAAATTACTTTCCTCTGAGAAATCCAACGAACAACATGTGGTGGTCCCAGCAGTGCACAGAAGACCCCAAGCAAAACTCTTCAGTGCAATGATCCCACGATGGTAGAACGAGTTACCAAACTCTGCACGCTCAGTAAACTCACTCCCAATATTCAAAAAACTGCTGGAAACATACCTCTTCTGCACCTTTTTATGCACATGGATTTGTGCTTCCCTTGCACTTCATGTTTGGATAAAAGTGTCTGCTGAATGACTAAATGTAAATGTAAATCCAATTTTGTTTAAAATTCAGTTGTACAGGTAACATTACAGGTAACAGGTAACATAACAGATGTCATGGCTGGAACAAAAGAGATTTCCTAAACGCTTAGAAAAAGAATTGTTCATGCTCATCTGACTATACAGAGTTAAACACTGAACTTGTAAAGAAATTGTTTCTCACTGGTCAATCATAGGGCGGCTGTAGCTCAGTTGGTAAAGCAGTTATCTGCAGAATACAGGGTCAGTGGTTCGATTTCCTCCTGACTACGTGTCGAAGTGTCCTTGGGCAAGACACTGAACCCCAAGTTGCTCGTGGGTCAAGTGAGCACTTGCATGGCAGCCACTGCCATTGGTGTGTGAGTGTGTGTGTGTGTGTTTGTGAATAGGTGAATAACAAGCAACATAGTAAAGTGCTTTGGATAAAGGCACTATACAAGTGGCCATTTACCATCATAAAGAAAACTAGAAGCCTGCAGTGGCTAAAATAAATGTTCAGGAGTCCACTGTCAGTAGAACATTTGAACAATGGCCTGGTATACAGGTAGAATTGCAAAAAAAAAGCCAGCGCTCCCACAAAAAGAGCATAGCTGCCCATTTACAGTTTGGATAAGCCAGAAGGCTTCTGGAAGAAGGATGAGGCTCTGTGGACTGATGATACCAAAGTGGAACTTTGTGGCTTGTCTAAAAACTTTATCGCATCTGGGAAACACGGTGGTATCAGTATAGTGATATGGGACTGGCTTGCTGCCTCTGGACCAGGATGACCATCATTAATGAGAAGTACAAGCAAATTCTGCAAGAAAATATCAAGGTACTACAAACTGTTTTATTTTTTCACTCTGCATGTTGTTCGTTCAAACACAACAAACAAAGGAGCTTTTTCGTCTCCCTGTTGATACTGTGTAGAACTGCAATTATGTTTTGTAGTGCACATGTGTCGAGCATGTCAGTGTATTCATCCCCAGTTGCAGTTCCACTGCAAAGTTGTGCGTGACTGTAGTGCAGGATCTGTGAATGTAAAATTAAAACATGAACACAAACTCATTCACTGCAAGGAAAAGTACAATGAAGTTAACCTTTTGTGTGCTCTAAGAAAGTGCAGGTCTAATCTGGAAAATGCATTCAATTAAAAGAGACAAAACACAAACAGCTTTTAACAAAAGTTAGAAAGATGAGAGCACAGGATGGGTGTATTTGCATGTAATGTAACAGAGGTTATTCATCATCATTACTAACCATGCACCTCATTGCCTCACTTTGCTCACTTTGGCTTTAAGCTTCTCCTGTTGGCATCAGTAAACCCTGCACACCACTGATCAGGATCAGTGCAGATGTCTGGTCATAAATATCAATTATGTTATCACTGAAGCGGTTCAGATCAATCCCATCCAACCAGATTGGGTGAGACTGACTCTGTCAAGCTCTTCATGTTACTCAGATAATCTTTAGCAATCATTAGCATCGCTTCAACATACAATTTCTCTTACGGTTATCAACAAGGCCAAATGTGGTGGAAAACAGCTTGAAAGTCCCCCTGGTATGTACCCCTGCCGATAAGCGCTCCGTTCTTAATAGGAATCAAACTAGGAAAGTTCCACTTTCCTTGGGCTTTGCTAAAAGGCATCTGCAGATGAACAGAAAAGTAAGTGGGTGGGATGAGATAGAAATTCTAATGGGGGATGTTAGTAAAACGTAAAAATACCACCACCATCTGTCCTGTTATACTTAAACAAGTAGGATTTGTTGAGTAGAAGACTCCACAAATATTCTGAAGAGAAGTTAATGCTTAAGTGCTTTACTACTACCTTGGGTTTCTTATTTTTCTACACATACGTTTCTTTTGAGATTTCTCCGAAATGACCTCAGGAAGGGTGAGTTAAGAAACAACCTTGGAGCAATGAAGTAATTAATACCTTGCTCAAAGAGTGTTTGCTGACACAAGTAGGCTGGACTCAGGCCTCCCTACTGAAGGACAGTTTTTTATTCACTACTCTACGCTGTTGGCAGATGCACAAAAATTATCATAGTGACTTCAATTATGTCTAATGAAATCAGCATATGGCATTTAATTTGATCATTGGCCAGCATATGTTTGTGTTTTTTACATCCACAGGTATAAAGATGTGTGAGGAGTGATGCAACACTTCTGAGCCATCAATAATTAACTGGGGATGGGAGGTTTGAGTCTTGTGTAAGTGTGTCATGACATGAAAAGGGACGAGGACTGCTGGGCCAAGCAGAAATACTTTAGCAAGAGCCGTTTGACATTGCAATCATACTGGGATGGTTTATTCAGTTAATGGGTTCAACTATGGCCACACAAAAACACACTCACACACACTCAGAGTTAAACTGCTTAATGCATTTCTTCCCTTCACAATTCAGATTCACACACATAAAGACACACACGAGCTACAGACCAAAACTAATGGTTTTTGCAACTCTGCTGCACTTTCACACACATCACACAAACAGATCAACAGTCATTTATGTGTTGTCACTCCTCGGTTTATCCTGACACCCACAGGCGCACATGCACATGTGCAAACACACATATGCACATGAACATGCACCCACACAGCTACAACACTCATTTAAATACACAAACAGAAAACAATTTCACTGTTTGAAATGAGCAGATTAGTACATGCTATATGATGTGGCTCTATGTACACATGTACAAAACTACGTCAAGCATGACAGTAGTCTGATTATTGTATTTGAGTGATTGCATAAGCAGACGACTCATGAAGATCTTTTTTTTTTCTGTTAATACATCTAAGGTTCTGAGCATATGATCACTGGAAGCTTTGCCTTGCCTTACCAGTGTTTACACAGAGAAAGCATTAAATCTTAAGGGAATATTCCTTTTTGCTGATGATCATGTTCACAAAAGCATATAAACACTTTTTTGTTTTTTGCTAAAACAATTACATTGTTTACATTTACATTTTGACAAAAAAAAAAAAACATTTAGGTGCATTGGCAACTCTGGACATTAACCTGTGCAATTATTGAAACAAAATCCTAATATTAACAATACATAATCTTTAATGTAAAACATTATGTAAGTTATATACAAACATAAAAAGTGTTTATGAGATATGATATTGATTAGAAATCACTATTCAATGTCATGCACTGTGCTTGGAATTCTATTTAAATAACAGAAGCTACAAAAACGGGCATCACAATAGTGTATGAAATTGCACGTGAGTGAACTGCATATTAACATTGCACGTGCACACTGGAGGACACATGCAAGAATCTGACTGCAGGCTGCTGATGGAAAAAGAAATTGTCCTGTTGCCCTAGGACAAATATAGGAGTTCAATAAAATGAAATGAAAAACCTAAACTGCTGTGGATACTGGTAAGAGTATCCTCTTAAAATAGTACAGTACACTCTGTAGCTCTTCTGTCTTCACATAAACATGGTGAGTTGGACAAATATAAATGTACCAACACTTTGGAGCACAGTCACTCATGTTCCTGTGATTTTGCTTGAGCTTGAATACTTTTTGAAGTATTGTTTATATACAGTATATGTATGTGTGCTAGTCCTGCCCCATTTGTAAAGAAATATGAAGACCAACTGATTCCATTGGCTCATAGTGCTACTGTAGGTCGAATACTTTACAGAACACCTTTACTGTAATATTATTGTCGTTTATGACATCCCTTGCACATTTTAACAAATGTCAAACGGTGTTACAGATATGCTTGTATGACATTTTCCTCTTAATCCCATTTACTGAATTCTATTGCATAAAATTCTGGTCACATGTTTAGATTGTTTATTGTCTCCCTTTACTTTAAATTTCAACCCAGTTGCCCTCTTCTTGCAAAGTTTGGTCTCTGGTGTTAATGTTGCCTATATAAATTGCTATCTAATCTCAGGAAACAATTTTTACCCTGAGAGTCCAATGAGCTTTCACCATGACAAGTGGTGACAAGACATACTCTCATCGCAATGCAGGATTGCTATGGAAAGAAAATAGTTTGGAGCATTGGTTTTCCTGTCAGAGTGCTTTGCCACCATCAGGCCTATTTTCCCATGTCTTTCTACATTTTAATAGAGAATTTATACTGCCATGTCACCACCTTCACGAACTTTTTTAGGTTTTTACCTCCAACTGCTTTGAACACCACTGCAAGCGAACAGTAGTAATTACTGTAGATTGCTGTCATTTTCCCAAGCAGTTCTTCGCCTGTGTGCTGCAAAGAACAACTTAAATGTGCAATTCACAATGTAACTGCTTGATAACTGTCATGACAAATTCCACAGGGAATAAAACGGAATATGTGCATATATACAGTACATTGGGAAAGGTTTCAGAACACCTTCACTATTTTCCATTTTGCTATTTTGCTGCCAGATACTACAATCATTCAAAATTTGTTCCCTATTATCCCAAACACAGTATTCCATAATGACAAATTTAAGAAAGAAATTTTGAAATTTTGGAAATGTATTAAAAAAAATGATATTTGAGCTTTTCAGACCTTTCATTGGAGTCCACCTGTGGTGAATTGAATTGATTGGACATGCTTTCGAAAGAGACACACCTCTCTGTAGAAGGCCTCACAGCTTACTACACATACTCTATCAGAGCAAAAGGGATATGAAGATGAGGCCAAAGGAACTGTCTGCAGAGCCCAGAATCAGTATTATTGCAGATCTGGGAAAGGCTACAAAACACAAAACCTGCTGCACTGCAGGTTCCCAAGAGCACAGTGGCCTCCATAATTCTCAAATTAAAGACCAAAAAAAGTTTGGTGTGAGGTTTAGACAAATAATGAGGACCAAACGATGGCTAGACACAAATCGCTGAGTGTATAAAAGATTTAATGGGGATAAAGTTGACATATAGGCAATTGGATGGATGTGGTGACAGCTTGCAGGGATTCCTCCGACTCACTAGATGGTACACTAGCCCAGATCTACAGAGGAGATAAAGGTGAGTTTCCAATGGATTTACAGGTAATTAGTTTAATGAGGATATTAGGTTGGCCTGGAAGGTGCGTGTTTCTCCAGTAGGAGGGGAGGAGAATGGAGGAATAACCAGGATGACATCAGACCAAGATGACTTCTCTACGTGTAGGCGTTCTCCTCGTGGTTTGTCATAAAAGGAAGAGTTACAAGGAGAAAGACAGCAGGACATCTAATAATAGTGGGTGGAGAAGAGCTGGGATGAGTCAGTCAGAACAAGCTCCGTCTCACGGAATCCAAATTTAATCACACTGTCCAAAATCCCAAACACACAGAATTAGTCCGAAACATCCAGAGTGATACAGAATACCAATCCAATAATCCAAGACATTGCAGAGTTTAACAGAATCGAAATCTTAATTTCCAGAAATGTACTTGCTGGAGTACTTGCTGAATCGACTGAGAAGGACCAGTTTGATCTTGAGACACGTGGAATATAGGGTAAATTCTTAGTGGTCTGGGAAGCCACAGTCTAATAACTCCAAGACCAATGACCAACAAACTCTAGGACCAGGAAACTTAGGGGCCAGTTTCCTGTTCTCCAGAATAGATCAAATGTAGACAGACCTTTTCTCCAAGAGAATATCCAGCTGCAGGTGAGTGACATTTGTTGGCCAATTTTTTACAGGAGGAGACAGATTTTAAGGATGGTCTGAAAAGCTCTCTTCCCAGTCTGGTAGCATCGTCGAACAAGACCGGAAGCTTCAGCCTCTAGTGAAGAGAAAGGAGGGGGCGGGTAGCAATAAATGGTCTGGAAATGGGGTTAGCCCTGTTGCTGATGATGGCAAGGAATTGTGTGTGTACTCAACCCAGACCCTGCTCTTTGCCCACGTCGCTGGGGCTATTTCGTTGTTATTCCACACGACTCAGGACCTCAGACCGGGCTGAAGGATGGGGACAACTTTGTGAATGTCCTAGAGTGGCTCAGCAAGAGTTCAGACTTATACTCTATTGAATAGCTCTAAAGAGACCTGAAAATGGCTGTTCACCAACAGACCCCATGGAATGGGGAATAGCAGAAAATTCGTCAATCCAGGTGTGCAAAGCAAAGGTGCTTCAACAAAGTACTGAGCATAAGAGTTTAAATTTGAAAACTTATGTACATGTACATGTACATTTTTTATTTTTACTATTTAATGAATTTACAGACATTTCTAAAATTCTGTTTTAACTTTGTCATTATGTAGTACAGAGTGTAGATTATTGTGAAAAAAAGAAATTAAAAAACTGTGGCATCAGGCTGCAATTTAACAAAATTGAAAAAAAAGAAACGGGTTTGAAAACTCTCTGAATGCACTGTATTCAGACAGACAGACAGACAGATAGATAGATAGATCGGCAGGTTGAGAGATAGCTTTTTTGGTTATGTGCTAGCTGTCAAAGACAGAGGTGAACTTTAAACCTAGAAATAATATTGGTATGTATAGTAATCTTTCTTTACAAGCCTATGCATAGAACCCTATTTTTATCTTTTCTATTATTCTGTGCTGCGATCATTTAAGCAGAAACACGAAATGCTGTATGCATAAGAAAATATCTGATAGAACCCATTTTTTAGTTTTAAACCTGTTAGACCTTATTTATAAGCTGCAGTTATAGATCTTCTAATATACAGCCAAGCTACTACACAATAGATTATAGAAATAAATCAATTTGTGTGATTATGTTATGTGTTACACAGCACTCAAACACACACTCTGGGCTTTGTATTCAACACACAGTGGAGCAAGAGCCTCCATTGTGTCTTTATGGCAGAGGAGTAGTCGGCCAGAGGCAGATGAAAGCCTCAGTGTCTGTGGTCATTAATGACATTACTAGATGCAAATGGACCTGTTATCAGCATCTCTACCTTGTTAGCATGTCATTATTGTCTTGTCTTGGGTGAGAACAGTGACAGGTTTGTTAGAGGAACTTGATACAAGAGGTGCTGCACTGCTGAGTCCTATGTGTGCATGTTCACGAGTGACCACGTCCACCCTGAGCCTAGCTGACATTTTCATGCCAGGGTATGTGTGCTCACATGCACATCTGTGGATGAGCCTGACATTTTCATGCTGTCTGCATTCAGTTATGTTGACTGACGGGAGGTCGCTTTTTTTGTAAATACTGTCCATCAATCAGCCCCTGGGCACTCAAAATGTATATACACACACACACACACACACACACACACACACACACACACACACACACAGTATGAGATGTCATGAAGTCACATCCAGAGACCTGGGTTCTGACTGTTGATCTAAGCAAAACGTCAAGTGAATATTTATGATAATGTGCTCGGGCTCTATTTAAATAATTTAATGTGCCAATTATTCCTCCAGTGCTGGCAGTGCTCAACAGAGGAGGGCAAAGGGTTGACAGGGTTGAAGTCCCTTCAGCAAACACACACCCTGTCCATCCTGCTAGAAACACTGTAAAAACTGAGACATGAGGGTCACTGATTTGCAGACACACATTTAAAACAATATTTTTGATATCTAGCATGGACAACACCCCAAAAAACACACTTTTTATTTAAGAAATAAAATTGTAATAAAGATAAACATCCATAGAAACACACTATGAATGTTTGTGATTGTCTGCAGACTAGAGAAGCCATTAGTTATTCACAGGACCTGGGGGACAAATGTAGATGTCAAGAGCTTTAATTATGAAAATACGTGCCAGATATTTAATAATTCCATGTAGAATTCCTGTTTGGGACCCTGCAAACTGAGGGCCTTGTCCTATTGCCCCCTGTTAGGAGGGTAAGCCACCTCCTGTCTGTATTCCCTTAGGGACCTGAGTCAGTATTTTTTAAAGGTTCTACTGAGTGGCTGAATCAGTGAGATTGTCACTTCAGCAGTTTTATCACAGCCTTTCACTTTTTTTAATCATAGCCTCCCTCTTTCCTATTTTAAACATATTTTCCTCCATTTATTGTTCCTCTTCTATCTTCTATTATTTTTCCTTTGCAATGCCAGCCTATTCCCATTCCCAGGGCGTCACGAAGTGTTGCTTTGTCCAGTCCTTTAACATTACATGCTGATGCTCAAGGTACATTTTGGCATTACATAGAGACGCACAGGGCTGCCAGTCAAGTACAATCGAATGTCTGGTGCCTCATTTTTACTGTATGTAGGTATGTAACATGCTCCTAATTTACCCTAAAGGTTTTGTACCTAACATTTAATGAAAATGTACTGTACTTGTGCGTGAAGTCCGCTAGACCTTGATGTTTTTAAAATTGTACCAGAGCATGTAGTGGTGATGCATGTAGGGCATCCAATAGGGACGATAAAAGGTAACTATGACGTCAATATAAGACACCAAACGACGTAAAAAGGAGCGAGATTTGATGCCTTGGGAAGCATCGTTCACTGACACTGTGGGTGTGTTGAGCCTCCCTGTGCTGACACCTGTTCAACTCACCGAACCTGCTCTCCTGCTTAATTTCACTCACCTTCACCAGTTTCTCTGCATGTCTGTCCACATAATTAATTTGAATTGTCCCTCTCACACACAGACAGATCACATCTCGGTTGTGAAAACCCTGCAAAGACATTGGCACTTAAATCAATTTCTCTTTTAAAGCCACCAGTGGCATCAACCATATGTATATATATACTCATTATATATATATATACCCATTTTATACCCATTATCTTCCGCAATCCTGAGTCGGGTCATGGTGGCAGCAGATTTAGCAAGGCTTTCCAGAAATCCTTCTCCCCAGCAACATTCTCCCGATCCTCTAGCGGGATTCCGAGGCGTTCCCAGGCCAGATGGGATATATAATCCCTTCAACATGTTCTGAGTCCGCCACAGAGTTTCCTACCAGTTGGACGTGCCTGAAAGACTTCCAGCAGGAGGCGCACAGGAGGCATTCTTATTAAATGCCCAAACCACCTCAACTGACTCCTTTCAATGCGACGGAGCAGCAACTCTACTCCAAGCTCCCTTTGGATGTCAGAACTCCGTACCCTATCTCTAAGACTATCTAACCTTGTGGCTTAGCTCCCTCTTCAAATCAATGGTTCGATACAACGTCTGCATTAGTGCTGATGCTGCATCAATCTGCCTGTCAATGTCTCAATCTATTTTGGCTGCACCCCATACCCCTGCAATAACCCACAGAAAACCCCATGACTTCTCCAAGTCCTCAGACTTCTGGGCCAAACCCCCCTTTCTACTTGTAGGGCGTTTGATAGTTTACCAGAACTTCCCTGAGGCCAACCCCAAAATCCTTCCAGAGATGGGAATTAAAGATCTAAAGGATAGGGGCCTCAACCAGGCGTTCCCACACCCTCACTACACGTTTGGGCTTACCAAGTCTGTGCTCCGCTCTTCCCCCGAGTGTCCAAGACATACAGCCTCAAATGTGATGAAACCACCACAAAGTCGATCACTGACATAAGACCTAAGGTGTTCTCGTACCAGGTACACTTGTGAACAATCCTATGAAACATGGTGTTCCTTATGGCCAAAGCATGACTTGCACAGAAGTCCAATGACAAACCATAATTCGGGTTCATCATTGCCCACATGGGTGTTGAAGTCCCCCAACAGAACTGTGGAATACCCATGCGGTACTCACTTAAGGACCTCACCAAAGTATAGTATAGGAAAGAGTCCAACCCTTCTCCAGGGTTTTGGATCCAGAGACAGTGCTATGTGTAGAGGTAAGCCCAACAATACTTAGTTGGTATCGCTCAACCTCTCACACCTCTCTTCCCAATTAGAGAGGTGACATTCCACATTCCCAGAACCAGCTTAAAAATCCTTTGATCAGCATGCCTAAACTCCCTACCTTGCCCGCCACCCGGCTTGCATCTCACCCAACCCTGATTTCAACCCCTGCAGGTGGTGGGCGCAAAAAGTTGTCACTCCATGTTGTTTCTTTGGGTCGGAAAAGCAAGTTGACCGTGATTACAAACCCCATAGTATGAGCAACAAGACAACAAGATAACTGAACTGAAATGATGTCATCTGGAGGAATTTTCCAGCTAGAAGTAGAGAGATATTTTATTTCAGAAGACAGTTTAAAATTGGTGAAGGTCGCCTTCAAGTTGTACATCATATTTGAGCCTAATTTCTTTTATTGAAAGAAAAAAAGTGAGTTTTGGATTATATCTAAACACATCCAACAGTGCTTGGCAGATGCATCAAACAATTTGCTTCCTGACGTTACTTGGCTGGCCAAACAAGTGCAAATATTTCTTTGTAAGGCAACTGAAACATCCAACATATATTTGCAGCAGTGACCTCTGCCAAAGCAGATTCATCTTCTACTACTGTGGCCAGGTAATTAAGATGAGTGATCATCAGGAAGCCAGAAGGAGTTTGCATCATCTTTAGAAGTAATGAGTGGGTAGCTCATAAATTCTGATTACCTGAATGTTTTTTTAAAGGAGGGTGAACATTTAGTAGACTGTTGTAGCACCATTTTTGACTGTGTTCTACAGCTTTGCTGAGCTTTGTTGCTCTTCACCTATCACACACACCCTTTACTTTAATTTCAGCCCTTTTAACTATCATTCTCCTCTACTTTGTTTTTAAAAGGCCATCAGTCTGAATGGCCCAACCTATATTCCTCTTGATTAAACAAAAATCTTACATGGCATAGCACATACTGTAGGCCTCAAGAACGTCACGTCAGCAAGACATAATAAAAAAACCTCTTCTACGGTACATGTGCCACGACTTCTACAATCACACACAATCATTGCAGAAACTATAGTTTAGATGCTGCATTGTTGTAGATTTAAAGCATCAGAGTTTAATTCATGCTTTGCAGGGACACAGGACACAGTCCAAACAAAAGCACCACATGACTACATGGCGGAAATTACTGAGCAGACTGCATTGATGAATGTGGACTCCAGCTGCCCCCCGAACTTATACAGAAATAGTTATCAAGCTGGATCAATTATGACTTGTCCAGACACTAGCTCTCTTCCCTTTTAGTAACTGCTATACTGCACCCTGATCTTATACACATCTCGACCTTTGAGGCCTACTAACAAGAAATAACGAACTCAGATGATTTATTGTGACGTGATCAAATATTAACCTGTTAATCTTTGGATTCACTGAGCCTAGTTTATTTTTTCATCATCATTCATTTTTCATCATGCTTTTATAAGCCGTCATCTGATTTTTCCTGAAGATAACAGGAATCCAGAAGAATTTTGTGATGATGCTAAGGAGTCTTTAGGCAATAAATCTTATTTTAATTAGTTTTATAGTAGCTAAAAAATAGAAGGCACTGTCTGTCTCATTTTGTAATGTCAAACTGCTATGGTTAATGCGTCATACATGACCACTGAAGAAAGACCTTCAGCTGATGCTTCTGCTGCTGTTTCCTACATGTTTGATGGGTAAGAATAAAACTGCAGAGGCTTATGTATACACTAAGGAAGAAGGAGGGAGCACGTGTGTGCGTGCAGATATAATATTAGCTAATGTCATGCTTTATATTTTGTGAGGTACAACATGTTGGCAGGTCATATGTGGCTAGTCTGTAAAACAAATTCTGTATGTGTGGGAGGAAGTCCAGTTGTTTGCTGGACTGGATTGTTTTATTTCTGTAAAGTCTCTTCTTTTAGCTTAGGTGGAGGTGAGTAGTGGTGATTTGATAACAGAAACAATTTTTTAGTAAAAAAAATAATAAAAGGGGTGTCTGTGGAACTTTTATTAATATATGCAGTATCATATATGTGCACCTTTCCAAAAATTTAAAACGAACAAATTATAGCTTTTAGGTTTAAATAGAAAACATAGTCATTTAATGCTTTGGATAGCTGGACATAAATACAAAGACACTTTGATGAAACAATGCAAAGTACACAACTGCCTTACATCGCTAATGTGTTTGTTCTCCTCCTCCACCCTGAACACATATGTAACCTACAGTATATGTTGAAATTATTTTGGCCCCAAGAGAATCCTCTTTTCATCTCACCTAATGTCTTTTATGAGCTGTTGATTTTAAAATAGCTAATTTGCTATCATTTTCTGATAAGAGTTTTCAGTCTAGAACCTAGAAGAACTGCATCTTGTGATTTAAATGCTCTCTTGAGAAAATTGGACAAACAATTCAGAAAATCAGCATTTCCCCAGCTGATCATCTTCTAAACATCTATGGCAGCAGTAAAAAGAACTATACTCAATCCACTAATAGCACATCAAATAGTTTTTGCAGCGGTGACAGTTTGATGTAATATGCATTTGGGCAGCACAACTGTGTCTGTCCTGGTTTAATTATATTGTGGGTTGTTGATTTCACACTGAGGAATATACTGCAAGACATAAGTTTGCTGAATTGGCATGCAGTAAATGTGCAAAAGAGAACAATCTACTTACATAAAAATACACACCAACAATCTAATAATCTGCTAATTTGTTGTACATGGGTATCACGTCTATGTTAAACACGATACTTTGCAGGCTTCCACATCTATTTCCTTTTTCTGTTATATTTTAAGACGATCGTGTTTAGGAGACTTACATTTTTTGTCAAATATGCTTTTGTCATAGCAACAGAAAACAAAACTACAATCCTTGATTTTATAGTGTTTAAAGATGACTAAAGCATGGCTAATGACCTTAAGTTGTTCCCATCTCTGCATTAGAGTTGGGATTTGTTTAAGCAGCATGATTTTTATGACACTGGGTAGGCATGGTATCCATGGCAGGACACCATGGTGGAAGCCATTGTTTCCAAAAACCGCACCTGAAGTTTGTCTTATGAACAGATGAAACAATCATATATTTTTTTGGGAAGAACATAGAGCCCTTACTATGGCATAAAAACAATAAAAAAAAGAGAGAACAGGATACGGACATATAATCCCAACAGTGAAGTACAGAGGAGGGAGCATCATAATTTCAGGCTGATTCGATGTTTCTGGAGCTCTGCTGCTGGACATAAAGGGGAAAATGAATTCCCAATTTCATCAAGGTCTCCTACAGGATAATGTCAGGATGGCTGCTGAAGCTCAGAAGAAGCCGGATGATGCAGGAAGGCAATGACCCTAAACACTAGAGAAAATCTACTACAGAATGGCTTCGGAGACAAAAAATCCACCATTTGGAGTGGCTCAGTCAGAGCCCAGACCTCAACCCAATACTTAATCTCATTATCTCAAGAGAGCTGTTCACATCAGACGTCCTAGGAATATAGCTAAGCTGAAGCATTTCTGTGAGAAGGAATAGTCTAAAATTTCCCCAAAGGTTTTTGGTTTGATGTGCTGGCACTTTAAATCACCCCTGACGATAACTCATGGAAAATGCCTAATGAGCAGGACTATATACTAGAGTAACTAGTAGAACGTGGACTGTTTTTGTTTTCCTTTCAGTTTTTGTTACCTTTGGTTGGCTTGATATCAAGTACTCGCAGAATTAGGGCCTCTTGTATAATCTAACTATTCTGAACTTTGATTAGAAATCCAATCTTTGACTGAAGGCTGAGACTGTCCAGGTCTGTCACATATGATGGCATTTCTGTTCACACATGATTTCCTCCCTTTTCTTAACAGGCTGTAATTTTCTGTGTGGAGTGGAGCATTTTGCTGCTGAATTTTAGATAGTATCAGGTTTAAGCTCTGGTTCGTTTTCAGAGAAGGTCACAAATCACAATCCGTTTTTATTTTGACCTACACCTACGCTCAAGAGCTTTCGATAGTGATCAAATAAATATGAGTATGGATTTAAGCAGCCAGAATGAGGTTTATCCACATTCTGACTGGGCTTAGCTCCTCTATGTATCCATGACACAGACATGAGCCAGACAGCCCAGAGGTCCTCACAGTTAAGCTGCGGCTCCTCTACATTCAGAGGCGCCAGCTGAGGTTGTTTGGCATCTGGTAAGGATGCCAGGCCCTCATGTGCATCCCTTTGAATGTATACTGGCCATGACTGGCTGAGAGGATAGCTCAGGGCAGGCCCCAGGATGTGCTGAAGGTGCTTCCAGCTGGCACAATAGCTCACCAGGAAGCCCCAAAGGAGCAGATGCTGTGGAGAAAGCTGTGTACACTGTTATCCTGTTGGCGCCTTCAACATGAAGTGAAGACGATGTATGAAATGTACTGTCTGGTTGATTCCTAAAGATTATAAATTGTTAGACATCACTAGCCACATTTCGTTTTATGAATGGATTCAAATTCAAGCTGTTATAAAGTGCTATATATCCTGCTTCACAGCCACTGAATTTCAGGAATGAAACATGTTTAACAGTGACTAAGGGAAAGGTTTGGTCTCAAACATATAATACATGCAGACTTTTTTATGCCATTGTTTTCAGTGGTTGAATAATTAAAAGATTGCAGTCTGCATTTTCAGGTACAGTAACTCTCTTTTGGCACAACTAAGATGGCTGCAAATAAATTTGAAAAACAGTGTCATAGTAATAAGCAGTGTGCTTTGTTTCCTGAGCATGAACGTGTGGAGTGTAGATTCTTTAACTACAATAAGCTTTTGCTTTTCCTTCCAACTAGTGATATAATAATCAATGATTCTACAATAACTGAACATGTCCACAACTGTTGACGGAAATGGTAAATGGCCACTCAATGCAAGTGCTCGTTCTGGCTGCAGCATTTTAATCTGAAAAATGAAGGTGGGCTTATTTTTCTCCTGCTGAGCCCACTGTATGAAAACAGCATTGTGAACCCTAAAATGGCTGGGTGATGTGCAAAGATTGCTTGGGGATGAGGTACACACATTATAGTACTATTGAAATGGTACCTCATACCTCATCATCTTATCATGATACACAGTTAAAACCAGACATGTGGTTTTATAATTCACTCCTCACTAGGTCAATATGACTACGGGTGCATTATGTGTAGAATGACTGTGTGCATGCTGCAAGGAAATAACATCTCTCTGTGGTAGATAGAGGCTGAAAATGACATGTTGTCTCTCAGTATGGAACAGACCTCAGGGGGCAGGCTGTTGGTGGGATGCACAATGCAAAGTGAATGAGGGATGGAAGGTAAGTGGTTGCATAAGTGTAGAGAGGAACTGTCTTTCCGTTAGCTGACATGCATTTGATATACCCAATGGAAGCACAGGCTCACGGATGGGCTCTACAAATGGCACTTGTGAACACTGCTGTAAGTAGGTCAGTTGATTTAATGGTGGTGATGTTACATTTAAACCCCAAAAGATGCTTTAATTTGTTCAGAGGTTGCAGTGTGCACAGGTACTGTCACTGTTTTCTGCTTGACTAAAGCTAATCTTCACTATTAACACAGTGCCCTAAAAGATAAAATAAATCAATATTACTCTCTTGTAGACATAATATTTAAAGCTATAAGACGGTAGAAGATAACCAATATGAGATAAAGTCAGCCTTAATCCCTAGGGGTTGCTATTGTCTATCCCAAGCCAAGACTTATTCAGCTTAAACCTTTTGCAGTGATTAGCCATAACATCGAAAACCCAGGACAGGTGAAGTGAACAACATTGATTTCCTTGTTACAATAGTACCTCTCAGGGGATATATTAGGCTGCAAGTAAACAGTCAGTTGTTGAAGGTGATGTGTTAGGAGCAGGGGAAATGGGTAAGGATCTGAGTGAATTTGACAAGAGCTTCTCGAAAATGCCAGATTTTGTAGAATGTTCCTCTTATGCAGTTGCCATCACCTAGCAAAACTGGTCCAAGGTTGGACAACCAGCGAACCAGCTGCAGATTCATGAATGTCAAATTTTGACCGATTGACTGATCACCAAGATCTCCATCTAATATACCATCTGTGGGATGTGATGAGAAACAGACATGTTAATGGGATCTTAGTGGACTGTGGAGTCCATCACTCCATGACTAAGCAGCTTTGGTCACACGAGATAGATATACACAATATTTCACAGTTGGCTTTAATGTTGTGGCTGGTTAGTGTCTAGCAGTCAGTTAGCTGTAGCCCTTTGTTAGCAGATGCCCTGTACAAGACAAATATAGAGGTAATTCACAGGATTTACCTATCGTTTAACCCTGTGACTGACGAGAAAAAAATACAAAACTAATCTTCTGAATTAATACTTTGGAGTCACATTTGGAACAATATTATGAGAGAACACTTCCACATACAGTATCTTCACATGAGTGTAGGTTGACTGTAAAGGAAGCTTTACTTTGCTTCATCCATGTTAAATTTAAGAAACCTTAATGGAGGAAACTTTTCTTGTGTTTGCTGTATACCACGTTATTTTGTGCCTTTTGTTACAAGCTTCTTTCTCTATATTTACTTACACACATATAATTGGTTCACATACATTATACACTCTGCCCATGCTGCTCTCTAAAGCTGCACCCAGCAGTACAGTAGCTCTTCTACTTCTGATAATAATGAGACACTTTTGATCTCTGGAGGACAACTGTCTCTCCACATGGGTTCTAGCATCATCTACAGGTCTGGTAGGAACAGTCTTGATTAAGGAGACCTCAGCAGGAATGACCGTAAACGACAAGGTCCATCAGTAGTTACTTTTCGCATTTTCGGATGGGCAGTGAGAAGACTACATGCAAGTACCCGAGTAATCTCTGCTGCAGGTGGATTTATTCATGTGCCCTTACTTGTACATATGAGGACAATGGTCACCTTAATGTGATAAAAAAAAAAAAAAACATTCAATAATCTTTAATATTAAAAGTGTAGCCTGTGTTGTAACATCACACTCTTATTCAACACGTTGACCCCCAACCCCAGCCTGTTTTAATCCTGACCCCCCCTTCAAAATCGCATTAACACATATTAGCATTTGCTTGACTGATGCTAAAATCTGTTTTCCATTAGCATGATTATTGTATTTTATTTTTTTCTTTTCTCAAGGTGAATGTATGCACCTTCCTTTGCAGAGAAATAAATGTTACTCTCAATTCTCTCATAAAAATATACATAAATATAAACATTAAAAAGCGATATGAGAATTGTTATTACTTTGGCATTAAATTACACTTCACCTTTGTCAGCTTCATAAATTATCAATCGTTTTCAACAATTTGAGTTCAAAAATCATCTTAGATTTTGTCCTAGCAATCTCAGATATAAAGATAGAGATCACAAATAAAACGGCCATGTGCAATAAAAGAGTCAAATTGTTCGGTAAAAACACTCAAGTATAACAGCAACTAGCACTGCGTGACAGCACGGCCAGAGCTTTTATCTATTTTCCATGAAGCATGTTGATGTAATATTTATAACATTTCTTGTCACCCATGTTTATTATCGAAAATAGATGTAGAGGCAACAACTCTACATAGAGTCAGTTCCAATATGCTCTCACTGCTCTAAATGCTACAACTCTGTAAATGCAGTCCTGACAGGCCACAATAAATCAATCTAGGGATGTTTTTATCAAAGTTCAAAAACTTGTGAAACGCTTAATGCTGCCATTGTTTTATAAGATGTGCCTGTTTTAAGTGAGGAAACTACTGAGCCCCTAATTCGATTTTTTCTCTTTCTCTCTACTGCCACCCATTTTATCATCCCAGCAAACAGGAAGGGATAATCTGGGCAGAGACTGTTGTAGGATTAGTTGTGTGTACTGTATGTTGTGTGCATGTACTCTGTAAGAGCTAGATTCATGCTGAATGAAGGGAGGGGAGAACACGTGCAGGGGTGGACTAAAGAGACAGGTGGGCTGATCCACAGTCAACCACAGAGAGATAGACAGCCTCACAGAAAGAGAGAGAGTGAAAACAATTTATCAGGAAGGCACAAGACTGACAGTTACATGTAGACCTGCCTGAATAAGGTTGAGAGGCTGTCAAGTTGGCTGACAGCAATTCAAACATGCTGTATAGTGATGCCAGCAAAGAACCTGTTTTTATGACCCGTACCTTTAAAGTCAATTACTAACCTTCGTGATGCAAGGGACATTTTGATTATTTATGCATCTGCATGTCAGAAAGTAAGTATGAGAAGTAACGCAGCAAATGTTTTCCCTTTGTATAAAGCCAGTGTGAGCTGCAAAATCCACGTAACAATCAAAGGATAATAAGCATACTGTTGAATTTATTATTGGAATGAGTACCAGCCATGATCGGACTAATGGACTTAATTTTTTAAGAATCTCATCACAACAAGTTGACTCTCACTGCATTCATTCATTAGGGCCAAGCTTCCAACATCACAACATTCCAACATCACATTAAACTGATATGGTGAGTTCCACGAAATATACATAATTTACATTTTGGAAAAGTAAGTATTGCTGCAAAAATATATATTGATTTTCATGGAAAGAAAAGGTATTATCTGTGCATTCACAAATCTTCAGTGTTTTTAATCTGCAAAGATTTGCTTGCCCCAGTGAGAAATATAAAAAAAATCTATGGTCGTTGGGGGAAGAATTTCAGAGATATTTTAAAATTTAAACATGACTTGACTTGTAAACATTCTCTTGAACATGACAGTACTGATGAAATGTATGGATTGTGTTTCTGTGCCACAAGAAAAGTTTGAGCGACTCTTTATCCCACTTTTCCCCAAACTGCTAAACTGACATTTGGTCCTATACTGCTCATATCCTTGTGTTTGCTGTAGTTGTGTAAGTGTCTGTGTGTGTGTCTGTGTGTGTGTTTGTGCCTGCACGTGTGTGAGTGCACACACAGGCAGGTATATATGTTTTCTACTGCCAATCTCGTTTTGTTAGAAAGGGCAGCAAAGAGGGCCTGGAGTGTCTGCACTGAAGTGAATGCAATACATCAACTCCTGACATGTAAAGAAATAAAAATGATGTAGGTGTTGTTGACACTTGGGTAAAATGCTCCCTTGGCCATAATGATAGACAGGCAGACAAAGTTAGACAAAGAGAAAAAAATGATGTGTCAGGAAACATTTTTATTGATAGGTTCAGCCTGTCCTTCCTGTTACTTCCAAACAGTTATTGCACATATTATATTTTTACCCCATCTCAAAGGCCTTCAGGTTTTGCTACGATACTTCACTATTTATTGGTATACCACAGAACACATGTCGGACACACGTTTGGCTACCTGGACTGCCTCGCAAATTAATGATGTGCTTAAAACACATACACAGGTCCCTGTAGCTCTAGGTAAATAATGTACATGGACACACACACATTCACAGAGTCGCTCACACTGTGACAGTCATAACCACACGGGGGGAAATGTCAGTCTCTTTGTCAAGCAGAGGAGCCTGACAGAATCAATTAGCAGGCAGGGAGAATGGAGAAAACCGGATTCAATTAAACTGGCAGCTTTCCCCCATAGGCACACCACTCACTGGGCCATTATTCAACCAAACTGTGTGTGTTTCTGTGTGTTTGAAAGAAAGAGAGAGAAAAGGAGGAAGAGACAGAGAAAGAGAGAGAGACTTAAAAAAAGTGTATGTGTGTGTGTACGTTTTGTGAGTGCTATGCAGTGTGTGTGTATTTATCTTGAGGATGAACTCATTTCTCTCCATTCGCCCCAAGGTCAGCTGGCTCTGTTAGGGATTTAGTACCACACAAACACAGTCCAAACCTAATCCCTCCTTCAGCAGTCCCCACCAAGAAACACACAGTCCATAGTTCAAAGAGCAGCTTTGGTATCAATACAGTGGATTCATAGGCCACATTAGCATTAGGAGGAAAATGCCTTTCTGACACACTGGCTTCAAAACAGCTCCAGCAAGAGCAGATATTACTATTATTGGTGATTATGGCTAAATGTACAGTCACTGGCAGAGATGTTGTTAGGGTTTCACAGCATTTGTAGCTCAGCCCGGAGACACTTAGGCACAGTAGGAGTATTTACCCTGGGAGAAAAAAATGTTACATTTCACATCAATAAACTGATGTCACTTTAAATATACACCATGTAGTAAAACAGCACAATATTTGAATCTGGATGTGTGTGGAAGTTGTGTGTGACTGTACTTTGTTCAATTCCCCTATAATGTGTGTTGTCTTACCAAGCGTTATTGTAAGCTGTGCTAGTTACAATCATTTATCAGTAATCTAAGAGAATCCATAAGCATTTTGTAGATTTCGGAAAGGACTCCAAAACAAACTATCAGCAGAATTTACAGGCTTGCACTGGATTATAGTGTGGAGTTTGGCTTATCTGCTGTCATTCTGCCTGTACTGAATTAGGAACATAACCTCTAACCTTATTACTCTTCGTCTCATCTGTTTTTCAGTTCATCTCGAACCACAAGCCAACGCAGGAAAAGAATTGCAAACAAATTCATAAAATTAAAATGTTTCGGCAGAAAAAAAACCCCACAAAACAAAAGAATTGAGCTGAAATTGGTGACAAAGTGCACACAATCTGTAACTATTAGTTACACGGAGTCATGATGGAAACTTTGTTTGCAACAATCCTGTATTATGTTGGATGGAGTGTGGCAGTGTCTCGGCAGTTTGAGCAGTCATTCATTGACCCCAGGAGAGACTGCCCCCTGGCCACACCAAAGGGTCCCTGCACAGTAAGAAAAAAAAGACGGTACAATTTGCAATAAAATACTGGCAGCATAGACAACACTCTGACCCCTAAGATAAAACTCCAGCTGATGAGGCTGCTCGAGCCAGCACTCTCGCCTCAAGCTTGACTCCTGATATGAACTTCCATTTATATCCCATGTTCTTCCTACATTTATACAGTAAGCAGGCGTGTGTCAGATGGTCACATCTGACTAAATGGAGAAAAAAGCATTTGTTGTCTTTATACTTCTGTCATTTATCTCACCATTTTTAATACAGACTTGCGTCCAAACATTGTTGTGGGACTCTTTAGAGTGACAACGTCTTCCAGGAACACTTTTTTTTTCTACTTTTATGCACACATACAGGATTTAAGAAGATCTGGTAAGATGAATATGTCTGGTAGTTTACTTAGGCAGTAAAGTAGCCCAAAGCTCCTTTCTCTTCTCTTTTTTTACAAGGCTCTTCATTTTGGGACAAACCATCCACACATATAAGACGATAAAGTCACATCAGTGCTGAATTTACTGCTTTGTTGAAAAACAAAAAGCTTTTATTCAATAATTGACATGTTATTACATAATAACCAGAAAGCAGTCTGTCTTCTCTTGAAGACACTGTCCTGTAATGGTAGCTGTGAATTCGAAAACATCATCTACTGTAGGTGATATTGCTAGATTCTACAATAACGTACTTTAAATTACTTTTACTTTTCAGTTTCCTTCAGTTTCCTTACCTAACATGACAAACCTACACAACATTGTTACCTGCTGTTATTGCCTTTACTATCCCCACAAGACGTGATTATTCTGTAACCAGGATACTTTCTGTTACAGGACATATTCTGTACAATCTGTTCAGCATGTCCTTGTAAAATGTACACTGTATTTCATTGCTTATTCCCTGATCATTAAATTCCGTTTCAATGTAAATCTCATACATGTGGTGCTAGGTATTCAATATTACTTTGGACTTTATATCAGATTATACCCAGTAGTCAATTATTGTTTATTAATTAAACCCAAAAAATATACATCTTTAAATGCTGATGATCAATTTTGCTAAGATATGAGTTTATTAAGTGGTAGGATTAACTCAACCAGAAACATCTCGACAATGAAATAACATTATTTTTTAAAATTTTAATCCTAAAATAACTTTTAAAAAGGAGAAAAATACACACATTAAATGCTGATTTGTATAGAAATACTTGTGAAACAGCTACTGCCTCAATATGACAGTGACTCAATATATTCTGACCCAGTTTCCTCACATCTTAAGTCAAAGTCAACGCACTTGTCTGTTTGGTCAGAAGCCTGGATCTATACCGCTTGTCATTTTATGTGTTTATTTTGGATCCAAGTCATAAAACTAGCAGGCCAGAAGCTCATTATATTTGTTTGGATTTGTCCTTTCAGATCCTCTACTGTATTACCATGTGCAAGATTGTGACTCTGAAATTAGTGTCTGCAGGAGATTGAAAAACAATTTCAGTGATAACACCCCGATAAAATATTGAAATAGCAGTGTCTAATGTGATATATCAGATGCACTGCAACAACATTAAATCTCATAATTGTAACTTATAGTTGTCTCTGTTCCCTCTGTCTACCTTTGTCTGCCTGTCACTCTCTCCCTCTGCATGTCCAATTCACTTTGTGAGCTCTTTTTTTTTCACAGACTGTCACAAGCAGTGGTGTGACATGTTGCTATTTTTGTGACCTTGAAATGCAAGAGACGGAACAACAAAATGGGAGTTGCATACAAATAAGGCAGCACACGATAAGGCACTGTTTTTTTTTTTGTGAGCTGCATTTCATCTTTTAGAATTTGGCAATTTGTGCCTGCTAGCATAAAAGAAATGGATGCTAGAAATGTGCCACTGTGATGAAATAAAATCAATAGATATCATTAATAAAAAGTAATCCAAAAGAGTAATAAGTAAACTTCCTTTCTCTACTGCTGGACACTGACCAGAGGGCATTTATGTGCACTGGGAATATGCAATGTATCTCACCGCCAGCTCACAGCTTAACAACTAAGCAGCATGACTTGCTGGGCTTTAATCATGTCGGCCTCTGCCTGTCTGTAATCATTTTAACACGTACACAAACAAAAACAAGCAGAAACTTAACCTGTTATCTTCTGAACCAACTTTAAAAGGTTAGATTTTCAAGAGCCACTGCCACATTTTCTGGCATTTATCAAAACTCAAATCATTCCACACCAAGCGCAAAGAGAGAAAAAACGGGCAAAGAAGCGAGACAGATACAAAGGCAAGAGAAGAATCAATGCATTTAAAGTGCAGTGTTGTCAGTGGGGGGCATGTACTAGATTTAGCACCACTATTACATATATAATACAGAAGGAAAGAGATAAGGGAAATTAAAGAGAAGTGGTTTCAAATAGAGAAAACTGAAAGAACATAAATGTAGAGAGTGTGAGAGAGAGATGGAATATTATGGAATGAGCAGTGTTGACACTGGGGAGCATGTATTTAGTTCAGCTGGCGGATTAAAGCCTAATTTTACATCCATCTAAGTGGGCCATAGGAGGAGAGACTGAGGCTGAGGCTGATGCTTGTTAATGGCTTAAGAGTCTTGTAAGGGCCGGGATAGACTTTGACTTCAATGACAAGTTGTACTTGATACACACTGGAGGTTTTAGGGGCTCAGGAAAAACATGTTTTCAGTTCAATACCATCAAGTGGAAGATCCAGGCCTGCTAAATCCTTCAGTTTTAATGTAGCGCTCCATTGTAAATGGAAACTGGATAGTTGCTCAAATTTTAAAAATGATTAGTTTTCACACTGAATTGAATGCACTGTTGTTTTTGTGTTGAGCCTGTTTAAATTACAATACACAATATGTTTAGATTAGAAACTACACAGAATATTTATAAGCTAATGAACTCAATGTTCTGGCTCAGTGTTTGCCTGCAGAATCTATTAGCTGAAATGATTTCTGCCATATAGCTGTGGCCTGCACACAGACACACACACACGCATGCATGCACACACAAACTCTCTCTCTCTCTCTCTCTCTCTCTCTCTCTCTATTTTTGGGATAGAGCAACTGACTCTTACTGAGTCAAAGTGTACTGAATCAAGATTGGGAAAATATTAAGTTCTTTTTTAAGTTTTTATGGATTACCCACTAAAGCTATTATCTGCTTTTATGTTTTATGCATGTATTAAAACATAATGAATTCAAAGACTTTAATGGCCTGTTAGTATGCATTGAAGGGAAAAAAAATGCATAAAGTACAGCATAAAAGATAGAAAAGAGAAGTACGGCAAATGTAGAATGTGAGTTGCTAAGAGAAAGAAAAGAAAAAAGACAATCAAAGACAGTCAAATAAAAAATGAATTGTGTGTGAGGTTAAAATATAGGAATGTAGGCCTATTTGCAAGTACTACAACAGTGTGGTTCTGTAGTTAGAAAACCCAGGTGCTGGACTGGCCTATCTGCAGACCAGACCTGTCAGCCTCTGAAAACATTTGGCACTTTATAAAGTGCTATTCAAAACTCTTCAGCAGCTGCTGTCAAGCTACTGGAAAACTAAAGCAATTGGTCCTCTCATTTCTACGGAGGGTTGTCATGGGAAGAGGTGATGCAACACAGCAGTAAACATGTCCCTTTCCAAACTTCATAAAAAATATTCATAAAAGAGTTTTGATTTTAACATTTGCTATGTACTACTGTAAATCAAATATGATATAAAAATTATTGCATTTTAGTTTTTATTTACATTGTAAACAGTGTCCCTTCTTGTTCAGCTCCACAGACTTTAAGGTCTCTCTCTATCTACACCCATCGCACTTCTCCTGTTCTCTGACCTTGCTCTTTCTATCTCCTTGTGTATGAGCCCTGTAATAAAACACTCATATCTTTCCATGTGCGCTTTTATGAAAGAGTGTGTGTGAGAGTTCAGGGTCTCGGTCAACTGTGTAAGGGTGCACATGTAAAAACAGCATTGTACACATTTATACAGACTTTGAGCCACACATGTGTGTGTGAATTACAAACCAGTCTTTCCAAGTAATTGGGATGCTGGGTTAAAACCTGTGCAAAAACAAATCAAATGTTGAAACAGAAATTTGAATATCTATTTTTAAATATATGCTTGTTTTCAACTTGATCGCTCCATCTCCATTTATGAACTTGATAGTAATTGGATATTTCTTAATGTGGCCAGTTTTAGGGTCTTGGTTAGGACTAAGTGAGTGTATGGATAAGAACCATTCATTAATGTACTACTACTGTACTGAATGTCCAACAATGGGTGGACACTAGACAGAGATGAGAAGGAAGGCACAGAAGATTTGACTAAATAGAGTAAGAGAGTAAAATAGAAGAGTGACAAAAAAAATCCGGAATAAATTGGCACAGGCGGAGGGACGGGGGCTAGAGCATGACAGATAGTGACAGAGGAATAATTATTACTAGCCTCAGTAGTAAATGATGGATCCCACACGTGGGCATGCATGAGTTCATATGTGCACACACATAAACACTCACACACAAACACACAGTACACACTCCAGCAGAGTATAACAAACTCAAACAGGCCAATTAAAAGAGGCTGCTACTGAGACATGGGCCTATTAGCAGTGACGGGACACCGTTTTCAACAATTAACAGTGATTGCTCAGTGCCCATGTGTGATTAGCTCGGGACACGAGAGGCAAAAAAAAAACTTGGTTTTGAAACAGCACAATCAAATGCAACTTTCCACTGACTTGTTGAATACATCAGGTTTTAATATGATGACTAATAAGGCAAACTACTGTGTTACAGAGACACTGTCAAGAAGATTGGCAGCAGCGCTTCCAGCAAGTGCCCTGTTTACACTCAAATATGACACTGGAGAACATAACAAGAATGATGGAGGCATCCTTGGTACTCAATCAGCCACTTCTTTCATAACTTCACCGAAATTCACTGTACCTCCTTTTTACACACATTAAAACTTGCTCTTTCTTTGTATGCATCACCAAAATTATTTTCTTTTTTTTTTTCCCTTTACATTTTACTGACAAGGGTCTTTAGAAAAAGGCATATATCACCATACATATCATCCATGCTGCTAAAACACAAGACAGCAATAAACAGATACCACTGCGATACATTTAAATCTGAGTGCTGTGGCAAAAGTGAAAACTCAGCAACTGCTTTTTCGTTTTAGATTGTTGCTCGCTGGCAGTACTTTGTCCAGGTGTGTCCTCTGAAGTTGCGTGTATAACTGTGTGTCTATGTGTGGAGCTTTGTTCTCTCATCAGTTATTCATCTGAGTTGGTTCCACCTTCCTCTTTCAGGCTGAATGAATACGAGTTGGTGCTTGTGTTTTCAGGAGCTTTGTGACTCAGCCGTGTCTTAAAGCTCGTTCAGCAGGACCCCTGACAGCAGGTCCTCTGTGTGGAGCTGAGCTAGAGTCCTTGCTCCTAATGAGCCGTTGTTCTCTGCTTCTACCCTCCTACTATTATTTCATCTCTCTTTTATCTTTCACTTTCCTTCCACCTATTTTCCCCCGTTACCCCACCCCCTCATGTTACTCTTTGCCCTTCCACACTCCTGCACTATTTTCATTTAGTTTTACCCCAGTTTCGAGCCACCTCTCCCCTCGCTTCTTTCATCTGTCCCCAACTCTAACCCTCAACTTCAAGTTTCTTGCATCTTGCTCCTAGTACCTTCCCATTCTTCTCTCTGCTATATTTCTCCCCTCACTGCCTTGCATCTCAATAACATAAAATTAATGAGCACAAGTTAAATGAAAATTAATATATGCACCTCTTTGAAGTCACTCTGGTATCAACTAAACATTTAAAAAATGTTCATGTAAACGAGGATCAAAGGATGCTGAAGTTCTATTTTCCTGCTGAATGTCATTTGATCCAAATGGAAACAATGTTTATGGGAATGAAATTTAGAATTCACATCACACAGCACCAGTGCTATAAATACTGTTCATTATCAGCATTGGAATGGAAAAGTGAAATTCATCACAGAGTTCAAGAAGATGTTTCAGGTCTTTACATCAGTGGGCTGGAGTGTGGATTACTAATGACTTTTAATGACTCGGTTTTATAGGAAGAATATTAAACTACATTTTGAACAAAATGCCAGATGTCTGTGTATCAAGCACATAATGCAGAATGTCAGCAGCACAACCCTTTACTTAAATAAATTAATACATCTTGTTGGTAGAAACATCTCATTGCCTATGGCAACCTTTATCTCCATGCACTTGTGGCTTAGACAGATATTATAAATAACTGATTAGTGCTTTGTACTACTCTAAAGTAATTACTCAGAAATAAAAATATTAATAATAAGGTTGCTAGGTAGTAATTTGTTAACATACCTTACTGTGATTAACCATGACGAATCATAATGTTTAAGGACAAATCCACTATAAAACACTTTAACACCGAGGAGAATAAGGGAGTTGCTTTTCTGGCTCATATGAAACATGCACACAAACACACACACAAACACATAGTATAGGTCTGCCAATGTAAATTGTTCTGTATGCGCTTTACCAGCAACTAGTAATAAAAGCTAATATCAATCTATACATACAATTTTAGGTCAGATGTCATTTAGATAAAGGTCATGATTTTAAATACTGTTTGTCACTGCTTAAAAAGCCATGACTTAATAAATAGAATAAAATCTTATATATATAATGAATCCTAACAGGGTCAAATAGATTTGAAAGAAAGAGAAACTGAGGAAAAAATAAAAGAAAAAAGAAACTGGTTCGGGAAAAAAGTGTGAGGGTCAATAGCTGCTAACAGCCAATACTGGAAATCAATGTAACTTTGTATGTATGACCCAGTACCGGAAATAACTGGATCAAAGGATACATATATGTGGAGACATATGTCTGTTTATTTAGGGAATCCAGATGCAAAAGGAAATAAAAGAAGACAGAAGGGAAAAGGGCAAAACAAATGAAAGTATGAATAATGAAATACTTAAGCAAGAGAATGACAAGGGGTGTGTGTGTGTGTGTGTATGTGAGAGAGAGAGAGAGAGACAGAGAGAAAGAAAGACAGACAGAGAGAGAGAGAGAGAGAGAGAGAGAGAGAGAGAGAGAGAGAGAGAGAGATGTTTCAAATCTATAGCCACAGGAAAATAATGGATATTTCCATGATACCCAATGCATCCAGAGAGTAAAATAATAATATTTCCATTTTACATCATATGTTGTGTTCTTATTCTTTATATATATATATTATATATATATATATATATACACAACAAAAATGGAACATGCTTTGCAATAACATGCTTTTTTCATTAAATTGACAATAGAAAGCAGGAGAGGAGAAACTGAGGTTGGAGTGATATAGCTAGTGATTTTAATGAAGTTAAATCAAATGGAAATCAATAATTTTGTTTCAGAATGTATTCATAATTACTTGTTAAGGCAAATAAAGTAGTTAGAAAACAAAGTAGTAAAAATAGTTTTAATGCTGCTGTGACATGCAAAACTTTACACATTCTGTTTTCTTCCTTCTAACAGTTTGAAAATGACTTTTTTTCCCTTTATAAAAAGTATTTGCCCCCTTGGAAGTTTTAACCTTTTCTTTTCTTTTTTCAACAACACTGAATCATGGTTGATTTAATTTTTAATTACAAGCTTCAGTGACTGAGATCAGAGATAATGTACATAAAACAACTACTGCCTGGCTCCTTAACCAGTCTTAATGCCTAGTCCAGAGGTAGCCCACCCTGATCCTCTACAGCCCTGTTTGTTTTCCAGCTAGAAAACTGCATTACCCACCCACGGATTAGCTAAACCAGGTACTGTATGTCCACTTAATCAGAAGCTTGAATATACTGTACCAATTTATTCTGTCTTCCCTCACTCCACCCTCATTTGCAATCGTATGTTTCAGCTTCTGAAAGACTGAACACACCTGATCGAGGTAATCAGCAGTGGGTCGAACAAGGAAAGCTGAAAATAAAACAATAAAAAAAACAAACAAGTGGGTCGGTGGCTGCAGGGCCAGTGTTGCCTACCCCCAGTTGAGTATGATGGTCTCATCAGACCATAGCACCTCTTTCACTTGACTACTTCACTAATTTGACCTTCCTCTCTCTTTGTCCAACTCTCATTAAATGTTGACTGTGAAGAATCAGGGCAACAGTCGCTGTAAATACCGTTTCTGCCATCTCAGCCAAAGAAGCTAATTAATTTTACTGTACTCCAAGGACAATTCAGTGATTTGGAAACTTTGTTGTATCCATCTGACTTCTGCTTTTCAATAATGTTTTTTCAATAATCTTGGTGTGTTCTTATGTCTAGGTTTTGGACAGTATCCCCACCAACTGGATCTTCCAGATACACACAATTACTAAACTGAGATGTTCTCTTTAAAAAAAAAACTGTTTTACTTCTTTACTTCTTTTTTATGAAAAAAGCATAATTACACTGTCCATGATTTAATTGTGGTTTAAAAAAAAAAACATTTAAACCCAGTTTTGTATTATCTTGCTTTGTAAGTGACAAGAATTTAAAGTTTAGTTGGTGTTAATGATGAGGAAATGTATATACAAAGAACATTTTAGCCCCTGTACTCATAGATACAGTTCACAGCAGTTAAGTGCAGCAATGCGTTGGGGGTGGAGGGATATTTATTTTATCAAGAAAGGCTACTTGTAGTTTACACTTTCTTGACCAAATACAAATACTAACAGCAAGTGCTGGCATCTCCTTACTCGGTTTTCCTGATACCAGATTGGCTTGGAACTAATTCTCTGGATCCCGCCCCTAATCCTAAACATTACCACTAAAAAACCTTGACATCATCTATCAATTGCACTCCAGAGATGAAGGATAAAGACTTCAGTGAGAATGGGAAGTTAGAAGTAAGCAATGTCAATAATAACCCAAGAGAGAAAGAAATAATAGATTGCTATTGAAGGCATTACTCAAAGCAGTTGCAAATTGGACAAGGACATAAAAGCCTAATACTTTGATAATCTCATCCTGACTTACTGTTGAACTCGATTGGACTGCAGTACATCCAGTATATTGGATTTTGTTCCAGTGATTGGAATTAGTTATACTTAGTGTTTAATATCGATTCTTGATGTTTTGATATTTTCATTCTGTTTTTGTTTTCTTTTACTTTGCACATTTTTGTTACAAATAAATTCATCTTTGTAGAAATTATTTCTGTTTAGGGTGAGGTTTAGGCGCCACATTCATTCTTGTTAAGCTATGTGGTATAACCTACATAACAAAAGGGTAAAACTTTGGCTACATGAGCTACATATACAGAAATATAAATTAGCAACGGAGCATTTCCAGTTGAGCGGACATGCATGTGTGAAAGAAAAAAAGTGGGGAGCTCCACACAGGCACAATATGCAAGCAAAATATTTTATTGAGCTGTTTTCTCAGCCACAGCAACAATGTGCACTTTGTAGGTTAACAGCTGGAGTTTTTAAATGTCAACATAATTTTCTTTTGGTTCGATCAGGCACAACCCTCACCTCACATCCCCATTAATAAACTGAAAATAGTGTTAAGAACCTTCGTCATTATTTTTTGTTAGTGGCGTGCACCAAAATGAAAGATGTGAGGAATCTGATTCATAAATGAACAGTATTTTGATATGAACTTTGCTAAGATGGCACAGTCTCTCATGACTTCCCACTGGTGGAAGTCAGCATTAAACACAAGGCAGCTTAAAAGACAAATCAACCATGCTTGAATATTAAGCTTGTGCAAGCACATGAAGGAAACTCAATCATTAATGAATAGTTTGTTTACTCATATTTCATTGAACGTTGTGGGATGCAATCCATCTACTGGCTCGCATCTCTTATCCCTACTTACCGTCCAAATCCCCTCTTCCCCTTTTCTCTCATCCTCTCCAGTTTCTCTTTGCTCTGCTGCTCCTCCTCCTGCCCCACAGTCTCCTCTTCTATCCCACTGCTTCTTCCTTTCATCCTCTCTTCTCTTCCTTCCTGCCGTGTCTTCTCCTTTCATTTAGTAATTTTCTCCCACTCCCATTCCCTTACTGCCCCTCTCTCCCTGTATGTCATGTATCTACTGTAATTACTTTTCCCTCCATCCATGATGATCTGAGGAAAGGGGGTAATAGATGGATGATGAGGGAGAAGGAAGAGTACTGGAGGAAGGTTAGTGGGTTTGGGGCGTGTCACAGGATAATTAATCATTGATTTGGGACAATGATGAAAATGGCAACAAGATGCCAAACGAAGGGATTGTGGGTCAGACACTCACTTGCATTCTGCTGAGCTCTGCAAATAAATGGTAAAGCAAAGGAAAGTGAGGCAGAGAAAGGAAGTGATGGAGGGAGGAGGAAACAGGGAATAAAAAACTGCAAGTAAACGAGCACAACAAAGGTCGAAGATGTAAAAAAAAATTTAAACAAAAAGGTCAGAATAGTGAAAGGACATAAAAACAGAGCATGGAAGAAGTGGTAACGTAATGGAATTAAGGAAAGAATTAGAATGTTGCAGCAAAAACACAGGGACAAGGAGGGAACTCTGGGATATAAAATTAGGGATAAGAAATATATTTAAAAGCTTATATAAAAAACTACGAGAGAGAGAGTCTGCACCGGTGAATAAGAGGAGACGACACCATGTCTTCTGTGTCTTTAAACCTAACCTCTCTGATATGAATCATTAGTTGTGCATTTAATTGGTGAAAATACAGCAGGTAGCCTACTACCTTCATGGGTGTAGGTGTGCATGTGTGTGAGCATGTGCAGGTGTGAACAGTCATTTGTCATTATACCTTTATGGTTGGTTAAGCAGTCATCCAGCAGGTAAATTGGGAAATACAGTGAAAACTCCAACATTTTTTGTAAATGACTCTCCCTCTTTACTGTTTCTACAAAGCTGCTCTCCCAAGTTTTGGAATGGCTAATTCATTTGTTTTTGCTCTACGCTTAGGACATTTATGTTTATGATTAAAAGATGAATATTAGATAAAGGCGAAACCTAGGGCTAGATTAACAACTAGTTATATAAATAAGATTTCTCAGTAACAGTCTTTTCAAAGCAATAAGAGATTTTCAATTTTTTTTAAAATTTTTTTTGTTGTCCTTTTAGCTTATCCCGTGAGTTCAGGGTCGCCACAGTGGATCATTGTCCGCATGTTGATTTGGCACAGTTTTTACGGTGGATGTCCTTCCTGACACAGCCCTCCCCTATTTCTATCGGGCTTGGACCAGCACTGCACAGCTGGGGAGTATGCTACAAAATAATATGCTTCTGGTAGTTGGTTGTGTATAGCTTTCAAGGACAGTAGTAAACAAATACAGACAGTATAATGACAAATTACAGGCAAAGTAAGCCGGGAACATGATTGAGTTGAACGTGATTCCACACTGTTCCACAGTCTGTATCTGTACAATAAACACAGTAAGAATCGAAAGATGCATGACACACATGAGCAAGCTTTCATAGAATGCATAGAAGACTGCATACTACTCTCTGTATAACCTGCATTACACATACAGCACACATCATGCAGGCACACATCAGCCCACCCAACTTTGCTCCAGATGCTACAGTACAACCACCTGCTCCACTATTACTCCTAAATATCCTCTTACCACCCACCGACATTCATATTCACATTTACACAAATCACACAGAAACATTACTTGTGAACTTGAGTTCATTCATATTTCAGTTTAATGATGCTTGACAAATTCACTATTAATGTCATACCAGGTTCTTTAATGGGTTTCAACATTTCATACTGAATTAACAATGTCTGTTAGATTCATTCAAAATAGAACAGAGGGTATTTCAGAAGATTAAAAATTAACAATACCTATCTATTTTTTTATAGATTTGGGGAAACAAAGCTTTGCCTTTTGGATCTAAAGCAGGTCTGATCAGTGAGTCAGACAAAAAAGACATGAATGAAGAATTGTGATAAAGAGAATGAAATTAGCATTTACATTTGCTAATGTCAATGAGAGTACATATCATCTGAATAAAGAATTGGCCAGAGGTATCAATGGCATCAGATAATGCATCTGTAAAGGCAATGATGCTCCCACATCGGATTCTAATGCTTCCTGTAGTGAGTAGTCTATGCCATGAAAATAGCATGTTGCTGTTAGCTCATTTTGTGAAAAGAGTCCATGCTTAGTGCTGAATATGACACATGTGGGTTACACACTACATGTGATAGGTGATAAGGTCTTCACTACATTCACAACAAATCTTATAGCAACTTTGCTTTTTCCCTCCTTAAGATGTGCCAATTATTTGCACTAAAGGCTAGAAAAAATGGACACATGTCTACAGAATGTATGTTACAGTTACTGTATTAACTTCATATAAAGCATCTATTAATATACGTTTTTATTACTGACACACTCACATCATCTATTGTTTAAGTTGGCAGTTTGAGTAAAATAAACACTGGGCCAGATTCACTTTTTCTTTCAAGTTTTTTTCTAAAATTAGTTCTGAGAAAGGTCCTGAGACTGCAGATCCTCTGATCGTCATTAAGCATCACCACAGGCACAGTAGCAATGTTCCTTCGGTGTCATGTAATGGTTAAAACTCACACTGTAGAGATCCAATATCAGTACAAGCAGCTGACATTTGCACTGAGAGGATGAAGGTTGTCAAACGTAGGCAAAAATGGGAAAATAAGATCACATGATGACCAAATGTGAACATCCATTAATATATCACCTCTGATTGTTTGACAGAAACCTATATATCATCCTGAAACAAGAAGTGTAGTTTTAGGCAAATACAGTTCTGGATGGGGTTTACCCTGCTCAGCCAGAATGTGAGCCAAGCTGATGCCAGTTTGTTTGGGTGGATAATGTGTTGAAGCCTGCTGTGAAATCTCAGCCATTGATCAAAATGACCTCAATCTGATTATAGATCACAATTTTAATACCATGCTCATGCTTGTCCCAGAAGAATACACACCCTAATCAAAACCTACTTCTAACTGTAACCCTGAAATCAAGACTTAACCCAAGTCTGTCTTTACTGAAAGGACCAATTCATTAAGAGACACATTAAATAACAATTAGGCATTTTTTAAAATCCACACAGAAGAAGAAAATGCCATGGAGGATTAGCGGGGATAATACGAGATAACAGAGTTTAGAAGAGGCAAGTAATCAAGGAAGGAAATGTGAGGAGCAAACAGATAAAACGAGAAGCTTAATAATGAGGCACCAAGCTGGGAAGAAACCCGTCTGTGTAGATTTATCTCATTGATTCAGGTAGTAAAATGTATAAACTAACATCAATTCCACATCAACCACAATGTTGTATAATTAAAAAATGCTTTGCTACTTTTTATCTAAGAGGATTTATTAAGTTCACTTTGTGATAGCTGAGTCTGACCTAGACCATAACATACGTAATATAGCAAATTAATAATGCTATCACATAAAAGTTCATCAGCTGATCTCCACTGCATCTTTCTACAGTAACTCGGTCCTAGTGAAAAGCTGAGTGGGTGGGGGTCATTACTATCAAATCTCAGAAAGCTCTTTACAAGTTGGTCCTTTCAGAACAGCTGAGATCCGAAATCCGAAACCTTTAAAGTGGTTTCAAATCAATTAACATCTTCTTTTATGAGTAATGACCCTTAAATGACTGCAATGTGACTTAATGCCTTACATGTAACATCAATGCTTAAACAATCAATGGCTGGGGATTTTAACATAAGTAAAAATATCAGTTTAATTGTTTACAAATTTATTTTTGGAATTTTGGAAGCCCTACAATGGTGAAACAAGTTACCAAAATCTGCTCACTCCCAATATTAAAAAAACTGTTGAAGACAGAATTTCCCTGCAACTTTGCCTGCAAAAAGTAATAAGAAAGAACATCTTATCCGGCCTAACTTGCCCTGTGTCTGCCAATTATAATGTAAATGATTATGGTAAGGAAGTATCATTGATGAATTGTTATTATAACAAACGAGTCTCATAATTAAAATAATACTTTAAAAAATAAAACTCTAAACAAACAAACAAACAAAAGTTACATTTCTCCCATCCATAAATCTCCACTTTGCAATATAAGTTTGCACTCAAACCTCCAAATCCAGCAGGAATCACAACAATTCTCCAAAATGTTAGAAGTAGATATGAGTCTGACATTAAAGAACTCTCCACACTAAGCTTTGGGGAATACTTCTACAAAAATTATTTGAAGAATGTTACATTCTGTAACTTTAACCAGATGCTGCATTTCCCTAAAAATAAACTCGAACCACATTTTACTCGCTAGATTATTGCAAAAGTGAGTAGACATTCAGAAGCCGGCTGCAGACAGCAACATCTTAATTTAAAAAACTTTTAAAAAACTCACGACTCTGGGGACAGACACTTGTCTCTCCAGCAGAGGTCAGATGTCTCTGAAAATCACACTGGGTTTTTCGGCCAGTGCATATCAACCAGCTGATCCATCACGTGTGCATACACACACATTTGAAAAGGCATTGATTATATTAGCCAGGGTGGAGGGTGTTGAAGAGCGTGTCTCACGTGCAAGGTTAACTAATACACAGCTATCTAATGGTACATACTGTACACACTTACGCACACATGGTGCTATAATGGCATTGATCGTAAGTAGCTAGGGGGTTTGGAGACTGCATCACAGAGACCTATATATGTGCTAAACTCTTCAGAAAAGCTCAGTGTATTGGTGATCTTTCCAAATGGAAATGGTTCTAAATAGAGCTCCCTGCTTAAGTCAGACTTAAATAAAAAGGACACCAAGGGCAGTGTATAGATTGCAAGATCTGGAGTTAGTGACCCAGTGGGGAAAAATAAAATCAGGAATTGTATTATGCAGTAAATTTAAACTGCCGGCTTTGCGGCTAAAACAGCAGGGAATGAATTACAGGTTTTCTTATTTGGGTAAAATACCGTGTGGAAAATGACTAGCATGCTTATTTTTTCAACAGATATAAAGTATATATTTTTTGGTGTTTTTCATTTTGCATCCAATGTAGACTGTGTTTAATTTTTGATCTCAATTATTGCTGTCTCATGCCTCAAAATTATCTTAATGTTTCAGTTTAAAGATATGCTCTTTTAAAAAAATAATGTGACAGATGTTACAAACTCAGAGCTATGTAATGTATTCTGCTCAAATGACCTCTTATATCCTGTCCTCTCAGTACTCTCCTATTTTCTCCTCACCCACCTCATCTCTCCTCATAGCACTGTGCCTCACCCCTTCTAATGGATATTGACCAAAGAAAGATAGAAGAGAGGAACTTTACACACATGCACACAGACATGCTCTTGGCCTTTCTTTCTTTTACTCAGAACAGAGATGGTGCTATTGTAGCCTACAGTTTGTTACTGTCAAAGCCTGTTAGGCTTATACGGGTTTTAAGCAGTTAAATGGTTATTTAAATGGTAAATAAGGAGATAACATGTTCTTTTTACTGAAACAGTAGAAAGTAACCAGCAGTCTTTCTGAGCTACAGTATCTGTGAGCTTCCCAACAGCTGCCCGTTATTATGCAGCCTGTGCTGCTTGATATTAAGATGAATTGTGAGACTGTTAAATATGTTGCTGTTAAGCCATGGTTTATGAATCTAACTGGTGAGCTATTTAAAGCAGATACTGTTGCTTATTTAGTTTTGTTTTTGCCTCCCAATTGCTTTTTCATTGAATGTTCAAAAGTATATTGTGGTTATGTGTACGTTTAAACTTTACATCGATGCTTATTTGATTTTAAATACAAACAATGCTGGTTCCTGGATTTGAAAACTGTCTATAGAAAATGTTTTGGTAAATGCTTGTGAAAAGAGATTCCAGTTAACCGAATGGGAAGTCAGCCTTTAAAATCATCAACCAACATGCAAAGACTCGACTTTTTGTGTGTGTATCCATTTTAAGCCTGTTGTGAATGAAGCCAGTTGATGGATGTCTGTTGCTGCAGGTTCTCCAATTCAAATTATTATTGAATTCATCATTAACATGTGTGAGAGCTGCCCTGTTGATGTCCAACGAACACCCTTTCAGCAGATACAAAAGCAAAGAAACTGCTCTATCAGTTTACACTGCAACAACCACGTTATTTGAATAAAGAAGACTGTCAGAAATATTTGCAACCACAATTTGATTTCATGCTCCACAACCTGGATGAAAACATGGCTCAGTAAATTTAGTTAGTTCCATTTTACAAACAACAACTATATATATGCCCTTAGTTTTGCAGAGGTATTTTTGATGAATGATTACAGTACATACTAACCATTTTGACATACTGACCATTTTATTCTATATGGCTCCTTCACAATAAAAGGAACCATATGTTTTTCTAGTTAAACACTTAAGATAAAGGACCCAAAATAAATGAATACAAACAAATTAAGCTCTTCTTCGATTACCTAAGAATTCCATGAAGATTTAATGTTTAATTAGTTCTGTAAGCATCCATACAATCAGTTTGAAAATTTGAAGTTAAAAGTCATAGCTACCCACACAAATACACACACACGCGCACACACACACACACACACACACACACACACACACACACACACACACCTATGCATGACTAGTAAGAACTGTATTTTGTACCTGTAGAGCCACTATGCCCACAACCAGTTCCAATCTGCGTGGAAATGGCAGGTGCAGATAGACAGTTGCTATGCAGGAAAATGGTTGCCATGTTTAGAATTGAAAGAAGCTGCTTTTATCCAATAGTTAGCTGAACTGTCTGGATAAACAACTGTCCTCTGCAGCCTTGATATATCTTAATAATCACTTTTCAGTAGAGAGCACTATTTCCATCTCTGACAAATGTCAACCTTTAAAAAAATAAAAGTGTCTGATGATCTAGTGTTCCCCAAATATACATTTAACAGTTGAGCTAAATTGGAATATACGTTATAGCATGTATTGAATATATTTATGATTTCGTTCTGTAATCACAGAAGCCAGAGTAATATATTTGACACATCTGAAACAATTAAATAAAAGGGAGATCTCAGTATTCTTCTGCGATCGTATTGAAACCACCTGTCTTTCATTACAAAATATAGGAGATTCTCCCAACTGGTTGCCATGACAACACATGACATGAAAACTCCTCAGAACTGAAAATAAACAGGGTTTTCCCAGGATTTCCGAGAAATGGGCCCAATGATGTTTCCAGTCCTTTTGAAAAAAGAAAACGTGGACGGTTTTCCAAGTGTGTGCATAAGATTTAAAAGAGAATTTAACTGGCACATATACAAGTTCTCTATCATTCTCTCAACTCTTACAGCTTTAACGGCTTTATAAAAGAAGCCACAGACTGGATGAGAAGGATTGCACAGTAAAAAGTTGCCTTTTGACATGCACATAAACATCCAGCAGCACAGAAAAACCTAAAGTATGTTCAAATAAAAGACACTTTGACATATCTAGTTGCAAAGCGAAAAAAAAAATAAGTGTGTGCTTTAAAATGGTCAAAGGCTGAATGATCTGTCATACAGTACCCAAATGCAAATCAAGACAATTACCACATGCCAACGTGTTCCATAATGGTTTTATCTATTCCTCTGGAATGTCAGACCTCATCCATCCTGCCTATTCTGTCAGTAAATATTTAGCTGCTGTTCTTATGAGAACGAACATCATGAAGAGATGTGATGCAAGAAAACAAGAAAACAAAAACCATTTGGGCCATTTATCTAAGTTCTCTGAACCTTATGAGCAGGTCCACAAAAGTCTGAAATGACCGTGCTGTAAATGACATTGTTCACAAAGTTCTGCGATTAATATGATTTACCACAGAATGACCTTTCTATCTATTCAAATTCTGTGCATTAAATGAGGCTCATTTCAATGATAACATTATTAGAATTCTATGCCTGTAATCAAACCACTATCAAGAAGAATTTCCATAATGCTGTACCATGCCATGTTCTTTCCATCCATTTAAATTCTATAGACATTCATTCTCCCCTTATTTAGACATGTGAGGACAGTTTGTTGCAGGTGTGGCACCATGATGTGCACACAAATCAGAAATCATACCTGTTTTTTTTCAGTAATTTGTTAAATGAGACACTTTCTGTTTCTACCTTAAATCTTTTACCACTAAAGGTTGCAGAGGTTTGGCAGTAACCATAGTGAAAGTATCAGTTAGATTAATATCTGACAAAACAATGACAGTGTCTACTGTATTAAGTCTTAATCAAACTAAACGCCATAAAACATATTATCAAATGTAGGCCGTTAAAAGTACACAGGAAAATGCACAGCACAAGCAGCTACAGTCCACACATTTGGCCCAGGCTTTCCTCCATGAATAGTTCTGTTCCACTACAGATGTCTTTATCATTTCAGTTGATTATGCTTTTACGACTGGATGACTGGCTAATCTCTCCTTGTATCATCTATCATCTGCTCTCAACCTCACAACGGGAGCTGATGTCTGTAGAATAATTAACACACATCCACACTTGCAACCACAGTCATATGAACACACACAGGAATATCAACCCCATTAAATATTGTATTATGGACAGAAAATTGAAACATGCAGAGGGATAGATAATGTGACAGCATAGATGAAGACAGACCTGTAAACCAGTGTGTCATCCCCAGAACTGTTGTACTGAACCTGGAACATTCTGACTCCAGAGATCGGTGTTTGACTGCTCCATCTAATGAGGGCAGAGTTTCCTGTCAGTTCCACCAAAGAGACCCTCCGATCGATCCCCCTTGTCTCATTGTTTGGCAGTGCAACCTTAGAGGAGGTTAGGATGTCAGAGGGGGCAGGTTCAGATGACTGGTCCCGACTACGGCTTGTACTGTTCGCCAGATGGGGCATTGCCGTGACAACTAGCTCCACCCTTCCTGTGGATTCACCTGCTGCATTGGAGGCAATGCAGGTGAAGTTTCCCAAATCCTTCAGAGATGTTACATTGATTTCCAGGCTTCCGTTAGGGAAAACTAAAGTTCTGAAACAAATGGAAATAAATGAATCAGTTCAAACAAACAATTAATATATTACTGAAATGATTCGTAAATACTGAATAACATCTGCTGGTAACTATTCTATTTGTGTTGAACTGCAACTTGGATTTAGAGCTGCAGTTATAGGACAAGTAACTCTCCATTTATTCATATGCAACTTACTATTTCAAGAGGAACTTCCCTTCTGTTTCACACCAAGCATTTGTGTAAACTCCCCTGCTTTGTCACCCAAACAAGAGCCAATTTACAATCAGTGTTCTCCTTATCAACCCATTACCTCACGCCTGCACTTTGCTGGTTCAGCACCTGATGCTGAAGCCAAGTTCCCCCACTAACATCCATTTAAACTAAAATATACAATAACTTATATTGTGACATACTGCAATGAGTTCCAAGCTAATGAGTTAGTTAGCTTTCAGTACCTAAAATGGTACTTGTTAAAAATACAAAACTGATTAATATTCCAAAACCAGCCTTTTCTGATCAAAATATATGCAAACTGATAAACACAATCAAAGGGAAAGAATTAAAGGGTTTTTGACTTTGTTTTAATATTCTCAATGGTTTTATATCTGATGGTGTAGGCCTTTGTGATACATCCAAACCCACATATCTGACAAGTGTGCCAACAAGGTTAAGAGATGGAAATGAGAGAAAGGTGTCATGGGTGAGGAGATTCAAATTTTGACCTGAAAAAACAACCTTCTAATCCTGTTTCAGGCCCACGCGAGTCATGTGCCTACGCCCTACTACTACAGCCAAAACAACAATCATGTCAGACACACACTGTCTTTATGACTTAGGTGCACATTGGATCATAGCACTGAGCTAGAGCTGTACAGGATGCAGTATTTAAATAACCCCTCACATGCATCTGCCAACTGGGTTGCCAGGGTTCTGACACTTTTAAATATGTAACAGTACTTTCAGTGGATGTATCCCATTGCAATTGCAACTTTTTAATTTCAAAAGACTGTACAGTCTATAGGCCTAGGTACAAATTAGGTTAGTGTACATCAAATTGGAGTGTAGGAGCTAATTAATACCTGGAGCCATTAGATATGAGTCGCCCTTCTGGGCTGATCCAGTGGACTTCAGGTTCTGGGTCACCATTTGCTTTGCACTTTAGGCTGGCAGGGTGGCCCTCCATAGCCACGGTGAGAGGTGACTTACGTGTCAGAACTGGTGGATCACAAATAAACTCCTGAAGGGCACAACAGATAAGGTCAAATTAGGTCTGTGATAAATTAGTTTCATTATTAAAACCGTGTCATGGAACCAAAGTTATTTGACAACGTCTTTATTAGTTTTCTCCCTGACATAAATGAAAGATGAAAACACCTCTTCCGGTATTGTCCAGAAATACTTGGCGCTGAGGTCCGGGGGAGAGGCGCATGTCTCCAGGTCGTCTTCTCTCGTTAGTCTCCTCAGCCACAGAAGTTCACAGTTACAGTGAAGAGGATTGCCACCAAAACTCAACACCAGAGACGAAAGGGGAGACCCTTTGGATTTGGCATAAACTGGGATTCTCAAGAACAGTGGGTCTGGGGGAATTTTTTTCAGCTTGTTAGAAGTCATGTCTAGCCTGTGAAAAGACAGGGAAAGAGGAGAACGTCAGGTGATGAGACGAGGGGGAAACAGGACTATTTAACAAACTTATTAAGACCATCCTACACACAGATTCTACCATCCTTTACTCCATTGTTCCATTTACCTAGCAAGTTTATGTAGGTTTGTGAATACCCCGTGTGGGACATTTTCTATGAGGTTATGATCCATGTTTAGAGTGTTAACGTTGGTTAGACGCCCAATCGTTTCCCAGGGCACCTCTGCAAGGTTGTTGTAACTTAGGTCTAGATCCTCCAGTGTGGACAGGAAGTCATCAAAAGCATGAGGAGATATGGAGTGGAGCTGATTGTTGGCCAGGATCAGGTGACGAAGGTTGGTCAGGCCTTTGAAATGATCATCCTAGTTGGTGAAACAGTGAAAATGATGTGAGAATATTGACCAGTCCAACTTTAGATGTCTGGCTTTTAGGATCTGAGGTTTTTTTTTATTATAGTTCTCCAGTCATCTATCCAGCTAATCACTTCATTCCTATTCACCATCATTAATCTATCCAGTGACCCATCCATCAAGCTTACCTTGATCACAGTTAATCTATTAGAGTCTAGGTGGAGTGCTCTCAGTCGTCGCAGGTCACTGAAAGCTGAGGGGAGGATCTGACTGATGGTGTTTCTGGACAGGGTCAGGTGTAGCAGGCCGGTCATGTTTGCAAAGTCCTTTTTTCGCACAGCTATAGGAGAACAGAATAAAGACAAGGACGGATCACATCAACTAAGTCACGTACAGCCAGATTTGTTTTACTATATAACATTCAGACCCTTGACCCCAGGATACCAAATACTGTATGCTTTTTATCTCTGTAAAATAAAATACTCTAAGGACCTCTATTGACAGCAGAGGGAATCTGGTATTGCCCAACATGTTATGAATCTTTAAATGTGCACAGTGCAGTAGTAAACTAAGATTACTTTAGACGTAAATAACTACAGCTCTATAATATTGTCACCAATGCATCAAAATTACCTTTCCGGACCCCATGAAGGCAGTGGGTCTTTAGCTTTTGTCTTTTGTTTTAGTGAACTATAGAATAGGATTCATTTTTAGTCAAGCCTGAGAAGATTAGGTGGCTGCCTTTGGTGGGAGCTATTAGGAATTGAGATTAAAATAAAAAAGGATAAAGCAACACTTCAGTTCTTAAAAATAAGTATGTTTCAAAGTCTAAAAAAGAACTCTTTAAGAAGGGGGAGGTGACTCATGATGGATATTTGCTACACTCAACCACAAAACAAAAAAATATGAATATCAATAAAAAAATAAGGTACACACAGTATGCTGCAGAACAAACAACCAGTCATTTTGTTAAGTAAACAACCAGTCTATGCATACCCACCGGGCGACAAACAAGGGAGTGAAATAAATGGAGTACTTTGTGACTAACACACTGCTTCCAATGAATCAGTTAAATTACATCGATGTGTTCAAATGAATGGATACAGAACAGACTGGCAGGTTTGTTACCCGTGATGAAGTTCTCTTGAAGCCGAAGCTCCACAGTGCGTCGGTCAATGGCAGCAGGAACAAACAGCAAACCGGTTTTGGAGCAGAGGATAGCGAGCGATGGAGAAAGGCTTTGGCACATACAGCGTTTCGGACACGGCTGTCCTCTGCATGCTGCTGCCAGCAACAGCACAGAAAACCACAGCCGTTCCATTATGCTCCACTGGGAACAGGGCAACTGGAAGACAGAAAGAAAGGAGCAAAGAATTAAAGTGGATACAATAATCGTGTGTCGAAATAAAAGGCTAAATGCCATTATTTTATTAGAAGGTGGCAAACCTTAGTAATTCTCTGACCTCCAGAGAATTCATTATAAATGTTCTTACCATGTTCCATCTAGATTATTGTAGTTTCCTCTCTATCTGTCTTGGTAAAAGATCTCTGGAGGATTTAGAAATGTTCTAGAATGAGGCCGCTAAGCTTCACAGTTCACAGAGAGTGAACATTCAACACTGATCCTGATCCACTGGCTTCTAATAAAATTCAGGATGCAATTCAAGATTCTTGCAATCATTTCCAGGTTCCTATATGATCAGGCACCTGAGTGCATTAGAGATCTTATTTTAAAACTTACAAGTTGTTCCTCACTCTAGACTCTAAAGTAAAATAAACTTTTGAGCGTGTGCCCGCTAAACTCTCCTAGTGGAATTTTTTTTTTTAAAACTGCTCAAGACCCATATGCACTGTGTAGACCCTTTGTAGAGTACTGACTGATCATATCATTTTAAAAATATATATTATTTACAGTATACATAAATATATTTTATTTTCTGTTTGCACTTGTGTTTTTGTTCATTATCTTTATTAATTTTAATGTTTAGCACTTTGTGCCAGTTGATCTAGATAGTTGCTATACAAATAAAAGTTCCTGCTGACTGGATTCCAAAAATGGACCATGTTTATACAAACATACTTAGAGCTTACACCCCGAGCCCCCCCTCCCCTATCTGGGACAGTAAAACCATCTCTTTTCTCATAACCAACCACTCACTGCTCATCTAATGTGTGAAGCCATTAATGAAGAAGATTAAAGTGTGACAGGTGGGGACTGACTCCACACTTCAAGACAGGTTTCAACACACAGACTGGAGTATGTTTGACTCACATACGGTCTCATACGGACAGTAACATCTACAGTATACCTTCTCTGTGCTGAACTATATCAACGCCACTACTGACAGTGTCACAAGACAGAAACAGATCACCATGCAACCTAATCAGAAGCCATGAATGAACGAGGAGGTGCGGCTCCCGCTGAAGGCTCGTGACACTGCCTTCACATCAGGTGATGCAAAGGCCTACGGTAAATCCAAAGCAAACTTGAGGAGAGGCATCAAAAGGGCCAAGCACTGCTACAAGCTGAAGGCAGATGAGCACTTCTCTAACTCTGACCCCTGGCATATCTGGCAGAGCATCTAGGCCCTTATCGTCTACACGCCCAGCAATTCTATCATGACAGCTCCTTCCTCTATGAGCTAAATCACTTCGACTGGGACAACAAGGAGAAAACAACCAAGACCAACCAAGACCACTCAGACCACCAGCCCCCCACACTCACCTCCACAGATGTCTATGCTGCACTGAGAAGGATCAACGCATGCAAGGCCCTGGACACATGCTCAGGGGATGTGCTGAGGTTTTTACAGACATTTTCAACCTGTTTCTCACCCAAGCAGCTGTGCCTTCATGCTTAGGATCCACCTCCATTGTACCACTGCCAAAACCCTCCTCCCCGAAGTGCCTGAACGACTACCCTGTAGCACTCACCCCCATTGTTATGAAGTGCTTTGAGCGACTAGTCCTGGCACACCTGAAGGACAGCCGGCCACCCACACTGGACCCCCACCAATATCTATACTGCAGTAACAGTAACATAGAGGACAATAACCTCCTCCTTAACTCCACCAAGACTAAGGAGCTCATTGTACACTTTAAAATGGAGACTGGAGGCACTCATGACCCCATCGACATGGCTGTTATATGTGTCGCTAGCTTCAAGTATCTAGGGACCCACGCTCAGAGGTCCTGTCCTGGACAACTAACAGCTCCAGCTTTGTCAAGAAGATCACCAGCACTGCACTGGGTGGTAAAAACTGGCTAATACATTACTGGGACTCCACTTCCAGCCATTGAGGACGTCCTGAGGAAACGCTGCTTGTGCCTAGCCTGCAGCATTCTCAAGGACTCCTCTCACCCTTCCATACACTGTTTAACCTCCTGCCCTCTTAGAGGTGCTTCAGGAGCCTCCGGACTAAAACATATGTATATTTTGATCATTGTACTCCATCTGTATATTTTGTCCATAGTACCTCCATCTGTATATTTTTTATCCATAGTACTTCCAACTGTATATTATGCCCATAGTACTACCAAATGTACATTATGTCGATATTAGTGGCTATTTACTGTATAGACTGTGTATTTTGCAATGCTTATTGTACTTCTCCTTAGATACTAAACTGCATCCCATTGACTTGTATTTGTACATGTGTAACGACAATAAAGTTGAATGTATCTAATTTTGGATTTCTGTGGTGCATCTAGTTTTGAGATTGTCCTCCTGCAAAATTTGAAGTTGTTTATTCAACATACCATGAGGTGACATGTAGCAGCTGCAGTGAATGCTGTCACCTTGTATTTATGGTTCATTGCATCAGAGCTGTGAATAACATCACACCTGAGTTGACCGTGTTCCACCCAAGTTACCGCAACAATACCAGTTCTAGAACCTTGTTTTTAGCAAGAGCTGTATATATTATGTTTTGTCCATACAAACAAGTGTTCGCAGACCAGTAATTACTTCAACTTTATTTCCCAAAGAAGTTGTTTGTTGCTCCCCTGTTACACGAATCAATGAATTACTTGTTGACATAGCATCTGCACATACATGGATGAACATCTATGAACCAAAATCTGTTTTGATATCAGACTATTAAATGGCACTGTTCATTACATTGTAGCCAAAATAGTGCCAGTTTTACACTATTAGGCTCTAAACACTGAAATACATGAGATTTAAAATGTGCAAATACAGCAGTTTGGTTAGGGTTGGGCACAGAAACATCAGGGGTACAGTAGGTGAGGTTAGAGTAACTAAATAGAGATGTTTGATTTAGTAAAAAAATCTGTCTTGTAGTGTGTCTTAAAAATAAACATCAATATTCAAGATATCAACATTAACAGTTGTCTCGCACTGGACTCAAATCCTGGTGTCCTGTTTGCAAGTTCTTGGTTTTGGGAAGCATCCATCAACCCAACCTGCCTTCTGACAATGTCTGAAAGCTCTAATTAGTATGCCATGGTGCCTTGTTAACTACTTCCACTGCATGTCGCCAAGCAGTAAGACATATGTCTTTTTTCACAGTTTTCATAGACAATACAAACAACATACACCCATATTTCACTGGGAGACAGTCGGCCACAAAACAACAATGGACATGAATGTGGTTATGACTTATTTCTTAAGAAGCTGGGGTTGCTCAGGTTCATCTGATTTTGCAATTCAAAAACCCTGCTTTGATACGTGCTTACACTTAGTGAACCTGACATGAACCTTTAATTTTAAGTTAAAGGTTGGTCCATTTGAAATTTATGACTGTGAAACTTGTAAACTTGTAAATTCTGATGTCAAAGTATTATTGGCATGCACCCTTAGAAACAGAGAGGTTTCCAAAAAGAAGATTGGGGTGGGTGCAGGTGTCTACAAAGCAGAGGACTTTGCCTAAATCCAACTAAACCAATATGTAGTCCAGTCATATTTTAGCATTGTGTTACACTTTTTTTATCTCCACTGGAAGAGATGTTATCCATCTTTTTTGCACCTGGTGCCAAAAGTTGTGGAATCCTGCCTCCCTACATTGGGGTACACTTTTAACAGCTCTTCTTGTATGAGAGGGTGGGAAGTAATGATCTGTTTGGACTTCTTAGTTTCTCCATTATTTATGCATCTGCAGATTTTACTTTATATTTTCCAAATTAATTAATTTGTTTTGAGAAAGAAAATATGTTTTGCAGAGCAGGATATCTTCAAATGACATGTTTTGTCTGAGAAACAGTCCAAAACACACATATACTGCATTTAGTTTACAAATGAGGACACAGGTAATCACAGGTTTCAATTTACTACCAGTCAATTTTGAATTCTTTCATCTGATCTCTGTAGAGCCCATTCAATATTCACTTTATCACCTGACCTGTGGTCATCAAATCTTACATAGCACACCCAGAAGACAGGATGACGATAAGACTGGATTTAATAAACAAACAAACCTGCGGATTCGAATTTATTAAGAGACAGAATATCACCATATTTACAGTAAGGTTGCGATCAGCACAATTTGAAATCATGTTTATGTCTGTGGTAAAACAATGCAGGCTGACATTACTGGGGGTCAGCCACTAACTGACCTAGAATTAAACTATGCAACAATGTCTGGACCAATTTCCACTTTAGAACGATACAGACACAACTCACAATCCATGGTGTGAACGTGTGTACCTGTGTGCAGCCGTATATTAGACTGCCCAGTTTGACTACCAGCCTAATCAATAGCAGTAAACCTTTATACAGTGGGGGGCTGTATTACCTATCCACCCTACATTTCCTTCTGTATTATCCACTAGAGTGAGTCTGCCAAAGGTATACAAACAAACAAATGAAAGTGCGTGTAATCTCATGAGTCTGCTAACAATAGATATACTGTAATTTGATACTTTATGTTCTCCTTCCTCCCACAATGTGAGACGCAGAGCAGAAACAATGATTAGCTATAACTTATACACACAGACACTTCAGATCTATCAGGCTTTCCATTTTTCTACCTCTCAGTGCCATTCAATATAATTTTCCCCATTACTCTTGATTATTCCCCCTGCTTTACCTCCCCATTCGATTCCCCTCAGACTGCATTCCATTCACCTGTTGTTTTCTCAATCATCCCCGTGCTCATATTCTCTCCTCGTGCTTCGCACTCCATAACCCCTATATTTAGATCCATGTGAATACATCTCATGCTATGCAAACACTGTAATGTAATTTGCTCTCAATTTCTCAGTTTTATTGCTATTTATATCACTTGCTCCCTGTCCTCCATGGGCCTCTATCATTTGCTCTAGCTGTCCATCATTTTCTGTGTCTAATGTATTTTCTTTCACCCCAAAATCACCGTGCTCCTGTCTGCCACCCTACCTGCGTCTCGGCTCACCACCCCCTTTTTCGCCTCTTAAACCTTTGTTTATAAAGTATTTTTCTAGTAATCATTTATGTCCCAGCCTCCCCCCCCCCCCCCCCCCCCCCTCCCCTTCCTCAGCCTTTCCTCTTTTACGCTGGCTTCATATTTTGTCCCCATCATCCATCCCTCACCTAATCTTGCTAACTTTTACGACAGCTTTATTGAAATGTAACTTTAATGCGTTTACGTTGGTACCAACTGTGATTTTAAATGCACTCTCCCTTCACTTACTACACCCACTCATCCAGCCTGCATGTGTACATTATGAGTCTACAGTATTGTTGTTCGATTTTAAACATTTAGACACACCTCATTCGGTTCTCCCACGCATCCAGATGTTTTTTTGAGGATGTTTATTATGGACGCATGGGATTTCAATGTAATTCAATGTGGATGACAGTGATCAGTCACCCACCATTACTTACTGCTGTGCCTGTTCAGCTACAAAAACTTAAGAGCAAAAAAAAATAAAACAGATCTAAGCTTTCTGGTCTTGTTAACAGTAAACTGGACAATTACAGTTGTTGCCAATGATTTGACGACAATGCTGTTTACAGCAATCCTGTAATGCTGTTTAAATGCAAACATTGCTACAGGGGGGAGCTTGCTAGAGCTAGCCCACCTTAGTCAAGCACCATCTGTTTTGAGTCAGTCATGATACTGACTGCTTGTTCTATATTGCTGAAAAACATATGACTCAATAGATTTTTCATGTGGCACAATCTTGCCTCTAACCTACTGTCCAGGCTAACCACAAATTGAATGGCATGTTTTATAGTGAAATATTCCAGCACATGGAACAGGAGATGGTCATAAATATTTACAATCTTCCTGCGGTATAGTCAGCCTGTCCTTTCTTCTCATTTGGATTCAAAAACTACATTTTCAATTTTCAACGTATCTTATTTCGACCACTTCAGAATGTCCCACGGGGGCAGGTTTCTCATACCACACTTGCAAATCCAATGCATTGCCCAGCACCTTTATGTCCCATTTCAGTGGACAGAATTAAATATTATTGAATGGTGCTCAAAGCTTGTTCTTCTGAGAGGAATTGAGCTTTTTCTTTTTTCTTTTTCTTTTTTTTTTTTGCTTTTGCCTATGGAGAACTACAAAAAATAGCTTTAATAGTAGTCAAGCAAAACTAACAATGTGATGACACCACCTTGATGCTTTGGAAATCATTTTGATCACCAAACAAGTAATTTATTGATAAAATAATCAGCACATTATTAGATAATAAGAATAATCAGTTCTAGCCTTGGTCTTCATTTGGTCTTAAGCACAATTGATTGTGAACTAGACTTTTATATAGTTGTGGAACTCCTGTCAGCTAAATGCAGGTTAATGTAAATTTGCAAACATGTCCATCAGCTGTGGGTGTTCCATATTTTACCAAAAGCAAAACAATGTGTCACATTATATTTAATAAGAACTTACACCGTGGCAAATCCTTTATGCGATTTATGTTAAAAATACAACTAACAGTGTCTCCATGTGTAACCAAATGGAAACCACATAGGGTGGAGGGAAGAATACCAGTAGAAATAGGGTGCAGGGCTCATAGTAAGCAGGCAGCACTGCTTCCTTACTATCAATGTCACCAAAGTAAACAGTCAGTTCAGTAAGTATATAAAACCACGATTTATAGAACCAACATATACAAAAGTGACTCCAGGGGTTGAAATCTGAAATCATGCTGCATTTACGCATGTTCCTGATTTCAATTTTATCACAAACAATGCCCAGTGACTCAGTCTAGACAAAAAAACTGAGCAGAACCGTTAAATTTAGAGGGTAAATCAGAGCACACGTTGCATTTGATCACAAAATGCCAGACTGCCACCATCCATGAACAGCGGAAGCATCACTGAACACATATTCGTATCTTATTCCTAGACACATGGCATTTCATTGTGCTAAATGTCACATCATTAAAATTTAGTATAATGTTTCTTTATGTCTGTAAGTCAGAGCTAACAGACAAAACGCATCAAGCATGATTTGGCTGTAATTACACTGGATAGGTCTGTATTGATATCCATTTTCCAGAAGTGACTGTAAAAGCCATGAGAACAACATTGGGGGTGTCTCTAGCAATGACAAATGTTTATGTTTTTATGTTTTTGCAAAGTAAGGCACAAACACACACTGACAGTCTCTTTGTTTTGCTTGACAGTATGATCTCCGCTTTGCATTTGTGAATCAATCAGCTGCTCCCAGGCATAGTATTTTTCAATGTGTTTGGGGCAGATATTGTAGCCGACTGGAATGCTACGATGCTAAGTGTTCTGAAAATGTTGGGATTTGAATGTTGGCTTTGCCACAGAATGTGCATTAGCTAGTGTGAAACTAAACCCTTCAAACACAGTTATAGGTACCATTGCTGTGGAGAAAACAGCAATAGAGTTAAAAGTCTGTTGCTTCAGTAATACTTTGGAGTTCTGAAGAAAGCAGTAATTAACAACACATGCCTTAAAAAGCACCACACACATACAGGTTATAAAAGGAAAAAGAAAAAAGTTTTCTTTACGGGCCATGTTGACCCTACCTGACAACATTAAACACTATCCCTCTAGCTCTTTTCTCACTGCATTTTTCTTCACCATTTCACACCCATAAATATTATATTATTACATGTGCTTATTGTACATCTAAAAGGCTGCAATATTAGTGTTAAAAGATGTGATCAAAATATCCTAAAGCCAGGTAAACCCTTTTTATTTTATTGCATAAAATGCCTGTATAACATAATGTATCAAAAAACAACAAAATTGTTCATAGTGATTGTTCAAGTACTTCCGTAAAGAAGTAGAATTGAGCAAAGGGACGAACAAATCAGGACTTCTAAGAGTTAAACTAAGAGAACTTCAAAAAGGCAGAGTAATCTGAGGCAATTAGCTACACAAATCACCACACACATACACATATGCACACATATTAAAGAGATGGAGAAAGATGAAGAGTTGGAGAATAAATGATCACAGAAAACGGCACAATCCAGAAGATGCAGAGTATGTCAGCAGGAAGGGGGGAAATATTAAACAAGCAACAGTCAATGCGGAAGAGTAACTGTGGGAATAACAAGAAAGAAAGAATAGATAAAGAAAGACAATTAACTAAAATGTGATTTGTTTAACGACATGATGAAATTCTCAAGATGTAAGCTTAACTTTATCTAATTCAAACTCTCCACAGAATTCATCTTAGAAAGTCTAGAAAGTTACATCTGTGGAAGACATTCTCAGTCATTGGGTGGCTTGACCCACATGCTCTGCCAACATTTCAGACTGATGGGATCATGGGAATCATTTTTCAAAATGGTATCTGAAATTTTAGAAATGAGTGCAGCTCCTCTCTCAAGGTTGCTGTGTTTGGCCTAACAAGATAAGGCATGATTGTAACCTCTGAGCAAGCAAATGCCACCTCATTCGCTCCATTAATTACCAGTTGGTGGATACCTTTGCAATGGCAGGCCTTATTGCCTCCATCCAAGTCCTCGCTACGTGACGTTATGTCTTCATGAGTTCCAACAGAATCTAATTTACTGTAAGGTTCTCTGGTGACTGGCAACCTCTGCTCTCACAATCAGCAAGGCTCACTCCTGAAGTATAGCAGCACTCTAGTTACATATATCATATCCTGTAAACTTAGACTGTACATGCAGGATGTGAAGACTTTTAAAATGGAACGCTGTAATACAATCCAACAATATAGCCCTAATGCCTGAGTATTTTTTAAAAATATCAATGTTTTCTTGCACAATGAATAAAACACAAGATGGCAAATGTTGAGTGAACCCATTACTGTGCATGCACCCTTTTACTGAAGGTATGTGGATGACTGGATGCCAAATGTGTCTCTTTTGGTCACATTATTTCTAACTGCACTTGAAATCAGATCAAACTGCAAGTGATAATTACTTTTCCTCAAGTGTTATTTTTAGCCTACGTTTTAACTATATTTCGCCAACACAGCTGGGAAGTGCTTTTAAAAACCTGAAATTCATAACACTTAAGTTACAGTAGCGGCACATGACTTGCACTTAAAAATTAGCAAGCACAAAAATAATCTAATGTTGTTGCCACAAGCACAGATGGAAAGCACCTTTGCCTCAGTGGCAATTCAAATTTGTTTTTAGATCACCAAGGAGCTGCTTCTGCAAATCATAGGATTAAAACTTTCAACAATCAACTAATGTGATCTTTTAATTCAGTATTAGCAATTCATTTAGGTTTGTACATGTTTGTGTGTACATATTTATTTCTGGCCCCTCACATATGCTGTGACCATTCTGCCTTTCCCAGAGTACACTGCATTTGGCAATGGAGATGGATTACCCTGTCAGCGTCCTGGCAGAACCACTGCAGAGTGCCTAGTGTGTATAATTTACTAAAGCTGTGAAAAAGTATGAACATGTTCACATCTGTATGTGCATGTGCGCTCACTAAGGTCTTATCATAGTTGCCTCTTTAAATATGCACTGTGTGTGTGTGTGTGTGTGTGTGTGTGTGTGTGTGTGCGTGTTTGCGTTCCATCTATTTCTGCAGTGTACCCTAGCGTGAAAACTTAGTTATTAAAGACTTTGAAAGCATCATCTATCTGCCTCACACACGCACGCACACGCGCACAAAACACAGACACACATTTAAAGTTTGCTTGAATTAGATAGTCCGCGTGTGTGTTTAGGTAAGCACATGCTTGCGTGGTTGCGTGCATATACCCATGTGTGGTGGTTTAAACGTACGGGCTTGTGCTGCAGTCTAATCTTTGGATAATTTTGCAGTGATTCACAATAAAACAACTGTTTCTGCTTTCACAATAACAATGTCAACTGTCACTGAACCAAACCTCACCTCGTCTACTGCTGTCCCATTCTCCTCCTGTCACTTTCTTAGTAATTATATCTCATTATGTTCTGTTGCTTGAATGAATGGAAAGAAAAAAAGGCAAATAATAAGTGAGACTGAGACCAAAAACAAAAAAAACAAAAAAAAATAATAAAACAAAAAATCAATGCATGGAAAGGGATGAAAACAAGTAGATGGATGACAGGTGGAGACCATAGCAAGGCGAAGAAATGAAAATTTACAGTATAAAGCTAAAGCAAAAACAAAGTGCTCATACAGAATGGGGTATCTGTCAAAACCAGTGGTGAAAGCAAAGCTTTTATTGGCTGCAGAAAAACTTGGTGGGGGCTTGTAACATAGCAACAGCCAATGACACATGGATGGTAACAGTGAGGAGGTGGGAAGAGTGTGTGTGTTATGGCTGTGGGGGTGTAGTGAGAGTGTGTGTATGGGGGCTGTGAGAAAGTGCAAGATTGGTCTGGAGATCTCGCAAGTAATGAATCTGGAGTATTGCCGTCAGAGGGGGTGAATGTGGGGGAGAGAGTGAGAGAGATTCAGAAAGTGAGAAAGAAAGGATAAATAGTAACGGGGTAGTGGTCCACGGCTTATTTTTGTCCAAGATACACATTACATGCACGTTTAATCAAAGTGTCCTTGGATCATCATTCAAACAAACATACGGAGCTGCTTTTATTCACAAGTCTTCTGCCCAGGGATTTGTTTCATCATAGGCCCAGTGCGCACAGTTTTAATGAACTAAATACAACCGTTTGTCTAATTCCAACTTTCCTCAGCCCTCCTCCCTCCAAACTGTAACCAAACTGCCTCCAGAGTCCCTCATCACAAGGGTGAAAGCTTCTTTTGCTATCTCATCATGCCAAAGCTCAAAAAGAAAACCGGTAAGAAACGAGTGTGAGAAATGAAGCCTTGATAACAAATTTACTGAATAAAGTAAAACTGCGTGTTTCAGCAACCTTTCGATCACAGCAAAAACTGTTTCTATTGAAGCTATGCAGCAGCCAAGTGTGTGTGTGTGTGTGTGCTTTATATAATCACTTCATGGGAAATGAATCTGTTATAACACAGTTTAAAACAGCATGTGGTAGATTTTAGCACTGCCTAATTTATTCCACTATGGACGAATAATAAACAATGTAAGAACATCCAAACTGCAGTTTGCAGTTTTGCAATGCAAGATAACTACCAAGCATTGTTCTTGGATGACTGTTCTCCAATCCTTAAGAAATAATAATTTGACAAACCAATTCCATACCAAGGTCAGCGCACTCATCTTCTCTGGCATTTTCAACTATATCACCAGATCTTCACTGGCTAAAATTGCAAAAATGATCACTATGACAACTGCAAACTGATGAAAAAAGTGATGTGGCTCAAATGTAGATAAAGAAGAATCTAGGAGGTTGTTAAAGAGCTCCATAAAAGATGCAGAGCTGGTATTTCTGCAGTTTGAACACGCCTTTCACACATCAGCTTTTTGATTTGATGCTAATATAGAAACATTTATTGAAGCACACTTAAGTTGCTTGTTTTGCAAAGTATGTGATAACTAAAAGCTATTGATGTGAGATACTGTGAATATTTCTCACTCATGACATGAAGAAATATTTATGTTTGAAGTACTTTAGGTGGATTCTGTGTGGTACTGTGCGAGTGTCTAGACAGTGAAGTAGTTGAACTGTCTAAACTTCTCTGGGCTCCTGGAGAAACAAACACATAAAAATCTTTAAGACTGACAATCTGTTCCCCATTTAGATGTCAGACAGATGTCTTTTACCTGGAGGGCAAGGGGGTAAAAACCCCATGTACCTGCAAGGATCTGCCCTGCCAAAACGTCCTCAAACAAGAAACAAAATCCCTGTTGATTCCAGTAGCGTTGTTCTGTAGCTGACCCTGACCTTCCCATTTAGGAGAACAAGGGAAGAGACACTTTCTCTGTGGGGAGCAGTATTATAGCCTATGTGGTGTGCTGCTGACCTTCTAAAATCAATAGGAAAATGAGTGCTTTACAGTAGTTTATCTCCTTGCCAGGGCAGCAGAGTGCTCTGCTCTAACCTCAGAAACAGTGGTGTGATATATCATTCAGAGCCTGCGATGACCTTGTTCCAAATTATTTTTATTCATCTGTAAGTTATTTGACGTGATATGTCTTGCAGAAGTTTAGCAACATTAGCAGCAATTAAACCTTTTCAAAACTCAGTTTGCAATTTCAAAATTAAATAGCTAAGATTCTGGAAGGAAAATGTGTAATTGTTAAGGTAGGATGACTCTTTCTAAATCCAAGGTTTTAATTTGAACCCGAAGAAAGAAAAAATAATGACCCACTTCTCTCACATTACCTCTTTTCTTCAACCTTTTCTTGCCCTCTGCTTCCATATTCAGACTGACTGACTGTGTCACAACCACAGTGGCTCTGCTTCATCATATTCACCTGTGAACATATTCCGCATGAAATCCAATCCTGTGACCTGTGAATAAACCCATGTTTGAGTTTGGTGTGAACTGGTCAGCAGACATTATTCAACCTGGGGTTATTTTACTAAGAACCTTATACAGTTCTGACACTGCTTGGCTTTCGTAAACGGTAAGTAAATAACATCATTTTTTTGGTGTTTGTTTGACAGATATCTGTCAAGAGACAAACAGAAAACATGAAGAGAGAAAGGGGGGAGATGACATTCAACAAAAGTCTCCATTTGTTTTTTTAATATTATAATTATTAGACACCCTCCCATGTTTCTTTTCTGAAAGTTATGCTTGCCACAGACTCATGCCAAAAAAAACTAATTCGATGTAACCCGGCAAGTCTGGTAAAGTTATTTCTGCTGTTGCATCACGTGTGTTTGGGCCCACGTTGTGACTTCATGGTGCTGTGCACCATGGCCCCTGGCGTAGAGCCTGGCGTACAGTGGTCACAAATCCAGCTAGGTGAACACAGCTGTCTCTACTGCAAATACACACTTAGTGGCACAAACAAAAATATACGTCCCAGAGATATGCGGGTGCTGATACACATAGTTCACCTCCAATGTGGAACTGATGCACTGCTGAGACCTATATTACACACACGCACTCACATACACATGCTGTCTTTCAGAGATCTGAGCAGGGAAGGGAAACACATTTGCTAATGGCTCTTTTTGTTACACGACTCCTTCACTCTCCTCTCTCTTCTCTCTATTTGCTTCTTTTTTTTTTTTGCTGTTTCACACTCCGTCTCTAATTCTGTTTACTTCAATCTATTAATCTCACTCTCCTTTTGTCATTGTCATCCTCTGTCTGTGTGTTTTTTCTCTTTGTCTTTCTGTGTATCTTCTTTCCAACACTCTGTCTCGTCCCTGTCAGTACGCTGAGGTGATTGCAGCTGCTAGCACGGAGCATCAATGCTTGTCGCACTCACTCTGTTGTAATACTAACCACGGCCCCCGGTTTACTGTAGTGTTAACCACACAGTGGCCCAACATACTATACTACATATGTACTCATATCACCTGCTCTCTCTCTGCTGTGCCACATTACAAACTGCACGACTCTCAGCATCATCTGGTCTAATTGGGGCCATCTCTGTTACACCATTCTCCTCTTTCCGCTCTGATGGAGGGATACTTCACGTCAGCCTTCTTCTGTCCCTGAAACACAACTAACAGCCTCCATGTCACTCTCCCCAATGTTATACTATATAAGTGTCAGCTCCAAACATCAATAATTCTATTTTTATACCTCTGCAACATAAAGCTCGTCCAGTTGTTACGCTTTGTCCCAACCTTCTGCCTGGCTGTTTTTTGTCATTCTATAAAAATCAGCATAAAAGAGACTTTTCAAAGCATGTTTTAGCATTGTCCTTTTTCTTGTAAAACTGCATAATTTTAAAAAGCCAATAAATATATTGCTTTGAAACGCACATTTGAATTGAAATTATGACATTTTGCCAAATGAAAAGCTAAAACAGTCATGTTTCTGCTGGTGTCCCTCCCTAGCAGCTTTACACTGAAAATGACATATTTGTGCTCTTTCTCATGAATGTTTTCTTTCTGTCGCTGTGTGTTTTATTTTTTCATTAAGTGAGAGAGAGGGAATTAGGTATCAAGGGTCCCTTTGTAGATTAAACTCAGGATGTTGTGGGTGTGTATGCTCCTGATTTCATCCGCTACTTTTAGTCTTCATTTTGGAGGTTTTACAGTGAGTGGCAGTGAGAATGCTTTGTTAGGAGTAGATGAAGCAGAATCCCAGATGAAAACTTAGTGCAAAAATAGTCCTCACCAGTGTTCCCTTTGTTCCAACTCATCAAAACATAACACCTATGTTTTTATGTTTTGTCTTATGTTGTGTTTTTATTCTGGCATGTTAAACTTCCATATTTCACAACTTCACCTTTTCACTCTCTGACTCTTCCACTGTCAGAAAATGCTACAGTCAACTCCTTTTCCATTGATTTCCAACATTAGGGTGAGCATCCAAACAGGTAATTGTGCAATAGCCACAAAACTCATAAACTTTAAAGACCTGATGATAACATGTATTGTATCGAGGGAATTGGAAAAGAAAACAATTAGTCCAATGTAGTGTTTGAGCTTCACCTTTAAATCTGTGCTTTTATGTTTCTTATAACATGATGTGAGGTTCACAAACCGAGGTACCATATGGCACAATGATAAATGGGGCTTCCCTTTTTCTTCCCTGTTTCTTCTCTGCATCCATCTCTGTCTCGTCCTTACACAAACACACACACACACACTTTGTTTATAAAGCAAGAACTCTCAAAATACTCACTACTGAAGCTAATGGGGTTTGGATATCTGAAACACTACTAAATATAGAGCCTCTCTTTCCACCATGTTTTCCTCCTTTCTTACTCTCCTGGTCTCTCTTTAGCGATTCATTAATCATGTTAGACCTTTTTCTGTAATTATATAAAAAATATGTTACCCTTTTCGACCTTCCCTATTTTCTTTCAACTCCTTTTTCCCTGTTATATTACTAGTTCATGCATTTTAGCTGTGAGAGATGCATCTTATTTTGCAGACAGTAGTAGCAAGCAATTGTGCGGTTGAGGAGTAATATTATTACAGAAAACAGAAAAATGGATGGCTTAAATAGAGGGTTGAAATACTTGGTGAAGACAACAGCAACATAAGGGAAGAGGAAGCTGATTGTCATAAAATCACTGACAACAGAGAATAGATGAAACACCTAAGATAACGGAAAGGAAAGTAGGCAGGAGAGGAGAAAAGGGGTTAGAGAGACATGTGCACCACTTGGTAGTCATCACAGAGAAGCTTTCTTCATTCAGGAACTCTGCGTGCAGCTGTCGCTTCGGGGAACTGATCACACACACTCAGTCACAGATACAAACACACACACGCATACAAGCACTTTTGCTCTCACACACACATGCACTCATGCTCTCGGCTGTGCTTTGAACTGATCCCTGCCACTGGAAAGGTACACACACACACACACACACACACAGAAAGAGCTAGCTGATAATAATATTATCCTATGGTCTTCATATGGTAATATGGTTTTATTGCTATGAAGAAATATGAATATTATGGCTTTCAGAGGCAGCTTAGGGAATTACATGGCTGTCATGGTTCTCAGCTTCAATAGAATATTTAGATTTTCTATTTATCTAAGGTCTCTAGGAGGGAAATCTATTAGGTTATTTACCTTTGCTGTGATGCTGTATGTACTGGCATTTTGTATATTCATACTTATAAGTGTGTACAGGAGAAAAATACAAGGCATGTTGTTGCCTTAAGAGACCAGTGAGTGAATGTCACAGGTTTGAGGCAATGCTGTGGTATCAGCACAGTATAAACTGTACGTATAGGATATTTGTTAAAAAAATATTCCTTTACATTCTAAGTATGATATTTTTCCTGCATATATTTTTTAAAATGCAATTAGCTGAGACCAAGAGTGTTTGCTGCAAATGCAGACTGCTTTAGCAGTCTGACAAAGTCACTCTAAAACGTACTGACAACAATGGAGTCCAAATAACAGAAGGACAGGCTGTGTTCAGTCTCTGCATAAATACTAATTGAAGTTTTTAGCTCCTCTTTTTAGAGGGATTTGGTGAGTGACAGATCCCATATAGACATGTGTACCAGCATAGCAAATGCATTTTTTCCTAAGCATATGTGAACCATTTGGTTTGAAAGTGATAGTGACAAATGCTTCTACTGCTGATGAGAAGATAATATCACTGTGCTGTTTTGCATATTAAGCTAATGATGACAACACTTTTCATGTACAGAGAACGTAATGCAGCCGGCATTTACCTCATGCCTGATACCCTAGAAACAGTGGAATAAATAATACTGGTCAACTGTAGTGTGTGATAGTGATAAACACATATACAACATTTCCCATCCTCACTCAAAATAAAAGTGGTTTGACAGCTCTGCTCCGAACTGTTTTTCCTAGACTGCCAAAATGACAAGCTTGTGCTTTTGATTATCAGACCAACTGTGTTTTGACAGAATTAGATACAAAATATTGCCAGTATTTCTAAAAATATAATAACAAAGCATTTGCCATGTGCAGATGTATAGATTGTACAGCAAACCCATGTCCACAGTAGCAGCAGTGGTAAGAAAATGGATGTCTTTGATAAGTCCTACAACAAAAGTGAAATTTAATCTTTGAGTTTGACAAAGTTGAGACAAGCAATGTCTCTGAAGTGCCAAAACAATAACTGGAGATGTATACTGTTCAGTCTGCACGAATCAATCTCTTGCTGACAATGGCATTTAATTATGGTGAGGAAAACAACATGAGGTGTTGCCATTAACTGACTTATTCTGACATTTGCTTCAGTTGGAAATTGCCTTTAGTAAAAATAGAAATATACTGCACAATTAAATGCACAACAATCATTATTTTAGCAAAGAATTCTTTTAGTAGTGTAGCAGAGTTACAATGATAATGAGTAACACTCTCTTACCATCTATTGATGGATATATCTTATTCGCATTTTTCACATTTTAGGGCGACACTTGTCAACTCTTTAAAAGCAGACTTTTTTTTCAGCACAGCTCTACATATTTAAAAGCAGAATGAACGACAAAAAGTATTGAGCTGCAGAAACACAACATAGTAAATGGAAAATAATAGAGGTGTTACAGTAAGGCACATCTATACTATGCATCCGACTGTGGCGCAGGAAGGTAGAGCGGTTGTCCACCAATCTCACAGTTGTTGGTTCAATCCCTGGCTCCTCTGGTCACATGTCAAAGTGTCCTTGAGCAAGACACTGAACCCCAACTTAGTTGCTCCCGGTGAGTGTTGGCCAGCTGCATAGCAGCTCCCCCATCGGTGTATGAATGTGTGTGTGATTGTGAGTGTGATTGGGTAAATAAGAAGCAGTGTAAAGCGCTTTGAGTGCCAATAGGTAGAAAAGCGCTATATAAGTGCAGACCATTTACCATTTACCATCCCAAGAGCAAAGTTAAAAGACTCTCCTCATCCCCTGTTTGGGAGGGTTACGGTTGATAGCTGACAATGAACAAGGAGTGAATCTAAAGCAAACATTAATAAACCCAAGACAGTTAGTGACACTTTGTTTTCTCTATAATTTGACCCACTCTGATCATCAGAATTTCTATATAATGAAAAACCTTAGTATTAACAATAGATAGACCAAAAGCTTCAGTAATTACCTGGAAACACACCTGGTTTAAAATGAACGCTCAAATAAAAATTACTCTGGTTGCTCTGCTTCTTTGGCTTGTCTGACATCACAGGGGCTATGGGGGAGCTGTCATCTAGTCCACAGAATCTACCAGGTCACTATCTACCATGTTATGAATGAAAATATCATGTACCCAATACCTTCCATTGTTAATACCAAATTATAACGTTCCAGCAGAAATTCCAATGAGGATGCGTGTGTAGTCAATCAACATTAACAATTTGGTATTCTTAAATATGTATCCTGATCATCATCGGTGATTGATGCAGTGTATCAAATTTGGCCAGTGCGAGCATTTGACGTCACAGAGTGCTGGTGAGTCACAGGAATGGACACATCACTGGATGACCAGCTGCATACTCCAAACAGAATCTGCCATGTTTTCTGAAGCAGAATTACAGGCCTGTGGACAGATATGCTCCACATTTGGCCATTTGCTAAAAAGTGCACTGCTCCCTGCTTCTCACTGTTGTAGATGGATTGGGGAAAGTACTGGTTAGTTAGATAAACATGACCGCCCTGAACCCTCAGATAATGTCATTGGCTGAGCTGGTTTTCCGTCCTTTTTTAATCAACCAACGATCAGATTGTTGAGGATATTAAGGAGTGTGCATCATTGTGTGTGTAAAAAAGAAATAGAAAATACCAAAGACTTGCTCCACACTTAGTCCACCTTGTGGCTAGTATACACCCAAATAGCAATGAACGAGAGCATATGTATTCAGCAATTTCTGAGAGGCAAGATGTCAACTGCGCTTTAGCACTTTGAGCTTTCAGAAGGGCACATTGAAAAACACCATCATTCATCATACATCATATTCCTTTGGTTCCATGTGCAGTATCACCTCCAAACCATTCTAACTTCGATGTTAAGAACAACATGTTTTCAAAAGAAAAGCCTGTGTCTGACTGTGACGGCAGTGCAAAAATGTTGTTCCCATGCAAGGCTAAAACAGATAAAAGTTCAAGAATTAAAACTTAAAAAAAGAACAGAAAAAGAATAAACTGCAAACCAAACATGAAAACATATTGGCCAGTATAAAACATAAATTTCAGGCTGCACATTTAGATGTGTAATGCATGATTTCAGAAAGGGATGTAGAAATAAAAATAGGCTGTGTTAGAACACATTTCAGGAGCAATCTTGACTAATATTAAAAACCTACTTTCACTCTAAGCCTCTTCACTTGAACATCTTCATTTTAGCCTTTGTGACAGCTACTTTGCATCTTTGCTTAGTTAAAAAAAAAAAAGAACTAGCAACAACCAAAAACACAGACAGAAGTAGAAGTGTTTTGGATGTTTTAGCTGTTTAGTTCAGTCTAATAAATTGCTCATGGCAGATGTTTCTCCTGGGTGCTGGCAGCAAATAAAACAGTGTGAGGAAAGCAGGGAGGTCTGTGAGCTAGAAGAAAACAGGATAGTGGTACAAATTGTTCTGCACCCTCTGAAATGAAATCATTTTTCAAACCACCTCTAAACTGGTGTGTAAGCCAGAGTTAATATTCTGTAATAGGCTGGTTGGAGAGAGCTTCTGAAGCGGAGTTACACATCAGAGCACCTCTTCTGACCCTGCAGTAGTTCATACACCCGCAGTGTAGTTTGTCACAGTCATTTGTCTGTTTCATTTTGTACAGTATAATAAAAATTTACAGTAGCACTGGAAGATGAGCCAAAGGTCAAAATATTAGACTTTTAATATCAGGGATCCCACTGGCTTCACAATCTAATAATTATGAGCCTGTGGTTATGAAAGTGCGGCATCCAAATTTCTATAAACATGGATATTGCTGACTCATCTTGTGAATAAATACTTCTTGTTTGTGGTAGAAGATACCAGTTTGCTGACCATGTAAAACTAAGAGTAATGTTAAACAACACTTGCAAGTTAAAGGCCAGATGATGTTGGAATAGCTTTAGCTTTAACAACTCACACATGTGGCAGTTGTTCACTGTATACTGTATATACTACATGCAACAAAGCAGCAGATGTGGACCCTAAATTTTACAAATGACAAATGCACAAGCATTAAAAACAGCAGGATATAAAGGAATTTCAGTAAATACTGTCGGGGAAAATCTATCACCCACACTACCAGAAAAAGTTTGCAGAGGCCTTAGAGGTTTAAAGCCTGATAGCCTGACTTCCCTTCCCGACCGCTGTCTGGTTAGCAGCCTGTGGCGGCATATTGATGACACCCTCAAACAGAAAGAAATCCCAATGAAAAAGCTCTTAACTTTCTGTGCTTTTGAAAAAAAATCATCAGTTCTTTGCAGGTCAACAATTTCTCTTATGATTGGTAGCTTGTGTTGATCTCGGGATCTGGAATATGCTGCTTTTCACCTTTGTTCCCAGTAAGTTAAGCTGTGCTGTGCTCTCATAGGCTCATGGCCAGCGTGTCCACAGCCTTCAATCTGTTGGATTCTGCCTTGGTGACAAACCCAGCTGGTTTTTATTCAGTGTGACCTGGTCAAATATGTCGCATTCCTACACTTTAATCCCAAGCAGCTGATAACAGTTTGTATACAGAGGGCAGGTTGGGAATCAAAGCTCAGCTTTTGAAAATCAGTCTTTTCAAAGAGATCTACGTAATGTAGCAACATGTGTAGTCTACAGAGGACAAAAACGCTCTGTCATTTCTACATTCCAATCAAACTGAAACAAATTATATATGTGTATATTTTGTTGCCTCCCTTATACCAGACAAAAGAAGCTTAATAGATTAATATTAGAAGTGGCAGCACTGATGTCTTACAGTAAACCCTCCCACCAAGAGACTCTGTTATAAAATTTTAAAATGCAATTTGAGTTCAGACAATAGCAGGGAAGTGTAACAATTGATGATTTGTGAGTGTTGTACAATAACTGCTTATCTCTCTTTGATTTACATCCATCCATCTTTCCTCCATCTATCCTGGACACATATTAGTGTCTGTGTTCTGCTTAGCCATGTGCCTGCAGACCTGTCTGGCCTCTGTGCTCTTAAAGCCCCACTAATATGTAGCCAAGTCAGGGCACATTTTCTGAGTTGAAGCACACACACGGGGTGGCTGTAGCTCACTTGGTAAGGCAGTCATCCACAGACCACAGGGTGAGTGGTTTGATTCCCGGTGCCTCCTGGCTATGTGTTGAAGTGGGCAACACTGGTACTCACTCAGGTGAACATCTTGCATGGCAGCCATTGCCATCAGTGTGTGTTACGTTAAACAGTTATTTTAACTTAATGCCATTAAGCATCCATTAATAACTAATACATAAACCCCAAAGGTAGGAAAAAGCCACTGTGGGTTATAGTTCCCTTACACTTACATGTATTTCTAGTTTGTATTAGTCAAGTATATTATGAGTGCATGAATGAATTTTAATGATATGAATAAAAACACTATGTAGTGTACTTAACCAATTCCCCAGTTGGTCCCTTGAAAGTTATATTAAACTTAATTGGCAATAACTGTTTATACAATATATATTTTAGATGTAATTAAAAAGAAACAACAATGTCATGGTTCCCAGCAGAGTCTATTCTACATCTTTCAATTACCACAGTTTTAAATTCATGTAGAGCAATAAGAGTGTTAGATATGTATCTGAGTCTTTCCTACCTCTATCTGGTGTTTTGCAATTTAGTAAGACTCAACATGAAGAGAAATTGTGGTCACTGGTAGATGGGCTGAAAAAGACAGACATGTCCAGGGATCCAATCACCTGAGGAGGAGATACAAGAGAAGGGTTAGTGACATTAGGAACATGCATCTGATTAAGTGGTTTTATTTTTGCTTAGAAGCAGAGCTTTCTAAAAATACAATTTCAAGACCCTAGTAATGTTCATGGTAAGCAGAAACGGAGGAGTCAGTGTATAAGATAATTCCCCAAAACCTAGAATGGAAATACTTTTGGCACCTCTAAAATGTGGGTGCTGATGCAAAAACTATGTCATTTTTTTAACAATTCATCCAATATGGATCAAAGTACTATCAAATTGAAGCTGACAGTCTGTACTTTTGTGTTTTATTTGAGAGTATACATACGCACACACACACACATCCACGCACAGACCCAGAGGCACATCAAACACGATGCAGACACTTTCGCAGTCAGTTTCACCAGGCAACTGAGTTAACAAGCTGCAGGTTATTAGAAAACGATTACTTCTATCAGAGGCCCAAATGCGTCTCCACACTAAGACATAAAACAGCAATGTCACACAACAGTGGGACAGCTGATCATTATGTAAATGCTTAATATGGCATTCTGTACTGCAACACAGAATACCAATAAATGACAATTATAAAGATTATACATATCAGTCCTCACAGACATTCAGGCATGTCTTAGTGAATACTGACCAGTGACCAGTGAGTAGTACTATACAGTATGTCAGTGCTGTAGTTTGACTGACAAAAAGTAACACACAAACTGCTTTTGGCATTTAATGAATTAATCATCTTCTTGAAGACACTTTAGATTTATTCAAAAAAACAAACAAACAAATATAGCAATCCCCCAACCTCCCACCCTGGCACACACACACTCACACATTCAGACACATTCAGTTGAAGTTACATAAAGTTACATAACGTTACTTAGATTTTTTTCTTGAATTGTCTTACGTTTTGTTTATCTGGGCTTTTTTATGCAGCACCTTTTTCTATATCTTACTATTGAAACAATAATAATAAGTGGTATGATGCACTGGTGGTGCAGCTATGTGCAAGTCCCTTACGACAGATGCTGCAGGCTTCAGTGAGGTTCTTAAAGTTATAGTAAACTTTTGCAGGGTGGCTTCTAAAGCCACTGGGGTTTCATCCTAAAGTACAATATGTCAGTTCTTAATTGGCAAAAGTAAAAAACATCCATCAGTAACTGAATAATCTATTAAGTCTGGAAAGCCGTCGGGGAGTAAAAAAATAAATTGTAATCTCAGAGTAATAATTTGTTACCTTGTATTTATAATTTGTAACCTGAAATTACTTAATTCATCTCCACACCATAATTAATGAAAAAGAATTGTTGTGCCCAATGAATTGCTAAATTATGCCCTTCAGTTGTTTAATTTGCCTCCTCCTCCCTCTTTTGATCAGGAGCACATCTTCCCTCCACACACACACACACACACGCGCACACACACGCACACACACACACACACACACAAACACACACACACGTACTCACTTCATGTTCATTGCAGTTACTGTGCATAATCATTCATGAAGCACTCCTGAATCTAGGAAATTAAATTTTAACTACTTTTAATTACTGACATCAGATTTGTATTGTCAAAAACATTATCTTTTAAACTAAGCATATAAATTGTTCACACAATCCAGTGCTTATAAGCCAGAGCTTAACATCAATATGTACATTAGTTCAAAATAAGATATGTATAATCCAGTATATTTAAGATACAGTGTTAATGTAGGACTTATTAAATAAAATCTTAGATTTTTAAAGGCTGACTATCAAACTTTGTGGTAGCTAATAGGGATGATAAATAATGACGCCTCCTCAAAGCTAAAGCCTATTTAAATCCCAATTACTGCACATATAAACAGACAGCTTATTACACGTTTACCTTAAAGCTATTTTTCTTCTTATTCACTGTGTAAACAGTACTGAGTAGTAATATTGGCAACAGATACAATAAAAAACCTAAAGGTTTGTCTTGAATGGTCAGAAAATAAATAAGGTTCTCAAATTTGAGTCCACAATGGAATCAAATAAGTTATCACTTTACTTTTAACAAATACTTTTTCCAGACTTTGATAAATCAAAGCCCCAATCTAATTTTATCAGTTTAGTTATTCTTTTAAACCTATTTCCACCAATATTCACCTTTAAGTATTAAACCTGCTTTGAAATCCATTGCCCTGTTGCAGTTGTATTTAAGGCGCCACGCTGCTCATCTGTATGATCTTGAAAGTTATTGGTATTCTGCTCAGTTTGTCTCTATATTTAGCAACTCTTCTCTCCACCCAGCTATGTTGGATTGTGGTGAAATGACCTGTCAGTGTGCATACCGTTTGTTTGCATGAATACAAATGAAAGAGGGAGAGTGTGTAAAAGTACAAAGCAGAAAGAAGGGGGTCTGTGTGATGGTTTTGACAGTCTCCCTGATTTCTTTGAACTTCAAATTAAAAGAAGAAACGATGCATAAAACTGAAAGAAAAAAAAAACAACCTCAAAGGCCTAAATGATTAGGGGAAGAAAGACCCAAAGACAAACATATACACCACAACCAGCAACTTGTGACACCTTGACAATAGTACAAAGGCCACATATCAAATGATGATTGCTTTTTGAAACATAATACTTATTTTCAATTATTTTTAATATCAGTGACATGTTTCAAAAAAAGTTGGTATGTTTACCACAGTTTAACGTCACCTCTTAACAACCCTCTATGTTTGGGAACCTAGGAGACAAATTAGCTTTACTTTTGACATTTTTTTTCCATTTTCCATGTTTTTATCTGTTTAATAGTTCAGGGTCTCTTAGTATTCCTCAACATAGCTGTAGCTGGATGCATTATCTTTTTGGGTTGTCTGTCTGTACTGTACGTCTTCCATCCTGACTTGCAATTTTATAACATCAGGCTCAAACATCCAATTGACCTCATAAGTGAACCGATGAGTTCTGATAAACACAAAAGTAAACAAGTGTGACTTGACTGTTTCACAGAAGCCTTTAACTGTAATGCCAATTCTCGTTTGCTTCATGAGGGAGACATTTATACTGCACATACACAAGTTTTGCATCTGGACTTTTTTACTATGCAGCCATGTTGTGGTTTTAAAAAAGATTGGGTGGGCATGGGTTGATCTAAATCATGTCTGTTTTTAATGCAGTGCTGTCTGAAGGTCATTTTGCTTTGTTTTTTGGCCTTGTCCCTTGCGTACAAAAATTTGTACAGTTCTTTTAGTTTTTGATTATTGACCCCATTCTTACATCTGAAAGACTTCGCTTCTTTGGGATGCTTTTGTTAACCTGCCATGATGCTGACCTGTTCCAAATAATAAAACTAAAGATAAATGAAGTTTTCATCATAAACATGTGTAAATAGAGTTTTTTTAATTTTATATAGATAAATAGATAGATAGATAGAAAGATAGATAGAAAGATATCGATATAGATAGATATAGATATATAGTTTATGTGTTTATTTTGTCTCCTGAAAGTTTTGTATTTTATACCGTGTCTTCAATTGTTAGATGTTACACTTCCCATCTCCAGTATAAAATCTATTCTTCAGGCTAAACCAAGAATTGCCACGCATGCGGATGTGTTTTAACAAACACCCGCTGGTATTAATTATACACCAACATCATGGAGTGAAGCATAGAAATGCATATACAGTATTGTTTGTAATATTTTTAGAAAGACTCTCCAAATAGGAGCACAAAATGAATTCAAATAACAAAAAGACAACTTAAACCATGACGAGCAGCATTATTAGAGGAACCTCTCTTTAAAAGGGACAAATTTATAAATTACTTACTGTAAATATATACAAACTGTTTATGCTCAATGCTCAAATTATTTGAATGACACTCAAAAATGCCTGCTGCAGTGAACATATTTAGAATTCTGGACCTAGTGTCTACTTCTATGACAAGATTAAGCAAAAAAATAATTATAATTTCTGGGAAACTCTGGCAGACATGACCCAAATGAATGCTTCTTCGTGCTGTGGAGAATGGGTCATTACTGAATTTTTCTTGGTTTATTTATGTATTTTTACCTCAGCTTGACTGTCACCTCATGTGTCTTTGTGGAACTTTGAAAAAAATCCCAGCCAGCTATGGACTGGCCAAAATTAATAACCTTTGTGTATTCTAATTTTTTTTCTCACATTTTGTAGATTTTAGGATGCTTTTGTATGTGTGTGTGAATAAATGTATGTGTCTTGTCACCTTTAAGGATCAATAAAATATTTTGACCTGAATTGATATTGCACTCAGCAGGCTTGGATCTTGCCCGACTTTACTCTTAACTTCCATCCATCCATTATCTTGACCGCTCATCCTGTTAAGGGGATGCCGGTGTGCTGGAGTCTATCCCTATCTATAACTGTATTTTTTATCTAGTTGCATATTAATAACCAGTAGATAACGCAGGTCTAAGTGGTGCATATGAAAAGCAGCTCAACCTTTGAATCTGTGTGACGTGTGTAGACAACAAAGTGAATAAATAACAGTGATCTGGATCTAACATCCACAGTCTAAAGTGAGGCCAAAATATATCCAGCATACTCTAACAGAATAGCATCAGCATGAACAAGAGAAATGTATTTGTGGTTGCATAACTTGAAGTAAGACCTTACGGACTTACAGTGGAGATCTTTCCGTAAACTACATTTAAGAGGTTTTAATGGCCAGGGAGTGCCCTGCTCTCATCTCATCCCATTTTCTCTGCTTCTCCATTTCTCATGATACACTGAATCAGCTCTTCTTAACCCATGTTTGAGCATCCTCCTTTTTCTCATCCATTTCACTCTGTTTCTAATCTACCACACCACTTCCACCCTCTCTGTGCCTTCCTCCCATCTTCAGAAGCAGTATAATTATCTGGTCATCATTATCAGAATCATTCTGTTTCCTCATTATGAACCCATCTGCTCTGCTCTGCTTTGCAATCCAACCAACACGACTAAAACACACAGCCACATGGATATTAAGGCACACACACACACACACACACACACACACACACACACGTTCACATTTGTCTCTGTTTCTCTCTGTCCTCTTGCTGTCTCATCAGTGAAGCCACTTGAGTGACAGAACACATCAGTATAACTGGTCTGAGGTAATTATGTTGAGATTGAGGTAAAAATGTTGGGCTAATCTGCTGAGATCCACAGAGAAATGAAACACTTTTGAGCACTCTTTCTTTTTGCGGTGTTGATGTAACCAAGGTAGAATCTTCTATTCAATAATATTCTGATTACAAATACTTTAATACTTCCCATTAGCATGCAGCTTTTACCATGTGCTAATGTACACATTTAGCAGAACAATGTTTGCTGAGGTGAGATTTCTTGCAAGACTTCTGCTAAAGGACAAAATTCAGGATACAAGAAATTGTTACCATGGCTACCACTACGTTGTTAATCACAGAATCAATTTATTCAACAAAAGATTTTTTCTCAAGAAATTTATATCAACAGTGAGAATGGCCTCATTACACCTATTGTGGCGTTTATCAAAACTAGATTTCAAATTTTAATACTTTCGTTAATTAAAGTTTCAGTAGGAAACATAAATACTTATACAATGAGCATAATGCCCCAGTACAGCACAGAAGAGGAATGACAGTGACACATTCCTAGACTGTTTAAGCAGCAAAAATAACCCACTAATTTCAGGGAAATTATTTCATTTGGAGTCTATTTGTCAAGTGTGAGCGAGATACTGTATCTTGCAAATGCAAAAAACGCTAATGAAGCTAATAAAGTTACCAAGTAGATTAGAGAAGTGCAAAAATTTCTAAAGAACACTTCATATTGTTAAGTTGAATGTGATGACCTCTAAAAGCTCTTTTCTGACAGGAAAAGCATTTTAGCACACACTTCCCAGGAACAGAATTTCAGCGAACGTGTTTGTGAAAGCATAAGTGTGTAAGCGTGCATAACAGAGCTCACCATGATCCGGACACCGTGTAACATCCTCAGTTCAGAGGTTGTGTCACACACATGTGGCCACTGCACTTAAGAGCACTTACACACACATGCACAAACACACATTGACATAAATATAGAAGCTGTGTCTGTCGCACTCCCACATACGCTGTGAAAAAACTTGGCAATTAAAAATGGAGCACATCTGTAGCTGCAGTCTATGGGGCCAGAAATGCGTCAGCATACAATACTGTGTTGAGTACTGCAGAAGTATTTGAAGATGTAAATTAAGCATTTGTTTTATGTTAATTGTATTAATAATGTAAAATATATACGTTTTTACAATCTTTGAGGCAAATAAAACATTGTAGGAATAGTAAGTATTAAAATGCAGATACTGTTCAGAAGAAGAAATAACCTCTGCAACTACTGCAATTATACATGTACAGCTACTGCTTCAATCCTCTCCACCACATGTTTACAACTGATATAGCAACAAACACCTTTAAATGATTATGACAATTGTATTACAGTTGCAGTTATGCATGTAATTATAGCAAAAACACACCGTACAGTATCGTCACAAAAAAGCTTTTATGACAACATTTCTATAAAATAATAAGTAGTTATTCTTTATTTGACAGTGTCTGTGAATATCTGGTCCTGCTTTCTTCTTCTAGATCGGCCTGCTGTGTGCTGTGGAAGACTGGTCCACAGCACCAACTGCAACAACAGTGCGAATGAGGGCACAGCTCACATAAGTGTGAGCATGTTGATTGTTGCGAACGTTGCACATCCACCTGCTGAGGAGCTCTGGAAAATTGCCTGAACCCTGCCTGCATCACTCAGAGCAGAGTGAAATATATTGGTAGACATTGTCACAGTCCCACAGTGCTTGGAAGGCTTAGTTTATTGTCCCAGTTATGGTGAAATTACATCTATCATTAGGTCTCTACAATAAACATATTGGCAATACATTACACAAACTCCAAATTAACTTCTAAATAAGTTGTCTCTGTTGCTGACACATGCATACACAGAAATACACAAACTGTATCCACATGAAAATGCAAAATCGCAGGCACACATGAAGATAAATGCATTCACACACACACACACACACACACACACACAAACACACACACACAGGGCCACAGCTGTGCAAGGGATTACAGATTAGTAGAGAGGATGAAACTATCTAAACACAACAGATACCATGGAGATACATCTACAAACAAATCTCCTACATATCAGCACAGACCAACTGACAACATACATTTCAAGTGTGTTCTCATTCATGTTCTTATGGAAAGCCCACTTGATACTGTATAACACAAAATAAACTTCTTACAGCTGTGATAAACAATCGTAGCTACAAACAATGTATGAACCTGCTGATAATGTCGACTGGTTTCCTTGCTACAGTACCTGCAATCAGATTTCTTTCTTACCTACAGTATTTTTTATCAGATGTTTATTTGTCATCCTGTTTTTCTTTTTGCTATTGTTTGTAACAGAGCCATGCTGCAAAGCAGTAGGATTATGTGATCTGTTTGATGTTTTAATTTACTCTAACGTTTCTGAATCTGAGGCAGCAGGGTGGAGAGTGTATCGTTCTGTAGACTGAGAAGACCATTCATGGAATAATTCATAATAATAACAAGAAAGGCACGAATTACTATTTCTGAATTCTGATGAACAGCATGAGTTCTGGGGAAAATAGTTGTCTACAATGTAGATAAGGACATTGATAACAATTATACGTGTGTGTTTTGAGTGCAGGAGAGTTTTGCATAAAGACAGGGCAGCTGCAGTAAAATCATAGTCATTACTAAGTATTTTAAGGTGAATTTTTAATTTATTGGATAAATAAATAAAAAAAAGAAAATGTGATACAGAGGCTAAAAAGAGCAAAAGTGTCATATTATAATTTTGACAAAACCCAAATGCAGAAGGCAGGAAAGCAGTTCAAACAAGAGGTTTTAGTCTATGATCCTAACAAACACAGAGCGGGCAGGCAGAATTCAAATCCTATTTCAGTCCATGAAGATAACATAGGATAACAAGACAAGAGCATGATTATGATAATGACCATATGAAGGCTGGGGTTAAAAAAAAATCATAGAACAGGTGCACAGTGCTGAGTGGTAGCAAAGAACACGGCAGAGCTGGGAGGTAATGAAGCTGAACAACAAAAACCGAACCTGAAACACCAGCCCACTGTCATTTCTGAGGCGTAAAAAACTGCCCCTTTATCCAGTCCCTTCTGCATTACCTGCTAACGCTCAGGGTACCAGTTTGCAGAGCTTTCAGTGGAAGGATTTCAATGGAAACAAGACACCTGCTTTTTCAAGGGTTCTACTCTGGTGCAAGATGTTGTGTGCTTTAATGATAATCATATCACAAAGAGATCCAGGTGGTTACTTTGCTAATAAAGTACGTGTGTAGCTGTAGTGTCGATATCAGATGCTGTTGTTCCCATGACGTGAAGCATCATTATCTGACGCTGTGAGAGGAGAACGTGTTGGAAACACACAACACCCTAAACCTTGGCCACATTTGAAGGAGCCCTTAAAATGGCACATCCTTGTTGTAAGGATGTGTGGCACAATTGTTCTTCAAATGCAGCCTTTGAACGATGCAGCCCCTGAATTGAGACCCAGCTACAGATCGCGGCAGAGAGGGGCTGTGGGGAGATAAACAGACTTGGAAAACATAAGAGAGAGAATTTGCTGCACAGGATTGGTATCCCACATTTCAGTCTGTCTGGAGTCTCCTGGGGGTTCATTGTCAATCAAGATGACTGCCTGTGAGTCAGAAGCTAAACTCGTATTCCAAAGGAAATGAACCTAAAACACCGTTAGACTTGACACTATCACAAGTACACTCAATGTAAACATTCAGTAATGACATAAAAAAGATTTTTCACATTAATTGCCAAACCATCGACCTTTACCATTATTAATATGATTGTGGAATCAAGAGTTTGTTGACATATCAAGTGGTGTTGTGAGTGCAAAACAAACTGACAAAGCAATGTGTGTGTTGGTGTTTGTGCAGGTAGTGTCTACACTGCAGTCTCTCTGTCTGGCCTCAAGGCCAGCTTTGTGACACGGCTGAGGATGATTGACATTTGTCCCATCTTCTGATCTTTCTCTCCCCTTATCGTCTTGTTCTTGTCTCCAATCCTTCACTCCGGTAAGAGCCTTCAAACTCAAAAGACGATTCTGTGCAGTTTGGAGTCTGTGACCATTATGAAACACGCAGGATCTCAGGTTTTTGGGGCTTGTTTCTCATTTATCTACATCTTTTACAGAGTTTAAAGAGGCTCAATATCAAATTGCTAGTCTATTTACAGTTTCTCAGGAAGTCAGATCTGCTACGCCAGGACTACATAATATGAGCCTGACATACACACATCAGGCATGATAATTGATCTTTTTATCTCAGACACTGCATCGTAGCAATGCCATATCTGGAACAGCTCATGACATGTAAACACAAAGACTAGCATGTTTTCAAATCCAACAATGTGGTGAGTGGCATGACCAACAGGAGCACAGTGACAGCGTAACTGTGTAACAAATTGGTTCCTTGCACCTCCTTCCTATAACTTGTGATCTTTTTTTGACCAAGTGGTGACAAGAATTTATAACTGCATTCACACACAGTGACCAGTGACTACACCAAAATAAAAGCCTTATGTTTCTTGCACCATGAACATGTGAGCATCCAGCCCATAAGTCGTTAATAGACAACAATACAATTTCAATGGTGAAACCTCCTGGACAAGCTTCAGTCGTGATCTCTCCCCTTTCTGTGTAATGCTCCCACATGGATCTGTGTTTCTATGTTCGGTGGAGTAGAGAGCACCCGTTCATTTTGCAGAGATTTATAGGAATGATGAATGTTTATATACACATTCAGAGATGTTTAGCTAACTAGCGGTTCTTACTTTCAGCAGTGTGTCTGACAGTGATTACATGGTAGACCAGAAATAAAAAAAAAACACCACACAGCTAAAAAGCATTCTGACGGATTACGGCTTTCAACCTAAAAAAAAGCAGCGTCGCACACCTCGTAATTTCTAACCTTAAAGTGCGTCCTGTCTGATCGGGCTCTGAGTCTGCTTTCCATGTGTGTATGTGTTCGTCTTAAACACCAAGGTTTGTGTCACAATGGATTATTGGTACCCAGTTAACGACCTTCACCAAACCTTGTTATACACAAAGTTGTCCCTTCCTTCCATTCCTAGTCCAACACAGACATCCATCTGCAGAACTAATCTCACACACACATACACACATTGATTCATTCAAAAGTATGATCTTGCTCCAGCTCCTCTCATCTGAAACAACTTCTTTCTTCATCTTCCAACCACTTACAGCAGCACTATTTCTCTCCATTTAGTCTGTCCACTTCACTGGGGAGACATTATATTGTGTGTGTGTGTGTGTGTGTGTGTGTGTGTGTTCTACCATATTGAGCTGATACATTGTGATGGTTCTCAGGGAGAAAGCCAGACCACATCAGTTAACACTGACCTCTCCATCAGTGCATCTCTCCACCTCCCACATAGTAACACCACCTGTCTCTCTCTCTCTGTGTCTCAGTATTGTATCATGTCTCTTTCACTTCATCTTCTGCCTCTCCACCTTCTCAATTTCCTCCTTTTCCATCACATTCTTTACGCTATCTACATTTTCACCATCAGCATCCCCAGTTCTTCCCTTTTTTCCACTTGTTTCACAATGCTCCCCAGATAACAGCTTGTTTAGAACATATCTCAAACTCTGCAGTCTCCTACTTTAATTCACTCCCTCTTTATTGCTCCTGCATCCATCCTTGCACCTGTTTCCATTCACCTTTAGGCTCCCACACCATACGATGTTAGGTCAATTGACCTTGCTGCACTGTGTGAGATGGACCTGATTAATTCTTGGTCACACTCTGCATCACTGTGAACGTACAATATCACTTTTGATGGATTTCAGATTTTGCTGATGAACTAACTTTAACCAGTAAAGGTCAGCATCATTAATAATTGGGGCTAAAAATGTGAATTTTGACTAAGACTTTCTCTTTTGGTCTTTGATCTTTTGCTCTCCAAAGCTTTAAATTAGCCAATGATGAAAACATTTAATTTTGACTGACAAGCAGACATTTCACCACATTTCTCACAATTGTCTGATTTTGTCTATGGACAGCCCATAACCTCAAAGTGTAGATTGCTTTTACCCCTCAATGTCAATAAATAAGCAGTTTGACCTTCAGACTTTAAGTGTGTTCTGCTATCTCCACCCTGTGCAGCCCTCTCTTCCCATCTGTTTCCTCTCGAATACATTTGTCACTCTCTTACTCTGTTTCCCTCATTTGATCCCCCTCCCCTCAAATTGTCTGCCCTCCATTCCTCCCCTCCCCTCTCTATCCATTACCTCCTCATTTGTGCATTCCATACTTTATCTGTCTGAATTCCTGCTACAATTACTGACTAAATTTAAACTTCATTTTAATTTGCTTCATTCACCCTCTCCCCATGTCACCATTGGTTCTCTCTCTCCCTCTCTTTTACTTTTACCGACCTCCATCCATCCATGTAACTGCTGCAATTTCTGCATCCTCCAGCTTGACTCTGCTCCTTATTGGCCTCCTCCCCTGTGCTGTGGTCAGCGTTCATTCATTTATGTGTGTAACTGCCCCATGTCTGGGTATGTGTGTGTGCAGTAATAATGAGGGGGCTGACTGATTTAATCTTGCAACATGACCCAATAAAACTCTTATAAATGAAAATAATGTACACACATATAAACACATGCATAGATACAGATGCAGCCATGGTCGTTGAGACTTGCCATTAAGCCTGTGGCCCATTCCTCAACCCCTGATATCACTTGGACTTCATTGCTATACAATTTAATAAGTGCATTTGGTCTTTCACTGTTTTGTCGACTGTCTCCAGTTTGTTTTCTGGTCTGCCTTTCTTTACCTTCTTTCATCTTTAACCCTGCCACTATGGCTTGCTTGTCTCTTTCCTCTTTCAACCTCAACCCTCTGTGTTTTTCCAAGTAAAGACGCTGAATAGAACTGTTGTCAAAGGTTATCGAAATAACTCAAATTAACTGCCACCACTACAGCGGATTGCAATAAAATCTGTGTAATTTAGAGAAATGGTTTGTCAAACTTCAACTGACAGCTTATTTGTAATACTCATCAAATTATATTTTGCATATCTACATTTGTATTTCTCAGATACAAACAGGATGTGTGTGTGTGTGTGTGTGTGTGTGTGTGTGTGCTGTCTATCTGCTTGTTTTAGTCCTTTTCTCTGAGAGAAACCTAATCCCACAGTGTGTCAAAACCTCTATCTCTAGCAGCCTGGCTCTATCTCTGCTTCTTTATAGCCCCTTTCAACTTTTAATTAATTCACTGAATGCTTTCTGGCATGACATGTAGATTCCTTCTTTTACCAAGTGCTTTCACTAAAGCTCACATTCAAGGTTGCGATAAGTACACATAATGGGAATTTATCTGCAAAATTGTGGGCGTTGGCATAGAGACATAAGCACTTGAAAAACACCTCTGAAGCTGCTACATGTGCTGTGCTCAGTGTGCCATTTACCAAAACCTCTCCAGCATTTACTACCAAACACCTGCTTTGGAGACAAAAATGGCTTAAGGACAGCTGCCACTGTGCATTTTCGATTAGATTGCTGTTCAATACAACTGTAAAGTCAACACTTTAATTTAACTTATCCAAACTGATACTGTATTCTGCACAGGCAACCTCTTAAGCCTCAAGCCATTTTCAAATTAGAGCAGTGGATTATTTCATCCACTTGTGAAGATGAAGAAGCAGTGTATTACAGAGCTAATGAATGGAGAAGACACTAATACTGAAGCCATTACGGACAGTTCACAGCTTTTCAGGCCTATTTTTTGCCACTTGTTTCTTTGAGATAAGCTACATACTGCATCTCACAGGGGACGTGACTTCCCTGCTGAGAGTGCAAGTAAACATTTGGTTACTGATATCAGAAAGTTGGCATGGAGACAGGTGTAAGATGGAGGAGACTGGATTTGAATGCACAGATACATCTCCACAATTCAGAACAACAGGTCAAGCAAGGACAGAAAAGTAGGTACAGAGTTTTCATCTCAGGCTCATGACTTATCTGTACAAATTTTTTAGGGGATGGGAGAGACAGGCAGTCTGAAGGGATGACTTTTTTGCACCACAGGCATGGTGTGTTCGATGACGTGCCGTAAGTGTGTTTTTATAAATCAAACTATAACAATAATAGGTTTGGTCATGCAATCACAAATACAACAGTCTTGAATCCAAACTTAATTTAATTGTTAACATGATAAAAGTCTGGAGTCAAAGTGACCCTAATTATTTTTACTATTACATACAATGTCAAAAGTTTTCAGGAGGAATGAGAAAAACAGATTTAGGTTACTTAGTCATGATGTTTATTCAGCATCATAGCAGTCTAATGCCTTTATATAATAATGTTGAGAGTACAATATCAGCCTATTGTGTGCACTGTTCTTGTGAGTACAGTATAGCTGATGAGTGCTTACACAATGCAGTTGCACAAATCGTTCTCTTATCTTTCAGTACAAGCACCCTTTATGTTCACAGGAGAGCCATCGAGACTTACTGAAAGTACACAGAGCTGCTGTATTTAGCACTCGTTTCTCTGGGAAGTGGAGGAAATTAAATTCAATGATAGAAGTTTTGTGCACAAGACTGCTTAATTTTTCAGAACGTTTTCTTGGGTTTTTTCTGTTTACCATATTATATCACCAATTATTAAAAGCTCGCAGCCTCACCCTTTATTTTGCTTTTTGAACTTCTCTCAAGTTAAGTAAAAGAGTTGTAAGTGACTGTATAAGATCTCTTGCCGGTCGATGTTGGACGGCCACCCACTGTGCGCTGTTCAAGGCCTCTGGAGGATCTGCTGAAAATCCAGGAAGAGAAGTCTGAATTACTTTAAAATCTATCCACAGTCCGCCTCTGAGACACAGACTGAACAGGCATAAAGCCTCCTGTAGCGAGAACAAGTGAGAACTGATTCGTGGAGACTCCGATAAAAAGCAGTAGTATGTTTTTTTTTTTAATGTGTGACAGAGTCTGTATAGTCACACTGTATTTCCTCTGCTCAGTGTCCTTTTTGGCAAAGTAAACTAACTCATTTTACAATTGCATGTGAAGATTTGTTGCTATGCCCAGAATTCCATCACAGGCTACATTTGGTTTTGTGAGGGAAAAAAGCCAACGGATCTGACAACAGTGTGGGGGTGTTAGGAGCCATTTATTAGAGGCCAACTTTGCCCCTGAATTTTAATCTTTTCACACTGCAGGGGCACAAGTGTGTCAGAGGATTAAAGATGATTGTAAAATTCAACGATTCTGTTTTGAATTTTTAACAGCAATAAGTGGTTGCATCGTGCCCTTCATGAATTATTGGCTGTCGGTCTTGCACTTATCGACCATATTTTGTTCATCTTTTCAACCCAGACTTTCAGCTGCTGTTCTGTTTAATTTACAAGCTTAATAGCTGATTTCTTTTTCAAAGAAAACTGTAAATATATTTTTATTTTGTTTTATTTATTATTTTATTTAGGTGTTGCAAAAGTTAACTTTTTTAAAAAACATATTACACACAGATATTTAGCAATGTTGTAAGGAAAACAGCAATACATTTGAAAAACTGTTCCACGGGTGATGCACTGACTGTGGGCAGAGAATCCAGCAATATTCCTCACTGTCACATGAGCCATAATTTATTTATACATTCCTTCTCAGATTTCTACCTACAGTAGCACATTAAACTAATCATGTTTCGCTCCATCTCTCAGTGTCTCCCTATGCCTGTTACTTAAAGTTTATGTCTATCTGTCGTATTTCTGCTCATCTGTGATTGCGCCCATCTTTTAATCTGCATTTAGCTGCTGCTTCTGTGTCTCCTGAAAAACGTTGATTGCAAGGATGATGGAGACATTATGATATATACGAAAAAAATCACGTAGAAAAGGGTCTCAGTCCTGAATTGGCCTCACTCCCACAAAACACCTGTGCATGTTTCTGTGTCTCGTGTGTGAGCAGCACATGTTCTTCCAAGGCAAAGCCGAAATTTCTAGCTTAGTTTAAAAACTGCATGTTTGCTGGTAGTGGGGTGAGGCTCTCTTCTTTTCTGGCTTACAATGTGAGTAAAATCTGTTTCAACGAGAGCCGTTACACACATGTTGTAGAGACATTTGCTGTCTTGGTTGTAGTTTGTATAATATGTATATATTATACACCACTCACTGACTTGCAGTGCCAGTCTGACCAGCCTGAAGGGCAAAGTAAGTTGGTTGTTTCGTATTAAGGCCTTTTTGGTAAAAAAAGGTCTCATCTAGTCTCATCTTATGACTCTCTGAATGGTGACCTCAAAGGAGAAGGTTTTGGTTGAGGTAATTTTTTCCCCCGAAATATGTAGTTACCAGCTTGAACCTACATTACCTGAGCCAGAAAGAAATATAGCAGCCCCCATCCCCCTCCAGCACTGTTTGGTAACACCAGTGAACCACTGCTTTTTGATTCAACTTGCTCTGCCCCCTGACTTACACTGATGATAAATGATCATAGAAAAATCACACAGTATTGCTTTTCATAACTATAATTACAAAGTCAATATTACAGCAAGCTGCAATTCTGTACTAAGGACCCATTGTAACCCTCTCTTGCTGCTGTTTTTGTCTGTAACAGTTGGGAAAATGAGTGTGCACTGAGTCAACTCTACAAGCAGTCGGCCACAGACAGTCGAGTGACCACTTTCAGCAGTAATGGTTCAAGCATTAGTGATTGAGAGTCGAGTGGTTGGTGGATGGATATTTAACAAGTCCGGTAAGCAGCAGCACTGAGTAACAGGCCTACTGTAGTGCCACCGGTCACTTTTCAAATTAAGGGCTAAGTGGGGCCAGGGCCACCGAAACAAGCCAAAATCACAAAGCAGCATTTGTTGATAGATTTTCCAGGTGAAAATGAAAAGAGAAATGACAGGTTTATAATCAAGACTGATAGAGATGATAGAAGCGAGGCAGTAAAGACCAAAAACAGTCTGTTTAAGTCTGGGGGAAACAGATAAATAAAAAAGACATAAAAATAAAACATTAAAGAGAGACAGGTTTGCTCCACACTCTGTAATCTGCAGACATCCCCAAAGACACACACACAAACATTACAGTGTGTACTTTGTGTTGTTCTAATTCTGTTCTTATTTCTTATTTTGCTGTCACCTGCCCAGCTTCTTCGTTAAAACCTGTTTCTTGTTTTCCCCACTGCTTGCAATTTGTGTTTGTTTCTAACCTTTTTCTTCATCTTATTTTTTTCTAAATCTGTTTTTTTTTTTACTTTAGTTTTTTCTTCTACTCAACCATTACACTGGGACAATTTAATCCTTCAACCAGTGGCTACACAGTGTCGGCAGCTTCAAAAGTATATATGAGAAAGACAGAAACAAAGGGAGAAATTGTGTGTGTGAGTGTGTGTGTGTTTTGACTAGATGCCAGTTGGCCTGTGGTGAAGCAAGCTGTCCTAATGAAGTGATCCCATGTGGTCTTCCAACCAGTCTGAATTTGTTTTTAAACAGCAAGCACACATCCACCACTATTATTATTGGAAAACAATATAGAAAAAAGATTTGAACCAGAAGGGTAACCTAAATAATATTAAAACATTTACATTTGTATAATACAGAAAGAGAGAAGTTAGCAAGGCTTTGTAAACGCTTTATAACTGGTGGCAGCGGAAGCTACTGGTTGGTCTTGAGGGAACTTCTCATAAGATCTTTAAAAACTTGATCTTTACTTTTAAAATAAATGAATGATGCATTGTCAACAGTTCCCAAGTGGGGCCATTTCAAATAAAGAGACATTAAAAATTAAAAACATCTTTTTAATTTTTCATCACCCCATCAACAACTTAATGAAAACTAAATGATTTTCAGGACACACCTGATTATTTTACATTCTAATCAGGAGTAATTAAATAAGAAACACTAATAAGATCTTTGTTGAGTCAATAAACTAATCAGACAAGTTCACAGTTAATCTAATCAATGGTCTGATCAACTGTCCTCTGACCAAGAAATACCAAGCTCAGTACTTCCACAAAGAAAGGCATAAAACAACTGCCAATCATGCCCATGTCACATAATGGTCTGGCTTGACAGAAAAAAATGAACAGTCACAATGTCTTATTAAAGCTTTAATGAAAGTGATGATCTTTTTATAGCCTTAAGCAAAGATTTTTTTTTTAGCTGTCTAACCACTAAAGCTGTAGTAAAAATTGGGTCAGTCGTGTAAACCCACAATCCACCTGAGCTACCTCCTGACATCTCGCTTGGCATTAATAAATGTAAAGTTTCATTAAAGTTACAATGTGCAACATTTTTTATTGAGAGGTAAATCTGCGAGCTCCTGTGGAAGCCTCCTGTGACACACGTTCACTGAACAACTTCTGAAAGCATTCTGAGCGAGGTTCGCCTCACTGACCAATCAGGAGGGATTTCTGCACGATTGCAATTTCATAACTGCGACAGCTTGAAGAACTGTGAATATTGTGGAAGAGCGTAACAAGTTAATTAAGTCTATGTAAGTAAGTAAGTCAGAGCAGAGATGACTGATTCAGAGATTCACCTTAGCATTACCTCAAGTTTCACGCTCCTTTTTATTCAAAAACGACACTGCATCAAAATATAAGCTATCCACTGATTATGTTCCCTACAAAAACAATTTTATTTGCAGTTTGTTTTGCATATAATAGTACAGCTAGACAGGAATGTTAGAGCAAATGGTTGTACACACAGCTTGGAGTCAGGGGACTGTCAATACAGGGAATTGCTTAGGCTTATGGGTAAATTCCTTGCCACTTTAAGAGACTGGTAAGTTAAACATTCATACAAAATTAATCTCTTTTTAAAATAGTGTGGGTTAGGATCTTTGACATAATCCTTGTAAAATCTGCCTAGTGTTGAGTAGATATTTTTGTGATGGAGGGCTTAAACATCTTGTCTCTCTTAGCTTTGGCACAGTTCTTTGCCATTAAATTGTCGCACCAGGCTGCACTATAGAGCACATTTTATTAAACGACAGCATTTAGCAATAGAATTACTGCCATATGTTAAAAAGGCCCATCATACGGGCATAAGTAACATAATATTTTGTATGGAAAAGGTCAAAGAAAATGCTTAAGGGTTAAGTTATTTCAGAAAGGTTGATGGTGTATTTTCATCCCTCTCCTGCTGAAATAAACCTAAAGCTTATTCCCAAGTTCTGTATCTCTTGTGTCCCATTGAATTGACATAAAGCTGGGAATAAAAAAAGAGGTGGTTTTTCTTCAACATTGGCATTATTTACTATTATTTACTATATTTTTGTTCAGATAATAATCTATTTTTTATTTATAGGAGGTACTCCTCAGTTTAAAGGGGACATTCTTAATTATAGTGTATTCTTCAGTATGTGGATAGGTCAACACAGGTGCACAGATATTAACACATGTTCACAGGTTTAGTCACTGCAGTCCCCAGTTGCTGGCTTTCAAAGGGGCATGTAAACAGCTTAACAGGATCAGCTTTAACCTGAGTATGGCAAACAGCTGATTTACCACGAGCATCATTGTCAGTGTGGGCTATGCCTGGCTCAGAGAGAGGAAATAGAGAGAGAGAGAGGCCGTCAGCATTCCTACTGAGCCTGCACAGCTTTCACTGAGTGTGTATGTGTGTTTTAGAACGTGAACACTTCTGCATGTGAGAGATGAAGGAGCCCAGCAAGCGCTTCCACTCTGCCCAGAAAACACGCAGCATTACCACACTACTTAAAAAATACATGGGCTTTACATGATATATTCACGATACAGCCCCCCCCCCTCCACCCAGCCCTACCCCCACCCCCACACCGCCATACACACACACCAACTCTGACAAAGTGCTGCCATCCATGCAGTGTGTTAGGTATCTGAATGCAGCATATTTACTCAGGTAATAGTGGACTTAGAAATGAAGTTGAACTTTCTCTTTATGATGAGACTCTAAAGCTAGTGGGTTTACAGACTAAAGGAACAATTTCAATGCTTCTTCTGGTATTTAGTACATTGTATATATTATATAAATGTTATAAACCAATACATTTGTGGTCCTATGTGGCAAACTTTGTTCTTTGCGTTTGGCATTTGCATTACTTTTTTAGCTTGCTTTGTACCTTCTCATGTGTAAGTCACTTTGGATAAAAGCACCTGCCTAATGACTTAATTATGAAAATATAAATGTCCCTCTCCTCAATTTCTCCCCATCCTGGTTGTTTTCTCTCATTTGTTCTCCCCTTTTTTTTCTTTCCATCTCCAACACACACAGGCCAGCCCATCATACTCAGAGAGAAGTATATCAAGTAATATGAATTTAATCTTCAGCAGTTGAAAAGAAAATTACATATTGACAAACACGTCTTCTTTCATAACAATAAGATTATTTCAGTTTTTGAGTTATGGCCACCCCTTCCACTCTGTCAGGCTACAGTGACTTATCCCTGTTGACTTCTACTGCAATATTGAATCGACCTGACTCTAAGCTCCTTTTCCTTGCCACTACACCTACGAAAGGAGAAGGAAAAATATGCAAGCAAAGCTCTGTGAGCACTGGAATCACATACTATAAAAAGGAAGGGATGTAAACACTTTAAACTTTTTTTTTCTACTGCTGGTGATGTTTGCTGCAAGCAATATTGCCACTGTCCCTGAACTCAATGAATTCCAGTGAAGCAAATGTAGCATTGCAGAGGTGGCAAAAACAAAGGTGAGTTTGCTGAGGGGCTGACTGATGCCAATAACGCATAGCAAGACAATATTAGAAAAGGGAACAAAACTAAAGAAGATTTAAGAGAACGATGACTAAGACAGTATGTGACACCCTATGAGTATTGTGGGTGGGTGCTGCTGAAGAAAATGCTCTAACAAATCAATATTTGCTTTATGCACTGAACTGTTTTGGAGAATCAATGAAAAAATGAATAGGTGTATAAACTAGCCAGGAATGTGTGTTTGTGTCAAATTCCATCAATAAATTCCATCAACATGTTGATGCAAAAAACATAATGAAATGCATAGGAAATATAAAAAGGAAAGCTCCCAAAAAAACATTTATCACATTATGCATTTATTCCATTACTGTATATTATGTTTTCTTGTTTTTGTGGTTTCTTTTCAGCGGGGATCAACATTTAAGTCTTGCTTCAATACTATAAACTAAAACATAAGCGGGTGGAAATGAGTTGAGAATTAGAATGAAAATAATAACAGAGAGGAATTTACTGACTAAATATTACAGGGCACACTGACACTCTAAAATGTCAAAGTCGAGGTACAAGCAGTGCAGTGAATCTGACAAAGGAAGCAATGCCCCGTTTAAAGATAAAAATGTTGGTTGAAGGTGTTTATGTAATTTAAAACCTGGTCATAGAAAAATGAACTAACAAAATATTGACTTTGATGGGAGACGACTTTGATGGTAAAAGGCTTTAGAATTATTAAGTGATGGGTTGTAAAACGTTTTTTTCTACACATGAGCTCGATGTGTCAATAGCTGCTAACTAGCAGTGTTTTTTTCTTACGGCAGAAGCTGTGACGTTGCAGTGATAGTGGAATTTTGCCCTGTTTAAAATTGAATTTTTAGGGAACAAAGAGAAAAGAGGGAATGAAATGAACAAAAAGGCTTCAAAATGATTATCTGACGTCCTTTTAAAGTTCAGAACGATGTTTCATCTAGGATTAGTGCAACTACCAAAGTCATTTATTGGTTGTCTAGAAATAACCCATGACTTAGTGCCATTGGCGGTTTCAGTCTCACACTCCTCAACACACACACACACAAAAAAAAACATAAACACACGTGCATATTTACAGAGCACACATAACTAGCATCTCTTACACACACTAGCACTCACACACCCCTTCATGATCGTACTCAGCATGCAACATGAGTAACTTCCTTGGCTCAAAGAAAGACACACAAGATTTAAAAAAAAAACCTGTGTGCCAATGTGGGGGTGGGTGTGGGTGAGTTCCTGCAGGAACATTTGTGTGTATATATCTGTTCAACATATAAGGTATTAATATAACCACACTTGTTAGATATAGCTCAATTTCTCACTTAGTCCCATTTGCACTTGGGTGTGATTTATATTTTATTATCTAATGGTCCCAATGCTCCAGTCCACAGACACACACTACATGCAAAATGGTAATTTCAGGGTTAATGCTAGAGAAAGGATGAGTGTCAAAATGAGAGATGGCAGTGAGAGTTTTAACACTGTCTAATATTGAGTCTTCACAGACCTGCAAGCAATCACCAGTGCTTATACCAGCAGCAAAAGGCGGAGAACTGGGGACTTAACGGCTATGACTTTGACACAAGCTGCGTAAAAGCAAGCATGAATATATATTTCTATGGGAAAAACTAGTGTAAAATGCCAAAACTCAAAATTCCAATCTATTTCTGTAAGACTGCTGTTTTTGTATATTTTGTACCCAGGTATTTTATAGGTTTATAAAAACATATTTCTACAATATCTGCTCAGTATGCAAGGGTTTAGGTCACATCACATGTTCATGCACGGTTTTATGCACAGTTGCCTATCTGCTTGTGTGTGTGAGCATGTGCTTCACAGTTTTAGTGGCAGTATTTAGGGGAGTGTGTAAGAGCAGCCTGGAGTCAAAGACACACTGAGTTTCAGTGCCTACAATTTGCAGCCATTCTGTTGTACAACTCAGTGCTGGAGGGCAACCATTTACAAACCAATGTAATATAGCATCTCACTGTTAGTGAAATGAATGTTATCACACCACTCTGTGAATGGAGGGAGTAAAGAAATCACAGGTGGAAGCAAGAATCAGACAAAATGGAAGGCAGGAGAAGGAGAAAGCGGATAAAATGAAGCGTACTAGAAAATAATTTAAGTGAATAACAATGGCATCCCCATCCTCCAGCCTTCCACTCTCCATACGTCCCCTTTACTCATTTATATTCCTCATCTTCTTGTCTTGCTGATCAGTTTCCGCTGGATATCGATTGCTGCTATAACTGCACAGTGCTCATCACATGCCCTCTGGAATCACTCTCCCAATGTCACTGCACTTCACATTTTGGTTTATCTCCCTCTGAAGTGGTTTATATTTCTAAACAGATCCTACTGTTTCTCTCATGAAAACACACCATATCAGGGACTATTATCACTTTGCATTTTGTGGTAGATAGAAAGTGGTCTCCAATCTCTTTCCCCTGTGTGACTTAGGAACATCAATCCAGTAATGGCCTTGTGCTATATATCTTTTATTACCTGCTCAGCAGTATTATCATTATTAGGTGCTCAGGAGGAGCACTAACAGCCAATCTCAGTTTACTCATTTGTTTGTGCACTCTGTTTAATGCTTTTTGCACCATGACTGTTTAGGGATTTATGGTGCGCACTGTTGAGGCTATGCAGAGTTCAGGTATAAAGAAAATACAGGCTCTGCTGTGATGTAGACTGCAGGGATGTAGCTTGTGCCTTCGTGTGAAGAGTGTAATCACTAGCACATTCTGCTAGTATAAAAAGTTTCTTCATCATCAGAAGTAAGAAAAATGGCAATAATTGTATTGGAAGCATCCATCTTGATAAAACACACCTCTAGTTAATTAACTTTAATATGTAAAATAAGGTGTCTGATGAAAAATACCTCAGTGCTTAATGCTTGGTCAGTTGCACCAGGTGTGTTAAATTGGGCTTCCTCTTTAAATTCACAAGTGGGCAGATTTCCAGGGGCAATCTCATTTGAAAATAAAATTGGCAAGTTGCAAATACCTTGACACCGACAGCCTAGACACACTGACAGGATGAGAGATGTAATGTTAGAAAGCTGTTGTTGTTAATTTAACAAGGTGTCTAGAGAAATTAGTTAATGATGACCATTTTAAATTAGCTTGCTAACAAACATGTGCCTAATCAAACTGACTCCTCCATAAGCTTAAGCATGTGTTTATTATTGTAGGGGCAATATTTCAGTGTTCCTATTACTCGTATCAGAACGTTAACCTAAATAACCTACAGTATATGAGGACTCTGTGGACGTGCTCGTAATGTGCAGTGTTTCATATTGATTCAGATATTTGCATCTGCGTCTACCTGCATTTCCTTTCTTGCTGCAAGTTTCACATACCTCTCTCTCAAAGGGGTCCACCCTTCCTTTTGTTGGTCTAATTTCCATTTCTCCCCACGTCTTTTTGTCTTTAACATCCCTCAGCCGAGTGAGTTGACTTTCCTGTCCACACATCCACACATCCCCACAGCACTGCTTTTATCCATCTGTCCCATCTGTGTTCTCCTTCACAGTTTCTCTCTCTCTTTTTGCCTCTATAAGGCTCTGTCTCAGAGTTTTGACAGCATTCTTTCTACTTTCACTGGTTTTTAAGTCAACTTTCTTTGAACTTAACTCCATTGCATGTACATTGATAAAACAGCCATAAGCGCTGACTGGTAAAATGTTCCAATGTAGATGTTAACTTTGCGCAATGCTATTAATATGATAGTAAGTAAGTACTGAGTACTCCAGCATTTGTGACTTCACCAAGCCCACATACAGTATGTGAATTGACTAGGCTATCAACTTGCAGTATATTGCACTGGAAAACATTGTTTCCTGCCATTACTGAAAGTACATTTTCACAGATTCAGGGATGCCTAAGAGAAGGAGGAAAAGAAGCAATACAAAGATGTAAAGACAAGAAATCTGCTATTAGAAAAGGTGAGCTAGGAGAGAGCGAGAGACATGAAGTAGAAGATGTGAGGATGGAGGAGACAGGCAGAAAAAAAAGGAAGATAAAAGCAGAAGAAGGAGACAGAGAGGAGTGAGCGATGAAAAAAGGAGGAGAGTGAAAAATGAAGGGGAGGGGCAAAGTGTACAAGAACCCCTGCTGGTCAAACAGGATCAGTCGCTGTCAGGATGATGTAACCTGCGAGTTTCCCAGGTGTGTATTCACACAGATGTGAGAATGAACACCTGTCAGTGGAGGAAACATGGTTGTGTGTGCATGTGACTGTCAGGTTAATGTGTAGTGTGTGGGAATGTGTGAGTGTTCTGCAGTATATGACATTACACTGACTTTCAGTTCACGGCTCACACTCTGTTATGTGTGTTTATTCATGTTACCTTCCTGCATATTCTGCGAGAAAAGGAAGCTGTATTTTATGTGTAAAGTGAGATAGTAGGAGTGTTTTCATGTTGATCCAAGTAAGTGTGTGGTGGAGGAGGCAAGACTGATGAAAGAGCGAGAATAAGGCAGCAAAAGAAAGCAATGAGAGACAGTTATGTAGAGCACATAGGTGTAACTCACTGTTAGGTCTAATAACTGCAAATGCAAGAGTGTAGAGCCCAGTGTAGAGTGTAGAGTGTAGATACATGTACAGGAGAGGATAATCATACAACCAGTATTTAAGACCCATTTCAGTGAGAATGCATTTACACAGCAAGCTGAGCGATGCAGCTTCTTCATGATTTTTTTCTAACTGGTCTGAGGATTTGAAGCAGTCACCTTGCAGTTCACAAGGGTGTCCGTGCAATCTCTGAATCACCCTTGAATGCAGTGTGTGATTTGCCTTATTTTTGCCTGAGTTTCCACTAGTGATTGAGATAAGGATAGGGAAGTTCAGCTGTCCCTGTTCAGAAGTGCCCTGCGGGGACCCACAGGGAGCCTCATCCAAATGAAAATTCAGTCTGTTTCTCTATGTGAATCAGGCTGGGGAGGTGGATGGGGGACGTGGTGGGGATGGGCACACAAAACATCCTTGCACCTGGGTCCACTGCAGCCCAGCTATGCCTCAAGCTGGCACTAAACCTCACAGACTGCTGAAAACAGATCTGTACCCTCAATGATGAATGAGATCAGCTAGAGTAAGGTCTCAAAACTGGTCCAAGAACAGGCTTGTTGCTATACTGTAAATGGCAGTAATACGACATTCTCTGTACAAACAGCACAGAGCTGGCAAATGAGACTTGCTTTATTCACTCTTAAGTAATGCAGCCACAGCAGTGACTGTGTTCCTCTGCTTTCTGGAATTCCACTGGAGATGGTTTCCTTTCTAGTGCCAATGTCTGTATGGCAAAATAAATTGGTGCATATAAACCATGAAAGTGTCACTGAAATGCAAGCTGAAGAAACTGTCATCTGTCATTGTGTCTATCATAACACCCATCTGTTTTTTTTTTTCTGCTGCCTTATTCAGTTTGCATTTGACCACAGCCTAGTTGTCCACCAGCCACGTTTCAATTGCAAAGGATCCAATGATGCATGAAGGGATGAAAGGAAAAAATGTGAGAAGATGAGAGAAAGGTTTTTTTTTTTGAAATTGAGAAATCAATTCCTCTGAACAAGTTGAAGAGATGTCTATTAGCTGATTACTGATAAATATAAACTACACCAAACATTTCAGGGCTAGACTTCCACCTAGAATGTTCTTGTGTATCCTCATTCCTTTAGTTTAAATGTACCTCTTCAATTCTTAATTCCCATTTTTAACTCCTCACTTCTCAGACCACTGGGACACGCAGCAATGGAACCACATCAGTGTGTAAATGTCTTAAGAGACTAGAGATATATACAAAGGTTAATTCTGACCAACCAAAAAAAAAATATTCACGACCATCTTGTATCCAAGGTACAGTACCTAACTCCCCATAAAGCAGCGGATATTGTAGCCACTTTATTTGTGATTTTATCCCTTTAGTCAAAATCTAAAGTTCATGACCATAGTGGGTTCGACTGTATCAATTGATTGAGGCTTCAACCCTGGCTCCCGTTTTATCACCGCCACAGGGAAGCAGTTGCTACGGTGAAATGTTTTCTATCACACTGTTGATCTGCTCCTCTTTTGTGGAAAAGGACTTTCACTCAGTTACTTAGAGACTCAACTCAATTTCCAACCAGAAGGAACATATTTCTATTGTTCTACAAAAATACCATGACTTCAGAGCATGAGATGGTGACTCTTATCGTATCTCCTTCAGACAACAGCAGTACAGTACAGGATGTCATCAAAATCAGAAATGAAACTGGACAGTCTTCAGATGTTTGTCGTGTTGCGTTGGTGCATGTGTGTGTTTGCATATGTGTGTTTAAAATGTGGTCAGTAGACGACACATAATTGGAAATAACTGTCTGTGCCACAATCATTTCCATACACAGGGAGATATCACTGGATACATGAGCGGCTTTCTATTATGCAATTATCAAACTATTAAAATGTAATTTGCCATTCACATGGTTGGGAAAGACAGAGCTGAGACCAAAGATATAATTTCTGTACATGAGTTCAAATTAATGCAGTTTTCTAACGGTGGTGACAAAAAGAAATTGAAGATGCCTTCTGCAGCAAATCAAATCAATTAAAATTATGCAGATAATTGTGATAAGATCCCAGATGCTAAGAAGAAATAGTTGTAATTCAATTAACAACCAGATTTTCAAAAATAAATTCGGGAGAAATATTGAACATATACTTATATACACGCATTCTAGTGCTCGTGTCTAATTACAAGAATCCACCATCTTGTTTTCACATAAAAAAAGAATGAATAGCTGAACTTACTACAAACACATTTTCTGTAGGGAATATGGTAAGTCATGATTAAGACTACACCACAGACTTCTACCACATACTTAACCACCTCCAGCACAATACCCCCCACTGGCATTGTTGGCAACAACTGGCATTGCTGCTTTCTTGTAAAATGCAACAGATTACATTACATGGAATTGCAGATCAAACTCTCACATGTAATATCACACAAATAATGCTTGCCATAAATGTACTGTATGCACTGCACATATTAAATACTCTGAATCAGCCTGTCTGTCTGCACAGTGACCTGAAGAAGTTACAGCAGATGTAGATGTAAAGTTGCTTTTTGCATTTTGCTGCATCGTGCATTAATCAGCCTTAAAATACAGTCTGTTGTAAACCCAATGCCAATCCTACTTTATCTGCTGCTTGGTGTCCAGTTTTTCTGCCCCCTTACAGTATGTCCTTAGATGTTATGACGCAATTTTACGACTACAAATAAGTTTAGATTAACAGATTAGAGTGATGTGAGTACAGCTCATTTTTTCTTTGTTTATAATCATTAATGCCAATAAAAACATTTTAGTCCACTAATGAACATTCACAGGCAAATCATGTTAACTGTCAGTTTGTCCTACTTTCGATCTAGTCATGAAGAAAAAGATTTTGTTGCAATCAGACTTTTAATAATGATGACATTGGTACTGTTCTTTATGGCACACTTGTATTAGAGTTTTTGCTTACTCAACTCAAAGTTTTGCTTACTCAAAGTTTGAATGTGAAATTAAAAACATAATGTGCCATAATGTTTTATTTCATGGCCTATAATTCACTTACAACTCAACAAATCACTTGAATGATATTAGTTCAATGTTTGACCATTGTCATGCAATGGTCACAAGCGTGAGTTACACCCATCAGGCATAACATTATAACCACCTGTGCAATTTAATGCAATCCAATACAGCCAATTCTACTTTTACAAGGTTATAATTTCTCAGTTTGTAGGCTTAAAATGTCAGAAAGGTAATAATTCTACTATGTGTTTATTATTGAGGTCATAGTGGGTAGTGGAGTTGTACTGCACTGAACTATAAGAGGAGGTGGTTCTAATGTTTTGGTCACCTCAATCATTTTAAAAAGGCATTTATTTATCTGTGATACTATAAGTAGACCCTTTCCCACAGCAATTAATTCTTAAATAATGTTAATTATGTTTATTTGTATATGTATGATTATGTTTACCATCCTAATTATTTGATGAAGCTGCCCCTAGGCTGTAATTAGGGCAGCTTTGGCTTGTGCGAGCCCCCGTTTTCAGCACCACATACTCCATAAGCCTAATGATCACTGGAAGAGTTAAATTTACACAGTAAGTAAATCACCACCAAAGTAAAAATGGCTTTAAACTTCCAGTCGAGCCAATACAATTTATGTATACAGAGAATATATATTATAATGTTGACTTATTTGTTGTTTGTTTATTTTTATTTTTTTTATTTTACCTTCCCATTTAGTAGTTTGGAAAGGTTTATAGTCAATTTTATTTCATACCCCATAGTCCATGATTATGTATTAAAAACAGGAAGTTAGCTGATGAAAAAAGACATAATTTTGACTCACCTTCCTTCTCCATAATACATACACGCTGAAAAGTTTATATACAGATGAAACATGTTGGATTTTCTAAGCATACAAAATCTGGATGTGTGATCTCTGATCCACCCACCTGTCACCCTCCTTCTATCGCTCTCTCACTCTCCTCCTCCTTTCCTTAACATCTTTTTCTGTCCCTTGATGTCTGCGGGCAGCTCTGGCACACATGTATCTCTGGCAAAGCTTTTAATGAACCACACAAACTCCTTTCTTAGTCTGTCTCTTTTTCCAACATTCACAAACTTATGCAGTTAGACAACTCACTAGTTTTCTGCCACGAATACACACACAGGCATATAAACACACACACACACACAGATGGGGCTACAGCTTTATCCATCATAGGGGACCAGACCCCTGCCAGTCCAGTTAGTTTTGGAGTATAGTCAGAATGTGGCACCACTTACATAAGCAGAGATCTCCCTCTCTGCTCATCTTAGCTTCTGCGGCACAGGGTCACTTTGGAACGGATGGGCTGCTAAATCAAGCAGCCCGTTTTACCATTCATCTGCCCAAAATCTGTTAAGTACATACTTATTCCTAACTGTACATGGAGTAGGCAACATTTTCTTCAGCAGAAGTAGCTAAAAGTGCCAGGATGCTGCTGTTAAACTGAAAACAGTTTGCTAATGTCTGCGAATCAACCAGCTACTTAAACTTGATGGGTTCAGAATCATTTGAAATACATGCAGTGTAGTGTTTTCCTTAACACTGAGCTGACCGTGATTGATACAGGATCAAAGGTCATAAAAATGAAGTGAAATTCATTAAATAAAAAAAACACAAACTGACAGCTTTTATTCATCACACTAAAGAGTTTTGTTCCCTTATGTATAACAGCTAATGTTGCTGTGATAAAAGAGATTGATACTGTAGATATTCTACAAACACACACACACACACACACACATAACAAAAGAACAAATTAACACCTATCCCCTTCCGTATCCAGTATGGTACAACAAAGATCAATGAAGACATCAGGAAGATGGCCCCAAGTAATGATGTGCTTAGTGAATACTGCAGGCAGCAGAAACCACAGGAGCAAGAGAACAAGGAGCAGGAACTCTCATGGATGGACAAACCCCCCTGCAACCCCTGTCCACTCTCTCTATCTGCCGGTGGGCAATCTTAGACCTTGTAGTTTTAAGATCTACATAAGTAGTAAACTAGCTCACAGCCACAGTGAAACAAAACACTAAAGCCAAAGCTATGATGGTAGATAATACAAAACTCCTGCCCTGACCATGAAGCCCAGTAATAGCACCTGCATTATATTGTAATCATATGAGACTGGTCATAAATAATTGCTTTATATTTAGAAAATGGTGATTGATTGGATGGCTGGAGGATGGTTTGATTAATAGATAGACAGATGATGGATGGATGGAGGCACAAATTACAAGAGTGAATGCTTGCAGTGTAACAACAGCAGCTGTGTGATTCATTTATCAAATGGAATAAACTGGAGAATGTAGTCTGCATTGTGTGTCTGTATTTGTGTATTTTCTAGGGATCTGTAATAATGCTACATACTATAGTTGCTACAACACTGTGTGTATTTGTCTGAGATTTGATTATTTTGTTATAAAACATTATACTAATGGAGTGTGTGGAGAGAGAGAGGGAGAGAGATGATAGCTTAAAAGCCCACTTTGATACATCACTTATCAGTGTCTATGTTTTGTATATGTTTGCCGCTGTCTTGATAACTTTTAATGCTACTTACATTTACACAGCAGAAACATTGAAATACACTGAAAATGTGTGTGTATGTGTGTGTGTGTGTGTGTGTGTGTGTCTATTTGGCTCTGTACAAGTCTTGCCAAGCCTGAAGCCTGAGATGCTTTTGGATAAATCGTATTATGTCAAAATTCAAACAGGTTAGGGAGAAAAAACTGAATGAGAGAATTAAAGAGGACTCTCAGCATTTACGGCAAATAGTCACTGCAGTTACATGTGTACAACACAGGAAATTGGACTTGAAACCAACTTTATATTACATGTACTGGCATATACTGTAACACAATGCAGGCTGTGTAGATAGCTGGACTGATTAAAATATATCTATTCTAACTATTCATATTTTTGTATTAACAGCATATCTAAAATTTACAAAAATGTGTGTGTATACATACAATTAACACATATGACTATTACAAAAAAAAACATGTCATGTGGGTGATGAAAAGTAAGTCAGGTTTTTCAATACGAAACAAATGAAGGATTTGTTTCATCACCAGTTTGATTATAAATACAAACTACAAACAGGTAACACATTTTGAGTTTTTCACTATTGCTCTGTAGACATACTGCAAAGTTTGAATTGTCTTATATGAATTTAAATGCACTACATTTGTGTGTGTGTGTGTGTGTGTCTGTGTGTGTTGGAGATGAGGAATCATCTTAGTAAAGCAAATTGCGGAAACGTCTGTAAGGAGACTTCAATTATCGCCTAACAATAGATGCATTCATTGATTTATGCCTGTGGCAAAAGGGGTGTCTGTATACAATATGTTGGCATTTGGAGAACTTTTATGAGGAGACTGGATTGGTTCATTTAAACTGTGCACCTATGTATAATTACCATCTGGGCACTGGCCATTATATCACTTGAACTGATTGACAGTCTTACCGGACTCAATTCTGAAAGTCTTGAAGCCTTTGAATGCTAAGATTTTGTAAAAGCAAACAAAGTACATAGGCAGAATTCATGGGTGTTGTGATTCACTCTTTTCATCAATTAACTGATTGTAAATGATGGTATTATTTGTAGCAATTTGCAAATAAACATAAATAAAACTGACCAACTTTGGCTTTATGACATGTACTGTGTTTAAATCTATTTTGAAAAAATAATATGGTTTTAATAGACTGTGAATCTATCATCATCAAAGTTGAACAGGATTTTATTGCAATGGTCAATTGATTGACAGTCGAATGTCTACATTTGACATGTTTTGTATTTATCTGAATGGACCAGTTATCCATATTCTGCAGCCCCTGTCTCTGCTAGCTCTATTGGTTTGCCTGGGGATGCTGTTGACAGGCTTCTGTCCACTTTGATACACATCACCCTCTGCTTCTTTTCACCTGTCAGTGACAGGCTTCACCAGAGGGGTGTAACACAAGAAGAGGTTCAATCTGAGGATCCCACCTCAGATCTGAGGATCATCTTTATTCTGATTCTTATATTTGGTCAATTAGGCCTGAGTAAAATAGCTACTGTAGCTTTAGACCTACAGTATCATGCACAAATGAAACACAGTTTAGTAGAACATAGTAGTAGACTAGTAGTAGACTTAGCAGATCTTCATGCATTTCAGATGAAAGCCTGTATTTTATTTAAATTTGAATGAAACCACCAGTTTCAAAGTGTTGAAACCTTTATTGTTTTCCTTTAGTGCTGTATCACTAACCCGTGAAACTAGTTTGCTTGAAAAGTAGCTTGTTTTTGCCTTTAACCATATTTCAACTGCCATGATGTGTGCCCCAAAAGTCTGCAGATGGCTCCTGTTTGCTTCCATAAATGGACATAAATTGTTAGATGATGAATATTTAATTGGCATCTGGGGTTGAAAAATGCTGCTTTGAGCATTTGGGCTGCAAAAGAGCTAGGCTAGTAGTTAGCATTTACACGCCATGCCCGTTGTCTCATTAATGTGACAACACTCCGAGGAAGAACTTTACACGAATTGATATGTGTTGCGGAGAAACTATGGCAAGCTCCCCATCGGGGCAGAGCGTGTGTTTTTACTTAACATTGAACAGTGACAGGGGCTGCCAAACCACACATTTCTGTCATGGTGAACATCACTTGATTCTCAAAACACGTGGACAAGCAGCTTCAGGCTCATTCATAATGACTACAAGTCTAAGCAGGGATGCTGTCTCAGTCTGTATCTGGCTGCTTAGGTCTGTGATAGAAACAAGAAGCCACTACTAGGGCTTATACAGTACAGCTGTTAACACAGCCAGGGCTGGTAATAAAAATGACCCGTTTCCCCGCAGACATAAAGACATATTATAACAGTCGTACTGCAACAACTGTCATTCCAAAACCTTTCACAACCATGATAACACTGGTGGAGAGGCTTTTAGAGAGAAAGGAAGGGACTGAATAGAGGGGATGCAAAAAGTCACTCACTGCTGCAGGAAAAAAGAAACCAATAGAAGAGGAAGATGTGGAAGAGAGAAGTAGAGAAAATGCATTGAAATGAAGAGAAGGAGAGAGGGATACAGAGTGTGAGGAGAAAGCAAGGGATAGGGACTGAGAAATGGAGTTGCGGGGGGACGTGCTGACAGTTGCAGCCTGTTAACACACACTAGGGGATTTTGGTTTGCGCATGTGCATTGTGTGTGTGTGTGTGTGTGTGTGTGTGTGTATATATATATATATATATATATATATATATATATATGTGAGTGTGTGTTTGTGTGTGTGTGTATGGTGTGATATTTGAATATGCACTGCCAGCCGTCACACTGAGTAAAGACACATGTGACATCTCACTCTCTCTCTCTCGCCCTCTCTCTCTCTGACAGACTGCTCACAGGAGCAGGGGATGCCATTGCTGCCTAGCAACCACGTGGTAGGCTGTGGGGCCATGGCAATGTAATTTAAATTATTATTTTTTTCTACTTTGCCAAATTTCACACTTCCCCTTTGATTCAAATGCACGTCCAAATCTCGGCGATGGGCTAGACACAAGCATTTGAGCAGCTTTCAGACAGATTTCTGTGTATTTCTGTGTAAATGTGCAGAGCCAAACTATTTCCATCAGACTATGCCAAGACAAATGTGTGTGTTTTTTAACATGTGTGAAAATTTGTGTAATGTGTCAGCCTGTCTACCACATTGCATGAGGCTACACCCAGATTTTGCGACTGCACAAAAAAATTCCAATAACTTGTCATGTGCATGTGTGGCATGTCTAAGCTTGTGTTTGTGCATACATGCTGTTTCACAGAAAATAGGCTGCAGTGTGTAATGCAAGTGGAAGTTAGAGTGTGTGAACACTATAACTAATTAGAGACCGACAAAAATTACCCTTTCAGATGGCGACAGAGCCTAATAATATAGAAACATTTACAATTTTGAGCTAATGGAGATTTAACTCTACCTCAGTTATTACCAAACACTGACTAAAATAAACGTAAATTATGCAACACTACTGGGTAAATTCCTGCACCTTGCTTTGAGTTGAATCCAATGTTTTTAGAATAAATTCTCCTCTTAAGAGGATTTATTCTGCCACAGTCTTTTTTTAGCTAAGATGATACTTTTCACTCCACAGTGTTCATAGACTATTCACACTGACCCAGCTCTGTATGTACTTTATCAAGTACAACTGTTTATTTCCGCAAGCACGTAGCTTCTTGCATTTAGATAAATAAAACATACGTGTAAGCATGACAGAAGTCACGAATTTCGGTCGGTCTTTAGCTAAGTATTATAGTAGACATCTGAACCACTAAGAGTGTTGGTGCCAAATCCACATCAAGTTCCGCTGGGATTTGGATACAGTGTACGTAGTCTCATAAAAACCTGGTTTCAACGGTAGTTCAAGAAAGCAGGTACAACAGGTATAAAGGGGTCAACATACTGTAGCAGAATTGTGAACTGAATAAACTGTACTTTCTGAACAACTCTCACCCTGCTGTCACTTTATTTATTTAATAATGAATAATCCACAGACACTGTAGAAGAGCCTGAACAGACTGTTTTGATCTCAAACTGCTAATACCGTGTTTTGGGAAAGATAGTAATGGCATCACCAAAGTTTAGTTTAGCAAAGAATCCAATTAGGCAGTTTTGCCTTAGAATCAAGGTTCATTTAGGCATATTGCTTCTTTTGTTATGGGGGAACCACATGGAGTTGGTCCATGACCTATTTTGGGTCTCAACAAAAAGCGGTAAAAATCCTCCATCTTTGTGTGTGTGTGTGTGTGTGTGGTGTAAATTTAGGCTGTTACTGATCATTTCTTCCTGCAGGGCTCTGAGGACAACATGAAGCACCGCAGAGATACTGGGAAATAGAGCATAACCGGCAAATTTAGACCTTTCTTCAGGCTCCACTATAACTGGCTTCTTCCTTAAGAGCACACTTCTAGGAAAGTACAGAAAGTAATACAAAGTAAATGAAAGGCTGAGAGAACAAAACAGACACAAACAGCACACGCAGGGAAACTGAGGTCTTGATCAGACAGCAGCCTGGGATGACTTTTTATAATTATTTTTGATGAGAGTGAAGTGTTTTACTCACTGCTGAGCACTTTGCATATTTGTATTAAACCGCCCCACATCATTTGCAGGTTTTTTTTTACTCTGTCCATTCAGATGAATTGTAAGGTCCAACCTTTCCCAGTTCATTGTCAAACTGACCCCTGACCCAGTAAAAAGCCTTAAACCGAACATCATCCAGGAGAAGCTCCTGCACTGTCCTCCCCACGATGTACACACATGAATATCCATTTCTCTGTTCCTGGCGGTATTTGAGAACAGCGTCTCATACAGCAAGTGAGCTATGCATTTTTATTTCTTTATAGAGACATTTAAATGATTAATGAATGTTTAGGATATAAATGTTTGAAGAGGTTTAAACGTGTTTCAATTAGGATAAGAACAGGGATTTTTGTGGTTGCCTAGTAATGATAAAAAACAGGCAGCAAGCAGCTCTAGTACAGGTTCCCAAAAAAAATAAAAAAAATAAGTCAGTGTTTTGCACCTCACGTTTTTAACCTGGAAAAGTGCTCTGTGTGATCAAGACCTGAGAAAGAGAAGCAGTGATGGCTGACACAGGCAGTTGTAGTATTCCATAACAAGGAATCGAGTCTGTGCCTCTGTTTTACACGCATGGTAAATGATGTCAGCTTGACTGGCATTTTCTGGTCATTTGAATGATTTCTTGGCACCTTTACTTACATTGCAACTGGCCATGTAACCCAACAGTGATAAATGTATTTGTGACAGTGAGACAGCAGATCATCATGGAGTAACAGCTGGCTACCCACCACCTTCTTTTCTTGTCTTGTCTCTCTCCCTACCGCCCTCTCTTTGGGTCTCCCTGCCTTCCTTTTCATTTGTGTCAGGCTGTCTTACTGTCTACAAGTCTCCCTCCCCACAGCCTTTCTGTCTCTTTTACTTTCTCTAAAACAGTTGGTGGTGTGAAGGAGAGCCAGCGAGAGAAATCTATAACCCACTCTTGTGCTTTTCATCTCATATTCGCATTCTTGTGATGCAGATCATTTCTTTACCAATGCAATCAGAAGAAAAAGGAATAAAAATGGAGTTTTAAAAAATGATTATTCATGAATTCTAACTGAGTTTCAGTGCCTCCAGTGTCATGGAAATTGCTTAGCACACATGATAAATTTTGCATTTAAAAAAATTGTTAGGTAAGCCAGTGCATGGTTGGCGGAGCTGCTGAATTAATGGATGAACACTTGAATAGATGGATCAATGGAGAGCAAAAGGTCCAGACTGTTCCTACTTTTAATCCCAGCGTCTTCTCTCTCACTCTGTCCACTCTACTTATTCCATCCCTCCATCCAGTCCACCTGTTATGGCTATTTTGTGTATCTGTGTGTTGTGCATGTCTGTGCACACTAATCCTGTGTTCATCACATTCTCTGACACACTAACCTTAGTGTAGACTAATCCAGATGAAGCCTCTCCACGATTTGTCAACAAATCATATAGTTTTTTCTTGTGAAATATATTTTATGGATACAGAATATTTATAACGTAACGTATGACCACCTGAGCAATTCAATGCAATCAATGCAATGGCTAAGCCATAAATTCTACTGTTACTTTATCAGTTTTTAGGTTGAAACTGTCAGTAAGGTGATAATTCTAGTATGTGTCATACTGGCATTATAAGATAAGGTGGATGTAATATTTTAGCCACTATATTTAAAACGAATGAGGTAGCAAAAACATTAGAATCACCTGTTCTTATAATGCAGTCCAGTATGACTCCAATACAGCCTTTGACTTGAATAATAAACACATATTAGAATTAGTTTATAGTGGCCCTGAAAGCTCAAGGAACTGCAATTTGGTTGTGTTGTGGCTTTTGCAGCACATTGTTTAATGCTGTTTTTGTCTATTTGCATTTCTTTATCACAGTGCTTTGAGCTTTCAGGGCCATCGTATTATCACCTTTCTGACACCTTCTGTTTTAATTAAACAAATGAAAAATTATAACCTTGTAAAAGTAGAATCAGTAGCAGAGTCAGCACATCGGATTGCTTGCACATGTGGTCATAATGTTATGGCTGATCTATCGATAGTGTAGATCTTCTGAAAACTTTATTGATCAATCTCTTCCAAACATATAACAGGGGAAATTTAAACACAATTAACCTTTTCAAAAAAGAGGAATGTGTCTGAAAACAAATGTATTGCAACTTTAAGGGTAGCATATAACAGTGTATATAAACACATATATATGTATATATATCTACATCTATATATAGATATTTATATATATATAGAGAGAGAGAGATATATATATACTGTATATACATTTATACATACACTTTTACACCTATAAGGTATAAGACGGATGAGAATTGACAGCCACCAATTCCTTTGGATTGATTAAAAAAAGAAAAAGTGTTTTCTGGTCAGTATATGTGCCATTTAAGACACTACCAGTGTCACAGTCTTCTAGCTCCTGGCGTGCTTTTTCTGTGAACGGGGTAAAACACTTTTACAGCACCTTTTCTCCGTTGGTTAAAGAAAAAAAGGAGAACGAACATTTCAAATTTCCTGCAAGGCACCAAGGCACTTTGGACCATTCTATTTATTTATTTTATTTATCGTTTTTACTGGTAGCAGCACAGTGGTTATCCCGAATCTATGCTTGGTGCCATCAGCCAGCTGGCTTAACACTATTGCTGCTTTACAGAGGCCACAGTAATATGGTGTCTGAGCCAACAGGCTGACATGGTTCACAGCAGTCACACTGACTAACACACACAGAGGTGAGCAGTCTTTGTGGAGCCAGATGGTGACACAGAGCAGTTATTTATAGCCTCTCCGAGAGGAAAAAGTGTGAAGAAAAGACAGTGAAAGAAAAGGGGAAAAAAGCAATAAGAGCAGTGTCTCACAGCCAGTGGCATTGATGTCTGTGTCTATGATGTGTGCCTGTCTGCTATATTGATCTCTTGGTTTAAAATGCACTGTTTGGAAACTGACTGAGGACTGACACAGTCTTAATGGACAAACCAGTTGAACCTCTGTCACATGCAATCACTTTGCTGCTGGCAAATGAGCGTCTGTGACAAAGCCAAATTCTGCAAGCCTGATATGTCAGAATGAATGTTAATGCTCCCTAAATAAGTCGATCCACATTATTTGTTTTAGGTTCATTCAAATGTACTTTGAGTGTGAACCATGCAGTGTCAGTTAATGACTTCAAATTCAATGGCCCACTTTGTTCACATTTCCCCATTTCAGAGTGCCAAAAGTACTTAGGAGGATTAAGATAATATTCAATGAAGCAGTCTGTTTTTTAATATTATTTCGTGGTTAGAAACTCTGGCCATACAGTGACTCATCTGAAATCCATTAACAGAACACATTAAGGTCCATCATATTTTGTGTTTGTGCCTTTTTTACTACCTTCTATTTGCAGTGTTTCCTGTTATGAAAGATTAGATTTTTTTTAATGATAAAAATGAGCTGAATCTGATTTTAATACTACTGAAATTAACCACGGGCAATGCGCAGTCCAATGTGTTGCAATTCTCATAAACACTACTACAAATCTACAAGCAATCTCACATTATTTTATGTTCATTTTAAAGATAGGGCCCAAGGAGCCAAAAAAAAAGAAAAAAAAAAGAAAAAGAAAGCTCTTGCCACACTGGGGCAGATGGCAAAGTGTACCCTGTGAGGGGCATATCTATTTCCCAAACACACGGTTTTAGAAACAGTAATCCATTGCAAATGTAATTTGGCTACCGGCAGACTTCATTTGTGGAGGTTAGCTACGTTTCAAAGCTAGATTTTATTATTAAAAATTAAAAAGGTAAAATATCCCAAGGCGGCAGAGGTTGTCAGATAATGTCAGAGGTTCGTGCCCCACTCCTCTCAACCACATGCCGAAGTGTCTCTGGGCAAGACACTGAACCCCCAACAGCTCATCCCCAGCCATACAATGCCAGTCCCAAGCCCGGTAGAAATTTGGGAGGGTTTCCTCAGGAAGGGCATCCAGCGTAAAACCTGTGCCAAATCAACATGCAGACAAATGATCCACTGTGGCGACCCTGAACTCACGGGACAAGCTGAATGGACAAGAAAAAAAGGTAAAATATCCAACTTTTACATTAACATAAGAATGAATAAAAGATACAATGCCCCTTCATCAGTCTTGCTGGGACCCTGCAAGTGCATTTCTATGTTCCTTTTTTGTACCTGAAATATAGTTGTTTTTTTGTTTTTTTTTTGGTTATGTTCAGGATAGTTTTGGAATACAAATGCAGCAGCAGTTACAGCCAGAGGTAAGCCGTGACTGAGTCACACAGACAGAGACAATAGTGAAAAACAGCGTCAGTGATAACAGTGAGGAGTAATATATGACTGACAAAACCTGTTCACAAAAAAGTGTCAACATCATTCTTGTCAGGTATAAACCAGCTACACCTGATGTTTACAGAGCTACTTACAGTAGCTGCCAACCTTTAACAGTGCATACTGTATGTTGACCCCTGTCCACCACGACGCTAAGGTGGTATTAATGTTGTGGCTGATGAGTTGTAAGACACTAAAAAAGGACTGAGTAAAAATTGTAACATGATATAGATAAGCGATAATTATGATATTTATTACTTTGAGATTGATCTCTGTCCATACTTCAAGCATGAATGAAACCTGTTGATAGATGCTAATGCTAAATTCTATTGGCATCAGACCGAAAGCATCCTTTCCCTTCAAATCTTAAAAATATATAATATACTTTTAGCTTCATGAGCAGGATTATTTTTTTAATAGTGGCTTTAGGATCCATCCCTGGCCAAGCTTTTAAAAATGCCTCTTCATCAGATTTCACAGCAAGTATTAATTTTTTTAATGGAAGTTTCTTGTGCTGTACTGCTTTTAGGGGTTCTCCACTGTGTTGTTTGATTATGTCATTATTATGAAGGTTCAGGATAAAGCCTAAAAGGAGACTACATACTGTAGAATCATACATAGCCTTCATATCAGAAATCACAGCTGGTATCAACATAATAATCTGCCAGAGTTCACAAATTAATATAAATACATTAAAAATACTTTTTTTCAAACAGTTGTAGACATGTAGACATACAGAAAATGTTAAGTAATTTATTGAAATGTTTGTCTAATAATCCTAGAGACACCAACCAGTGATATGATACTTGTTATTCTGTTTTGTGATGTTTACTGTAATTAATGTTGCTATAATGAGTTAGGATCAAGAAAAATGATACATTGGAACAAGACATGCCATAGACCGAATTGACTCATAGAAAAAAATTGTGCTTACCAATTCATGAGTGTTATATAAACAGCAAAAGACTAAAAAGCAAGAACTCAAATCAGTGGCACAACAGATTAAATTTCAATTAGTTACAAGTCATTTTAAGCACACAAGTATTCCAGAGAGTCTATCTGTGGCAAATATAGCCAAGTGGAGAAAAGCTCAGGGAGGCCGGGACAGGCAGACTTAAATGTTGTTAATTCATCATTTCATCATTTTCACTTTCATTGTTGAAGGTTCATTGTTTATCGTTTACTTTAGAGCTCGGCAATAGCAGAGTAATTAGGAAGTAATCACTCAGAAATAACGAGATAATGTTTTGAGAATAAAGGCTAGAACGTAACATCATGTTAATTACCAAGCAATAACTGAGTAATAGCTTGGTATAAGCAATGGTTAGATCTAAGCTATAAGAGGTCAAAATCACATCGGTACAGGTGAGGAAACTAACCAATAAGAGTAACAACAGTAAAAATTTGAAGAGCCTTACAGTAGTTTCTGTGTAATAACTGCGGGAAATAGCTGTACAACCTCCTTTAGAATCAGAATCTTTTGCGGTCTGCATTTAACCCATGCCCCTGAGGGAACAGTGGGCAGCCACTCGCTGTGCTGGTGGAGCAAGTGCTGAGTGTATCGCTCAAGGACACACCTTGAGAGTGAGCTGGGATAGAAACTCTGAAACTGCTGGATCTCAGGCCTATTATGTGCCTATTGAGACACCTAATTTGAGGGTAATAATTGTAGTGGTAAATGTAGACCACACAAATACCACAAATGGTAAAATAGTCTGTGCTAGATTTATTCTAACTCAGGGGTCTTCAACCTTGTTCCCCTGACAGTTACTTTTACAAAATGAAAATGGCTGAGAGCATCTCATGTTTTATTCTCATAATTTATTTCAACCAAAACAAACTGATAAGCTGTTTTCCTGAACATGTGTAAAATGCAATTGTCCACAACTCATATTTTGCATAAAAACATCACAAAAAATATTTTTGTATGTTTTTTTTTGTTTTGTTTTGTTTTTGCATTTATTGTGTCTGTATGCATTTCTTTCCATTGTATTCTCTTACCGGTATGGCTACCAACGGCGGCTTTATGCAAACACGATTCATTTCATTTGCAGTCTAGAGGCAGCGGAAGGGTGAACATCTCCTGCTCTGACTGCAGCTGGGAGGTGCTGCTGTGCGAGGACTGGGCCACCTGTGAGTGCTTTGGGACGTGCGACGAGCTTATTGTTGAGAAAAGGGATAACAATACTCAGTCTCCAAACGTCTTCAATAACAAGAGAAAAAGTCACTAGATTTTTAGCTAGTCGCTATTTTGAAATAGACTCACTACAGTAGGTCTGAATACTCAATAAATATTGCAACAAAGTCACTAAGTTGGTAACTTCTGGCTCATCAAGCTTGACAGCACTGCACTGTTTGATTGACACCTAATTGTCAAATAATCGTTTTGTGTAAGTAGGGGGGTGGGACACTTTTGAATTTGATTGGATATAGATCTAAGTTGGTTTGCCGAGTGACCACTCAAATCTGACGTTCTGAATCTGAAATCTGAAAAGTTTTTAAATTTATGTAGGATTCATGGACTCTTTGGCGAGCTACTTCAAAAGTGGTCGTGTGACGTGTTGGAGACCCCTGTTCTAACTAGTCTGCAAAAGTGGACAGATGCTAATTTGATTAAAGCTACACTAGGTTGGTGCAGTTTTTACTAAATTTGGCCTTTTTTCCTTTTCTACAAGTCCAGTAAAAGAAATACCAGTGTATCTACTTTGAGAGTTAGACAATAGTGCGTGACTTCAGTGCCACAAAGACCTCACCAATTTATAATGTATGTGACATCTGTCACTATTCAGCAGCCGGGGCAAAGCATCTGCTCGCCATTTTTTATCTTAAGTGCCATATATAGCATCGGCACGTTAGCTGGTTATCCTAAGGTGACCTAGTCATTTTTCATTTTAAGTGCCTTATAGCATAGTAAGACTGAGGCTGGTTAGCCAAAGCTGAGCTAGTCTCAGACCAATAAAATATCACTTCTAGCAGCGCCACTCAAACCTATTACACAGACCCAATTATGGCTGAGTAGATGAAGACAGAGAGATGAAGACAATGGAGAGGGAAGTGAGATGAAAAAAGACAAAGCACAAAAGAAAAGAAGAAGCAAGAAAAAAGATGAAAGAGAAGAGTCAGATGAGTTGTTTATGAGCTGCCCAAGGAGAGGTCAGCTGTGGCCAGTGGACACTCGTTAATCTGTCATTACTCTCATCAGGCCTCTGGCACTTCCACGCTGCTGCTGTGCACGCATGTGTGTGCGTGTGTATGTTTGTGAAAGCAACCAGTCTGATTGGGATTCTGGCCGCTGGCTGGGGAAAAGCTGAGTCACCATGGGGACCTGGAACCAAGGAGGAGAGCAGAGGAGAGTTGCAGCTTAGAAACAAGAAGAGATGGGATGAGAGCAGAGGAAGGGAAGAGGAGGGCAGAGGCAAATAAAAAGCAAGGCAGGAGAGGAGTCTGAAGAGTAATGAAATCGTAACTCCCTTGGTGTGTGGGCCATTGTGTCCTGTTCATCTGTTCTGTGAGCCAGTTATACAAAAGGCAGAGTGTCTTGTTACAAATGAGAAGACACCTCATAATGAGGATGAGTAATTTGGCTTTTTGTGCATCTTCATCCCTTCCTCATCTCTTAGATGGGATCACAGAATCTTCTAACTCATCTCTTGTCACTCAACAGAGGCAGGTCAAATGTGACCATTTGCCTGTATGGCCTCCACTGGACCCAGAAAATGTACTTTTAAACCCATTAAAGATATACCTGTACTAAAATCAAATTTAGAAATAGTACATTTACACTTGTTTTTCAATTTGATGAACATATATATAATTGTCCTTCCTTCCATTATCATGTTCTGTCAATTGCAGCTCTAATGATTTACTCTCCAGGTGTGAATTATGTTTGAGGGAGAGCATATGCTTGCACTGAATGGGTATTTAACATATTTTCCATCAACATAATGTATTCAGATCGATTTTATCTGCAGATACAGGAGGCTGTGGAAGTTATCTATTTATTTGTCTGTCTACATGCAAACCTTAATTTTACAGATTGGTCAACAGAATCTACACAATGATCAGTCAAAATGGTCACAAATTAGCCAAAAATAATAACTAAATGAGTATGACTGTATTTGGTTCAATGTTTAAACACTACCTTAAAACATTTTGAATATAATGTATCTCACGTGTCAATAAAAGAAGAATGTACTGTAAAAAGGTTATGAAAAGGTACGTACAGGCATTTCCAGTCTTCTGATACGTGCACTCCGTCACACGTTTGCAGTAAATTTGCAGCTATTCAAAATTAGTTATATGTAGTTATATGTATTAGTTTATGTAAAAAAAATGTTCCTTTTCAGCAAATTAGCTTGGGGCATTTGGGCCAGGACGAAGGCTTCTGTTTAGTGAGGACATTCAAAATGATTTCGAGCTACTCTAAAAATAATCCCAGATTTGAGTCTTATTGGCAGCATTCAGAGATAAGAAGCCCTTGAGTACAATGATGCCAAAATTAAGAAGAATAGCCATTTTTATTTAACAGCAGGACACAGAACCACTAAAGGTGAATTTTCTCTGCAAATTATTTCACAAGCTGATTTAGTGCTGAGGTTGCAGTATAATGATGCTATGTACGATGGTGATATAGCTATAACACAAGTTCAGTTCACTCTGACTTTTGGTTGTCTTGTGCCAACCTCATGCTGACATCACGGTGTAATAACATTCTCTTCCACCTTGTATTAGTTAGTTACATTTTTGTTTATTTTTGTACATTTAAGTCAGCTGAGCAGTATAAAACATAAAGATATAAAATTACAGAAGAGTGCAAAACCATTGTACGCCAGTAAATTAAAAGCACATGTAAAAATTAACCATTTAAAACATGTGATAAATACTGCATAAATATTTTTAAACTTATTAAAACTTGTAATGCCACTTCAACAGTCAACCTGAGACACATTTCTATCATATCATCTTCAAAATATATGATAATGACAGTGGGTAAACTAGTAACTCTGTCAGGTCGGAGATCAGTAAAATACACCATGAACCACGCCAGAATGATAATGTCTGTGGAATGGATGTAGCTTAAGCTTAAGTAGGCCACACAAGTGAGCTAACATTTGCTAGACCACTAGAACTTCAGTGTCTACAGTTAATTATCTCCCCTGCACATACTTGCCTTTAAGGACTTAATATAGACTTGATCCCCTTTTCATGTTCAACCTCAGCCTCAGTTTAATGTGATTTGGGTACAGATTCATTTACTGTAGGTTTAAATTTACATTCATAATGCCCATTAATCTTTAGGCCCCAGGTGACGCCCAGGCTTTTCTACATATCTCTTCTTCTATCTTTTATACATATATATCTATACATCAGCAAGTCAAATCATTTTTTTATCCTGTCCAAAATTCAAACCCCTTCTGGAATCATTAGCACAAACGTTTGTCAATGCTTCACTCCCTCAACAGTGAACTCATTGTGTTTCACAAAGGTCAATCTGTATCTGCAGTTTGACAGCATATCAAAGTACCTGTAAAAGGTGCTTCTTTCCTTCTGTCTGACAGACATTTATGACATCTGAGTAGACAAGACTCTCACAGCTCTGGACAAGTAAAACACTTTGCACCACCGAAGACACTGACATGTCATTCACTGGCTATAATTGATTATCTTTTAAGGTGTAAAATCGGTTTCTAAAGTCTAGTATTGACGTAACGTCAGTGTAACAACTGGAGGAAGTGCAGGAATGTGCATAGGTTCAAAAGAAAAACGTATAGAGAGAGTGACTTAGAAAGAGTAAAAATAAGTGTCTCTGAGTGAAAGAGAGACTGACACATGTTGTGAATACACGCTGTATAGACACAGTGTAGGCTGTTCCAGTAGAATAATGGGAGTTGATGGGGATCAATTGGTAAATTACATGCTGCACTGATTACCAATCTATAAAGTGGCTGCTCTTACACACAACTGAAAGGAGAAGGGGCGCTGTATCTGTGTGTGTGCAAGAGATGTAGTCCACACACCTAAATACACGTGAGTTTATGTGAATGATCATTCTCATGCACTCACACACACACACACACACACACACACACACGTACACACATAAATCAGTCTGTGCATATTGCAATGTCAGCAACACTAAATAAGAAGGCAACTAGACTTGTTCTTGCTGAACTGCAATACTTCAATTGGAAATGTGTTTTGTAGAAATTTTCATCATTCATTAACACACTAATTTAGTTTGGATTCTATTTAGATTATGAACCCGAGAGTGAACAAGAAGGGTGTGAAAATGATAAGAGCATTTTGGTTTTGGTTTGTATTCTTGCGATTGCGGCTCTTCCAATTTCTCCTCCTCTCACACAAGTGCCACTGATAGTTCTTTGACGTCAGCTTGGTGTATCATAGCCCTTAGGCTTTCCATTAAGATGTCACCCCAGCTTGACAGGGGGGTGGTGACTACTTCTGTGCAATGTCACCTAGCTACTGTACATTTCCTTGGATAATAAGTGCACACAATCTGATGCAATCAAAGAGCTTTGATTATGTGTCACGCAATTTCTGTCTTCTTGAAAGCATTAAGCAGACAGGGTGCTGTACATGGATAGCTAGTCTAAAAAGAATTACCAAAAATTAAATGCCCATTGATTTCTTTTACTTTAAATAGAACATGTAAAGAGAAAGGAAATAGAACCTAACTAAAACCTGCTGATGAATACTGGCAATTTCCTAATGAAGAATAATAAAGTAGCTATGGACAATTATTAAATAATCATTATCACCAACTGTCACCATATGTAGAAGATTACAACTTGTCCAATTAATAATAAATGTGATGATAATAGTGGGGATTAAAAATTATTTGCTCTGTGTAGGCAGTTGCAGCGGTGTGTAACACAGCCACCATTGTGTGTTTTTGCGTCTGTGTACGAAAACACACATATAAACTTGCCAGCTCATTGACAGTCTACTGAATATCAATAAATATCACTTTCTCTTTCTACCACAATGAAATAATCATCACCTGGTGCTGAAGATAAACCATTCGCCTCTTCTCGACTCCACATCAGCTCTGTTTACCCTTCCTGTGTCTCACCTAAAGCAAATTTTTGGAGCTCACTTTGATTTGAAAGCAAATAAATAAATAAATAAAAACACAGAGAAGAAAACCCTATGAATGCCAAACATTTGTACTAACATCGCAAATTGGAATATGAAACAAATTCAAAAGTGATAGGGTAAAATATTTCTAAGCTTGGACTAATAATGATTTTGTCCTAAACATTTACAATAATATCCACAATACAATCTAAAACTAATATTTAAACAAGGCTAAATGAAGCCGCTGTGGGAACCAGCAACATCAGATAATAAGCTAAAGAACAATCATTAAAATTATTGCTTAATCACAAAATGTTGGTCTTGGGAGTTACAATAATGTCTGGGGGGGGGGGGGGGAATAAATAAATAATTACTTCTCCTCAAATACTTCTGAATAGTTTTGATATGTTGAGAACCTCAAATCCCATGGGATCAAAAATGCCTCACAAAGTCATTTCGGAGAACAAATGGGGAATTCAAAATGTGTCTTCCTTCCTTAAAAAGAAATCACACTCACAAGCAGAAATGGATAAAAAAATCAAAATTTGTTGGCACTAACTTCAGCTGCTAGAACATTGTATTGTACTCAATCCATTATGTATCCTCATTTAAATTAAATGTTAACTGCTGCAAAAGGCATAGAGATTGTGAGGAAGGGGACGCTAACGTGTATTGATGCTTAATTTAAATGCAAAGCAAAGTCACCCAATTTCATTGTACTGTATACGAAAAGGAATTAGGGAAGGAGAGAATAAAACACGTTAACTTTGTTACAAAGTGACAATAAAGTCCTGTGATAATTTAAAACCCTGGGGAGGGGGGGGAGGGGGGGGGGCAGCATCTGAGAAAAGCCTCCATAAAGGAGATTTCATACTCCCAGTGTCTGTGATCTTGAGCAGTGCAGTTTATATTTGGGAACGTTATTCCTCAAAGATCCAACACACATACAGCTAGTGTGGCCTGTCAGGCAGATTTCCTGTTTCATAAAAATGTAAATCCTAAATTTAAACATGAGAGTTTTTAGTGAACAATCACTGAAGTCTTTACAAGTGTCCAGCGTAAGAGGCTCAGCAGAATCCCACTCTTTAATCATTTGACAAAACTTTGTGCTCATCATCATCAGTCCCCTCACTAAATGTCTTAGAAATTATTTATTTATTCATTGTTCAGTAATGTTTTATTTAAATTCAGTTTGTTAAAATCCTATCTATTATTATTAAAAATATCTATTATATCCGCTGATAGATGGCAATTTGTCAGCAACAGCTATTCAATAGATTTGCATTCTAATAACCTGTGCTGTGCTTCTTTCACACACATTTAAAGGAAACCACAAATGCTTATAATGGATATGGTATCAAAAGATTCAAAAAAATTGATGAGTCCATTTCATGTTATGTGTAAGACATTAAACCATGATATCAGATAAAACCGCGGATAGTTTTCATTTACATAAAAATGTGGTGCCTTAACTGCATCCCTGTAACCTGAACGTTACATTTCTCAGCAGACACACAGTGACTAAGTGAGATGCCTTACTCTATTTAATTGTGTTCTTACCTTTCTTTTCTTTCATTACCATGGCTACTCTCAGGAGCACTACACAAAATCGTGATATTTTAAAATTTCTAAACCTGGAGGTCAACACAGTTTCATTACAGAATGACAGTGATTTTAATTACTTTAACTTCTGATGTCTTAGTGAGGCCACTGTAACAAAGGCAACTTTCATACTGCTGTCCACAAATTAAAACACAGTTTAATATAATAAAAGTGCACAAAACCCCAACACACTAACACAATTCCCTGGAGTTGCGGTTTTTAAAGGCTGTGAAGAGATAGCAACAGTTAATTGCAACATCTTCTTGACAGCTCCGTGGCAGCTAAAGCTAAGTTCAGACACCAGGCACAATGTGCCCAAAGCTTGGTTGTGTGCAGTTTCCGCTGTATGCTGTCAGGGAAGAAAACTTACAGCATATCGGTTTTTTTTTTTAGTTTAAATATGTTCTGGAATCTGAATAAATGTGATGAAATTTGCTCCAGTCACTACAAACTACAAACATGTCAACTAAGGTGGTACCGATAACCTGCACATTAACTATTGTGGAGCCAATTGTTTTGAAAAACAATTTGTATTTTCTTGTTGATCAGATCTTGCTTTATTGATTCAAATCACACAGTTGGAATTTGTATGCAGGGAATATCAGCCACACAACCACTTCAGAGAAATCCTGCAGGACTTTAGCTTGTCTGGCCAAGTCATTGCAAAGCCTGTTTACAACTTCTCGAAAGAGACACATTGTTTTCTAACGTTGTGATCTATTTATTTGTTGGATAATGTGCTCAGTCCTTCATTACTCATTGTCCTTGGGGAAAAACCAATAACATGATTATTTGTGAGACAACAGTCATCACAACAACCACCAAAATGTGCTGGGAAGGTGTATGCCCAACAGCAATATTACATCTCAGGAATGAATCTTGAGTATGAGTGAGCGCAATAGCCTCAACCTTTCAGGATTTTTATAGGATGGCACAGAGTGGACATGCTACAACTTTATTGTAACAGCTGCCAGCTCACTGAGTTGGCACGAAAGTGCAACAGCTGCGACTTAGACAGCTGCCAAAAACACAAATGTGGATACACTGTGTCAAGACTGTAAATGCTGGACACAATTGAAACAAAACTATAAAAGTTGAGTAAGTACTTAATACTGAGGAAATGTTTAAACCTGCACAGATAACATAAAGACTGAACTGAGGAAACCTGCACATATCTGACCAATTTGGTCGGACACTGCAGCTTTTAATGTCTGCCATCTTGGCTTCCTCAATCCTTCCCTGTGGCTGTTGTTGAGGAATTTTTGCTTTGTTATAACCTGATTCATAAGGTGGTTGGCACATCAACAGCAAATTGCCCCCGAGTTCTGTGGAGGGGGAGGCAAGTGGGAGGCCCCAGCCAGATGTCTGACCTCACACAGCCTTGGCTGCTCAACTTGTTGATGATTCTGAGTTAATCCGAGATCAGTTTGTTTCATGTCCTACAGAAATGCTGAAACATGCCACTTTTATCTAAACATAAACAATTAGACTGGCAATCTCCTCTGTATCTACTAAAATGAGCCCAATAGATATTATCTATGCCATTTAATTAGAATGTACTGAGGCATCGAAATCTCTTTTTGCTCACTGCTTTTGCATTTTGGGTAGTTTGGAGACTGTACACTGAGTATATTGTCATGTTCATGAAGCCGGTTTGAGACAATTTTTGCTTTGTTACATTATCTTGTTGGGTGTAGCCATCGTCTTTGTGTTAGCTTGAACCAGTGTGTGATTTTGCTTTTTGCACTATTCTTGCTAAACTCCAGAGACCACTGAGCATGAAAATCCCAGGAGATCAGCAGTTTCAGCGTGTCTTTCACCATGTCTGGCACCAACAATCAGACCAGCATGAATGTTTGTTTAATGCTACACAGACGACAACCTTTAAAATGTTTTCATTTTATAAAGCCTTAGCTCATAATTATGTCTTTTAAGAAACAGAACCAAGCAAGATTACAACAGCAGATCTTCAAGATTATTAGCAGGCCTCTCAGCAGATTTTCAAGATTACAACAGTTTTATTATTTAGTTTTGTTTTAGATTATTTGTTTCAGTTTAGATTTATCTCATGGACTCATTTTGATTTAGTTTCAGATTTAGTTATTGTAGGAAACATTCAAACACATTAGTTTTTTTTAACTGACAAGCCAACATGCCTAAAAAGGGACAACTGAATATTTGAACCATTCACTTCAGGCCAGTTTTTACACTAACATTATGATGCATTTTGAATATCAACCCTGTAAAAACAGACTGACACACAATGTGCACAGTCACCTGTGTTAGATTAAGGGCAGCATTTATTTCTTTCATAGCTAATGTGTCTGAAAAACTAGTATTGGTGAACAGATTAATGGGAACATTTTATTATTTTTTTCTTAAGGTTGCTACTCGCTAAAATGTGCGTTAAGGGCCATTTAAAGGTTGTAGGCTATAGCTACACGGACATTCGGTGTAGCCATGTACCATGTACCATGAGAAAACATTTAAATTATGTCTTTTAATTAATGTACCACTTGTCTGTAAAGAATTTGTGATGAGCGTAAAGGTGAGGGGACTCACCTTATTTTTAACTTGCTTATATTTTTAAAATTAAAAGTCTTTCTCAAATTTTAAATATCACGTTAGAGACAAGCCTATAGAAAATCATCATTTCCTGCATAAGTAATTTAAAATATACAATTTGGACTACGAGCACTACTGTACCATAAAAATAGAAATTAATCCTCTCTGCCCAGCCCTCCCTCTTCCTGCACCTCTTTGCTCTTCTACCATCTGCTACACTGTGCAACACTCTGCACAGCTCTTATGTTATTTGTAATTATCAATTACTTTATTTATAATGATCAAATCACAAAGGGTGAGCCTTCCCTAAAAGCCCTTAGAAGCAAATGACTGTACCACTGCCAGTGTTGCTCTGTGAGTCTGACTTATGACACATTTTGAAAAATATTTCTATAGATTATAGATATTATTTTAAAAATTTATTAATTTATACATTTGTAACTTTTGTTTGAATTTATTGTGAAAGAATAAGTCACATTAATAACATATAAAAGTGAATTCTTTTTGTTTATAATTTATTTACAGCATGAAACATGAATATTTCTTAGGGAAAAAAAGGAACCAATTCCCGTTATGAACCATGTGTCATATTCAAATAACTATTTTATGTTTCACTGGTAATACTATAAAACTTAAAATGTAAGAACTATGTGTGCACACTTTAAACAGAAACAGTAAATTAAGTCTTGTCAATTCTACACTTTACTTCTTCCGTCTGAGTAGGATGATTCAATTTAAAGCCAAATTTACTCATCTTTCAGGCATAACGTTCAAACACATATCCCATGAGCCCCTGGCATGCTTTAAGCTGCCATAGTTAAATGCTAGCAAAAATCCCTGTTTTACCTATATTCATATTGTGTGGCATTTATATATTTTATGGTACAACGTTGCTGAAGCTCCTCATTTAGCAAAGAATTTGAAGAGAAATCCTATGAAACACATTTAAGAAATAACAACAAACTCCTTTAAAACACTATTAACTGACAGAACCTGGTAGGACAGAGGCAGTCAGTGTATTAAGACCATATACCAAAACATTTAAGTAGTCTTGTATTGTGCACACACAATCACTGGGCCAGTGACTTTTACTTACTGCAATAGACAACATGAAATTTAAAACCATAGTGATGTGCAAAACGAGAACATTAATAATTTTTTGGGTTTCTAATTGAGCCATTGGTTGTTTGGAGTCAGCATCTAGCTGCCATCAGTAGTATTCCACTTTTCAGAGCTTTGCATAGTCATCAACCTTTCGCCATATTACTGTAGGTCTTCCACACACACAGCCCTCTGCAGGTGTCAATCAAACCATCATCAAATATGCAGCATGAGCCTCCCAGGCGCCTCGGAAGTAGAAAAAAAAATGACATTGTGTGTTTGTCTGTATGCGTGAAAGACACCTTGCATATTTTAGTGCAAACTTGCATAAAGTTTTTGTGACAGCTACACAATATATATGTCTGCATGATGTGCTGTGTCTGTGTGACTTCATGCATATGATCCATGATCTGTGTGATAAGCCCACAAACATATCCTTCTATCTGTATGTATGTATGCACATACATATTCAAAGTTAATCTAACTCACATTCTACTTTTGTGAAGCTCCAGCCCCCCCACATTGACTAAAATATTGCTTTACCCCTGTGTTTTTTTTAAACTGGAGTCTGTTGCTTAGGGGAAAAAATGCCATTAATGCATATAGAGGAAAATAGCTTCCAATCTCCCACCAAGATTTTCAAAACTGTTGTGGGATGATTATTGTGGAACTAAATATCCTCTAAATATTGATTTTAAACTGTAAGTGGTCCGCGTGAAACCATCACATGCTTACAGGAAAGCATTGGTAAAACATATAGTTTTCTCTAATCCTTAGTGCTTTTGTGTCATTATCCTAAAACCTCTTGAGAGTGTTAATTAATGCTTAATTGGCTGAAAGAATTTAAGCAATGGGTTTTTACACTCTCCAAATAATGTGCAAATCACAATTACACTAAGCACTTACAGTACAGAGTGCGGTGAGTGTTTAACAGGGAGTTAGAAATGCAATGTCTGATGTCAAACTCAGATATCATAGCAGTGACATGCTTTACAGAGAGCGACGGTGAGATCATTTCCCTAGTATCTCATGAGGGAATAGTAAGGAGCTAAGCACACAATGTAGTGACAGCACAGTCAATACTACAATGTCCAGTTACAGGGTTCCAGTGTTGAAGAGACAGTTCACAATAAAGCCTTGTTGATCAGATAAATAGATAGATAAATAGAGTTATTGTGGATTAGAAACAGAGCTAAGCTGCAATCACAAATAAACAGTGACTTTTCAGTTTCTTGCTTCACTACTGTGCTCTGCACAAACTATTGCTGAGCTTTATAAACTACCTGCTAGGCCCTTAAGAGCACCATTATCTACAGTTGATTACCCTCTCAAGTCTAATTATTTCTCCAACTATCTTGCAGACTATCAGGCTCATGGTGCGTCAAGTGAACCATTTCAACCCAGCATGGTCTGTCCTTTTAGCCTATGTTAATAAACACTCATTGTGTGAACTGCTGAGAGGGCTGAGGGGTTGAATGTCCCTTCCCAGCTGCTGTTTTCAAAACCGGTGACAAGGTTAGAATTTATTACTTGTAATTCTGTGAAGTAGGTGTAGCTACAAATTAGTTCATGCTGACATTCTCTCACCTAGTCTCCTTTACATATAAAACAGTGTTCCAAGGGGTATACATTACATCCTGTGTAATGGTAAATGTTCCCTGTCATTAAGTTCAAGCGGCTTGGGAAGATTTTTAAGTGCTTTGAAAGTCTGCCATAAATATCTTCTTAAATTCTACAATTCTGTTTCCATGTTAACTCATAGCACATTCTGCAGTGCTCACTGGTTAGGAGGAGAATGTCTATACTGTCAAAGGTCTGCAGTGTGCATTTCTACACTAAGTAGTGCAACAGATGCTCTGTACATTCACACAGCTGTTGGGAAAGCATTAACTCAAGGCCGCCTTGCCAGCATTGGGTAGAGCTGTTTAGCATGTATGTGTATCTCTCTCCTCAGCATTTTGGTACAGAGGCTGACAAAGCCTGTCAGATGTTGCCGAAAGCTCTGGTAAAAGCTACTAAGTGAGCTTTAAGTTAATACAAAAGACAGATGCAGAAACAAAGGGCAAATTCAGACAAAGCAACGGCAATGACTCTGTACATTCAAAACAAATAATCATATGTGACAAAAGCACACATGCATTACTTCCTGATGGAGTCACACTAGCCTGGCATGTGATCATTCAGTAATTAGGTCTTCTTCAATACAGAGTTCTTGAAAGACTGCCAGTTTTGGTTAAGTCACAATGACAATGAAAAAAAATTTGACATATAGAGTGAACTAAATTGCCACAGCTTTATGCACAAATCAGTGCACTCACACACACAAGCGCATACACGTGAGGATAATACTTCAAAAGAATGAGCTTTAGCTAGAAACACAAAGACCCATGTGAGCACATCAGACATGAGGATAATTACATGTGGTGTATAGTTGCTAGTAAACAACCTAGAAACTGAGGTTCATGTATTTCTGTCGGGGTCTCTTTATTTCACCAGCAAATTAAGAAATCAGCTCTCTCAATTTATTTACCAATGAAATGCAACAATTTTCACCGGTGAAGGTCACATTTTTTCTATTCAGTCTGCAATTAAGCTGTACAGAATGTTTTCCTCGTAGGAAAGGCAGTTTTTTCTGCTTAATCATGCAAAAACCAACCATCAAAACCTTTTTTCAATGTTACCATAAGCCTTAGTTTTGTAATGTGTGCAACTAGAGATCTCCTGAGCCAGTTTTCAGAATTGGTACTGTACTAAGCCCGATGAGAGGATTTGTTGATAGATGGTATCAACAGGTTTCACATCCTGGCCTGTTTCCAATCATTGTGTTTTTGTTACCCGTAGCACTCCAGGATGGTAGGTGTCAAAATTTGCACCGGACTGAATCGGGAGCTGGAATTGATTCCAAACACAAAATCACAAAATGGAATGAACGAATAAGTAGAAATAATAGTTTTAATTATGACATACCCCATGAAAACATTAGTAACCACAGCTGTTTTCTGACACATTTTGTGGGTTTAAAAAAACGACTGTATCAGAAACACAACAAAGAAAAGTTATGTTGTAAGCTGTATTTTGGACTGAACTACTGAAACATGCCTTCTCAATTGCATAAGCTTTATTATTTTTAGTTTGGCTCTCTTTTGGTATAAGCATGCCCTGCTACCATGCCTGCAGCATAAATTGAATGTAAGCACAGATAGCACAGCAGACAGAAAAATATCAACAAACATAGACAGATTGATAGATCAATCTTCCCTAGTAATTTGAAACTCTGGGTATGTGCAGTATCCTTCAAACACACATGCACAGACACAGACTACCTTAAATATGCCTTTCCCATCAAAGAAAGCAAATACAGTGCCTTGTAGAGGAAGAAACAGAGAATGAATGGAGGAGAGTAACACAGAGAGAACATCAAGACAAATTACCAAAAAAATGGTGGAAGCAACTGGCGGGAAGATGAAGAGAAACCAAGTGGATGAGAGTGAACTGAGTGAGACGTGGAAAGAGATAGAGTGGAGCATCCATCCATCATGCAGTGCTGCTTGTGTCAGACACAAGTAATAGATTAGGAGAGATAGAGGAGAGAGCAGACACTCCTCTTCAATCTATCTCTACTCACTATCTGGGTTCGCTTGTCAGGTCTGCTCTATCACCCCAGACCAAGACAATTACAGGGCAGGGGGGAGGGTGCTGGTGGTGGTACAGTTCCACACAAACACATGGGTACAAACAAAAAAGACTGGCACACACAAACCCTGAATGGCTGTGAGAAGACAATCCTGCCAATCAGTCATCACTCAATAGACCAACAAAAATCCCCAAACTTAGGATCTGCACTTAAATATGTGGAAAAAAATGTAAATTATAATCCATTTTAAAAATAGTTTGACAGTCATCTAGAAGTGTATAATCTTTGTATGCGTTTAGCAATACAAAAAAGAAATTCCGGATGGATGTTTTTTTTTTCAGAGAATGAGAACGTTTCAATGTATTTGTTATGCAGTATTAAATCAAATTACTGCAGTGCAATTTGCATGCTGTTAGGGTGCTGTAAACACTGTAAAAGCTGCACTCACTGTGAAAGCATCTCACTATAAAGGAACTGATTAAAAGTTTTATTATAGAGAAACTGCACAAATCAGTGTTCAACTGGGGTTGGCCATTCATTTTTATATTTAGACATTTTCTATTTCTTGGTGGATTACTTTTATTCTGCAAATTAATTAGATCTGCAGGTGCTAACTGCACGTTGAACTAACAATACATTTTTATATATGTAGCAAGACTTTCAATGTCACATCTGCCCACATCCCCTAACATACACCATAGTAATGGGAATATACCAGTGCACTACTGTGGTCATGGGTTCTACGCCTAAATGTGGGCAGACATGTTAGTGTGGCTTCAACAGCGTTGTTAAAGTGTCCAAGTTGGGACTGTTTTTCTCAGTCATAGCAATCAAAGTAATTTCTCCCATTCCCCTTTTAAAGCAATTTGCTCCACAGTGGCAAACTTGTCCAAGATTAAGATGCCCTTAATGAATTAGGCTTCTGCATACACATGTGTATCTGTTTAACACCCCTTAATTGCTGAAAAATGAACTTGGCACATTTGCAAGTTAATTGCATTTCAAAATTTTGCAATACAATTATAGTGATTCATGCATCAGAGGTGAAACTATAAAAAAGTATTATTTATTACTTTAATTACTAAAATAGCGCTACAATTCAGATCAATATTAAGTTTTATAGTGCTGTATTTGCGCAGATTAAGTGCTAAAGCGCTCAAATATGCTGGCAGTCTGATCGGTCAAATTTCCTAATTTAAAGCCTGCACATAACAGCCAGTGAGAAGTCAATGTACAAAGAGAAGAGAGCAGATATTAGATTTCTATGATGTTGTTTATGATTTGCTGGCATCAGGGAGAAGCTATCAATTTGCGGGAGACTCATGTAATTTCTGGGAGAGGTGGGATGTCTGAGACTAGGACATTTCTGTGTTGAAAATTAGTTTTTCACCATCTTATGGAGTTTTTAGGGTCACAGTCTACAAACCAGCATGAGGATGTCAATGAGGAACCAGGTGTGGGCAGCACTGGTTGGTCATGAGGGGGCCTTTTCACAGCACAGACACTTGTTAAGGCCAGGTGGGACATTTCAAGCATCCACCAAAGGATTACTCTTGGCCAGAGGACAATGACTTACATAAAGATGCCACTGACGCAGTTGCAGTAAGATGTGCAGGTCAGAAGGAACCACATTTTCTATAAGATGAAGAGTCTGTTTATCAAAGGTCAGTGTGGAAAACACTGAGCAGCAGCTTCTCATGTTTGGCCAGTGCTGATGCTGTAGAACAGGTTAGTAGCTGGTGTCTGTTGGTACAGAAAGACTGTGAGGGAAGAGGCTCACTTTTCTGGGATCTAGTGTATGGAGTGACACTGTTGCATACTGTCATGTTAGTTTTAGAGTCTCAATCTCTGTTTTTGTCAGGTATATCAATAGTTTAAGTTTAAATAAGAAAAACTGTGTGTGAGGCATCCATCTTCTATATGGATACTGCAATGTTTCCCTATTCTCCTTTGCAAAAATGACTCAGGTTCTCTTAGATTGCAATGGGATCATGGGTGAACAGCCCTTTTCAGGTCCAGCTACAAATTCCAGAATTCGATTGAGGTCTGGGCTCTGACTCATCCACTCCAGAACATCCTTATTTTCTTTAAACCTAAGTGTGTATCTTTGGCGGAATGTTTGGGGTCATTGTCTTGCTGAAAACAAATCTTCTACTAAGTCACAGTTCTCTTGCAGACTGTGCCAGGTTTTCCTACAGGAATTCTAAATGTTCTCTGTATTCATCTTACTGTCTAACTTCACAAGCTGTCCAGGGCCTGCTGCAGAGCCTCAGCCCCACACCACAATGCTTTACAGTGTTTGGTTTACACCAAACTCAGCGTCTAGTCTAAGGGTGAGGAGCTTCTTTCACTTGACTTCAGTGTCTCCCACATACCCTCTGACAGACTCTAGCTGAGTCATAGATGTCTTGGTGGCCTCCTTCATTACTCTCCTAGCGCGATCACTTGGTTTCTGAGGATGTTTACACCCGTGCTATATTACTGCCATTTGTTATGATGGATTTAACTGTGCTCCAAGGTATATTCTGTGACATGGAAATGGTCTTATATCCATCCCCTGTTTCGTGCTTTACAGTAATTTTTCCCCAGAGTTGCTTAAAGTTTTCTTTTGTTTCATCGTGCAGTTTTTGGCAAGGCTGCTGATTCATAAGTGTATTTATACTCCAATTACTTTACTTTACATTTACAAATACATTCACTGCACTCAGGTGATCTAATTGTCTTCAAAATCTGTGTTTGTTTGTTTAAAAAAAACTTAAGAAATAACAATAAAACAGAGCAGAAAACTTGCATGATGCTGTGGTGTAGCTAAGCGCGTTATATCTCTGCCTGCCTGCTCAACACAGCACCTTTCTAATACCATGCTGCTTGGCATTCAGCTCACTGCTCGCTCCCTTTTGCTCTCCCTCTCTTTCTCCTGGCACCAGCCGCCCTCCTTCTCTTCACCCCTCTCTCTCTCTCTCTCTGTCGCTCACTCTCTCTCTGTCTCTCTCTCTCTCTCGCAGCACCATGTCTCACCCGCTCTTCCCTGGTGAGGTGGGATTGCGCCACTGAACCAGCATCTGTTGCCACGCACATGAACACACAGACACGAGCACACACACAGAGACTGTGCAGACAATCAAACCCCCAGTGGACTGCATGTCGATGTGTTGACAACATCATGGAGACATATTTTGGACATTTAAACTATAAGAACAGCATTTTGCCACGTCACAGTGTTAACACCTCGAGTTCTTAAGGCAACACATTCTCATTGAGCTTTTTTTTTTCATTCCCTTCTAATCTTTTTCTTAGCCCAATTCCTCTTGCTTTCGTTCTTTTCTTGCCGTTTTCACTTCCTCCTCATGCCCTCTTTCCCTTGCTCCATGCACTTCTTTCTCTCCTTGCTTCTTGTCTGCCTGTCTCACCCAAACACAGAATTTGCTTTTAATTGACCTGCCTTGTTGAATAAAGGTCACATTCCCTCCAACAGCCTCCTATGTTTTATTTGTCTTTCTTCTTATTACCTCCAGCTGTCCTTTATATCTTCTGCCTGTCTTTCCTTGCACGTCACTCTAACTTCACTCTCCTCCTTCTTCTTGCAAACATTAGGCATTAGGACAAATAACGGAAACATGGTTGAATATCCTTACGTCAATGCATGCATATATAGGTACAGTGTTAGAGGCAACAATGCGTGAGCACCACTTGTACCTGCAGACCTACGCGGCTCTCCCCCACTGTGATGAAAGTCTATTTTCCTTCTTTCTCTAAAACTCATTGAATTTCTCTGTGTGAGTTCCATTTCTTTTTCCGCACTGTCTCTCTCACCCATGCAGACGCATCAATCAATTACACATAACACTCCTCCAAAATTTACACTTCTCTTCAGCTTCTTTTTCAGTCTGACATTGACAGAATGGGAGGTATTTTACGTGGCACCTAAAATAGACAGCTGTATTGTTAAAAATTAGTTCAAAAAGGGCTTAGATCCCTTTTCTAGCTGATTACACACTATGATAAATCACGGCCATTCAAGAGTCAAACCTCTGACACTCAGTGTTATAATTGTGCAATTCAGTATATGACAGCCCCAAATTATGTTACCGTAACAAAAAAAAAAAAACAAGGAGAAACTGGACTGTTTTAATTCCTCGTTACTAAATCGTCTGAATACCCTCCATTCTCCTCCAAATCGAGTTGTCTTCTTCTTTGTCTCATTAAACTGTAAACATGATAAAGAACCCTGCATTGTCAGCTCTTGTAGAAACAGGGAAGTGTTAAGGGACTCGCAGTTTTCAATTTTCACCTGCCGTCTCCCACCTCTGCTGCACTCAATTTGGAGGTAAAAAACACCCACCAATTTGATAATATGAGTTATAGCCACCTGACAGATGGGACAGGCAGTATACATATGACTGTGCTGTGCAAAATCACATCAAGGTTCCTCAGCAGGTTCCTCACACATTTGGACCCCTGTATCCCCTCTGGTGTGTTTTTGAAACCTTCTGCCTAAACCCCAGTGAGCCGGGGGGATCGTAAAGTGCCACTTTCACAGTCTGTTTTCATACTAGAAATTATGGTCAAACGAGTCTATAGCTTTCAACGCTGCAGGACATTTCTGCCTGTCCTGAACTCACCTTGGAACTAGCTGTGAATGTGTTACTCTGCCAAACCAGCCTGTCCTCATTTAATCCAAACAGATATTTCATGTTTAAATTATTAGTTTTACATTTTGGGAAACACGGTCAATTGAATTTCCTGCAAAGAGCAAAATGAGAAAATAGGTAAAAGCCGTATAGTCACCTGCCGCTTAGTTTGGCTTGTTGTGTGTGTTCTATCTTTAGGTTTGTGCATGTTTAGAAGAGACAAAATAAAACATGCTAATTGGTGTGGTTTGGCAGTCTTTGTGCTAAGATAGCTTCACCATAAACATGAGAGTGGTCTTCTTTGAATTTGAATTTGAATTTAATAACCTTGCAGTTGAAACTTGTTTCTCTGTTTTGTTAGTATAGTATGTGTAGTATGTGAAAATGACACGTATGGGCTAAAGTTAATGAAGGTCTTTTCAATTGTGAACACAAATGGCCTTTTTCCCATTAATAAATATAATATTCTTAGTAGCTTCGTGGATTCTACGTTTTAACAGTTTGAGCTGTTTATGATCATTACACAGATTATGTCCGATTTATCAACACTAAACAAGGTTCGGTGCCATTGCTTTGGAAAATTTGACTCTTATTACAGTGTGTACAGTTTTCTGCTCATTTTTTAAACTCCACATGTATTCTTTTGTAAATGTCACACACACACACACATTTTAAAGTTAGACCTAACAGCTTCTTTTCGATGTATTTAATCCAACTTTTACTTTTATTTTTAACCACCAGTGTGAACTCAGTTTCCATGGCAGTGTGGGACTATTTTGTTTATTCATGTATAGTGGTATCTGTGAGTGGGAAATGAAGATGCATGAGCAGATTTACTAGAATATGTGCTACAACCCAGAATATTGTGTGCATCTGGGCGCACTCACTATGACAGACATGTCCGAAACCATTGTAATTTAGCTCAGCCAAAGCCCAGTTCATTACAGCAATCCATTATTAATTACACACAAGCATGATGAGACGTATTTTAAAATAGAGAAAAAGCAAAGCAGCAATCTATGGGAATATTTGCCGAGCTCAATCTTAATGAAATCCTATGTGAATATTTGAGTTTTACTGTAAATGTCATGGCTCCAAAGGGGTCATGATCAAAGACACATGCTAATGCCAAGTGCTCCTTATGATTATACATTTACTTCCAGCGTTTGCCATTGCACTAAATCACGTTAAGATTCTGTTGACCTGTACACTATACAGTACATGAAATAACACAGTCATCTGAAAAGCACTAAATGACCATAAATTAATAAGAATTCTCTCAAGATCTAGACAGTGTTTCAAGCCACATTGAGACAAGCATTTCCATACAAATCCCCATCAAAATGCAAATGCGGGAGAGATCACTGAGAAAATTCCAGAGGTAAAGCGCAGCTGATGAGCTGACACAGCAAACTAAACTGTCGGCTGTGTGCATTTCTCATTTCAGCTTTTTGTGGTCACCCCTCTTCTCTCTCTCAGGCTCACTTTCTATCTCCGTGGTGCAGCAATGACCAACAGGCAGAAATCCATCGGATAATACCAGTATAGCTACAGCTGATGGAGTATTCTGCACTTGGCCTCCAGCAGGCAATTGTCAGAGCTTTCTTAGGGGAGCATTACAATGCCAGCTACAACACAAGCACTATCTTTTCTCATTCCGCTCCTCTCTCTCTGCTCTACCATGCCCTGCCCATCTACTCTATCCCATTACCTTCTCCTGTCGTCTCCTATTCTCTCCACTCACCTTTCCGTGAGTCCTCCATCTCTCCTGCCATTATTTCCTCTCCTCTCCCCTTCTCCTGTACACCTCTCTCCTATCATCCGGCCCATCTATTCTCCTCCTTGCTCCTTCAGTCATTATCCCATCTTCTGCCCTCTCCCCCAAACAGTTTCTTTTAAGTCCCTCCTGTCTCACTTCTGTATGTGATCCCTCCTATGCTTTTCTCTTCAGTGGTCTACTTTCTCTAATTTAAACAAACATAACTGTCTCATTTCTTTCCACCTTTGAATCATTCCCATCTTATCCCTTCTCCTCTGAACTCTCAGACCCATTTTTACCCGTTCTAGTCCCAAGGGCTGCTTTATCCACCTGCGTATTCCCATCTGCTGTTTCATCCTTTCTGTGTTCATCTCTTTCCTTATCTGTTTCAGACCTCTTCCTTACACTTTGCATGTCTTTCATCCCCCTCAGTATCTCCTCTCCCCTGTTTTGCTTTCCATCTACACAGAGGATATCATCATCTCTAAAGAGTATGAGAAAACACCAGCGCCATTATTTCCCCATCTGCCCTGTCTCCCCCCCCCCCTCTCGATTTATGTATGTGTGTCTATGTTTGTGTACTTAAATCGTTTCTTCTAAAATTAAAAGCCAACCTCTAAAAGTCGCTACGGCACGAGGAAGAAAGCCGAAAGAAATGGAGGAAGGAAATTGTGCTATCATCGGACAGACAACAAAAGTAGATAAAGAGTCACACCTGCGCGTCTCCGTCTCCGCCACGTTTCTCCTCCGGTTATCTCCCGTCTTGTGGAGCCAGGGGAAGATTTCCACTCGGCAAAGAATATGTGAAATAATAATCCTCCCGGTCAGACAAATTTTCAAACCAAATGGGAAATCATATCCACTTTCTCTGTGTCTTGCAGCGCGGGGCTCTTGGAAGGGTGTCGGGACAAGCGGGGCGTTTCAAGACAGTTCCCGTTGAGTTTGCATTAAAAACCCGGGGTGGATGCAAGACCGGTGACAGCCTATAACCTGCAGCATCCACTGTCCGCTGGTGTTCCACTGTGGCGGGACTGTGAGAGTGGGAAAAGCAACGTTAAATCGGCGCGCCGCCACCTTGCGCACTCATTTCATCTCCACATGAGCTTCTCTCTATTGTTAATCGGCCCTTTTGAGAAAAATACCCGGTGTCCGGGGGCTGAATTCCGTGCCCGGTTCAGGAGTAGTAGAGCAACGAATAAGGAGAGTGATTAATGAAACCGGGCACGACTGTGTTGGTGTAGGGGGGTCCTCGGTCTCTTTCCCTCATTCAGTCATTCGTTCCCCAGCATCACATTTCGCTCATCCACTGCTCTTTGCATTTGATCTGCACCTGGTTGTGGAGAAATAATCCTCTCTGGTTGTTGGTCGGTGGGTGATTATCCGCGTCCACAGGGCAAGAAATTGACTAATGCAAGTACAAACGGGTGGAAAAGAACCCGCAAAATCAGAGGCGCGTGGTTCCAGCCACAGAAGTGACTTTGTCTTGACCTCTCTCTTCTCTCCGCGTCGTTTCCTCCGAGGGGAGACACCGGACAACAGTGCGCGCCGCCCGACGGATGATACAGGCGTTAGCTATGGATCAGAAAGGGGTAAACCTCAGACAGACAAAATGATGGGATCTTACTTAACAAATAGCCTTACTTCTCCTGTTTGTTAAAAAGCCATGTGATCCGATCCTCTCCGTTCCCTCTCGCAGTTGCACTTTCACTCTGCGCGGCTGTTTGTCCCGGGAGGCGAACCGCCTACCAGCTCCTCTCCAGTCTCCCTTCCTCTCTCCCTCTGTGTCCGTGTCCTACTCTGTCTATTGACAAGTCGCTGCTCCCGGATGACAAGCTCGTAATAACTGATGGATACGTTATGACGACTGTGCGTGATGCCATCGCCGGGGCGTTTGCCTGAGAGAAAGTGGCCGATACAGTTTATAGTCTGTCAGGAGATACAACACCGACACGGTGAGAGGTGCTCAAAGAGAGGGGCAGGGAACTCAACAGGGCCGTGACGATGCACTTACGTCTATTTAGGTAAAAACGAAACACGCCAGTTAAATGTTACAATTTAATCACACAATCGTGGATTTTTGAAATGTGTACTCTGTATGTGCTGGAATGCAACACACGTAGAACAATATATATATATATATATATATACAATTTTAAACATTCAGTATTGTTTTCCAATCTGCTTACAAAAGGCTTTTTTCTTTAATTAATGCTGTCACGCAGCCACCAGATAAAATAAACATAGACTGCAGTGGACATCAAAAAGTCAATGCTGCTCCTCTGTCCAACCTCCAGGACTTCTGCACCTCAAGAGCCAGGAAACAGGCAAGAAGCTCATTAGAGATCGGACACCACCTCATCCAACTTTTACCCTCTGACAGGCCTTATAGTACCAGACACACCAGACCCACATGCCATGGTGCTAATTAATAGCAGACCAGCAAGTGCTACACTGCAGCTACTCATATCTCCCCTCCAAAATTCATATTGCTTTACTGGCATGACAATATTCAGTTAATGAAAAATCAGAGCAACAGAAAGTAGACACAAAGTTTCAAAGGTTTGCCACAGCTGGTTTACTTGAAGCAGAATCAATAGTTCCTTAAACACTGTAAACAGAGATCAGAAAAAGCATGTAAATTAACAGTTTAGCCCAATAGGCTACTGAGGACTAAAACATATAGTTTTTCCAAACAAATAATAGAGAAACAAATATGAACCACTTTTGTTATGATCAATAATCATGAGTTAGATCATGCAAACTCCACACACAAAGGCCAATATGCTCAAATCTACCACATTTTTAAAAAAAGTGCACACCAATTTGGTTAATTGGTGATTCTAAATTGCCCATAGGTGTGAATGTGAATGGCTGTCTATCTGTGTTATCGCTGTGTTGGCCTTAAAACAAAGCAGAGTCCTGTTTAGTGTGTACCCTGCCACTCGCTCAATCACAGCTGAGATCTGCTCCTCTAACCGGAGAAGTGATTAGGATGATACATTGATGGAGGATGATTTTTACTTTACTGTTACTGGGGATTGAAGGTGCGTCACATTACCTCTCTTGACAAGGTTCTATGTCATGGCATTTACCCCATGAATACAAAAGCAAATTCAATCACGATACTTGTAACTTACAGTCAAACACTAAATGCTTGTGAAGATATACAACGTTTTGTTTAGGGGGTCACTGATGCAGAGCTGGGTAACTTCCTGTCTGACAAAAATGATTGAAGCCTCTGATGGCTGAGGTCACTCGGTAGCTTCAGTAAAGAAAGCTACCCTCAGAAGATAACACATAAGGTAGATTAGTTATCTCACTTAAGAAATTCTGCAGGGATTTTATGGATTATAAAGCCCGAGTGTTCTGCAATGATCTGATTAGCTGGAGCTGGAATACAGTAAATTATATTGTGCACAGCTGGACAAACACTGTGTTGTGCTGGTGGCGGAGCAGGGAGTGCAGGGGAAAATAACGAGTTGATGAGATTTACAGAATAGCACAAATGACCAGTAAAAAAGATGAAAATGTAACTCTAACGCTGTCATGGAGGATGGAATTCAGAGAAAGATGCAACATCCCTATCCCCCCAAAAAAAAAGCCATCAAATGAAACATCACAATATACAACCCCAATTCCAAAGTTGGGCTGATGTGTAAAATATAAATAAAAACAGAATGCAATGATTTGTAAATCTCATCAACCTATATTTTAGTCACAATAGAACATAAATAACATAATCAGATGTTGAAACTGAGACATTTTATCATTTCATGGAAAATTATAGCTCATTTTGCATTTGATGGCAGCAACACATCTCAAAAAGTTGACAGAGATTCATGTTTACCATTGCTAACATCCCCTCTTCTTTTAACAACTGTCTGTAAATGTCTAGGAAGTGAGGAGAGCAATTACTGGAGTTTTAGAAGAGGAATGTTGTCCTATTCTTGTCTGATGCAGGATTATAGCTGCTCAACAGTCCTGGGTCTTTGTTGCTGGATATTTAGTTTTATGATGCACCAAATGTTTTCTACTGGTGAAAGGTCTGGACTGCAGACAGGCCAGTTCAGCACCTGGTTATTTGTACCTGGTTATGAGCCCTTTAGACCCTTTACAGTAACTCTACAGCTCCCAACCTGTGTCAACACTGGATGTTTCAGAAATGTTATTGCATGATGCACTGTAGGATTTTAAAACTTTTTTATTATCTATATTTTTTTGTAGATATAATCTATTTTTAAACAAGGTGAATTATTTTTATATGCCGTTAAATGGGCATTTGCAGTACTGATGTTTGTAAACTCAGCTGTCAGATCAGCCAAGCAACAAGGTAAAGTTTAGAGATCTAAGCCATAATTTATTTTCATTTAAGAGTCATTAACAATTTCCTGTTTAGAAGAAATACTCTTGTTAAAGTTGACGTGATTGGAAACAACTCATGAATATACGTATGAACATTTTAATGCTGACACATGTTGCAGGGACTGTTAGCACACTCATACTGGTGTGATTGTTTGCAGCAACAGGGCTAAATTGAGCATTCATGAAATGCTCTGCAGGGGATTTTAAAATATGGAGATACTGTATATCTTGGGTCATGACATGCCCAAAAATATTACATATAGGCTATATCACCCAGCCCTACCTAGACTAAAGGTCATAGTAATAAGAACAAAGAAAAGTTTGTGTGAACAGATAATAAGATGCAGTTTTAGAGGTTTTAGAAGTTTATTTTTGGAAATAACATGTACTGAAGTCTCTGATGGTGGCATTTGAAGCTGTAATGTGATGGGATTTCAATAAGCCTGCAGCAGCATTTTTTTAACTATTGGTCAGAACAAGAAAATGGGTCAACGTTTTGCTTGACTGTTCCTATCCACAGTAACGATGTTTTAATTAGACTGGATGTCCCCAGGGTGAAACAACATTTGCTCATTTTGGGAGCCTCAAATAAAATATAATCACTGAACTAAAGGATGTCATTGAGTTGTGTTATCAGAGCTGTATAAATATGGGTTGATTCCCTGATGGACAAAGCACCTTTTCCACATACATAAGTTAATTCACTGAGTGCATGAACAAGAAAAAACAAAGGAACGGAAAGAAATAAGAGGAGATAAGAGGAGAGACAAAGGTAAGTAAATGTAGGTATAGTCCTGGTATATAAGTATATATAACTTTATAAGCATAGGTTGTTATTTGAGGATACTGGCCAATTTTCTGCTAAGTATCCTCTAAGAACTGCCAAACGCTTCATCAAATTTCACAATTAGAGCAGAGGGCTAAAATGCCAAAGAAGCAAATCAGCCATCTGGTGTTAAGGTTTCATTCATTAAAAGAAAATCCTTTACAATAGCATTTGTCTAAATCAAATTCTCACACGGAAGGCAAATCTGGAGGTAAAAGCACAGCCCTGCTGCAAACTGGAAACCTTGAAACACATCCGTGCCTAAATAGACCGTAGGCCTACACGATGGCAGTCTACCAGAGCATGTGTGACTAATAACCCCTGAAGGCAAAAAAGAAAACATAGTCAGTGAACACAGCACTGGAGAAGAGGCTGTAATCACTCTGCTCCCAAAGAAAGGTGATGAGGCACTTTCTCCCCAAAGGAACTCAATATGCAGTTAGGTTTAAAGAATGTCAGCACTGAAGTTAAATACAGTATGTATGTCAGATCCATCACCATGTTTCACTGTATCTTTCTTCATGTCCCCTACTGTCTTTCTTGTCACTTTGTCCTCCGTGTGGTGCATGTATTTGCTCCCTGTTATCCGTCTGCCTGTTCATCTGAAAGCCCATCATCATTTGGTCCATAAAGTTACTTCACTAAACCTGCCTGTGCTCCATATGCCAGCTGTGACACCTACTGTGTTTCATAACAATAAAGTGTCTGTGAAGAGGAAGACACTATGAAGACAATGACAGAAGGACAGGGAGAAGGAGATAAAGTGTGAGAGAGGGTGGGAGGGAGGCAGATAAAGCCAGACAGCAGACTCTCCAGCACCATGGACAGTGCTGCAGTGGGATTCAGCAGCACAAGGCCGGAACAAGCTTTATCCTCAGAGAGAAAAGCCAAAAGCTCTTCTCAACATGCTCTGATCTCTCTTGCTCCCTTACACACACACTTATCTCATCCATGTATTTCTTTGGCTCCATCCTCTCTCTCTTACGGCCGCACACACACCCACCCACACACAGACACACACACAAAGGCATAAGCACACACTCCCTTACATCATTGTCTGTCTCATGACTGTCTGCTATTGCCGACCACCCCCCTGTACCCTCCACAGTTTGTTTCTCATAATTTCTCTGTGTGACTGCTCTCTTTGTGGACCATCATCAGGAAATAGTTGACAATAAGTCGAGCATGCGTGTGTCTAGTAGGCTGTCTCCAAATTTGGAAAGGGGGTGCGGATAAAGACAAAGTTCAAAAGGACAGTGCACAAAACCAATATTTAAAAGAGCATGAGAGGCTTACAAGAGGAGAGGCTTACAACAGGAAGAGGAACAAATAAGATGAAACTAATTGTACAATAAAAGAAATTAAGTAAGAAAGAAATAGGAAAAAAGATAGGTAAACAGTGTGACACGGGAGACAAATACTTTATGAACGCAAGGGAGTTTCTCATATTGAGCATAGTAATGAACAAACATAACAACCTGTAAAAACTTAACTAGAATATTCAAAGCACCATTCAGTATTTACATTGATAACTCGAAATTGTCTGTGACTGTGCCCTCCTCTAAAGACGCATTGCTGTAAATGTAAAGGTTCAGGCACTATAAGGCCTGTCAGAGGGTAAAAGTTAGACGAGGTGGTCTCCAGTCTGTAATGGTTTTTCTCATCTTGTTCCTAACTCTTGAGGAAAATCTCCTCCTGTAAAATATGATTATCTAAGATATTTGTACCAGCAGGCAAAAATGACCAATATAAACGGACAGTATTGCCTTGAGGCGACCTAGTACTAACACCTAACCACATGTTTTGGTGCCAAACCCTAACCTAAGCCTAATATGTTACACCAGCTGAGATGTCATCTGGCATTTTAACAGACACCTGCATGTGACTTTGAACAAATGGTTCTGTGGACCATATGAGATTGTGGGGACAAATCCTTTAAGGTTGTTAAAGTAGAAGAACTTGACATTTAGGGGTTAACCCCTTTGGTTAATCCCATGTGTTACAGACATTAGCAGAATGGTCCCAGAAATAAGGGCCATACAATATATGTTAGACCTGCAAATTCACCAAATAAAATGTAGTTTACATTGTAGTCAATTTCCGTAATTCTTCTTGTGTGTTTATATTTTTTTTTTAATGCAGTGTCTAACTTTGTCTAATAAGTAGAACTGCTGTTTAACCAAACTGTTAATGGCATTTTATGTTTTATAGGTCAAATTCGTACTCCAAGACATGGCTCACATAATTTAAAAAGAAGTTGATTTTATAAGGTATACACTGCAACGTCTCTAGAGATACTGACAGTAGTGTGTCTTTTTATGCTTCTTCACTCCCAAGAGTCACAAGAGAGCATTTGTCCCTGTGGTTGCATGCTGTCAGTGTATTGGGCAGGTTGTGTTGCAGGGTACTTTTAACAATCATATCTTTGTGCAGACAAAATGAGGGTTACATTAGTGCTTTTGTGCTACAATAGGTACATACACAGCTTTCTGTTCTACAGTTGCAGACATCAACACCACATATACCGCCTCAATCTTATCTGACCTTGTCAGTTTAACATTGAGCAACCAGTCAATGAACCAATCAATAAATCAGCTGATCACAAGATCAGCCCCCAAAGCTGACAGGGGATCAATCACACATTCAAGTAATTAATTGGCATTGATTAGCTGAAGCTATATGTGTAAACGTATGATTAAGAAGCCTAGAAGCCTGTTTCACAGAGAGAATTGGGGTAAGGTGAGGTGGGGGGGTAATGAAACAGCAGCCCGTTCATCGACTTTACTGATGAAGTACACACTCATCTTTATTATCTTATATAGATATACATTAAGCCTATTCATGCTACAACACACTCCCCTTTTATAAACGGAGAATGGAGTTGAAGGTTGTGCTTGTAAATAAAGACAAATCAACCAGAAGCCACAGAAAAACAAGTTGCATGACTTGAGTTAAACTAATTTTTCAGTATAAAAGGTCAACGTCTAACTTGTTGGAATCCATGAAAAAGTTTCTTTTTGGAAAGTAAAGCTTATGGGACAACCAATGTATGGTTCAGTCAGTCTTGGCAGCATTCAACCTCATTTTCTTTTATCTCTCTTTGTCTCCCAGCAGAGAAAACTTGAGCAAACACTAAGATTTCACTTTAGTGCGATTCAAAGGATTTCTGCTGGCACCTTCTGCTTTCAAACGCTGCTGGTGGATGTTGTAGTCTTATTGCTTTTGTGACCAGACCTTCCGGCACAAAGATCTTTCCTCCCTCACCTTGCCAAATTCTCTTTGTCCCATATTAGTGAAACAGAGAACAAGGGCATGCTTACCATCGACTGCAACAACATTTATCAGCATTAGCTTAAAAAGAAATTAAAATACATTGGATTAACCCACAGATTCACTCACTTGCAGTGTCAAATTGCTTAATTCAGGCGAGAAAAGAAACTACCATATGTCAAAGCAGAACAGGTCTAGAAGAGGTCTGAGCTCAGTGGTATCCTGAGTAACTGGAAAACCTGAACAAAGTCTAATGAATTGGAATATGTGGGAATGTTATGCTTAATGTATGTAATGCTGTCTGCAGTGGAGAGTGCTGTGCAGCACTACATCACACAACATGTTACAGAAATGACAATAACAAGGAGTAAGGGGTCATTTAACATTTATTTATTATTATTTGTTACAGGACATCTTAAAGAATCATTTGGGCAATTTTATAAATGTTGCAACAATCCCCAACCACACACAAAAACCAACATTAAATTGCCTCTGCTTACTTTTCGAGTCTCCCTGTCTGCAGACTGGATTAGTTTATTCATCTGTGCTGAAGACCTCTGCTGTTGTTTCCAAAAATGACAACACAATGTTCCACATGGGACATATTTTGTCATCACACAGAGCATGGTGGAGAAAATCCAGTCGTTACTAAATACTTCCAAACTAAGCATACTGCTTGTTATGCCACAATATGTACTTTTATTTTTTTATTTGTCAACTTTAGAGCTGTTTAGTTAGCACTTTACACTAATGTGGGTTAAGTGAAGGAGAAGTAGTTAAAGGAAGAAAAAAAGCTTACAGAAAGTTGTAATTCCCAATTATGTCTGCTGCTTAGTAAATAATAAAGTGGTGCAATTATTCTTTAAAGAAGTACATTACATTTGTACAGTAGCAAGAGAAGCAAGAGAATATATTAAAAAAATATCAAAAGTAATATCTAATGTATAAAAAGTAAACACGATTTCATTATTCCTGCTTATTTCTGTGAGTTTATAAATGAAAGATGTTACATCATTGTCCTTCAGCGAAGCAAGGTTACAGTTTAATGGGGCTGACATGAATGGCTCTCCTGACACATCCACCCCACCATGGCACCCTATTAGTAGATGGACAAATAGAGAGAGGACAAATCAGAGAGAACAACATGGACTAAAGGATTGGGAGAGAGGGAGAGAGAGAGAGAGAGGGAGAGAGAAAGAGAGAGAGAGAGAGACTGGTAAATCATGGCCGTTGAAACCACACTGATGCAGAGTGGGATGGACAGGAAGTGCAGTTACAGAAAGAGAGGTAGAGACCCTGACACCACAACAACATGGCCATCCATTATTCCCGAAAGTAGAGAGAGGGATGGAACATGGACAGATGATGAGACAATGGCAGTGGCAATGTATGCATGTTATGTGGTTTGGGAAAGATGGGAATTGGATGTAGAGTCTGGAGGAGATCAGTAAATGGAGGACAGAAGAGATGGAGAAAGGACACAGTGAGCCGGTCAATGTCTGTCTCCCCAGGCTCTGGCTGGGAAAGAGTGATGGAAAGAAGATTTGCAGGAGAGAAAAGTCAATAGAAAGAGTCAAGAAAGACCAAAGAGCAAAAAGAAGCACTAGTGGGCTAATTTTTTATTATGTATTTTGAAAGTCTGACTACTGGATTACATGTCAGTGTCAGATTTTAGCATCTTCCAAAAATGAAAACAGTAAAAGTATTTGAATGAATTTTTTATATAACTGTAACAGAAACTAATGTCACATTAAAAGCACAGGGTTGTTTTATTCATGTAAAAAAAAAATGTCGTTGACCAAAAAAATGTAACAAAAATCTGATGAAGTATTTGATGTTAAAAAATGTAAAGAATTATGATATGTCATGGCACAGTTTTCTCAAATGACCGTTTTCTCAATGACCGTGTGATCCTTAATTACTTAAACTTCCACTGACGACTTTAGTTAAGTGAACACTGTGAAATAAAAGCTTTTTAGAAAATTTGTTTGGCACAATTTAAAATGATTGCAATAAACAAATGAAACAAGACCAATTTAAAAGACTCAAAACAACAAATGCTACATGTATTTCCTCTGGGATTAAACACAAAATGACTACTGCAGTCTCAATGAAAATTATTCAACCCCCCAAATCCCTCATAAGAGCACACATTTGCAAATCAGGTTTTGTCTCCGGCATACTGATGCAACTAATCAAGGCCTTCATTTGTTGCAGCAGGAGTCCTCGAGATAGAACGCATCAAATACTAACTCAGGGTTTGTTGAGTGTCATGTTTGATTGCATGTTACAAACATGGCTAAGTCAAACGATTTGTCAAGTTAAGGGATAAGACCATTGTCTTTCACAAACCAGGAAAAGGATTTTTAAAAAGATAGTGAAGGATCTGAATGTTCCTAGAGACGACGGTGGAAGAATAGTTCACTGTTCAGTGTTAAAGGAACAATAGCTCCACTACCTGAACCTGGCAGGAGAAGCTATCAAGTGGCTGTGACAGTCACATGACTTGAACCACATAGAAAATCTCTGGTAGGAAGAAACTGGTTTCCGGCTATGCAACGGGTTTTTGCAGCAATTCATAATTGCAAAAGCGCCTTCTACCAAATGCTGACGAAGCTGTTCATGAAGGGCTCCAGCAGTCAATAAAAGTGTTGACTTTGGGCAAACAACTTGTAACATCTGTTATATAAAGCTATTCACTCATTGCAAACAACTGAAAGTTTGGAAATTTTGTTAAAACAACTCATTTTCGATGAGGGCTGGATAATTTTCAGTGCAACGGTCAGTTTAACTTGAAGTTATTCTGATCAAGATCTACTAATAAAATTGATTGCCAGAGTAACAAAAACTGAAGGTCAACTGTAATTGGCGATGAAACTTTATTCTGTTACGTCACACAGACACACATCCCTGCAAAGCAGTTTAGCCTAATCAAATACTGGCTTTTAGATAAATTTGCAGTGATGCAAATGAGCAATAATGTTCATAATTAGGATCAAACACATTTACTATTAATAATTCTCATTCCCATCTCTGCTAATTATTGTTGCTTAGTGCACTGTCATCTTTCCATGTTGCTCATATGTTGCCACATTTAGCAACACTGTATTTTTGTCATAGTACTCATCATATCACACACAATGACGGGAAGCATGTACACAATTAGAGTGTGTATTTGCTATCTAATATTATCAACGTGTGAGTGTGTGTGCTAGTGCATCTTGCTTGCGTGTGCCTGCAGAAGCCCAGATTCAATCAGTCTCATTAATTAGTAGCAGATATGTTGCTTCCCAAATTAGAAAGTGATGATTCAGTGAAAGTGTACCAGTGCTCTTCTGTCCTCCTCAGATCCATTAGGAGGACAAAAACTGCAGAACCAATCCTTTGATTTATTGAAACATGCCTGGACTAAATAATGTAGGAAAGTGAACCAATGCACTTTTACAACGTTTACTTAAAAAACATGAACAAGAACCGCTTTAATATTTTAATATAGTATGATGATAATGCAGAGTCGGAGGTCAACAGTATATCAGGAACAATGCAGCTGTAATGAAAATTTCATGCCTCTAATATATTGTCAAGGAACACTGGTCATTTGGGGTTTTTCAGTAGTGGAGATCAAGCCAGCAGCCGTCATGGAAACACAGGCAGTGTTAATGCAGTGCTATATGTATTTACAACTACAGTACTTATTGTGAAAGCATCAATATAAAACTCTGTCGGCAATTTGATTCAGTGCAATGCAAAGGTACGGCATAGCACAATATACACTGCCCAGCACAGCAATAAAAGCTGTGGCACAGTGAGGCATGGGATACTACAGTCTAAAATGCCCAGCTGGACTCCAGATTAAGACAACTGACAAAAGTGCACTGACCTACTGAATCACAGGTCACTGGCCTATTCTGCACTTGCTTGAAAGGCCTCTGCTCTCTGTTAACATAGCATGGCACTGAATGGCACATATCAGATCAGCATAGCTCAGACTAATGAAAAATGGTGCAGTCAGGGTTCCTCCTGTTCCTCTGCTTCTCTTAGCGTCCAAAGACAAGCTGGTCGGGTAGAATAGAAACTCTCCCTTTCACACAGGTGTAAATGTGAGCATGATGGTGTTGTGAATTAGAGTTGGCCCGGAGACAGCCAGACTGGCACATGGAGGCTTTTCAGAATGTATCCTGCCTCCAGCATGTGTATGCTGGGATAGTCTCCAGTCTCCCTATGACCCTGAGCAAGATGAGCAGAAAATTCATGAATTATTAATATCTGTTTAAATAGTTATTGCTAAGGCCAATTTACAGTAAAAACAGACTACACGCCACTACGGCCACACTAACTGTTCTGTGAGGCTCCACTTAAGCTCAGCAGTACTTTGAGGTAAACGCTCACGTCAGCATGTTAGCATACTCCTTAAGACAATACTCAAATGCTGAGCTAGAAGAAAAATGATTATCGCGTTTACCACTATAGTGTGGGGTTTTGGCATGCTAAGTTTGTTAATTAACACTAAAATCTAAGTACAGAACCATATGGGAAGTTAAGCGATACAGTTATTGTGAAAGTGAAGAATGTGTGAACTAAATTTCATCACACTCCATCACATAGTTGTTGCAATATTTTCCGGACAAAAAGTCTCATATACGGTTTTTATTGGATATGGAACATGCAGAGGAGGAAAACATACTAGGGAAAGAGGATGTCAACATCCTAAAAAAAATAATTTGACTAAAAATTACCGCTATAACATGCTACTTTTAGCATTAGAATGGAAATAATTACTCTTTTATCCGCCCAGCCCTCCCTCTTCCAGCTCCACTATGTTCTCCTGCACTCTGCTGAGGTCCACCCAGCTCTTTCAGTCTTAGTCTTATGGAATTACGATCACTGATCACTAAATCTTTCCGTCAAACAGAAATAACCTGAGGTCACATTAAGACTCTGTTAATGTGGATAAAATAATATTAAAAGGCAACTATGGGTGTACTCTTACTAGGCAATCCATATCATGCATGAACTCTTTTGACACCCATAGTCCAGTTTGTTTTACCAGTGTCATCACCAGGCCCTGCCCTGCTTGAAGAGCTAGCCCAGGGCATGGTCCAGTTAATCTTGGGGCATACACATTTACTGTGATGACTAACCATGCCCGAGCATTGTAGAACAATGCCGTGACTACAAGCACTAAGAGAACTTCTACTGTATTTAAAACAAAACTGTGGGTAAGGAGCATTAAACCTGAAAAATCCTTGGTGGTAGAAGTCTGCAAACACAATATTCAAGTGCAAATATTTCCCTTACTCAACTACAAGTAGAAGTAACACTTTAACTTCTTTATTTTAGTGGAAGTACAAAAGTTTTGTCTAAATTAATTTGACAATCTTTCAAAGGTAAACATTATGCAAAGTAAAGTTTTACTAAATTAATAGGAATAAGGGCAAAGTTGCCTTGCGATTTTATGTGGTACAAAAACAGTCTAAACCACTTGGTGTACTGACATGCGGGTATTCTACAAGAATTCATCGCAATTATTAGGTAATTGGATTTTGCATCAAGACTCTTCATCTGCAAAAAGTAACTAAAGTTGTAAAATGAATAAAGTGAAGTAAGAGCATAATATTTTCCTCTGACTTGTAGAGCAGAAAAGTAAAAGTATCCTAAAATGGAATTACTCCACATCTATATAAGGACTGAAAAATTTTACATAAGTACAGTACCTGACTGAATGAATAAAAGTTACTTATCATCTCTGCCGGAAATCAGTTAGCATTTTTGCACTTGTCCTGAATATAGATGTTTTGAATAGGTTTTTGGTTAAATAGCTGAATATAGTCAGTAAATAGCCCACTTGAAAAATCTTTAAACTTTGTCAAAAAGGTGGTTGCTAACAAATGGATGTTGGGAACATTAAATGTCATAATGTCTGTTAGGGCCCTGGCCGGATGTGATGTATTTGTTGTTTCTTTTGAGTTGTATAATGTGTAAATGTTTTTGAATGAGAGTGAGTGTTTTTCTTGTTGTGTGGATCTATGTATTTGAGTTATAGGTGCCCTGTCTGATTGGCTGAAATGGCAGCAGCAGCACCTGTTCTCTCCTCGGCCTCCAAACCTTTTTTAGCGTTATTTGTATTTTTGGATTGTTAGGCCAGAGTTTTTGTGTAGTTGCTGTATATTCTGTAAATAGTGTTAGTTCTCACTATCGCTACCTTGCACATAACTGTAAATAGTATGGAAGCTGTAGGGGTGAACTGCCATTTTCTTTCGACAGTTTTCTCGTTTTCACGTTAGGGAGTTAGGGTTAGTTACTGTCTTTTTGTTTGTTTGTTTCTTCCTAAAGGGTAGTTAGCACTTTCTTTGGGAAATAGCTTATTTTATTTGTTGTTTTGGCCTTGGTTCACCCTGAGTTACAGTGCTTCATGTTTGTATGACATTTTCTTAGTTGTAGAAAATATATTTCGTACTTAATTGCAAACAGTTGGATCCGGGACTTTGGTTTGGGGACCGGGGAGGGAACAGCCTTATTTATCCTTGTATGTTGCAACGCTAACCCCTAGACACGGGCTTAACAATGTCAAACACAAAAGACTTGTCTACTCAGCAGTCTGCCTTCACATCCTCTGTAGGTTCAGGTTCTCCATCACTATTTTTATCGGGTCACTATAAGAAGAGACCCCTTGCACTAAATCAAAGTTAGACATTTAGTGGTGGTGGCGTTGAAGTCGTGCAAGTGTGGTGTAGTTTGTTAATAACTTAAGAATAGCTTTTTACTTCTGGTGATTGTGTTTAACCTTCAACAATATAAAAGAGATGTATATCAGTGATGATCATGAACAAAATCTGTAAGCATCATAAATCTCTGTAACTAAACTCGTCTTCTACAATAACAATTCAAAAACCAATTGAAAAATCCCTTTGTTTGTTTTTTTGTCAAGGGAACCAGATAGATGCTTTAGGACGCTGTAAAGATCAGTGTAAGCACAGGCCAGGAGGGAAGAGGGAAAGGAGGGCACAATTACAACGGCCTAGTACAACCTAAAACATCCCACTAGCTTTATTGGATTTTCTTCTTAATGTCTTCTTCTGTGTATTAGCGAGAGTTAGCTGTAACAAAGTACAGTACATCCATAGGTGATACCTTGGACTTGATCTCACATGGTGAGAGTATGGGAGTTGCTCCCTGTGCTCCACAGAGCCCTCAACCCTGCTGTGCTCTGCTCTGTTCCGGGCTGTGGCGTTCTGTTTAATGCCAAGCAGGCTAACTACACTGTTATGCTTCGCTGGTGCAGAACGTCAACTGCATCTGCTACGCTGGCCTCTCTGCTTGTGCGTGTGAGAGGATGAATAAGTATGAGGTTAAAATGATCGAATAGGAGAGAGACTGAAGGACAGTTAGGAGATGAGACGCAAAAAAGGAGAAAAGAACACAAGAAAGAATGAAAAGGAAATTGGAAAAACTTAGAGTTCACAGGACGAAAAACCTAGTATGTAAACAGATTTGAAATACAGTGAAAAGCTGGTGGAGAGAGAAGTTAGAGAACATTCAACTATCCACTCCAATCTGCTGTTCCTTTTTCCTTTTTCCACTTTTTTTTTATTTTAACTGTCAACCATCTGTTGCTGCTTACATGTCAAACACAGAATGATTTTAGAGTTTGTTTGTTTTGTTTATTTAGCACAAGTCAGTTTCCCACTGGCTTCTTTCAATCTCACACATTGTCTTCTGATCTACTGATGCCCTAGTGTCTCCTGTCTCTCACATAAGCTCCATGGCAGGCTGCATTGTTGCTCCGGGGGGGTTTAAAGAAAAAAAAAACAGAATACAGAGAAACAGTACAATATGAATTCTTTTAATCTCACAGGTATAGAGAAACTAACAGCTAACAGCTGCATGTACTGTTGTCTTACACAGAAAAATTATCTCTTTTGAGATAGAAGAGACTGATAGGAACAGATGTCTAAATGGATACAGAATCATAAAGACACCCCACATGTACATAAAGAACTGCAGTGTTGGGCATCTTGTATTATTAATGTTTTTTCCCTGAGAGAGTTGAGCAGCAGTACAGTCACTGCTGTACGAGGGTCTGTTGACTCCTGCCCTGGGTCTGACTTTATGAGCTTTGCAAATAGCTATCGGAACCTTCCTGACAAGAAATGTATAGAGACTTGAGCAGGTTTTGTTAGAACACCTTAGTCACACAGAGAATAAAGGTGATAAAGAGAAAAAGAGAAAGGAATAAGAACAGAAAATAAGATCATAATAAGTTGGCCAGTGCCAACTCAGGCCAACACTCTGCACTTACATAATAAAAAGCCACTGGTTTTCTAGTATTAAAGCTTTTAGGTAAATAAAATTTTGTCACTTGTTTTGTTAACATGCTTGAGGGTCCTGCGCAGCATCTTAGCTGTTCCTAGGACTGGACTCTTCTGATCAGAGATCTCAGATGTTGTTCCGGGAATCTGTTGGAGCCTCAGGCCCCAGTGTTTATTATTACCACGGGGACCTCTTGTGCCTTCACCTTCCATATGTTTTCTAGCTCTTCTTTCAGCCCTTGGTATTTCTCAAGCTTCTAGTGTTCTTTCTTTGTGATGCTGGAAGTGTTAAGCATTTTAACCTTTAGACTTCCAGCCTGTACTCGGCACCAATTGGTTACCTGAATGTATGCTCTTCCTGCTAGCATCTTGCACCCTGCTGCTATGTGCTGAATTGTCTCATGGGCATCTTTGCACAGCTTACACCTGGAGACCTGACTGTTATAGTAGACCCCTCTACTGATCTTTTACTTAGAGCCTGTGCCTGTGCTGCCAGGATTAGTGCCTCTGGGCTGTCAGTCCAGCCTTGTCCAGCCACTGGTAGGATTTTTTTAACTATTAGCAACTTCTTCAATCTGCCAGTGGTACATACTGCACTAGAGATTGTCCTTCCATGAGGACTCCTGCTCTTCGTTTTCTTGCTCCTCTGGTTTCCGCTGCCTGAGCTTTTAACTAAGCACTTCATCACTTGGGGCCATCTTCCTGATGTCTTCATGGATCTTTGTTGTTTCATCTTGGGTAGTGGCTCTGATGCTCACTAAGTCGATTTCTTGTTCACTCCTGGCATACACCTTGATGACACTGGATTAAAACTGTGCAAACAGTGCAGTTTGGGACAAAACATCAAAAACAGTGTAAGCACTGAATAAAGTTAGTTAGTGTAAGTGAAAAAGTCACAGTTTGCCTTCTTTCACTGTATATCATATGTCCCATAACGCACATCACATTACTAGTTTCACATTAGACTCTGAACTCCTGTGGGAATGTTCTGTGTTTTGTGACCACCACAACCTGCCAACATGGAAACGTTTGAGAATCTAAATACTAAATGACAGCGAACGTTCATCTGCTGGATGTCAAATGGTTACACGTATCTGTTAATCATTTTTAGTGGCCTAAACCCAACTGAACATGTGTTTTAGAGGATGACAGTCTCAGTGGGATGTGACTATGGAAAAAAGGAAAGAGATGAATAGTAAAAGTAAATCTCAGTAGCGGGAAAATTCATTTTACTGCCATTCTTTGTCCCTCCGCCTCAGTAAAACATCATCAGTAATGAATGAAGCACTCAGGGCTATGCACTGACACTAATATCACATCAAGTAAAAATCAAAGTTCCTCTGTTCTTTCAACTCCACCACTAGCTTCAAGAAGTGACACTAATTTCTGAATCTATCTGGGAAACTGTTCAACTTTACACTGAGCAGGTCTTTATCAGGTCTGTTGCTGGTAGAGGATCATATTTACATAAATACTCTGTGTATCTTCATTCATCCGTAACTGATTCAACTGGCCTCCGCATACCTGCAACAGCTTTCCACTAGGATGAAATGCATGTGAACAGTAAGCTGACACATACATACACACTCACACATGGCTGGAAAATAATACGTATACAGAGAAAGTTTGAAATTAAATATGTAAATGTGTGTGTCATAGTGTCAGTTTTTAAACATATGTTTCTAGTTTTCAGTTTTGACAGGAGAGAATCCTTAGTCGTCCTTTATCGGTGAATAGCTGTTTTTAATACATGTCTTGCAAACAGTCAATAGCAGTTCGCTATCCATAAGTCCTGCTTCAAGGACAGCAAACATCAATACACTAAAGCTGGATCAGATACACAGAGGCATACAAACACATGGAGATACACACCGAAGTGCACACAGCCACTCAAGATCTTTTCGCATGCACAGACATTCATTTTCTTATGCACATCTCTACAACGCCCAGAGAATCTTAAACCGATTTACCCCAACTGAGCACAACCATGACGATTAGATAGGTTAATGGTGCAATGACATTCCTTTTAGTGAGGTAAATAATAAATGTCTTAAACAAGCCTGGCTGTTTTCCACCTAAAATGAGAAACAATGAACAAGACAGGGCAGATCTGCAGGGTGTGTGTTTGTTTTTGTGTTTCTATGTGTGCGCTGCTGCAAGTACTAACAGGAGGCCTGTGTGTTCACCTTTCAATGTGTTTGTGTGCATTTCTTGTTAGGAACAACTAAATGAAAGAGGTGAACAATAAGCTGAAAACAAACAGGCGATATGCTAAATAGCAGTAACACCCAGTAGGTGCAGCACACCAGCTGCTGGCAAAACAAACACTGGGTTCATCAAAGTATTGCAAGCAAGTGGACAATTGCATCTCAAATCTACACTACAGAAGTAAACACTACACTATTCTGTGGGCTATTCTTCAGCTTTGTATCACTATAATTTAGATGTGTCTGTAAACAAATGAGTGCAAAGCTGAAATTTGAATAGTCATCACCTTTTAATGTGATTCTGCTATTGAACATAAAAAGACTTACTCCTGAAGACATGGATACACGTTTTAAAGCTCCTGGATGCTAAGCTCATCACTGATTCCCAGCAGCAGACCTAAAAATGTCTAAGAATGATATCCATATATATATACATAATATGCAACTTTCATCAAGGTGAGGGTGGCTAATTGGGTGCTCCTCCCCTAAGATTTAAGAAAAAAATAACATATTGCTAACTTGTAGAGTAGATTGTGAGTTAACCACTGTAAGAAATAACGACATATGTTTGACTCTAGCTCACAGCCTTTTGACAGGCAATTTTGGCAGAAAAATCAAGTAGCAAGCAAAGTGTTTCTCCTTGTTCCACTGGGTTGATTTGTTCAGATTCACTAATGGGGCACAAATTGTTACTTCAGGGGCTGGTGCAGCCATTATATAACTAACCTAATAAAAGAGATGTCATTTTTCTTCACACACTATGACTTCTCTGTATTTAGCCATGCACCTTTACCTTTTATCCTTTGCTTAGCTTTGAACTCTGTCTTTGTTTCTGATGCCCTGTCGGACTGAATGAGGTGAACACAGCCAGCCAGAAGACTGATCATAGGTCAGATTTGTAATTCCCCAACTAATTATAACGGTTAGAAAAGGCATTTTGTCAGCATGCAAAATCTTTCCAATCCTTGTTGGAAGCTTGCTGTGCTTATTTTTAACCTAATAAGAGAAGATGAAATAATCAAGGTATGCGTTTGTGCTGTGGCCCTCATGCTTATGTATGTGTTTTTGAATAGCTGATGAGCATTTAAGTAACTTTGAGTGATGCTAATGTGTGTTCATGTTAATCTTGCAGGAAAGGTTGTAATTGTCTCTCTCTTAGCAATAACAACGTATCCACACAGCCCATCACCTTTTAATACATTAAGCACATTGGCGGGGTGAAGCGTGCAAATGTGGAGCCGGGGACACAACAATGTCTGATGACAAAGACTTAGTTGAGGCTGACAACCCCTTTTAGCAGATGACTATGCAGCTAACGTTCAAGCTATATCCTAATTTACATGAGAGATTTTTAATTTCCCTGACATCAGACATAAATAAAATGAACAGACCATTATATGCAAATATGCAGTAGCTCTTAGTAAAGTTTGAAATGTAAGATTTATATAGCCCTTATTTCAAGGTTTTCACTTAATTTTGTCATCAGGATACGAAAGCATGTGCATTCCAAAGTCATGTAATATAAGCATGTAGGTGAAGTAGTTATAATAATATAATTAGTCAAAAATGGCATTTTACATAAAAAACAAAAGCTCGTAAGATTTCATTCTGGATATTTTTCCACCAGCTGTATACACACTCATCCTTCATTACATGATATAATAATGCTGCCATTGCAAATCCCCAATAGATATTTGTCATTTCCAACAAAAACTAATGTTGTGTATGGCATAATCGGTTTTGGCTTGTGCAGTAATCTATCACTTCTGGGCCAAGCCAGTTAGGCCCCAGATATGAAGTACTAAATGAAGTCTCAGCTAACAAGACAAGGGGCATTCAAGGATACATCAGCATCTATCCCAAACCAATGTGTTGAAGAGAAGATCAAAGTAATGAATGTTCCCTTGATGGCTGGAGCCCTTCAATCTAACCCTAAACTCATTTGGGCTCTCAGGAAGCTGATTGCATCTAAAGAAATGTCTCACTGGGTTTCCTGAGACAATGTTTAGGCTACAATATTAGCTAATATAAGCCAAATGAAACTTAGCGAGGATTTAAAATTGGATCTGCTATTACTGTGAACAAGAAAATGGAAGTTTCACTTCATTTTGTGTTTATACTGCATGTTTATACTGGGGGTTCCAGATAGTAATTTTTCATTAATACAGATAATGAGACTTTTCATTTGTAATGTTTGATTTAAAAAATTGTGTGATCTTTTCATTTCCAGAATTTTTCTCTTTCACCAAAATGAGTTTAAGACTTGTTGCTGAGAGCAAGGGGGAGAATTTCTCCTGTTCTGTCACACCTGAACATCACTAATTAATCCTGAGAGCTGAGCCAGCAAAGTCCCATTTGCAAGTTTGCTTCTCTTACTATTAAACTATTGCCAACACTTCACACTGACAATAATTGAAAAGCAACACATTACACTGACAGACTTTTGACTGACTTCTGTTTAAATTCTCTTTTAATTAGGCCTAGTCCAGAGATTTTTCTTACGGGAATTAATCCACAAACCACAAACAGACATAAACTACAGTACACACAACAGGAGACAAAGACAAAATATCAAAATAAACAAACAAACTACTTCAGAGTCCAGTGTAAAGGTACTCATTTGGCTTCACAGGTTTGATTAGGTTTCAATCTATTTTTGAGCTGTTTTAAAAAAAATTACAAATTAAAAAGGCAATTAAAAGCAATTGTACCCCTCTTTCTCTGTACCTAAGTTTTTTTTCTTTCTACACTTTCTGTTGTTAAATAATGGCATGGAAATGCCTCACTTTTAATGTCTTTAAAAGTATGACATTGCAAGCTCATGTATACCACCATGTTCGTACATTTTGCACTGTGTAAAAACTGTATATTATACAGCAGAAACTATTATATAGTTTATTATATTACAGTACACTGAAAATGCCACATTACATTAAATCAACAATATTGAATTGACATTAAGATTATGATATGATTGTAAAAATATTCTGAACTAATGCAGTTTTTAAATACTGCATTACTTGCAAATATTTGCACTTTTACTTGGAAATTAAGTGTATGGACTCCTACCACCTCTGCCCACAGTGTACCACATTTTACTGTGTATAGGGCTCTGAAGCTGCAGACTGCTCAGAGTGGCCATGCTGCCCCTTGTCCTCCATGACATCATTAAGATCATCAGCATTAGTGTTGAGTCTGATTGGTGCATAGTTGGCATGTTAGATCTTATTTCCAGAAATCCTATTGCATAAGTGTTGCTAAGCCAAATGCTGCCTGACCTCCCTGATCCCTGCCGTCTAAGCAAATGATGGTGGCTCAGTGCTTAACACTCTTGCCACAGCTGCTGGCCTTTTAAATATGCAGTAAAAGACTGCCGCCGTTAAGCTATGCTATAGCTGTTAGCTGATGACAATAAGTGCTAAATCTTCTAGTCTTTTAAATAACCTACACTGTAGAAGGCTTTTGTTACTTGTGCTTGGGGCTAGGTGTTAGCTCTTTAAAATGCAAGCTGGTGGCATTAAGGGGTACGGCTGCTGGCGCTATTATTAATATGCAGCATAAGGCTGGTGATGCAGAGTGCTAAAGCTGCTAGCTGTGATGCCCAGGGAAATCCCTGCTGCTGACCTTTCACTGACAGGATGAAACCTGACACAGACACACAAATGATAATGAGGGCTGGGAGGGAGAAGGGAAGGAGATGGGAGGGAAAAATGGAGGGAGTTAGAAATAATAAAGGTGATAGGAAACACAAGAGAGGGAAGGAGGGTGATAGGAGAATTAAGGAAATAAAGAAGATGGTAAAAAGCAGCTACCGATCATGTGGTAGCTTTGGGGAAGAAAGAGAGGAAGATGAGGGGATTAGAGGAGCTGATGTGAACTGCAGGGAAAGCCTATGGCAGCAGTGTATATAAAATAAGAAATAAAAGAAGAACATAATTGAAAGAAGATGATGCAAGGAGACCAGACAAAAACCAAAAAAACTAAATGAGGCAAGTGACCTAACATGATAGCATGTGAATAAACAACATAAACAAAAGAACAAAAATGGAAGCAATAATAGTAGGTAAAATGGAAAACAACAGGTGAGAGGAGGCTCAAAGTGGAGAAGAAGATCAGTGAAGATTGGGGAGAAGAAAGGAGGAAGAGCAGGGAGGGTGAGAGGAGGAGGAGAGGATAAGAGACAACAAGCAGAGCACACAGCGATTCCCTCACAGCAGTGTTGGTGAGGCTGTAATTTAACGCTCCGTCAGGTCGCAATCAGAGACAGTGTGTGCATGTGTGTGAGTGTGTGTTGGAGAGCTAGCCGGGGGGGACAGTTAGACACACACCAGAGTTGCAAGGAGGGAGGGGTGGGGAAAAAGAAACAAATGGATAGATGAGCAGACAGAAGGGACTGGGAGGGCAGATCCCTAGGCTTTGTGAAGATTTTGTTTCTGCACTTCTCTGTTTAGAGACATGTCGCTTTGGGATGGGAGACTGAGTCAGATGAGAGAAGTTGAGAAGTAAAAGGTCGAGAGGGGAGGAAGTGAAGAGCAGTGGGAGAAGGAGATGAGGTGCGGGGAGAGAATATCAGGAAGGAGGAGTCATGGGTTCAAACCCAAATATTGCATAGAGCAGAGCAGAAAAAGAGTTCTAAGGAAAAAGTGAGGAATGAATGAGGAGGAGAAGTTAGGAGAGAGGGTTGGATAGGATATAAGAAAATTATGTTAGAGGATCAAAACTAAAATAGGAGAGGAAAGAAGAAAAGAGAAGATGAAGAAAAAGGGGAAGGGAGTCAAGGATAAAAGAGGATAAGGGGGTGGTGAAGATGGGAGAGGGATGATAAGGAGGAACAGGTGACAGTGATAAGAGAAGAAATGGAAGCAAGGAAAAAACAAAGGAGAGGCAGAAGCTCAGATGATGGGATTAGAGCACAGTTTGAAAAAAGATCAGGGAAGGAAAAGTCATAAGGGAGGTGTGAGATGACATAAGATAGGCTATGTTTCTAGAATAAGTAGAATAATTATTCAAAGGGTTCAAAGGGTTAGGTATAATGTGAAAAAAGAAGAACTTCCTGCATCTGAGTTGGTACCAGGAAAGCAAAGTGTCCATTTCTCACAGCTAAATGTGGTGCTACAACTATTTGCTTACAGCGACAGTTATAGTCAAATTGTCTTAGTTAATGAAGTGCCAGGGGATTTCCTGAAAAATAAATACAACTTTACATAAAGGTATTGTAAGATAGTTCGTGAAGGGAAGGTGTATGTTAGCACTAAGAACCTCAAATCCACAAACAGATTTCGGATTAAGCAAACACAGAACAACATTAAGGAAAGTTAGCATCCTGTGTTTGACGCCATTGGGATACAATGATTACTCTTCTTTTACATCGGATTCATTCCTCATCAGCTTCCTAGGCAGTGGTGCTGGCAGCTGTAATCATGCTGCTGGCTATGTAAGTTTCAGCCAGCAGAGGCACAAGGAACACAGGTCTGACTGGGGTTTTACTGAGCAGCTTGCAGGGATGACGATTTGAATGTGATAATTATGTGGAAAAAATAAAAGGTTAGAAATAGGTAGGAACAGGGGAATATGTTCATTAAATTGTTGTAACCAGCCATTTGATTGTTTACTGTAGCATTCTTGCTCTTAGGGATTCCGTTGTTTGCTTTGGTGACTTTCACTGCACATAGAAAAATAATGTGGAATATTATAGTCTATTATGTAGCAGGCAGCTGTTGTTCTTCCTGACCTATTGGCTAGTTGTTGACTCACATGCAGTAGGACAATCCCAGTTTTGTGGTGGTGAAACTCTTGTTCACTCACTGAGTTGTTGTATACGTCTTAGTGTTAACTCATTAAATGCAGAATACAAGCAGGTAGGTGTTTTTTGTGTCTACTATAGAATAGCTGGTCGCTCCTTTCTTAAGGAAAGATTTCAGCTCTTCAGCTGCTAAAAACTTTGCAATATTTACCAGCTAACTTTCAGTAACATTGCTTGTGTGCATTTTTGAGGGGTAAGCTACAGGGATGAGAGGAATGAGAGCAGCAAGAGTCAAATGCAACATTAAAGCTGAAAGATGAAAGGTCAGAAAACCAAAGCAATTAGCCAAACGGCGCTACAGTATAAAGCTATGAAGAGCCGGGAGAAAACTGCAGAGTCGGGTGATAATTATACAGTGCCATCATAATGAACAACCCCCGTTCACTTAGAAGTCATGGGATTAATTGTTGATGCAGAAATATTAATTATTTCAGATTAAATTTTGTACAGATCTAATTGTGTTTAAGTGTTGGCACCAAGTTTTACAAATGTGATGGATATTCGAGAAATGAGTGTGATTAGTGGGGTGATAAAAAAAATTAATTGCGTTAATGAAAAAAAGATGAATGGACAGACAATTATATTCACTGTATAAATTTAACTTGTGTTTTGAGATTTGAATGGCACTTGCAGCTTTGCTAAGGCCTCCGAACACAGGGAAACAAACAAACACACGCACACTCACACACACACACATACACACCTTTTAATCTAAATTATTTATTTATATTCACATCATGAACAGAATTTGGGGAACACATTAATATTACAGGTGCAATCATAAGTCTTGTAACCCTGCAGATACAAATGTGTTCTCACAAAGAGCACATTGCATGCCTACCAATAAAAGCTGACTTTGTAAAGTATCTTATTAACTTTTCATAGCAGTAATTGGGTATGCACGGTACAGTAATTACATAGACATAACTTTACAGATTATTGTTGACGATGAATATGTGTCCAGCTGTGTGTACGGAAAAACAATGCCAGAGACACAGATGGACAGATCCCCATGTATCGAGGAGTTGTTTCTCCTGTCTGAGACAAGTAAGGCTGTTTGCCAGCATGCAAACAATGTGCTTAATTCCACACCGCATTTAAACCAAAACATTGGAAATGTCACATAAAATGATATTATGCATAAGGGAAGCAAACACTTTGTGCTGCAGGGGTTGTCCTAAATTGCTTTTATTCGAGGGAAAACACTTACAGTAGGACCTAATTTCTTTCAATTTGTTTGATGCCTTCTACACCATGTGAACTATATCAAAGTAAAGATAATTTAAAACATAAAGATTATGTGGTTCAACATCAAAATGATTTTGCCATTTTGTCCTGTCACAATATTTTCCTTTCCTTTTGTCTACTATGCCTGTGTGAAACTCCCAACAGCTTTATTGTCATCTGGGGTTTTGCTGCTCTCTTGATGCTTAGATACACATTGGAAATATTGTAATTTTATTTTTGTTATTGTTATTAGTTGTTATTGTTGTTTCAGTAAATGAAGAACTTGTAGAAAGGCAGGTGTCAGACTCAATAGGCAGTTGATTAAATGCTGACAGAGAAATCTTGAGTGAAAATCCACAATCTTACTTGTTGCACAGTATGAGTTAATATTCGCGAGAGAAACTATTCATGTTTATGCAAACAAGGCAATTAACAAGTGGCAAAAATGTGTCCTTGTGCTTGGATAGCTTCAAGGTTTGACTGAAACAGTCACATGTGGTTTTGTATGTGAAGGAGAGCCCTCAAGACACGATGTTATAATTGTGTTGTTTTGTTTAATAATAAATAATTCATAATTAACAGATATGTTACCGTATGGCAAATGCAGATGCTGTGACTTATTCAATAGATTCTGTGCATCTGAAAAAGATAGGGAGAAGCAACATGTACAGAAATAAATACTGAAATTTCCTTATTTATTCTACGCAAAGAAAACAGGGTAGTAGGGTGTAAAAAGCCTCATGTACATACTGTACTCTTATCCAAACAGGTGAATAAAACAATGTTGCCAACACAAACACACAGACACACACATACACACACACAAACAAAAACAAATGTATACAACAGTCCCACTGCAAATTAATCATTATGGCATATAACTGTGGTACACACAGACCACCCTGTCTCAGACTCAGAAACAGTGACTAATCACATAGTGGATTTTCATATGGCTCATTTTTCATGGTAAAGAGAAACTCAGCAGTGTGATGTAAGGTCCAGATACACAGCTTGTTACAGAAGATAAAAAGAATCAGCTAAGATAACTGCCAACAAAACAGGCAACAACAACAATGTGATTTATTCTTATACCTCAGATAACTCAGACAGCACTTCCAGTGAGTTCTTCTGGGAAATTATTTTTTATGCCTTTTATGTTATGTTTCTTTATTGTCCTGATAAATAATAAAACAAAGTTAACATTGCTTCACTATTAGATGGACCAATATCACAAGAGGAAGTAAAAATACCGTCCCCTCAAAAAGTATTTTTGGAATAAAAATCAAATGATAGATGAAAAGTTCAGAAGAAAGATAAACCTCGATAATAGAAACTTCTGCATCAGTTCATGCAAAAAATTCATTTTTCTCCTTCTTTTGGCCTATCTTATCTTATGATTTGCAGTGGATCATGTAGTGCTCACATCTTTTTATGTTGGAAGCCCTCTTAAGACAACCTTCTCTAGTTTTACCAGGCTTGGGACAGGAGCTCAGATGTGTGACACTCTGACATGTGGCCAGGGCTGCAAAACAGGAACCAAAGGCAACCACTAAACCAATGTACTCTGATGCTGTCCCCTCTTACCCAAAATGTATCTATTTTTAAATTATTGCAGCATGTGTTTCTTGTTACCCAGGTTTGTCCTGTAAGTTGAATCTTTAACCAATTTTTTATTTTTTTGTACACTCAGCTTATCCCGTGAGTTCAGGGTCGCCACAGCGGATCACTGTCCGCATGATGATTTGGCACAGTTTTTACGCCGGATGCCCTTCCTGACGCAACCCTCCCCAATTTCTAAACGGCTTGGACCAGCTCTGCACAGCGGAGGAGGGGAATGGGCTGTTAGGGGTTCAGTGTCCTGCCCAGGGACACTTCGACATATAGCCGGGGCTGTGGATTGAACCACTCACATTGGGGTCTGTGGACAACTGCCTTTACCAACTGAGCTACATTTAAACAATTATTAGCTCTAAATGTCTTCTTTTGGCTTTGCTTTTGTTTCAGTTGAAAGTATATTTGTTTAAAAAAAAAAAAAACACGATAAAGCAACATCAAAATCAGAGGTTGTCCATGGGAGAAAAGACAGAAGTGCTTATAAGTGCTTAGAAGAGATTATGACAGCTATGAAATACTTAAAACTAGCAATATGTGACATTGATGTACCATTGATCCTAAACCCAAATATCTTTAGCGTGCAACAAAAAGAAATGAATTGCCCTTTCCAGTATTGGAGGGAACTGTATTTTTCGTACACTGAATATGAATAATTCTGCATATATGGAGTCTAAAAGTCTAAATGCTAACTAACTACTAACTGATAAATGGCGGCTTTCTGTGTCACTCTCGCTGGCCAACTGGAGTTGCTACCTAACTGCCACCACCCTCCAACCTATGGTGTAATTTCAAATGTGCATGGATAGTACATGGTAAAATGAAACTGCTGAGCCCACACTTGGTGGAAAACATCTCTATAACTACTGCAAAAACATATGGTAGTATATTGATGGATGGTGGTGGATTACTTTTACACAACACAGTTTAAATAACTACTAAACATCAGTCCCGAGTGATTACCTCACCTATCATTTACTTTCTGGTGCAGCAGGATACATTGGAGATGTCAGTTAGGATACATGAGGTCAATCATGTTTTTTCAAGAGGAGGTGAAGTTTTGCTTTAGAGAGAAGAGCTCTGATGCTCTGACCCGGCCAAGAGTAATAAGAGTGCAAACACATAGAAGAGAAGTGAGATGTGGTTTGTTTATAGAGTAACAAATCGAGTAACAATGTGACCTAAGACCAGGAAAACTTCGGGCAAACATACTGTATGAAAATAAAATGGAGGCCAACACTCTACAGGACTCTGGCCCATCATCTTAGCCTGTCCTCCAGATTCTGCAGCAAGATGCTGTCAGACTGCTATGGTTTGGGCTCTGGTGTTTTGATGAAGAAAAAGAGCTCCACCACTGTGCTCCACCGAGGCTGATAGGGGTCTGTGTGGGCTTCTCAAACAGACAGGGCAGAAAGTGCAGGCCCCCAGGAGGTTTGAAGAAAAATGTCTGACTCACTGCATGCAGAGTGTGCACAAACTAAAGAGACACAGTGACAAGCAAAGATAACAATCACAGCAGGAGACAGGACATTGGAAGCTATTAATCAATAAACGGATGTATTAATGGAGTGTGGTACAAAGTTACAATCCTGAGTTAACTGTTAATCACTGGTTAATAGCAGTCTATAGGTGTTCTGCCAAGATGAATTAGTCAAAGCTGTCAACCACTATTCAGCGTTTTTGAGTAGAAATTACTGTACAACCATGTAGGAGCTTTAGGGAAAATTCAAATCAATAACAGCAAGCTGGCTTGAAAAGCTAAGTACTGCTTGTGTAAAAAAGAACAATCTAAAAGTAAAGAAGGAACTGGGCAGGTGGAATAGGCTGTACAGAAAATACTGTATTAAAATAGCAGCAGAGAAGATTCTAGTACTGCAAAATTGATGACAATAAACAGAAACCTGAACTGTGAGCAGGGGTTTACTAATAATTTAGCCAGGGCTGCTATACACGTAGCTTACCTGTTAAAGTGCAGGCATCTGTCAGTGAATGCAGAAAGGATGGCTGTGAACTGTGGGCCAGGAAAACACCACCAATATATGTATCATAATATCATCTGAGTATCTGGATGCAAAGTATATTTTGTTGAACAAAAATGAGCTACACAGCCCAGTTTGGTGTTGACTCTACCCTGTAAAGCATTACTTTGTTTCAGTGAGCCACAGAGAGCCATGGAAATTACACAACACGCACTGGCAGGACAAAATCTGCTCTTCTCCAGAAAATTACTTGTTCACCAGCCCAAGGTCACTGAGCTTGATCTGCACAGTGGAAAATATTTCAAATCTTTTAATAAACAACTATGTTTCTCATGCAAAAAAAATAATAGTGTTTTGTATTGAGGCACGTGACAGATGTACGTATGATTAATAAAAGCTCTCATATTCAGATATTAATTTTCACACACAATATTGGTGGTTTGGGTATGAAGTTCCAGATGCAATAAAATAGTTCTCTCTGTTAACTTCTCAGTATAGTTGGGATTGAGGTAAATGTCCATCAGGATGGGCCTCACCAAAGCAGTGAAACGTCATTGTCAACCTTCTCTCCCGATAACATTTGACTTTCTCTAGGAGAAGCTCAGCCATGATTCAAAACTGATTGGGAACAGGTTACAGATAGAGTTCACAGCTTTCGCTTTTCCTTGGCGGAGGATTTCATGAGACAGTGGACCAGAGACAAGTGACCATTCAGGCATTTCCGTTTTATGTATACAGCACAGGTCACAGGTAATCCGACAGCCTGAGTCAAGCAGCAGATAAGCCTGTGTCCATAAAAAGCACATCTTTTTTTTAATGAACATAAATTGTGTGTGCGCGTGTGTGCGTGTGTGTGTGCGTTTTTGTGTGTGTGTGTGTGTTACCTAAGAGAGAAGGGAGGATGGAGAGAAAATACTGAATGGACAAACATTTGCCTATACATAATTCTCTTACTCCTATTTTATCAGTAATTGTGATGTTTAAATGCTTAAATACTGTCACAGTTAATCATAATTTTATCACAGGACCCCTACATTTTTCCTTTTCAAAATATTCTGCTATTCCACGGTTATGAGTTCTTACAGCCTGGGGCTGTAATAGTTGAATATAAGTTAGTTGAATAGAAATAGAAGTTCCACATCTCAAAAATGAGAATCTTTGTCACATCAAACTGGTGGCTGGAGGCTCAATAGCATTTTTGTACACTGGACCAAGAGAAGACATGACAAACAAACCGGAGCATGCCACTTAATTTAAGAACCAGATGTAACAGGTTATACAGATGTGATGTACTGTATTCAAACACAAATATTCATACAGATTCCACATTGACAACCCATAGTTGTATGTGATGATTAAGAAATAAAATCAGTGTACCTTTCTGCACAGCTGTTGGCAGCCTGCGTGCAATGTGGGCGGTCCAACTCGCACTTTCAATCTCCCACAGAGACTCGCTGGAGGGTGAAGAATGTAAAAATATGACTTATTTGCATCCACATTGGCAGGTGCTATTAATAAATGCAGTGGTATTCTATACTCAGAAATGGGCCCACGATCACTTGCGGAAAAGCATACCTGCTTTCAACCACTGAGTGATGAATATATAAAGTAACATAAGATAACATTTTTTTACTTACCTTTTTCATTCCCAGGGGGAGAATTCTTGTGATAGAGCAGCCCAGTGACAAGTAAAGATAAAGAACAGTAAGTCACAAAAAACCAACCAAACAAACAAACAAACAGAAAACAATAAGGCACCATGTGAATGACACAATAACCCAGGTAATTAGAGATATTATAAAAAATAGAGCTGCCTAATGCGATCTGCAGTATACTATACAGTGCAATAGTTTCTCTTGTGCAAGAGCCCCAAGTAGATCAGTTCAGTTACATTTCCATGCTGTCAACAGGAAACAGAGTTTTAATAATAAGCTATATGTTCGCTTTATGTTGCATTGTAAAGTAAAATGGGAAAGTCAGGGGCATTGAAGGTTACTCCTGTGATTTGCATGTTACAATGTGCATACATCCAGACTTAACTGGAGCCTAAAGGGCATTAGATCAGTCGCCTGTGGCTGTACCCAGGGGAGCCCGGGTTCACCCGTCTCCTTCTGGTGACCATCTTGCGTTGTCCACCTGGTCCTTGCCGCTGTTTGCTGTCGGCACATGTGCTCATTCATTCTGTGATAAGCAGCTTTCTGGCCTTTAAATTCACTGACATCCATTGTTCAACTGCATGGATGACTTTAATAGCCTCAATGTGAAATTAATATGACAGAGGGAGAGATGACATGAAATTAAGCAAAGTAAAGAAAAGAAAAATAGGCCAATAGCAATTACAAGAGAAGTTGTTGTTCTCAGTGCACAGTCCACCTGATAGATATTACATCCATAAAAATCTCAGGAACAATCCGAATGTGCAGCAACATCATGTGAAAGCCATGCACCTTTGTTTAAGAACCATCAGCCATAACCATATACTATGGGGCAAAGAATATGAATGGACATAAGAGCCATTTCCATTAAAATCGTCTTGCTTGGATGGTCCTTTGGCAGGTGCACTGTACATTTATGGCCCTAAAATGTGCTAATGTTTTTGTGCAAACCATGAGATTAAGCCATGAATCTATTCATTTCCACTTCACAGCGCATCAGTAGGGTCATGAGACACACCCGGAGACATTGTGTTTTAACAATCAGTGGACGAGGTCAGTCACATTTTGCTCAAATCTCAGTTAACCTCAGAGTGGCTTTTGAAAACAGCCATAGTTGGCAGTGGCCAGTGGCTGACTCAGTGTTTTTTAAAACAACTAAATGCTAAAAAAATGTCAGTTTCTTTAATTATATGCTTATTCTGCACTACTAATTAAGAATAATGGCATAAATAGAGACCTTTATTCTTACTACCGATATTAATAGTGAATGTAATCAGGGTTTCTTTGTGATGAAAAGACTTACGTTTCAAGTTGAAAAGCTCTACATATTAATCTACACAATAGTTATTTTTATTTTAAAATCTGTTAAATCAGCATATGTTAACTTTCAGGGCAGGAAATACATTACAGCTTTTAACTGCATCTTAATCCTCCAAGGTTCTTTCAATCAAGTGATGCTTTTCACAGAACTTGTCAGGTACGAAAGCTATTGCTTGAAAGAAACAAGGAGTCTGCTCAAAACGAGAAACCTCAATTGGGCAATTAAGGATTGATTACAGTTTCGAATTTGCAGAGATAGCTGTCAGTGGGATGGCACTGGTATGCTTTAGGCTGCAGAGAATCTAAGAATGACTCTATGCTGATTAGTCAACAGATTAAAGAAGTAGCAGCAGGTGCCATTTGTTCCTTTACGCTCCCAAGTCAGATAAAAAAACGTTAGGGCTGAGATCTCAGAGAAAAAAAAAAAAAAGGACATTGGGAAAGTCTAACAAACACTCTGTGGAGTGGAGTAAATGGAAATGGGCAAGCTGTCAGAATAAAATGGCTGTGGATGTCATGCTTGACAATGTGCTGCTCACTGCATTATATTTTTTTGCCATTTGGTTTGCCCTCTAGGGGTAAAAGAATCTGAATCATTCATGTGTACAGTAGTGTACAGTATCCCCTCTTATAGTTCTCATCTGCTTTAATACTTGGCATCCATATCTGCAGTGGGGTAATCTAAACAATAACTAAGTGCAGTACAGTTCAGTGATGCAGGGAGATTTAATAATCTGAATAACATGGGTGCTGTTAGTTTTGAAGCAGCAGAACAGAAGGAAAGCCCGCCCTGCAGAGAAAATTGTACTGCCATTTTACAGGCAGTGGTCACATCTCCTCTAACAGAAAAGAACGCAATGCACCAGTTTCTGTTTTGTTTGGTTTTGTTTTGGGGGATGGTGGTGGTCTTAAATTAATTATGGTATTCCTTTTTGTTTTTCCTAAACCCTTACTAAAGACCTACCAAAGTTTTCCGTGACACGTTTTAAAGCACAGATTCATTCATATTACAAGACAAGACTGATTAAATATGGACGTCTGTACATATAAGGCACATACACAACTTGTGGCTTCAATTAATGGATCTCAACTATGCTTTTCTAATGATGAAATGTTTTTTCTTAAAGAATTCTTACGTGGTAATTACCCCTCTCATTTTGATTATAGTAATTTCAACAACAATTACTGACAAATTAATTAAATAAACACAACATTATTCTAAGGAGGGTGGACACAGTGTCGTGGACAGCCTTGTCTAATGTAATGTAAAGCAATCCAATACAACAGACCTGAAATGCTTTGTGATGCTTATTATGTGAAACCGTTTGTGACACCCGACCAGAGAGATGTTTGCTCAGCTCTATGGTAATTTTCTGAGGCTGCACTTTATAAAGTTGTTTTGGATTACATTATACTAAGATACATCATACTGAGTGTATAATACTCCTCTCTCAAGTGTATTTTTGTATTGGGTCTGCAGCAGACCAAGGCCTCCTCAGAAACAGAAATGGAACAGGAGCTTTTTCAGCTCCTTTTTAACACCTTGAGTGTCTGGTTGTCTCTTAAAGTGCTGAATCATCCAAAATCTACCCAAAGGTGGGAAAACATACAAGCAGAGGGATGGAAGAGAGTGGTTATCCCACTCAGCCTCACTGTTCTCACATCACTGCTCTGTCTCTGGAGAGCACTGGATGCGCTTCCAACACTGTTGCTGTCTGGTCATTGACGAAACGCTGGCCGTCAGTGCACTCTGTAGGTCTGCAGTCCCAGCGGTACTGAGCCCATGGCTGACAACCGAGAGATTTGGATCGATGACTGTAACAATATGTGGTTTGTCATGACAATTTTTTTTTTTGTCTCAGAGTTGATAAAGATTGTCGAGGACCAATGATGTTTGCTTATCATTTTGCCAAGGTTTTAGTGAGACAAGATGCAAGCTAATAGTTTACAGTTCCTTAAAGAAAATTAGCTTTTGTATGGATTCATGTGATTCTACAGGTTTTCCTTAATGAAATCCCTCATCACTCTAAAACATGACATTGGATAAAATGAAAATATATCAAGAATATACTGACCAAAATCAGTATCACCACCGCAATATTGAAATGGGCTAAACATATTCAAAAAGTGATCATTCACAGACTCTCACTTACTGACACACACAGACAATTTTCTGTGTTGCATTTGAATATAAAAATACAAATGAGTCTTAAGAGGAGAGCGATACCTGCAATGAGCCCAACAAATGAAATACAGTAAATGGAGAAATAGTGCAAGGAAATCTGTTTTTTTACCCGCAGCGTGCACTGTACTGGACCAAAATGTTTTTGGTAAACAGTGTTGTACACATAGATGCTCACCTGGCAGGACAACCTATTATGATTTGCCTCTATCAAGTGGAAATGAAAAAATGTTAATATTTTTCCTCCTTTCTTAAATTAAGCTGCCAGCTACTATTAGTTAATTTACGAAACCAGTGAGTCTTCTGTGTTTTTTTATACATATGTATTGTTATGAGTATGTAAAAATGTAAAAACGTGTTCCACTGAAAGTAGTTGATCAATCGAAGAATTAAGTTTCAAATTAAAGTGCATAAACATTCTGACATAATAGAGTAAATTGGGGGCAAATGTAACTTTGAATCTTAACTACACATTCAACAAACTTCCCATCAGCATTAGACTTCACTTCACAGAAGGCCATTGAACCACTGTTTACACTTTCTGCGTCAACCAAAAATGTATATGTTCTTATTTCAGTTGGCAATTATCTTAATATCTACTAAAATAGTCTGCTGGAGGACAAGGTTGAATCTGGCTTTGTTTGTAAACTTTGTCAAATGAATGAATTAGGTGTCACATGCAGTCAAGCAGTGTTTCCCACACACACACACACACACACACACACACACACACACACACACACACACACACACAAAATACACTCCCTGCCAATCCCCAACCCCTATATATTCAACTTCTGTGGGAAAGACTGGATTTAGGAAAAAAGGGGCTATAATAGCAACTTTCTCACGACTTCTAACATACCGTAGAAGCTCTATATAAATGCACATAACTGAAAGTCGTTATTACTTGTGGTAAAGTTTTGCCTCATTTGCTTACAAATACAAATACCTTGGTAATCTGTTATTAATCATAGCAAGAACTGTGTTTTCATTAAACTGTGATGAAAAGATTTACCACATAATTATTCAGTCATAAGGAACCGGTGAGGCAAGGCCACAAATTCTCATCTGTGACTCTGTTCCCCAGTAGGAGAGGCTCTTCGGCTCTGATCAACATGCTAATAAACCAATCAGGTTCTCATTTGGTGCTAATCAGCCAATCAACATATTTGTTCATGTCTCCTATTTCATGCTGGGACCATGCCTAGCAGAAAGATGAGTGATGAGCCCGGGGGGTGGGGTGCATTTGTGTGCATGCCAGCATTTTGCGAACACAAAATGGAGGGTTGATGTTGATGCTTTTAGGTGATCTCAGATTTTAAACCCACAATCTCTATATCTCTATACTGTATTTCCCTTTATTGCCATGGGTTTGTTGTACAGTGTTTAAATTAAATGCAAAAATAAAATGTCCTCAACAATTCTTTGCATTTATTTGTCTACGACAAATTTGTCTAAGACAATAGAAGATTAGATATAGATAATTTAATATGGCTGAAGTTTAAAGCAACAGGTAAGGGGGGGTGTAATAAATGTTTTAGTTTCTGTGCATCTAGCATGAAACAAAGCTGCAAAATACAAACATTTGCGTTTCTATCTTATATCATTGTGGTATTAGATTAGATAACAATAGTGATAAAGATGGATGACGTTACTATTATATACATTATTATATACATTATTATATACATCACCTGGACAGGAAAAAGAATGACCTGTGAAACAAATTGCCTACATTGTTGGTGTGTCTGGCAGTGGCAGATAGGTTAGACAGTAACCCTCCAAATGGAACAGAGCATGTAAACGCTCTGCACTGCACACCCACAGAACTACAGATCTGCCAAAGCCCAGCACAGCTGCCAACTACAATACTTTGTATCCATGTATGTGAAAACACTGTCAGTGGTCAATTAACACTCCTATACACTGGAAAATAGGCACTAGGTTCGAGCTCCTGATGCTCCCTCAGCAGCCAACAGTGGAAGCTCACTGTGAAATGGTCCCAAATGTCTTTATCTGTGTTCTATACCCATGTACTTCATGTCCTGTAAACTTGGCATTGCCAGTCATCCGAGTTTTCCCAAGCTTCTCCCTGCAATGACATCCAATGGAAAGTCCTTAGGGCAGTGGTTCCCTGAGCAATTTGGAAAGTGGTGCTGGATAAAAACCGTCTGAGTGTGCGTGTAGACCTTGTCAAAAAGTCAGTTGTGAATGTCATTATGTCTTGTGAATAATTGCTTATTCTTTTTTGTGAATAATTGCCCATTCTTTTTGAATCTCCAGAGTTATGACTGAAAGGCTAAGCATTTATAGCTCCAACCTGATTGCATTTTGCCATTTGTGATGTTCTTCCAACTTACAGCTATGTCTTTAGACACAGCTATGTTTGAGAGCAAACTTGGGCGAAAGCAAAAGTCCTTAATGTCCTCCATAAATTCACATGTTAAACTCAGTCAAAACTCCTGTAATGAAACTAAACAACCATGAAGGCCAACCTCACCCAGCTGGTCTCTCAGGCTGCTTGTTTTGGAAAACATTCTGGAAACACTGCACAATGAGGCCACAAATCTTAGTTCCTAACAGATTCAATATAAATAAATCTGAACATTGTTTTGATTAAATTATTATTCAACACACATCAGCAATAACTTTAAGACAGGAAATGAAATTTTGGTAGTACTTAACAGCTCAGTAATAAAAAGATAATAAATGGTTAAAATTTCAGAAATAACAAAAAGTAGGGTTAATATCCAGATAATAACAAGGTAATAATGGGTCATATTTTAGTAATTACAAGGTGATAGGTGGTAATATTTCTTCAAAAACAATTGGTTAAGTTAAATTCAATAGCATTCAATATTTTCACATGCTTGATCCCTACCACTACAACAGAAAACCCCCAGAGGCTTTAAGTGTTGTGACTCATATGTGTATCTCCTAAAATAGCATCTTTAATAATTATTACTGAAAAAGATCATCAACACTGCCTCATCAACACTCCGTTGCACAGACCTGCAGTATCATTAGTGTCTTTTTCACTAATGTCTTTACCAGTCCAGTTCCAAGTCAGAGCAATTGTGCTATCTACTCCAGAATTTTCAAGATTCCAACCTTTAGCTTCACTGTCTGTCAAGTCCCAGCAGGCAGTAAGTTGCACATTTATATCGTGCAGCCAAGATGGAAGGTGTGTGACAGAGGAGAGACAGAAGCAGAAGTAGATGGAGAGAGAAATGAAGGAGAAAGAAAGGGTGGTGACAGTGAGTGTTGTGTTTGCACACAGCTCAGTTAAATGTCTTTTGCGCTCAGTCTCTGTCCATCCATTTCCGGTGAACTGACGGAAGACACCCAGATGGCAGGGGTGCATTTTTCTCTGTTATTCTGCTCCATTACATGAAAACTCTTTAATCTGTAGGACTGACTAACAGTGAGGCGACACAAAAGTAGAGACCAGGAGTATAAAACAACTCAAAAAAAAAGCACAAAAAAGGAAAGATATTAGTATTATTATAAAGTGATAACAATTTTTCTTTGCTGTTTTCATAACCAGTGGCTTTATCAGACTCCGTTTTATGTATTTGCTATGTGCAGCAATCAGTTGCATCATTAATCTGAACGGTAGCTACTGTGATATAGCATTATCCAAATGTAGCAATTTATTAAACCTAGTGGTCACTGTGCATTTCAATTAAACCGATGTGCAAGGGGAGGTGTTTAAAAAACTGAACAACCCTGAACAGCTAAGGCTGCTCTTTGCTGTCCTAATTAAATCAAATGTGTTTCATGACCAATACCTCCATATCCCTGAAGAGGTAGTTTCTAATAGATATTGGATGCGGATTTGAAAGCGAGGTGTGCATTGCTATTTTTCTGAATTGTTGTTTTGGTTAATGTCACGTTCCACAGCCCACGTTCCTGTGAGACCACAGGTTCCTGCATCAGTGAATCAAGATTTATTTTTTTTTTAGCTGAGTGGACACACCAAGGCTTTAATTCACCAGCATCTGGAAGAGAGCAAATTTTTTATGTCTAAAATGTATCCCACCTGATCTGGTATTTTTTGCAAGGTCAGGTGGGATTTGGATGACATTTCATGGCATTAATTACATCAAATACTGTAATTTTCTTGAAACAAGATATCTAATAAGTTTAGAAAACACTGACAAGAATATTCATTCCCCTGTATGACTTGAAGAAGTGCCAGTGTGGCATGAAATTTTACGCCGGTTGCCCTTCTTGCTGCAACCCTCCCATTTTTTTATCCGGGCTAAGCACCGGCACCTTGGTGGCTGGGCAGGGCAAAGCTTGGTGTGGTGGGGTTTAAACTTGTTGTCTTCTGCATCCTACCCCAATGCTCTTCCACTGATCTACCTGGTGCCCTCCCAAATTGCTTTTATTTTCACTCATACTGAGGTAAATGTTGATTGGAGTAATGTGTTTATTGTGCTCAATAATACAGAACACCTAATAATACCTAATTACATTCCTCCGAGTACTCTGTATTCCTCCCACAGTCCAAACACATGCATGTTGGGTTAATCGGTTAACCTAAATCGCCCGTTGGTGTGAATGGTCATGTGTTAGGGTGGATCCCACTTCTCGCACAATGACAGTCAGGAATGGGTACCATGCAGTACAGGCCCCGTTCTACAGAAATGCATTTCGAATTTAACCTGGGACTTCTATAAAACTTAAGTGCTTACATTAACTTTAAAAGACTCAAAATAGTTAAAGTCTGTTAAAGATAAATTTCAATCTTTTTTTATTTCCCCAATAGTCTATCTTCTATAGAAACACAAAAGTCTCTGCTTCTTTAACCTTGTGAATGGAGTTAACATGGAAGCAAGTTTGTACTTTACACACCCAACAGCTGCAGTTTTTTTTTTTGGCTTTATTTGAGGTTTTCGCACACAAATAATTTAAAGACTAGCTTGCAGTCTGCATTTGGATTATATATGTTCATGTGTGAATTTCTCCAGCTTTTCACTGGTTGTCATGCATAGACCATGGATTTTTTTCCCCTGCCAACATGGGTTGTGTTTGTTTTTATCTACATTGCTTTGAAATAGACAAGTGATGAGTGAAAGTGTTACAAAGAATCCCACTAAAGATCCTAAAATTAGTAGATTGTGGATAATATATATCACAATGGACAGAAATATGTATGTATAACCATGTCCTCTGGTTCATACATGAGTGTTTCACCAAACAATGTCCTAAATTCTCCTACAATTCAAAATCTAACACAACTTTTAGCTTGTACTATACTCAAGCAATAAGCTGGTAGATTATTACCCTTCACTGCAGCTATGGAAAACAGAAAAGCCGCCATTTACAGTAGCCTTGAGAGCTCGTGGCACTGCAAATCAAGAAAACGCATGCAAATAGACAAAACTCAAGCAAATTAAAAAAACTAATTCATTAATTTAACAACACAGATGCAGCATGAAGAAACGTGATGCAAAAGCCACAATACAACCATGTGCATGTTTTCTCCATTTGCAGTGCCGTGAGCTCTCAGGGCCACCGTATTCATTCTGTGGAAGGAGGACTGTACAGCGTTGCCCTCATTTCTTACAGTGTAGTCACGTTCCGAGTAGGTTTGTAGACATTATGGAAAGTATATAAAGTTTTAACAAGTACAAGAGTTATGTGAGTCCTGAAGTTTCAATTAGGACTGGTTTCAAAGATCCTGAACTATTCATTTAAATCTTTCTGAATATCTCAGGCTATAATATTATTTGGACAAACCTGCACAAAAATATTGACATTTCACTGTTTCACTTTAATTATAGATTCTAGATCACAAACAGCACACAAGTGCACAAATTGATGAACATCAATAAATCACTGTCCGAATTGCTGAAGTGTTCATGTCAGGAAGCAGATTTACTGCACTTTACCTAAATGTACACTTTTCCAAGGTACAGCAGTTTTGTCCTTTTCACCTCTCTATTGGGATATAACTTAAGGGCTTGTCATATTCACGTTTACTTTATGTTTATGAGCACACACACACCTTTAAATGTGATTAAAGATGAAAATAAATACTCATATATTTAAATTAAAATATGCCTAAATCAAAATTGTAAATTTGCAGTGCATTTTAATAGGACTAGTGGGTGTTGTCAGTGAAGGTTGTGTCTATTCTGTCTGTCAGGCTTTAATGATCTTAATTAACTTTAGAAAATAAATGCACATCACAAAGCACAGCCTCTAGCATAGTTCATTTTTCTATTACTGTTCAAATGAGGAATGGAAATACCACATCTTGTTATCTAACATTACGCATTTTAAAATACACTCCTTGATGTTTAAAAGCTATGTTTAGATATTTTATTTAATTTAATCAAATTCAGTTTAGGCATTTTGAGAATTTTATAACAAATTGCAATAATGTGTTGGTGGAATTTCAGAATCCAACTTCTTAACATTTTATGTTCAGTTGGTCAGCAGTCTTTTCTGGCTGCTATCACAAATAAAGTAGAATGGTGTTCAGTGGATTTCACACCTAAAGTCAAGGCACGGGAAAAGAAAGCTTACGAAAATTTCAAAAGGTTTTAGGCAGACCACCCACCATCCACTGTATGTGCATCATTTGAGTATGTGGGGTTGTATTTAGATCCACAGTTTCAGATCTCTGTGTGTACATATGTCTGTGTGTGTGTGTGTGTGTGTGTGTGTGTGTGTGTGTGTGTGTGTGTGTGTGTGTGTGTGTGTGTGTGTGTGTGTGTGAAAGAGAGAAATGACACTGTCCAACCCACAAAATCCATTAAAGAGATTATGAAGATGTGTGTAACCTTGCTAACAGTCGTTCAGTGTTGGAGTTCAGAATATTATGGCTGCCATTATCAGATCGCCCAGCCAACATGACAAGCTACACGTCAGCCCACACAAAGATTATACAGTAAACAGCATTTGATAGTCTCACAGAACACCACTGCCTGTTGGGATAAATATGGGCAACTGCTAATGGACTGTCACCCATTATAAGAGTACTAAGCCAAAAGTCAAGAAAGCATAACACAAAATCTGCCAAACAACAACAAAACATCCCACATTAGTATAGTTTAACTGCTAATGTCGTATTACTCATAAACAATCATGCCAAGAGCTAACAACACATTACACAGAATGAACAAAACTGATATGAACAGCGCAAGACAAATTCTAACTGAACATTGTGTACGAAACAGCAAACTAATGCAGCGTCATAAAATTGAATTGAGGTAATGGCAGTACATGGAATCACAGACACAATAGGCCAAATGCTTACAGACCACATTATGAATAAGCCCAAGAGGGAGATTTCAAAAGGGTAAATTGGAGTAATGCTAATACAGTACATCTCAGATGAAAACCACTATATAGGTAAGTATATGCACTACATAATCATATAACAGTTTACATATTATCATCTCAAAATAATAGTGTCTATCACACAAGAATGTGTATTATGTTAAAACAACCCGAGCGAGGAGACAGCCAAACAAAGCTTGAGGGAAACAAACATGTCAGAACACATTATGAAGCCCAGTTACAGTATAATGCATTTTTGGGTGGGCAAGGGCCAAAACAAAAAGGGTGAAGTTTCTTTGGGTTCCTCTTCATCGCACATTACAACAGGCCATTGCTCATAAACAACAGAAAAGCTCAATGCTGTTGTTGATGTCACACATTATGCTAAGCTCTAGCTGAAATAAAACGCATCATCGTATCAGAGACAATCTGCCCATTCTGCCAGCTATAACTACAGCATGTTGGCTAGTTTTTCAGAGCATTGGGCAGTGAAAGAGGCCAAGGCGAAATGTTGGACACTACATTCAGGATATCAGAACATCTAGACAGCATCCTTGTCAAGTGTGTTTGGGTAACAAGACAGGGCAGAGCCTCTTAATGAGAATGTAGCACCCCTGCTAATGTGATCCCATATACAACACTGAACATCAATAAGACAAGGTAGATGAAAAGTGACATGAAAGAGAGATCTGGCTTGTATGAAAGGCTTGAGCGCAATAAAAGAATAGTGATCTAAATGGAAGTACTATGAGCACAGCCATACTGGCTTTGTCCCTAATTTGCCGCTAAGGCCTTCAGCTGAAGCAAGAGAAGCAGACGACTCAGAGGAGGGTAAGGAAAGAGGGTAGAAAATAAAGAGGGGGAAATAGAGAATCACAAACAGATTGTAGAGACTGATAGGGAAGGAGAGGAGAGAGGCAAAGGAAGGGGAAAGTAGAAGAGGACAACACAAAGTGGGCTGGGGCGGTTTAATTGCTTTTCGTTATTGTTTGTCTGCTTAACATTTTAATCCATGATGTAATTATTTGATTACGCCTACTAAAATGGTATCCAATTGCTGGTGGTTACTTTTGTCCTCCACACAATTGCAAATTGAATTAGAATGGACTTGACTTTCTGTTTTAATCAGCCTCTGTAAGGGCAGATCAAGAGGTCGAGTGGAAAAAGGGGAGACAAACAAAAACAGTGACAGGGTGTTTGCATGTATACTGAGTAAATTCCTGTGATTTGATGCTACATGCCTTTGTTCCATTTCCAGCACTGCCTCTCTCGTCCCCTGAAGTCAAGCTGTTAATTATTTGTCCTTTACTTGATTCATATTGTATTTAAATAAATCAATCTTGAACAGATTGTTAAACAAGTTGCTTAAAGTAGGATTTCAACAATGACAGCAGAACTCAAGGCATGTTCTGTTCTAGCTAGAGATACAGTTAACATTTTCCTTGATTAATGATATTTTTATATCTGAACATTCAACAATGAATTGCCATAAAAACTACAATTTGCACGTGCTGAAAATTCAACTGAACCACAATTAAAATGAACAATGAACAATTCAAAGATTCTGTAATTTTTTTTTGAAAGCTTCAATCAGGTACATTGGAGCCTGTTGCACTTTTTTATGAACAAATAGTCATGTTAGTCGTGGGGGCCTGGTGGCTCAATGGGTAGAGCATCAGGTTGGAATACAGAAGGCTTGGGATTGAATCCCAACTCACCAGGTGTGGCCCTACCCAGTCACCAAGGGTCACCCTGGTGCCTGTGTCTGTTCTATTCTAATTTAGAAATGCGTGTAATTAACTTGCATTAGAGGACTAATTGGGGATCATGGGATTTAAAATTTTACACCAGAGAAGACTTCATAATAATAATTTACCTATCAATTTTCCTTCAAATTCACATAGGACATGTTCAAACAAATGTGGAGTACAGCAAAATGTGCAAAGGAGACATCTGAATACTTTCACTGTGCCACTGTCGATCAGGGTCCCAGACAGAGGTCTTTTTTTAATTTTCAAAATCCAAATAAAATCTGGACCTGCCTGAGGAAGTATAGTTTACAGTCAGTTTTTGTGGTGAGCGCTTGAGCTGTCTTTATTTTATTACCTGCAACCATTTGCTATTTTCGGATGCAGTTTTGTATGAAACAATTATTACCACTAGTAGTATCATTAGAGAAGCGCAGCTCAGATAGCTCCTTCTGTAAACTGAAGGTTTCTGACATGCATGTACAGTATGTGTGAGTATGATGGGTACAGGAAGCAGGTGAGTCTGCTGACCATAGCTCGGGAACACTGACTATATTTAGTGGAAGCAACCCCTAACTTCCACCTTGCCCTGAAACCACCTACACACACACACACACTATTTTTTCACTCTTATTTTACCTCAACAATAGCCCACACAAACAAATATTCCTCACTGATTCTGCCCTAAGCCCGCTGTCCTCTATTTGCTAATTTGTTCCTCTAGATTTTGAGGGAACACTGCTGTTGAAACACATTGTATGTACATGTCCCCGATTTCCTGTTTAGCATGTATTTTTCTCTGCAGTCTGTGTGCATTTGTGTGTGTGTGTGTGTGTGTGTGTGTGTCTCTGTGCGTAGCATGTCCTTTTGTGTGAAAAAGACAGACAGGTCTAGTGCCGAAGGCAATCACAGTCCTGAAACATTTATATCTCATTACCCTTAGAGAGAGAGGGCTGGAGAAAGACAGAGAAAAGAGACTGAAAAAGAAACAGAGAGAGAGACAAAGGGGAGAGATAAACAGAACAAAAGAACAAAGAAAAAAGGAAACAGTAGACATAAAGCAAAAAACAAAAAAGGAGTTAGGGTAGTTAGGGGAGTTGGTCAAGAAGTTGTGAGACATTAAATGACATGTAGCTCTTGTTTTCACAGAGTTGGGTTGTTCTGAGCCACTTTGAGCAAATAAATGCTATTTAATAAAACAGAGAATGTGTATTTGTGTGTGTGTTTGTGCACGTTGGTGCCTCTGTGGAAGTAATAATAATAATAAATATATTGACTTATCAAATATAAATTTAAGTAATGATAGTGGAGTCGCAATGCCTATATTGGGTCAGAGACCCTTGTGTTTATGGGAGACTGTCTCCAAAGTCGCGCCCGATAACAATTGGTTGAGCAGGTGGTGTCTATCTGACTAGTGGCAATGACAAAAGTAAAGCCGACTCTAAGCTCTGCTCTGCGGAAGTCTTAAGATCCAGGTACTAACAGTCCTTCTCATGTTTGTCAAGATCATTTTAAACATGTTTAATATTCATAGCTAACATCGGCGACAGCTGAGGGAGATCTACAGTAACTGCAGCTTTACCTGATGTCTGCTTTGTTTAACAATGTGTTTTTTACCTCCATATTCCACTGTAGATTCTACAGTCTGTGTTGTCTGCAACTCACTTTGAACTGTGGATCTAATGACGCTTCCCTGCAGTTAAACTAAATAACATTCACAATATTTGACTTGCCAGGACATAAAATGATCATGGATGCTGGCGCACATATGAAAAGCTCGCTTGACATTCCTGGAGCAACACTGGTGCAGTCCTTGGTGACATGGTTGACATAGTCTTGACATAGCATATGACACAGATGCCTATAGGACACTGCAGAACAATAGCTACTGCCTTGCTGTGCGATTACTTTCACCCTATCGCTTTCGTTGTGCCCTTCAAATTCATGACAGAACAAACCTTTCACTGTGTGAAAAAGATTCCACCACCATCACTAAAATACAGAAATCTGACTGGAAATTAGAAAAATGTTGCCCGGTCTGACGAGTCTTGAATTCAGATGGCAGGGCCGGAATTTGGCACAAAAGCATGGATCCATACTGCCTTGTATCAACAATGGAAGCTGCTGGTGGTCATGTAATAGATTGGAGAATTTATTTCTTTGCAGACTTTGGACCCCTTAGTACTGTAAAAAGTCAGCATTGATGTTGACCTTTATGACCACAGTGTACCTATCTGCCAATGGCTACTTATAGCAGGATAACGTGCCATGGCACAAAGCCAAAATCATCTCAATCTGGCTTCTTGAACAGGACAGTGAGTTCAGTGTACTCAAATGGTCATGTTCGATTGTTTATGACTTAAATTGCTGAAGTCTAAAAAAACAATGCAAAATTAAGCAGGATCCCTGAATAGCCAATCAGAACGAGCTGATCAGACATGATCCATGAATCACATAATCCATAATCGTCATTTTTGCGGTTACTCACTTTGTTGCATGGTTATGCAATAAATACTGAAACACTGAGTAGTTGAAAATGTGCATTCAAAAGTTTAAAGAAGATCAAATTAAGTTCACCTGTAAAGGTTATAGTGCATTTTAGGTGCATTCTGAAATGTCACCCAAAATTCAAATATCCCTAAGTTTTTGTGAGTAGTGTATGTTATCCTGTCTCAGGCTGAAGAGTTTTTAATAGTTGTTGGATAACAATGAAGGTCTTTAAAATAGACAAACAATCTAATTCAAGCTGCGCAATCACAAGCGACAAATCCTTAATAGAACATATTCAATGTTGGGTTAGCGACTTTATTGTTATTGTGGATAACGGCATTAATTTATAAAAGTACCAGTATAAAGTGGTTTGTGTTTTATGCATACTAATATTATCTAACAAGTGATGTCTTAATATGTAGCTAATGTTGCTGTAACCAACATGCTTTATGAACTGTTTACATAATATACCAAAAACAATACAACATCACAGTAAGAAATCAACTAAAATAACATTTTATCCTAAGAAGAACATTATAATTGAATAAAGTTACCACTCTCCGCTATTTGTTTTGTTCAGACGTCCAGAGTCTCTGGAATCACCACTGAAATCGTTTAGTGTAAACGCAATGTGTGTGTTTGTGTCTTGACTGAATGGTCTGGTGTGTGTTTTTACAGTTAAAATATTTAAATCAGTCTAACGGTTGTTTTGTCAGTTCCTGTAGAATGCACCGTGCATGCTGTAAGTGAAGGACACCTGCAGGTTCTTCAGTCTCACTTTGGGGTTTCTTCTTTTCAAATGGTATGTAAAGGAATATATAAGAAAATATGTTAGAGCTAGAGGAAAATGCTATAATAACTGTACTTATATATCATTATTCTTTATGCTATATAATTTGAAAACACCCACATAAAACCTTCACAATGTTGACACCCAGAGAGGATGTGTAATGTGTGTGGGTACAAGTTTCAGGAGAAGCACACTGTACATTTTCTATTCATCAGTGAGTAATTTAAAAAAGCTGAAGAGTCTTTATGCCTTGTAAACATGAAATGTTAAGTTTGTTTTTGTTTTCCCAAGTTATTCACTTTGCTGTAGTTCCTCTCGTACTACATGGTGATTTGTCTTAAGTGTTTACACCTGTGTTGGTAAAACACTATTTAAATTATTAAGGTACTACTTCACCCAAATTAGTGTTTTTAGTTCCAAAAACTCACCCACTTCACCCTTAAAAGGTGGATTTGAATGTGAGGGAAATTTCCTACGAATGGAACATGCCGGGTTTTATGGTAACCAAATGCACCCTTTGCACTCTGCTTTCTCACTCACACTTGCTAATTAGATTCCCGACCACTATGTGTTCACCTGTATGTGTGTCCTGTTCATTTGTTCTTCTGGGTGAACTCAAAGGCTGAACACAACTTGTAAGCTTTGTCCATCTGATTGACCTACTCGAGTGATCTACCCTGATGTGTTTCTCATTTGCTGATTAAAACTCCATATAAATATAATATAGGAGCTGCCTTTGCCTCTTAAACTTCCTTACAATTTTTGTCACAACAGCTAGGACTTGAAAAGTGGTGTGAATATCAGTTAATATCTACAGTGGCCCTGAGATGTCAAAGCACTGCAAAACACAAGCAAACACAGGCGCAGCATTAAGAAACGTGCTGCACAAAGCCACAACACAAGCAAATTGAGAAAGCCTGTAAAAAGCTCCAACACTATCGAAATAGCTCTGGCAACAACTATAAATACATTTACAAATTTAAATATCCATCACTATTTAGTGTCCCCCAGAAACCTGACAGCTGTCTACAACTGCACCTGTGTTGTCAAATTGATTAATTAGTGACTTGTTTTTTTATTTTATTTTTTATTTGCTGGTGTCGAGTCTATTTGCATGTGTTTTCTTAATTTGCAGTTTTTATTATTGACGCAACACATTTATTGACCTCCAATTTTCCCTGCACCTGTAATAAGTTTTAAAATCTGATACCTGGATTTAATCGTACTTTTAAATAAAATTTAAATTTTTTTTAGATACAGTGTACAGATTGTGCCTCTGCATTACTAATGTTTTCTTTACTATAAACGAATACATTATTTCACAACAGACAGGACTAGTACTTGTTGGTTTATAGGTATTTTGTAACAAATACTGAATATTTAAACTAAAGTATGAGGAAAATGTTCTCTTTTACAGTTTCCCGTTTATGGAACAAAACAATTGTTTGCTGTGTCCTTCAAGTGGAATAATTACATGGATAATGTTAGGGAGAGTTTGTGGTCTTGTGCACAAGGCAGCCAGCAATGATTTATGCAGAAAACAAAACAAAAAAACCCAAAACCTATTCTGCTAATGACCGCATCACATAAGGTGTCTTGTGGCCTACATTTCAAAACATTTACAATCACTTGTCTGAAATTCAATACAATGAAATGATTGCAGGCTTTACTGCTGCCCTGATGCCAGCAATCAGCTACCAGGCTACAGACCAGCTTTGTTGATTAAGCTGGAGACATCACTGCCTTTGCTTCTTGTTATATGATTTTAAATTTTTATGTGGGTTTGTATTGCCCTTTAACATTATTGAAACATACACATCACCTGACAGGATATTGTTACTTTAGTATGTTTTTTTTTTTTGCTTCAGCCATTTTTGCCAGATTCCCTCCAAGCTTGTGGTGACTGTACTGAGACTGCATGGGAATGTATCCAGAATCCAAACTCTCAATACATTGTTTTGTCAAAAACTGTAAAACCTGCAAAATAGAGAGGAGAAAAACATGATGATTTGTTATAAAGATGGTGGGTTTTTCTTTTGTTGGAGTTGGAGGCCTCAAAAGAATATAAACATATGCAGCAAGGAAAGAGAAGGGAAAAAACACAGGATAAAGCATTGGAAAGCCCTGGGAAAGTGCCTTGTTTAAGGTTTGCTCAAATGAACATGTTGGTTGCAGCAGAAGAGTGATAACATGGAGTTCAGGACACACACTTAGAACACATTCCGTTCTTAAATAATGTCCTCTGGAATCTACTTAAGGTAGCTTGCTGGGTTGTTGTGCAGAAAACATAGAGGGTTTTGTATTTTGCTGGAGCCACTTGCCATGCTCAAAGATTGAATTAAGACACGCACACTGAAGCATGCATAATTGCATAGTACTTCAGAGATACGTAGCACATCCCTCAAATTAGAGGCTGCAGATTGCTGAATACTGATGCCTGCTGATGCTGGACATTGTTGCAATACTCTGTCCAGTCAAAAGTGGCACTACTGAGCATAATGCCGTTGGGCACCACTCTAATCTGTGGGCAACAGCTTGCCTTTTTTGGGAGTTGTTCTTAAATGTCATTCACATGGATCCATCCTAGTTCATTGTGTTTTTGTTGTTACACATGCCTGACATTAGCGTGGATTCTCCAAGAAATTGATCGTCTCCTTTGTGTGTTGAAATTGTATAATCTTCACTTTATAAGGAGCTTTATTAGCATTTAATGCCAGAAATGGGTGCTTTAGGAGAACGGCCACAGCGGACCATGATATAATGGCACTGGAACAAGGCCTCTTCTTTCTCTTTGCCGAAGAATCCTGTTGTCCTGACAGTAATATTTGGTCAGTGTTTTATGACTATATTGGAAAGTTGATCTCACCTACACCTATCTCTGTCTGGCTGACTGTCCATCTCCTTTCCTGTCAGGATTTTATGGTTGATATGTCTTTCTCACTCTGCTCTATCCTTCCAGTCTCTTCAGTATTTTATAGCTATTGTAACAGCTTCCTGACCTTTCTTTTTGGTGATTACTTTATAATGAGACCACATCTCGCTCCATGGCTCACTCCTTATTGCCCAACACCTTTCCCCTCCTTTCTCATCACTATGCACACGTAATTTATCTTTATCAGGATTACAGTACTTTTATAACTTTATAACTGTTATAAATGGCAGCACAGGGGACAATGGCATAAAATGTGTGCTTAAGAAAGCAGAGCGGGGAAACAAGATTTTAATGTGGAGTTTTGCAAATGCAAAACATACTGTGTAATTTAGTGTGGTAATCCAACAGGATTCATGCTTAATTTTTAATTTCTTTTTTCAGGTGGACCCTGTGTCAGCTGGTCTACCTTTAAATCCAAAGTTGTCCATATTCTTAAAAAATTATCAGACTGGTAATGATGTTAACAATCAATTACCTCTATAATATTGCAATATAAAAGGAAGAATTTTACATATTGATGATTTGAGGCACATGGAACAACAGTTATCAATGTATCATAGATACCAATCAAAGTGCTTGTATATACAGCATATAACGTTGTGACATTAAGTGAACATTTAGCAATTAATTAATTCATTACTGGTGTGTGTGTGTGTGTGTAGGGGGCGGGGTCTGCACTAAATGGGCTGTTCAATCATTCTGCTCGATAATTGTTTTGATGATGATATATAGGTTAATCTATATGCTGGCATGGCAACAACTCTAATAACCTAATTAATATGAGATTAGCAAAGCCCTTGATAGTGATAGTGAAGCGGTGTATTCGCCTTAGTAACAACATGGTCTGTTTTCGGAACTTATCTCAACAAAACATTTTAGTTTTAACAATAAAGTACAAACATGTGGAGCAAATCATGCTCAATGACAATACTCCTCATCCAATGACTTCAATTATTTCCTGACTGAAATATTGTAAGTATAAGATAATTACACCAGTATATGAAGCTTGATGCTGAACAGATATTGGACAGGTCTGGTCAGGTAATTGAAGTGGGGGGGGTCTGGCGTGCTGCTTGCTCCTGAGGTCACAAAGTAACAAACAAATATTTCAAAATGTCTAAAACAGCATGTGGAAATCTTTAGCTGGGCCCACACACAAACACAAACAATCAACACACCTATGATGTGTCAAAATTATTGAAAGACAGACTTTTCCTTGTTTTGACTCTGACATACCCTTCCCCTCGCGTCCCCCATCCCTGACAAACACCACCCAAGGAGAAGAAATCAGAAGAGAGCAATCAAGCAGAGAGGATATGTCTCCACAGGAGGGACAAACAGGGAGAAAGAAAAGACAGAAGTGAGAGATAAGGCCAGAAAACAACAAAATGAGTGAGCAGAGAAATGCATTAAGAAAGGCTGAGGCCCAGAGAGAGCAACAGAATCCGACAGACAATATGTGTATAAAGATACTCTTATGTCTGTCTGTAGTCCTGATGGTATTTGTCAGATTATTGATTGTGGTCTGCTTTTTACGAGAACCTAACTATACTATGTCATTATTCTTTTTCTCACCTTAAGGTTTTGGTAAGTACATCTCAATTAGAGCCCTGTGTGAAAACTGTGAAACTTTTTGTCCCCATTTCCATCAGGAACCTTGGGGAATGTTTTCAAACAGATTGTGGATCCTCTCAATGAGTTTCAACGAGACCATTTTGCTTGCTGCCACATACTTTCTGTGCTTTCATGCATGTTATTTGTTACGCCATGTCTACACAGAAAATGTGGCATAAGCATAGCAAAAGCAGCATATAGGGCCTTGCGTCACACTCGTTTTTTTATATAAAGGCTCATTTTTGGGTGCATGTTCACTCAGAGAAAAAACATCCTGTGCATTACTTCTTCCAAAAATACTGCAGGCTATGTTCAGTATTAGCATTGATAAAAGAGAAGGTATGGAATATTGGTTACAGCTGTGTTTACATGTACTATAACTCTGTTTTCAAAGGAAATGCATTTGTTTACAGGCTTTCTATAGAGCGATTTAACCACAGACCCGAAAAAATAGACTGAAAAAGTGAGAATATGTTTCAGATCTACATGGCTAAAGAATGACACAGTGCAGACAGAGAGTGTGATTAAAATACAGTAGAAGCATATCAAAAACTCAGCTTACTCTTTCCCTGTGTACACAGTGTCTACACACAATGTGTACAATAAAAAATTATTCTTTAGCAGGTTTAACAGTTTTGGCTTTGCAATCTGTCTTAGATTGGTTGTGTCTGCACTACATCGATTATTGGTCACAACAGCTGCACCACTCACTTGTTTTCACAGTGAAGAACAAACCTGAACTATGTGCTGTAAATACTGAGGAACATTAGGAGCTGGCTTGTGAAAAATTAGTTTTTGCTGTTGTAATATTAAATATTGATTAGAAATTGAGAGAAAGGTTGCTGGTGGCAGGAAGTCCCCCCGGGCAGCTACTGTTGAAGGTTACCTACTCATATAGACATGTTGTCTGCTGCTTACACTAAAATATTGCACATTATTGAAATATAACGTTCCTGGGTTTCATTTAGCTTGTTGTCTCTACTGTGTTCAGTATTAGCAATGATGTAGCTACAAGTGCTTTGGCAAAGTCAGCAGATTAATGCAAAGAAGTACAGATGTTATGATTTTAAATGTGTATGTTTTCCTTACCATCACCACTGCTCTAGGGGCCAGATGTATAAACGATGTTACTTTGTCTCATTTAAATTGGCATCATACTTTCTTTGTTGTCCAAATAAAGCTTGAAAAGTTTACTTTATGCTCAATGTTTTCGGCCATGTCAGCCACAGCCAAATCTGAAATTACAACATGGCGTGGGGTGCATGTTGGTGTCTTTTCAGTGGGTTGTTCACATTCCAATCTTTGTAACTTGACGCGCACAGCATGGGGCAGGAATAGTTGAAAGTTTTCGAGCTGGAGGCGAGTGTGTGTGCGCAGGTTCATCACTGCAGACATCTACTGTTGATGACTCTGCCTGCCAATGCAAGAACACAGGGACCAGGGTCCTGTTGGCAGGGTTTACAGAAAAAATGTCCTTGTATTTCTTCTGTTGCTGCTCCAGTGGTGTAGACGGTGCTTTGCTCAGAAGCGGCATCTTTCCTTTAGGAGGTAATTGCAGCTAGTCAAGAGCACCTTGGATGCTAGTATATATGGTTCTGGCTCTGTGGTGACATCACAGGTCGCACATATATCAAAGAGTGCATCAATTCTCCCTAGCTTCTCTTTGAGATTATGCTTTTTAAAAACATACTTGTTCAATTTGAAAATCCCTTGAATTGGGGCCCTTAAAAGTAACAATTATCTAACTAATCTTAGAAATTCTCTAAAGTTTGTAGTAGCCTACTGTGCATTAAGCTTAACAGCATCTAAGCAAATTGACCACAGTCTAAATTTTTTTTCTATCATCTGAAATAGCTTTAGATGTCTGAGATTCCTCGAAAATCTAAAATTATGTTCAAAACCTTTTGAAATGTAGACTCTAGCCTTAAATTTAAAGTGATCATCTTAAAATTGCAATGAAGCCACTCTCATAGACTGTATGGATTTTAAGGGAAAAAATTTCAAAGTGTCTTTGGTCTTAACACAAACAAAGCAAAAGCAGACCGAGAATGTTGATGAGTAATTTGATGTTTAGGCACATTTACAGCTCATTCATGCTTCTTTCAGGCTGTTTATTTGGTGCTGCTGCCCACACACACACACACACACACACACACGCAATGAACACAGTGAGAGCATGTTCACCGAGACATATTTTTATGCATTCGAGGAAGGTGTGGCCAAAAAAGTTCCTATATTTGCTGCTAGTCACATTTTGGGAAAAGAAAGTCGGTAAAGGGTTATTGAATTCACTTAAAAAAGAGGCATGGTGTTAGATTACTCTGCAAACCCAGAGCCTTGTCATTTCATTAACATCTGCTGACACCACTCACAAAACATATTCATTACAAGCACAAATAATGAGCATGTATTTATCCAGGAACTGCATTACAGCATATAATTATCTTAATTAACAAGTACTCAATAAATGACAAGGACAGACCAGAGGAGGAGAGAGAGGAAACGGAGAGGTGAAAAGTTGAAAATGGTAATCAGAGGGAGGGATACAGAAAAAAAGACATGTGGTGTGCAGAGTAATAGAAATAAACTGATGAAGGGGTCAGACAGGAACAGTAACACAAGAAGTAAAATGCAATGGGGCAATGCACAGCAAAACTGTGCGATTGTGAGGCCATTTTCACACTATTCATCTGTCATTCAGATGTGGTACACTTTGATGGCATTGTAGTAATGGTATTATGTTGTCTTTATTGCATCTTTCATAAACAAGGGGCCTGGGGAATTCGATTTGGATGATATGATGGTAAGTTAAACAGAATGCCATGCATGTCTTCAGTGATGCCTGCTATTTCCTCAAGAAACACTGGGGGAGAAAATGAAAGTGAGAAAGAGGGTAAACGTGTTGAATATAGCTCAACAAAGGAGTAGAATTGCAAAGAAACTGATGTAATAAAACCCTAGCAAGCTTTAAGGACATCATTTTACCTTTCCTTTCAAGCACAAATAGAGGTTTCTTAACAGCCAGCTGTGAGGGCTTGTACACATGCAGTTTTGTAAATGCTTGTGAAATTTGTGGTGCTTTAAAAATGTAAAGGCCCCTGGCTACAACTACACTAGCAGTTAAACAGTTGGACAGGATTTGCAGTATGTTTGCAGTCCATTTGCAGTATGTTTAATAACAAATGTGTGGTAACTTTGAACAAGGAAGATGCCTAAAATGTGTCAAAAGATAAGAGAAAGGACGGAAAGTGAAGGAGCTGGAGGTAGTAGAGCAGCTTTGGTGGGGGTAAAAACAGAGATTGGGAAAAAATGTCAGGCTGGATAATCTAACAAGGGAGTGAAAAAGAGAGAGAACAATTCAAATGAAAGGATGGAAACACTATGGAAAAAAGGTAGAGTGACGGGGATGAGCGGTTGAAAAACAGATACAACAAATGAAACAGAGTTTTCGAGATGTGCTGTGGGAGTAAGGATCAGCTCGTGCTGAATTCCTCCTGTCTGGCATAAGTCGGTCACGACTGCCACTGTGCACAGTACAAAATTCACACATGCATCCAGGAGAGTCCTGTCTGCCCACTGGAGACCTTAAGGACCACAACAACCACAACGGCAAATGTCTCCAACATGTCTCCTAGCAACAGAACAGTAATTGTGCAAGATAATATAAATGAAGATGGGTCAGAGAGAGGAGAAAGCAACTGAATAAAAGACCCATATTTTTGCAATAAATCACAGATTTAGTCAGATAGTTACTGTCACTTGGCATGTTATCATCTACAGAAATTTAGATTTGTAGTGAGTCAGTCAACCAACATGTTGCTGTAGCAGGATATACAGTAAATGATTGAAATTTGCAGTTATCAGCATTTACAGTCAATTAATGAATCAGTCGGCCAGCCAGATAATTAGCAAGCCAATCAGTGTGTTAGGGTGACAACTCTGTAATATGCTGCTAACTTTCATAACAAATAACATCATCCAGGCTCTAATTAAATTACATTCCCACTGTCAGTAAAAATACATTCATATAAAAGTATAAAATTCTTTGTCTGGCTGACAGAATATTATGAAGGCAGAATAATCATGCAATTAACCATATGCAGTAAACAATTATTTAAAGCCTCATTGCACAAAATATTTCATTCAAGAGGAGGAATATTAAAAAGGACAGATTCACATCATTTTCTTCATGGGAACTGCTACAGCGCAGTGCTCATATCAGCCTCAAGCACAATGGGTGCACAGAGTCAAACTCCACTAAAGCAGCAGTTTGATGGACTTTTGTTATTTGTTACACATGACAGGAAACACAAAGGAACTATACTGGATTTTAATGTAACTATGAGAAAAGCCTTCACTCTATTCCCCATCAGCGTTACAACCTGCAGATTGCGTTTTGGGCTCTCATGTGCCCCTTATCTCTTTAAATGCTTCAGTGATCATTTGTACTACTGGTCTTTTGTAAGGACAAATGCATTGGTGACATGGAGTTTTGAAAATTCCCATATACAAAATGGTCAGAGGTTAACAGAGTAAAATAACAGCACCTCTTAACCCAGACCACAAATCAGCACAGATAAAGGACCATATACTGTAAGTGCTTTAGAGCAGCCCAGTAGCCTGATAACACTGGAGAAAACAGGTTTAACAGCCAGAATGTCAGGAATCGGTTTTAGCAAATTGCTGAATGCCATTCATTTATTACAATTATTTGCAATTATGGAGCTTTTTCAATGGACAAAATGGCTTTACCTGTGGTCAGAGAGGTGAAGACATTAACTACCCATTTAGCACATTCATTTTTGTGCGGAAGCTTCAAAATGATCTACTCAAAGGGAAAAATGTTACAGTGTTTCAGGTGTGACGCTGCCTAAATAAATGTGTCACACAGTTTTAGAGTTTTTCTGCATCACAAAGATAAGAAAAGACTGACGAATGCACGATTTCTACCTGACCACTTAGGGAGGTACAGACGTGCATTTAACCTGTGCGTCTTCTGAGTGCATCACATTATGATTGGTTTGTAAACACAATCCTTACAGCTGTAAAAAGATCAACATTAATAATTTCATTTAACTTCATTTAGACTGTGATTATATTATAAAAGTAATAGCAAAACAACTATTTGAATGATTTATTCATAGACTTAGGCAAGCATAAAAAAAAAACCTCATACGGCAAAGAGGTCTGTGTCCTGCCATAAACACAGTGCTGGGGGCACAGAAGGCAGGGTCTATGCAGGGTCACCAGGGAACTGTGAGAAAGGGCATAAAATGGTACCATTTAGTTTGGCCTTTTTTTGGCCAGAAGATAAAAACGGGCATCAGTAGAGGTAAAAATGCTTTGATTTCCATTTGAAAAGGGTACTTTTCCACCCAAGATGCAAAGGTCAGTGATGACAAGCTGTAGGCTGTAATGCTTGTGAAGCTGGGTTAAAATTGCAGCTTGATGTTGCTTTATGTACTACAGTTCCTACAATCAGATGAACAAACAAAATAAATTTACTCACAACAGCTCTGCAGTAAATAATTACCAGGATCTAATGGGGCATTTAACATTCTTATGGCTGTGTTGACTGAACTGTAATATTTAAAGCTCAGTTGTGTTAATACAGAAACACACTGTCCAACTTTTAGCTGTGAGCTCTTCCTGCAGACAGGCAGCTACACCAGATCATATTCCCTCTCCTGCAACCACACAGATGGCTCTAAATTGAAGTAAACAACCTTAGTTCCCTTTTGTTTTGTGTGTGGTAATTTGCTATACCCTCACCTGTGTGCTGCCATCCCCAAGGGCCAACATAGCTCTACACAATAACAAGGACCTAACAATGTTGACCACAGCTTAGAAAAGTGCGCTACATGAAAACAGGCAACTTAAACCATCAGCCTATGCAATTTATAGTAGATTGACCAAATGAAGCTCGAATTAGCACAAGAAGCTGGTATCACAATCCTGCTTATTCCTGCCTCCAAGGCACAAATTCTCTATTTGTTGTTGTGTTTCTCTTTAAAAAACATGCAGATTTTTATGTACAAATATCTTGATTAATGTCTTTCAGCCAGTAAATACACAAAGGCCCTGATTTCATTCATTTAAACAACAGTTGTCATCTGTTTGGACATTTGAAAAATTAACATTAGAATTCTAGATTTATAATCTGTTTGACATCTGTTGTCTTTTGTTTGGTTTTGTCTTTCTGTAAACCTTCTTTCAGCCACAATTTTTTTTAACCTTGCTGTAAATTAAATTTGATAATTATTGGATGTTGCCCATTCATAGTTCAAGTTAAAATTTTAGATTATCTTGGCCTCTACCTGTGCTACTAAACTGGCATTAACACTTTACGTTGTGCTTGGATTTAGCACCACCTCCAGAACATTTATGAATTTTAGGATTGCGAATTTTACTGTTAAGTCTCCACATTATTCTTCCTACTGTATATTAATATAGTAAAATATAGTTTTAAGTTGAACTTCAACATCAATGATTAATCACAATTTATTATTCTACTGAGACCAGGCCTTCAACAAGTAATGTAACTTAATTTTTTCATTAATAATAGATTAAATTCAATATGCCTTTGAAATATGGCGACTTTAATAGAAATTAACTGGCCATCACATTGTATTAGATTTGGTTTAGAGCTGCGTAATTTTCCCCAGGGTCGCCTGGCAGTTTGGTATTTATGGGTCAACCACCCAAACAAGAGAAAATATTCTCTTCAATGATGAAACTGAATATTCAAGATTTTAACACAGCTGGCTGAAAGTCTAAGTCCCCTTGGCTCGCAAGGCCAGTGCACACATGTACATTATGTATGATTTGCTGGAATCCCCTTCATACTGTCTCCCATCTCTCTTGTCTAATGTATTTTAAGAAATATAGCAATGTCATTTTGTAAAGTACTGCTTCCTGTATAATTTTATCTTGTTTTTGGTCGTCATGACTTACACTAAGTCAGCCTCATGCAATTATTTCATAATTTTAACTAATAGTTTCACCTTTTGAACTTGCCTGCTTATGTCATGTTTACTCATAAATGCAGACTTGGACATTCAATTAAGCTACTCTCACTGCAAGTTGCTGATGGGTTTTTTCATTGGATCTGAGAATTTCTTCATTTGATGAAAAATGCTACAAATAAATAAAAAAGGAAGTTGGAAATTGTCAAGCTGGTCAAGGTGTTTCCACCATTTGCTTGCACTGAATCTGCAATCGACGGTAAAGTTGACTGAACATAAATATGAACATATTAAAATTAATCTTAAAAAATATGAGAAGCACTGTTAGCAACTGGATAATAGGACTTAGGCAAAGCAGAGTTTGCAGTGGGCTTTGTTCCTGTCGCTTATTTTGAAACAGTTCCAAACCACAGACATTGTTCGACTACCATTAACATGTGGTTAATGAGGTTATTGGGTGTTTTCCAAGTATACAATTAGTACACAAGGGCAGTATCAGACCCGATACCCAATACTGGTATCGGTACATGCCTAGTTTGATGTAGTTTTATCTGCCTTTATTATGTTTTACTGGTCTTTTATTTGGTCAATCATTATTTATTATGTTGGCATTTTTCTTGTTTCTTATGTTTATCACAATTTTCTGCATCTTTAGGGCATTTAATCTGGCATTAAACAAAAGGTTTACTGAATATACTGTTATACTAATGTACTGAGAAGAGTCGGCAGCCAGCATATGGCGCAGCACACATGTAAAGTAACTACAGATAACAAGTCTGTGAAAACTGGTTCAGCATCATCTCAGTTCAGGTTGAACAAGTTAGTAGGATATACTGATGTGTACTGTTGTACTATAGTAGTGACTAAGGAGAATGTGTGACCATCTGTTTCCTACAGTCAAAAAAGCCACAGTATGGAAGCAGTTTTTTAGCATTATTTAAGGTTGAAATGCTTTTAATTTATACAGTTGTAGGTTATTTTGGTAATATATGAAAAGCAAGTGGATGAGAGAAGGTGAAATCTTTTGTCGGTGTCAGACATTATCGTCGTAATAAAAAAAAAAGAAAAGTTCTGCAATTTCTTTCTCTCTTAGTTGAACATTTACTGACTCCTCCCAAAGCAGCAAATGTCCAGTTGTAGAGGTAAACATTTTAACAGCTGTGATAGTCTGAGGTCTGTACCTAAGATTTTGTTTATCACACATGCGTCTTTGTCATATGTGCGTCTGTGGACGTGCTTGCTTGGACATACTGTTTTATTCTCAGTCTTTTTCATAAAAAAACAAAAAGCAAAGCTGTTTCTTATTGGTATTTTTTTATAATCTAAGCCTTTTTGATGGTATTTGCCTGTGTTTAATTGGGCACCTGGTTAATTATGAAGTTATGTTCACTTTGTCTCATGCTGCCATCTCCACTCACATGAACCTTAAGCTAATGGATAGAATTCTTTACACCTTTTAATCTGGGGTCTAAAAGACTGGGGTTGTTATTTTGGACTAGTTGCTGAACCTTGCAGCCTCGTCCTTTGTCTGGTTTGTAAATGTATCTTAGATTTTGTATTGGTCAACCTGGTATTTTCCAAGTAAACAGTTAAACTCTTGTCTGCCTTTACAGGCTCAGAGCTGCCAGTTTCTTTTAGTTGCCAGTTGATTCCCACCGTGGGTATAACTTCATTCTTAATACATTTTAACTCTTCTGCTTGTTAAGTAGGTGCCATGCTAGGATGTAAAGTGAGGTTTACAGTCCATGCTCCAATGAAAAGCTGAGTTTGGCAGCTGTAGCCAAGGGGGTCAGCAAATTGCTGAAGCAAGCTAATGTAAAACATACATCCCATGATAGAATATGTTATGCTTTGTCACTGAATAAGCTATAAACACAAGCCAGAATTTTTCTACACAGAATTGTTTACCTTATGGTGTTAAGATTTTTTTCCACACCACAAGTTCTTATTGTAACACAAATGCTTTTGTCTTTTAAATGTTGATTTATCTACTTAGGGACACAATTTATAAAAATGGTGTCAACCTGTTGCTGTTCTATGTTTATGAACGTGTGTGGGATACTCATTAAAGGCTTATCTACGCAACTATGTTTTTTTTTTTCACTTCCTGTACCATGTGGTTATTTGTGTGTGGGTGCACAGGTTTTTATGGTAAATATTTCAATGAATATTTGTGGATCACTAATTTGCCAGCTGGCGTTTCATTAACGAACGCTGACATTGACATTGATCAGTGATTGTTTGACCAGTGATCAGCAGCTTGGTGAATGGCAGAATACCACATTCATTTGTGTGAACCAGTACATACATACAGTGGCATGTTATAACATTTGTTTGTATCTACACAACCTAACATGTAACAATAACCAATGGGCAGTTTATATAAACGTACCTAGACAATGGGAATAATGCCATGAATAAATCTAAAATTTATAGTTGAAAGGGCCGATAATTGTGTTTAATTTAACTTCATTAGTGAAATTATTAACACACTTTCTACAAAATGATGTTAAGCACAGTAGTTATGTGTGAGGTGTGTGCGGCTCATGGGTGCCCAAGTCTCATTCATTACTTTCTGCTATATTTAGATGTGATAGGATCAAAATACCTGCCTGTAAAAAAGTATTAAACCCCTTGGAAGTTTTCACCTTTTTATTCTTTTACAACATTTACTGTCATTTCAATTTGCCTTTTTTGACAAACGTTTGGAAATAAAAAATACTTTTTACAAAATACTCAAATGTAATTAGAAATGTAAAACTGGACTTAAGTAATAACACAAGTATTCACCCCTCCAAGGAACCCTCTCAATATAATCACAGATGTAGCCAGCTGGCTTTAGCTGTAGGGGTAAATACTACAGGCATGAGACTTTACTATCTTGCTTTTCTGCCATAGACCGATCTCTGCAAATACAGCCTCTACAGGTAAAACACATTTAAACCTGTGTTTTTACTGTTTAAACCATTTGAAAACAATCACACAGGGAAGTATTTTTTTTGTGCACTGGCAATAACTAACTAAATAAATGAGAGGGGAGTTGGGTGTCTGAAACATCTACTCCCATCTCACCTGTCAGTCACACCTTTACTCAAAATGTGGCTTACATAATACCAAAAAAAAAAGATTTTTATATCAAATAAAAGCTGGGAATCTCCATGTTTTTTGTATTAAAATCAAATCACTTCATTTTGCAGCAAAAACAAAGTAAATGTAAATTGCCATTCCAATATTTTTGTAGGGGACTGTGGACACTGCCCTGCCACAGTGCAGAAATTATTCAGGAATGGTTTGAGAAACCATGACAAAGAGTTCAAGAGTTCACAGGTCTGATGCCTGAGGGTCCCACTTCACAACTTAAATGATATGCTGTAAGTGTGTCGTACCAGATACCAGATGCCTTTCCAAAAATTACAATCACGCCAGGAACATGTACTGTATACAAAACTTTTTCAAAATTGTCCTTCAAGATATGATTTTTATCAGAATATCTTTCCATACACCAGCAACAAATGCACATTGGTTGTGCATTTTGTGCATTTGGATCAGTATCATATGGATTGAGGCTGCAGATTACCAGCAAATGTGAAAAATGTTTTGTGACAAGTATGACATTTATAATATATTCTATTCTGCTGTAAGGCATATGAGCTACTACCATGGATGCAATTACTACTACATATGTGCGTTGGAGTTCAGTGCTCCCCGCATATTTTTGCTTATGCCATAGAACAGCATAAAAAGTTAAACTCAATTAAAAAGACACAGTAACTCTCACTCACAGCTTTTTTAATTGAGGCAGTACTGCAACAGAAAAGACAGCAGATGCAGCACTGGAGAGAAGGTTGTGATGGGATTCAGTGTTAAGCCAATTAAGGCACAGAGGCGGCAGGCCTAACCACTTATACAGGTATATAACACCTGGGAGTAGAACAGTTTGTCAGCAGAGCTTTCAAATCGTAACACACTGTAGTCAGTGTTCGTGGTGAAGTGTTGATTACTGGCTCTGTGTCGCATCAGCTCCTCACGACTTCCGGTCTTTTCTGTCATGCATACTGTCGTTAAATGGAGGCTGGCTCCTTCATTATGGATTATTCCTTGTATGCCACACCTTTTTACTACTATAACACTTACATATGATTTTCACTGCACTCTAGTAAATGCTGCTCTTGTCAGTGTCCATGTAGGAATTATGAGTAGGATACTTGTTTGTCTAAAAGCTCTGATAATTTGTCCTGTATGTTTAAACTACTGTGCCCAGCCAAGAAACCCTGCCTCGCATAGCCAAGTGTAAAAATATATAATACATTTTTTACACTTTATGGATTAAGCACACAAGCTGTAATATGCTAAATGATGAGTTTTAGAGGTGCTGGTTGAGTAGATCGATTTAGTCCCTTTTAGACGGGACAGCGTCAAGCTACAGCAGCGGTTTCCTGAGGGTCCATCTAAATATGCTCCAGAGAGCAATTACTTTATTTACCCCAAACCTCATTTGGCATTAACAGAATATTAAATTTCTACAAGACAATCCTGTCAATATAGAAAAGCAAGGGGAGAAAACACACACACACACACACAGACACACACACATAATTCAAGACAATTGAATGCTAATTGAAACCATAATAGATATTTGTGCAACAGGCTTAACCAGCAAAATGACCATATCCTCCTTATGGCTTTAGCTCAGAAGTGGATTACAGTAGACCAATTAGCCACTGTTGCTTTAAATGACACTAACAGTTTGCAAAATAACACCTAATAACATAAAGAATGGGTGACTGTCTCCCATCACAATGCTTCATCCTGTAACACCCTCACTGGATGATTAGTTTCAAATTTGATTGGGAACTATCTCATGATGTGGACCTGAGCTTTCACTCTTCTGCAACCCACACTGGAGCTAATCAGTGTGCTCTTCATCAACCTGATTAGCTGGACCTGCTGCTTCCAGCTTCTGATGCTGGAGCCAACATCTGGCCTCCACCCTCCACACCACACCTAAATCATAGTGTTCCTCCATGTAAAATCATTATGACAAGGGAGGTTGTGCCAAGCATTTACAGTATTTCATGTTAAAATCCTTAGTCCATCCCTCTTCTTTAACAGTGGGTTTGTCAGGTTTTTTAAAACGTTGTTTGGTAATACCATATATTTGAGGAGATTAATTCATTTTGCCCATAACCCACATTGAACATTCACCCCTTACCCTCTAACATCTTTGCTCTCCATCATTCTCTCATCTGCAATACATCTGTTTACATCCACCCAGTCTCCATCTATGTCCCTTCTCCACGCTTCTTAATTCAATCTGTTCAGGAATGTGGATTTGTTTATGTCCCTTTGTCTGTTTGCCTTTACGTTACTATGAAAACATACCCAGTGTCTCTTCTTTACTTGATTTTATACCCATGCGGCTCCTAAAACAAAGAGAAAAGCCCTGCTATGATCTTACCTGGTTTGTATCTAGCAGACACAAACACTTTCATTGCCACTCATGTTCACCTATATGTGTATACAAATGTGTACCCTGCATAGCGTGCAGCACAAGAGCATGTGCACATGCAGACAGAACAACATCAGACTGTTTATGGACAAGTGAATGAATCTTCCTGACAGGCCTGTCTCAAAGGGAAATAAAAGAGATGGTGGGAGCAGAGGCGTTGGGAAAGAATGGGAGCAAAAGAGAGGGCAGTAGAAATGATAGTGAAAGATGGCAGAAAGGAGAGAGGCGGTGAGAGTGACAAGGATAGGCAGAGGGGAGGAGAGAGAGAGAGAGAGAGAGAGAGAGATGAAGCAAAGGGAGTTGCAGTTGGCAGACAGCAGCTGGAGGGAATGATCAACTGAGCTGACACATCAGTTCATATCAGCAGCACAGAGCAGTGGGACAGATGGAGGGAGGGTGGGACAGAGAGCAAAATAAAAGAATGTGTGGTTAAACAACATAAGTGGAATAACTGAGAGGGACATACAGAAAGCAAGGTGAAGAGAGAAAGGAAGTGGCAGAAAAAGATACGGATGGACTGATGATGGAAGAAAGTTGGGGAAAAGGGCAGAGAAAGGTTTGGCCTGTGCCAAGTGTCAATTGGTAGAAAGAATGATGGAGAGGAAGAATAAAGGATTGAACTTTTAAAGAATAGTTCGCGGAAAAAACAGCTTAAAACTGAATGAAGATGAAGTGGAAGTAGGTAGAAGAGAGAATGACAGCATGTGATATAACAACCCTGTTGTGGAACTTGTCTATGCAACTAAAGTGCAAACGGGATTATGTATTTGTAAACAATATAATATGTGAATGATTTCAACGCGACATATTTACTACGACCTATTGTAAATTGCAGGGATGCAGTTTGGTGTGGAAGGTCCAGTATTTTGGTGGAACATAAAACTGTGTGGGGCAAGATGCACCAGCAGTTAAGAAACATTTTATAGATATGATTTGTACCCACTTTTAGCAACTTGCCATTTAATTTAAGGTTTTAGAAAAGACAATCTGTTGCAATTACTGTATGTTCCTCACAAAAACACATTAAATTTGCTGTTTAGTTTAATGGATGTGTAATTGTTAGAAGACAAGGTTGGATTTAAATTAAAAGACAAATTCATACAACTCTGACTTTTAAAGCACCATCTCCTGTCTTTTTACCTCCTTTGCATTGCATTCATGAACTTCATTCATTGACTTCTTTTGTTTTGCAAAATGCCTCATAAGTCAAAATACAATAGATAATTTGAAGAGACTGGGGCAGAAAAAAAAAACACAAAAATGGACAAAACAGTCAGAAGTGTTATTTGCGCATTTAAAATAAATTTTTGAAAATGTTAAACGCAGAGAAACAAGAGAGACTGATTCAGTTTTAAATGGGCTAAAGTTATGGTGTATTAGGATCAGAGGGATGGACAAACAAGTTTAATTTGTCACAACTTGTTTTCTACTTTTTGTTGGGGGGCTTATATGCTGTAAAATACATACTGCTGAGCTCCGACTAAAAAAGGTTAGTGCACAGTAAAGATGAACAGAATACAAAGGTACTTTGTGTAGTTATGGATGTTGTGGTATTATCAGTTATGAACAGACTGCCTGTTTATATTTTATCCCCTTTTTGAATTCTCTTCTTCCTGAGTGGAGATTTTATTTTTATTTTTAACATCCTGTATTTCCCAATTTGTAAATATGCAGATTCTGTTGTATATGTGCAACCTAAGGTTGCCTGGAAAGATGGTAACACATTTGGGTAATGTGTTGTTGGGCCTAATACTGTATGTTGCTGTAAATCATTGCACATTGCATGAAACAATGACTTGATCTTAATGAAAAGCCACGAACAAATTCAGTTCAGCAACATCAGATGAGATGTGACCACCTGCAGAGTCCATTGTATCACTGAGAGACTCCTGCAGCTTGGCATCAGATGACAATCATTTCCATGCAAGAGCCACATTTGGATACAATTAGGATTGTTTTAAGATGTTCATTATGCTTGTGATTTAAAGATTCCCTTTCGATGTGTTGGTGTGGTGGTTGGGTAACTAATGAAGCGGAGAGCCACAATAAGACAGAAAGTCATATCAAAATACAGGCTTGAGGTTCAAATAGCTTGCTTGCTGTGGTCAGATTTGGACCTGGCTAGTTTGAGTTTGGGACCAGATTCAGAACTCGACCGTACTCATGAAAATGGTGAATTCATGCTGTTCATTCAACTCCAGCCTCTCTTTTCTCTTCCAACCTCTCAGTTAATTTCAATCATCCAATTGCTGCCTGAGTTTCTGGCACCATTTAAAAACTGGCCCTTTTCCTCATACTTGTGTATCACTCATCTCTCAGGCACTCAGCACCTTTCCAACTCCTGCACTTTTCACCGAATTTACCAAGGCTGCCTACTGGGGCGGGCTCATGCTCTTTCCCAGCAGAGCATTTAGCCTGGATCTCTTTCAGGTTCAGTTGTGAGGTCTGGGTTTGAGCCAAAACTTCTCTCAATTCAATAATGCATTTTACAGTATTGTTGCTTTAATAGTGGTGTTTTATATATATATATATATATATAAAAAACACCACTATTAAACCTATCGAAAGGTATCGAAAAAAATAAACCACTTTAATAACTGGTTGAACCACCTTTGATGGCAATAACTAATTCACCGGGTTGAGACTTGGGGTCTAACTAGGCCCCAGATTTTCTATCTCTGAAGTCATTCTGTAGCTTCACTGTTAGTATGATGTTTTCCTGTTTGTATGTGGGATTCTCTTTTTAGGATACAGTAACTCTGTTTCATCTATTCACAGGACATTTCCCCATTACTTTTGTGAATTGTTAAGGTGGTTTTTGGTTAACTTCAGTAGTTAGTCTGGGTTTTTTGCTTTTAGCTCATTGAGAATTCTGTGTTGAGCCTTTGGAGTGATCTTGGCTGCGTGCCCACTTCTGTCGAGAGTAGCCACAGTACAAAATTTTGACAATTTGTCTAACTGTGCACTGATAATTATCTAAAGTCTTTCAGATTAATAAATATATTTAAAATCACTTTGCAAAACAAAAATTCTGTGGATTCACAACAGAAATTTTCAGCCAGACAAAGACAGCAGTCATATGTTTTTTGCAGTACAACAAGGATCACTACAATCAACAGAATTGCAGGAAACACACAGAACAAAGAAGATTTCTTTCTTCTGGTAAAAAAAAGATGTCATAAACAAAACAGCCAATTTGGCTCAATCAAATAAATGATGTTGTGCATCTTAAATTAGATGTTTGCTAAATTAGTATCTTCTTTGCATTGCTATGTAACTGTCATGTGTGGTGTCCTCTCTCCTAATGAGGTTTGATGTGTCATTACTACGTGACCGAAGAAAACATCTGGTCAATACGATGAGGCAAGCTGGGGGCATGTGAGGGTAATTGCATTTAATATGAGGTCTTTTATTGTGCGAGTGCAAGGACATGATGTGTGTTTGCGTGGATGTGTCCACATGTGTCCATCCATTTTAGTTTTGTTCCAGTTGAAAGGTTGCAACTTTGCATTGTTGTAATGCTGAGAGTGAAGGCACGAATACGTCTACATCCACTCCCACACAGTGGCTTTGTCTCTCTCTCTAACATGCACAGGCATCCAAACACACACACACAGACTATGGCACTACACACACAGCCCCACCTCCTTGCATTCAGCGCTGTCTACTTTTAAGCAGTTTGTTACCAATTTAGCAACTACAGTAGATGTAGTGACTAGTCACAGATCTATGGCGACTTGTTGGCAGACTTTTCTCTGTTTTCTTAGTAAACATCCTTTCATCTGGCTAAACCTCTTGCACTGTATTCAGTGTTAGTCGGACAGGACAACAGCATGTTGAGTAGCGAATGAACTGCAAATGCTCCTAATCGACCCGTCAATCTCAGTTGTTTTTGCAGTTAAATTACACCTTCATTTCTGTTAAAGCTAAAGATAACGACTTTTTCTGTCTTTAAAATATCACTATTCATGATACTTTCAAGAATCTATATTTTTCAGGGTCAGTATCATGACATGAAAAGGTCAAAGCTCTTCAGGGCTTTGCACAGGGCTACAGTGCAAATGAGAAAGGTTGGGTAAATGTGTTCTATGGGAATTAGTATTTTTAATAGTACTGTACTCATATTACATGATATTTTATTAATCATGTAACAAATTAAATCCCTGTGGTCTCATTCTACTTTACACACATCACGTTGTCACCCTTTATTAGTATCGTTTCAGTATCAGTACCAAGATATTTAAGCAGGTGTTGGTATCAAAATAAGAATTTTGGTATTGCAGTCACTGCCCCACATAGCAAAAGATGCCAAGTTCTTCAGCTCAGTGGTCCCACAATTGTAGAACAAGGTACCAAAATATCCAAGCTCAGCAGAGTCACTTACAATATTCAAAAAACTGAATGAAGACGGAACTCATACAAAAAGCTTTTACCATCTATCCTATCTTGTGTGGGTATGTCATGAAATGAGATCATTTGTTGTCAAAGTAGTTCAGCATTAAATGTTTTCTCATTGAATTAGATTTTTGTGCCTGCTTTGTGCCTCACTTGTACAGTAAGTTGCTTTGGATAAAAGCACCTGCCAAATGTAAGTGTTAAACAGACAATAGATTATAAAATAAATATGCCTAAGTCGCATGCAAGTCAGGCTATAATGGTAGGTTTTAGGTTTGTGTTTCAAAACAACTTTAGAACAAGAGCAGTGCCAGAGGACCTGAGAAGATGTAGTGGTTCATATACTAAAAGCAATTCAGGCTGGTCCAGTACCTAGGTTCTTTATAAACAAGTGAAAGACTTTAAAATCAATACAGAAGCTGACAGGCAACCAGTGTAAAGGGTTTAAAACAGGTGTAATGTATTCTCCTCCTCTGGTCCTGGTCAGCACCCGGGCAGCAGAGTTCTGAATCAACTGAAGCTGATTTATAATGTTTTGGGGTACACCAGACAGGAGGACATTACAATAATCCGGTCTGCTGGATATAACAGCATGCATCTGTCTTGTCCCTTGACCCATACGCTGAGCTGCAGCCTGTAATGCTGACAGTAGACTTAGTGCTTGTTAGCCTGTGGATGGTATATCTGCATGATTTTTGCTGGCTAAGACTTGCTGCCACTGCACTTTGGTTAAGGTTCACACTTTTTAGTCTATAAGTCTAATAAATCTTAGTTCTACTTTTATTACTGTAGAATACACATATAACACAAAACAATTGAGAATACAAGTTACTGAGATGAAAGACTTAGTGCTTTCTTTAATTGTCAGTTTTTGTAGCTATTTAAAGTGCATCCAGAAAGTATTCACAGCACTTAACTTTTACCAGGGAGGTGAACAAGAACCCAACGGTCACTCTGGAGGAGATCCAGTTTCCAAGTTTCTGTGGAGAGAGGAGAACCTTACGGAAGAACAACCTATATGGTAGAGTGGCCAGACAGAAACTACCCCTCAGAACAAGGCTCTAATGTGACAAAATGTGGAATTTATATCCAGCACCAGTAAACACAGTGGGAAAAACAATACATGTAAAAGAATTGAACTTTCTAGCACTGTTTCAAGATGAAGCCAAGTGACTGGCAAGTTATGCAGGAAAATAACATCCACATCCTTAAACCCCTCAAGATAGCTCAGACTGGTCAAACAGTCAGGAAGGAGCATAAAATCACCATTGGCACCTATTGGCACCATCATCATTTATGCTGCAGGATAATTGAAAGCATGCATGGCCTTTCTAAAGCGAAGGACATATCATTCTCGAATATTCCCTTTTTTTCATTTTTTTCCAAATAAGTCACCTTTAATAAAATTGTTTCTGCTATTGCACCATTAATCAATGTCTCTCTCAATGCAGACAGCTTTGCCCATTTCATTTTCCTTTAAAATTATTCTTATTACTAATGACTCTTATTGTGAATACCTGGGAATAATAGAAATAGGAATATATATAAGAATATAGAAATTAGGTTTCTGGCAGTCTTGGTATTGTGTGTTGCACACATTCCCCACATGGTGTCCCATCCATTACCAGGTAAAGAAAATAAAATGCCACATTGTGAACTACTGCAGCCTTGCATAGAAAAATGATTGTTTGAGCCTTCAAGTGGTCCTTACACTGTAATTCCCTGGCGGCATTAATAGCCAGGTTATTTTAGAGATATGTATTTATCAGGCCACCTTTACACTTGGCTCTGATGTATTAGAATAAGGAATTATAAGACAAGGGAGACAAATTACAAAATATAAATTGTTCATAACATGCATGGTTGTTTTTCGACATAGCACCTCTAATCTTATCGTTTTGCCAGTGCTACACTTTGTTTTTGTTCACACATTCCAATCTTTTACAAGTGCTGTTCTAAATGCCAGGATTGGGGGATTAAATATGGAGAAAAAAAAAAGGAAGGAGTGAGTATGGAATGGGACCTGAACAATTCATTAGAAAAAGTCCAAGATATGTGACAATATAATATGTGACATGGCAGTGAAAGTAGAAAATGCCACGATTGGTAAGTTTATATACTGACTTAATTGTTAGGGCTAGTAAATTGTTAGGGACTGAAGGCAGAGCTTTTGGTCAAAGTACAAAGAGAAAAAAAAACAATTCAAGAACTACCTTTGTATTTCGAGTGTATACACATCTCATTCCCAGGGCTTCTGTGTGTGTAATGCAGAGCAGTTTTCATTTTTACTGTATTTGAAGACACAACTAGTTTTCCTTTACATCCCTGACTACCTCAATCCCATGTACACTTGTTGCATGCATAACAATGCATTTGGAGATCCTTGTAACTTGTACTCTAGAAATATGTTTACAGTATTTTAAAATGTATGTTCAGATGGTCACCTGTGCAACACACACACACACACACACACACACACACACGGCTTCCAGTTTTTCTTTAAGTTCTTTCTGGTTACATAATATGGTTAAGGGATGGCAGGTTCTCTGAAATCACTGAACTTTGAGTGACACTTTCACATGTTTTAAAGACATGGACGTTACATGGTTTCATATACTGTTTACCATTTACTGTTACAGAGCAACCCCCTCTTTAACATATGTCTTTAACATATATCAAACTGCCTTTTCTTCACAAATCACTTTCTTATTACTTCTCCTCCTCTTTGCTTAGCACTCATCTCTACACATCTTTAGCTGCAATTTCTCGACTTCTCTGTTAGGGACAAAACAGTGACTAATTTAGTAGAAAGTCTTTTGAATATAAACACAATCAAATAAACACAGATTTTTAAAACTTCTGTAGATCAAATTTGACAATATTTGTATCATCAGGGATCAATGATGCAACTTTATTCATACAGTAGCTTTGAACTGCCGACTTGCAAACTGCAAGCATAAGTCCAAACAAAACATAGCTGACATTTCTCTGACAAGCAGACAAAGTTTGAATAATCCGCAATATCTTGGCAGGGAACCAATGTGCGTACAAAGTGAACTCAGCCCTTAGATGGAGTTTTGTGAAAATACAGTTCATTTTCGTAGGATGGTGCTGTCTGATGCTGGGCTTGGATTTTGAAAAGCTTAAAGGCAGCAACTTCGTCTAAACGCAGTGTTTCTTAAGAGGACTGCTGATGTTGACCAAGCTTGTTTAGCTGAATGCATCACCTCAATGAGAGGGGTGGATACCGGTAATGTGCACATTTATATACCATTTATAGCTGAAACCTAACAGTATATTTTCCTCATTAATAATATGTTGTAGTAAATCTCCTATTTATGGTATTCATTTAGTCATTTGCTGTGTTGCATTAAAATAACATTAGTTTAGCATCTTGGGTTATTTGGAGGGAAGGTTATCCAAATGGCAAAATAAATATTATAGTATTATTGTAAAGTAAAAGTAAATAAGTGAAAATTTTGAAATAATGTAGTTTACTTCTTTAGCTGTATTGGCTCAGTAGTGACAATTTTTAAACTGCCTACATAAAGTACTGACTTATTAGACTTATTACAACCAGAATTCTAAAAGTTGACTTTTCAAATGAATTACATTGGGTTCTGTTCCACCATGAGGTCAAGATCAAAGGATAAATGCTCGTATATAGAACTGATTTTAAGCGTCTTTTAAGAAGAAAGTTTCAGTTCTATTTGTTTTTGTTTTTTGTTTTTTTAACTTTGGTAGTTTAATGTAAGTAGCCTCAAAGCTGTGTAAATGCGTGTATGTGTGCATACTGTATGTTTTTATGTGCATATTTTACAGGTTGCATAGGTCTAGCAGGTGACATATAGAGCCAAAAAGATTTATCAAAGCAAGTGCCATTACACTCTGCAGAAAAGGTGCATGAGAGAAGAAGAGAAAAGAGACAGAGTGACAGACTGACAGAAATGATGCAGCTGAAGAGGTGGAGAGGGAGCAGGGGAAAGAAGATGTGGAGAGTTTGGCACTATGGGGATCTGATAGATGGGGTGAACTCGGGTGAATATCTCTCACAAAGGCTGCACTCACATAAAAAGTAGACACGTGCTCTCACTTTCTCTCTCCCTTCTTCTATTTATCTCTCTTTCTCTGTCCCAGAGCCTTTTACCCTCATATTTATCTTATGATGGCAAATACAAATTAGATGAGTCTGCAAGTAAAGCAGCAACTTCAAACTACAAAGTAGATGAGGTTGCATTTAAAAACCCATAAGCTTTCACTCACAGTGATGAAGTTTTACATGTAAATATACACTTTAACAAATAATTCAAGGATATGCTTTGTCTCTTCATTGACAGGTCTATCACTATTTCTGAAAATGATCACATAAAAAAAAAAAAAAAAAGCCAGTGGGATATGACCATATGTTAAAAAATATCTATAATCTCATATTAATTACAAACTACAAGCACTTTGTGCTTGTGCGAAGCAAGTGAAGGCCAACTTTTCTGAGAAAAAGTTGCAGTGCAGGCAAATGTTTTGCTCATATAAGCACATCATTTCGTTGTTTACTAGTTAACAGCAACAGCTAAAACCGACTTTTAAGGTGGAATGTTTTCTTTCGTGTTACTCGATGTATGAGTTCATATTGTGCATCAATCAACATGACTTAATTCCATGAGTTTTTATTGGTTCTCCTGCATGACTAACACTTTACTGATGACTGGATGTTCAAGCGGAACAAAAATGTAAATGAATTTCAACCGGATTATGCAAATACTCTTCCTCCTCCTCACTTGGCGTCTGAGCATCATGCCTATGCGCTCTGGTAGCACCACACCTGTGCTCACAACAGTCTACACTCAATTACCACCTCTGCAAGAATCATGTCACGTTAGTACAGAGATCATCTTCCAATCAGAGCCACAGAGTAGACTTTACATGTTGCTACAGCCTCACTTAAAATTGGCACAAAGGTTTTGGCACATTTTAAGTGCGGGTTTGGACCTGAATGCAGAGGAATGCAAAGTTAGTTTGAGGGTTTATTGACAAAAAAAATCATTACTAAAACTCAACAACAGAACTGATCCACAACACTTGGACTTGAAATCAGACGAGTAGCTTCACACATGAACACCAATGGGGAACATAATCACATAACCTAACAAGTTACACAGAGTCAGCTAAGTAACTTAAACTGATAACAGTTAGGAATTACATTTGATATTATAATCCCTTAAGCAGGGAAATAAGGCCATAATTACATTTGTAGGGTAACTTAGGGACAGATAAACAACTTGCAATCACTTGATTGATAAAGCAGTAGGAATGACAACAAGAAAGTATTTAAAGAGTGAATATTGACAAGACAAAGTTACTAAGTGAACAGAGTTGAACAAAGGTGAATTTGAGTGATCCTGGAGCAAAGACAGACAGGATCTGTGAATGCCATTGTGCAGACAAGGTCCAGAAAGTCAGGGTGTCAGCTAGCTGAAGGCTACACTGGGGAGTGTGACCCCCAAACTGGGAGAGTTACAATTTATAAAATATAAAAAAAGTCAAATACTAATATAGTTGTTCAGTCTATTATATTCAAAACGTTTGTTGTGGTTATTACAAAGGTGAGTCTACTGTGTTTGTTGTGCCATCTATTTGCAGACAGTGAGTAAATAAACTCATCTTTTTCAGATTTTATTTTACCTTCAAATTGAACATGAACATTTTTTACTTACTTTTTGTCTAAAATGAACTATGAATTTCACAATGCTGTATAGGTGTGTTATGTGTGTGCGTGTGTGTGGGTGCTGACATCAGAGCATCACTGAATTAAGTTTGACCTTGATGACACACGCTCTCACTCACTGAATGCTGCATAATACATAATTTGTGAGCAGTGGTGGATGTCTGGGGAGTCCCTGTATAATCAGAACAAGTAGAAAAGTCCTCTATGCTGACCAAGTAGAACACAGCTGCTTAAGCTTGTAGCCTAACCCTAAACATGGCAGAATTTCTTACAGAAGTGTGACGTTTATAGTAAAATTAATCAGTAATACATTATGTAGAGTGTAGTGATATTTTTAGAATTTTCCCACGACTGAACTATGCAAAGAACTCTCAGTTTCCCAGGCTATAAATTTTAATCCAACTCTAATCTTTTAGAGCCTCCAGAAGACTAAAGAGATGTAACCATGGGTTAAACCAGGGTAGTATGATTTGGTTCATAGCTGACTTTATGTAAGCACTCTGACAGTACATTTGATATTTGCAGAATTTCTGCATTTGTGAGTATGGCATTAAAATGTTGGTCTTATACAGTGTCTTCAAGGAATATGGTAAAGTGTATCAAGAAGTCTACAAAATATGTCTGATACACTGTGCAATGAACCTGACTACAACTAACCAGACAGGGGAGAGTGACAACATGGGACCTTAAGCAGGAGCAGAATAATTTCAGAGCTCAAAGTTTCCCAAAATTTGCTCTTACACCATTTTTTTGTCGTGTCAACACTTTTGATCACTGGATGCTGAAATGTTCTTAGCCCTTCAGCAAGAGTGAAACGTCAGTTACTGGATGTTGGACCCTATCAAGCACTGAGCAGTTATTTCTTTCTATATAATTAAAGTTCATATACTGTGGTTAGGGGCAAGGCTCACATGAAACCATTCTGGCGCCTTAATAATTAATGAATTACTTCATTATATTATGGAGCTCAAAGCTCGGTCCTGTTACCTAGAAGAGTTATTGTGCAATATTCAACTCTACCTTAAGCTGAGGGATAAAGAAAAGAAGTTGGTAACGGAAATACTGAGATTGACATTAGCACACACTCACATACGTATCTACACACTCTTGCCCATGGCTGTTTATCCTCACCAAATAGCATCCTAGCTAGTAGGCTGGTTTTCGCCCTCATCAGTTGAGTGTTTTCTCTTCAGTTTCGAAAGGTGATAGCGATGTAACTAAAACAATAATGTGATTGAAGCATTTTGGTTAAAAGATAAAAAACTGCAATAGCTGCCAAACAATGTGCATACAGGAAGGAAACCACTATTAAAGCCTTTATGGCTCAAACCCAAGCTGCACACATACACTACTTTCTATGATGATAAATGCTTCCTAATGGGTCAAACCTAAAATAAAAGTGTCCCATGTAAACAAATGAAGATCTGAAAAGTTGTGTACAATGACCTTCCCCACAGTGTGGACATTTACACCTGTGTTGTAAACCAAAGGACACATCACCACCCAATGATACAAATAGAGCAAACCTCTCTGAGATGGTGTTTTTTATAAAGTTTTTATGTGTGTACATACTCTACACCATGGTCCTAAAGAGTAATTGCACCAATTTTAAACATGATGTTCATTTTTAGAGCTTTGGCACTAACAGTCAGTGAATATTAAACCAAAAATTTGAGTCCAGCCCTAGAGCTTTCCAAAAAACAATGCCTTCAAGGTTTTCTGTTTTGGTCTCCAAGATCATAACAGAGGGCCTCCATTGACAGTGGTTTGCCGCATCAAAGCAAACCGTGGTCTGGTGAAATATGCTTAAAGGATGCTTTCACTGATATCAAACTTGTTTCTTTTGGTTCCAATTTGAGTAGTACATGTAGCTGAATGCCATTAAAGTCTCCTTTTACTTACCTACATTAAAATATCTCTCACCTTCTAGCTGAAAAGCGCCGCCGTATGACATCACTCGGAGGAACCTTTAGTTCAGATTACATTATCTTGTGTCTCACTAAGGTTTGTAAACATGGTCAACCTGCTTCTCCAGAACTCATCCAGATGACATCATCTGAACTCCTTATGATGACAAACTCCTTTCTAGATTTTCAGCTAGCAGCAGAAAAAATATTTTAATATAGTGAAGTCAGAGCAAAGTTTAAAAGCATTAATGTACATTTACACCCTGAACTAAAAGCCATAGAAGCCAAGTTAAAAATTGATGAAGTTTCCCTTTAAGGGAAGTGTAAGATTAAATATATTCAGGGTTTAGGCTATCCTGGAAACTCTAGTTTCAATCATGTTTGTTTTTTTAAAACTAATCTTTAATAAAACAAGACCAAGACAAGTATTTGTTGCACAGTTTAATTAATTTGGACCCACTCACATTATACATTCACTGGCGTTCAAAGATGTCTTTTAATTTTACAAGCCCAAAGCCTCTTAACTTCTCTTAAGCAGCCAATGGAATGACCAACACATAGCAGAATGACATTGTGTGGATGGAATTAGGAAGCAGCTCAACGTTTCTCAGCCTGACCTGAAGTACCAGTTAGATGGGTGAGACTTGGACACACGTGATGGTTTCATCAATGACCCAAACACACATCAAAGGTGCTTGTGGGTAAAGCAGGCTTTTGGAGTGTCCTTTCTAGTGATCAGTAGACTAACACACAGTGATAGCACCAAAACTATGTAAAGGTTATACCTTAAATGACATCATAAGAGAAGGAGCCTTAGGCAAGAATAAAACAAGAACCACTGATAAAATAACACTAATGACACAACAACCAACAATCAATAAAACAAGACAAAACACATGATAAACAATCAGAAACAAAGACAGCAGCATGCTGAATAGCAATAGCTCCAATTTGGCTACAGAGATGAGCATCTTTTAACATTATTTTTTAATTTGGCTTTACAAATGAAGAGATCCGCAACCATTTATTTCTTCTGATGTGTATTCTACTGGAGCTTTAACATGCTGACTGCCCAAAGAAGTACAACAAAAATGTACAGTACAGTACAATCCCTTTTTTGTTTTTACACAAAGCCATTTAAGATTTTTTAACTGTGTGATCTTTCGTTTAATCCAGAATTCCTAGACCTTGGGACGACTAAGGGCATCTTTTACAGAGACGAAAATGCACCAAAAGGTGTGTGGAAGTGTAGATACTGACTTATGAAGTGAAGTAAAAACAATTAGTAAAATTTTAGATTCAATCCTGTAGCTGAAACTGAAACTAAGGAAACTAACTAAACAAAAATTCAAATTGAATCTAAAAAAAAAAATCTAAATAAAACCTGGATTGAAAATTTAAAACTATCGTAATCTTGGGTAAAATCAACAAGGTTCAAATTTTCATTTGTCTCATTGATTCAAAATAACTGAAACAGCATTTCTATTCTTGAACTTTTAGTCATTTTTGACTGTAGAGAGTATATATTTATACCCATATAGCTGCCAGACCTGCTGACTTGAAGGCAGACATGTATGAATACTAGATCTCCTAACAGCTTTTTAACTTTAACATTAATATAGCCTTTGCATTTCTGTACTAACCTCCTCTTTGGCTCAGCTGTAATGCACATTAACCATTATAGCAGCTAATTAAAAAAAAAAGAAAAGAAAAAAACAGGAATAAAGCATTTTCTCTAAAGAAGAGAGAGAAAGATCCAGGTTGTCAGTAATCCCTCTTACATTGTAGAATAAATCCATATTACAGAGTGCTACAGATTGTACATGTTGATATCTTGTTGGATGTGAATTCAGGATAAACATCCTATGTCAAAACTAAGCAAATTGTATGCATGATCCATAGTGATAAAGCTGCAGAACAGTGTGTGCTATAAGTGACAGTCACATTACTTTAATAGGCCATAAAGTGTGTAGATAAGCTCAGGCTGCAGTATTGTAGTTACTAAAAAGTAGATGTCAGTTTAAGAGTTATTGGATTCAGCTTGGACCTAAGAGTGGGAGAGCAATGCGTCGTCTCCCCTACCAGCACATCGATTAAAGGCACAAGTTATTTTTGCATTTTAATAACAGAACTACTAATATGCTGGTATTTAGTCCAAAATATGCTATATATTATACTTTTTGAATGAAATCAAGCTAATCTATGTACAAATCAGACATTTAGAACCCCTGTATAGCCTGAAGGGAATAATCCTTGTTTCGTAACCACACTTCAACTGTGAAATTGGTAGTGGAATCAGGCTCATTAGATCGACTTCATGACTATTTGGGGTTACGCCTAATGCAGACGCAGATTTATAGAAAAATTAGAATTAAAAAATGTATTATTAAAAAATTAGAACTGTGGAGTGGAAATGAGTGCCCATGCACAATGTTTAAGATTAAAAAAGCAGCACCAGGTGTACGTGCGTCTTTGTAGCGAAAACAATGCATATGCATATTTTTGACTTTGTGTGTTCACACAGTTTTATGGATCTGGCCTTTGGTGTCTTACAGTGACTCAAGCCAGCAGTTTTCCTTGCAGCCACTCCTCACATAATGAGGAGATGGAAAACAGTGACATGTTGCAAACATCCGAATAATGAACACACCATATGTGTAATGAAGCTGGCAGCCATGACATCAATTTAAAATCCATTATAAAATTTCAAAGATTTCACTAAGTTCTCCTCAATTACTGAAAGCTGATGCTTAAGGAGATAAGAGGTCTCAGCATGTTCCAGATGCTGCGTCAGAAGATGTTACACTTTATGCCGTCTGTGACTTTACATGCATATTATTGGTTAAACTGTAAATAAACTTTATAAAAAGAACAGCAAACATATTTGGTTGTGACACATAAAAATGGATATCTTACCTGCATAGGAAACAAAAGAACAAGCTGCCCTGATGTATAGAAGAGGACAAACAGAAAAACAAAAAAGTTAGTCAGACACTGACAACAACCAGATGGTTAAATATCTTACTTTTCAGTCCGTGGCATGTTAGCACAAGGGAAGAGAAAAGACTCCTATAAGGAAAATCTACATTTTTGGTAGCAGAGGCAGAAATGCATATAGAGATATGAGGAGAGTGAATGTATTCAGTTTAATTCCCCTAGGATGAGATTAGGATTCCTTGCTAATCTATGGAATTATTTTGCTACAGAGACTCAAAGCATGAGAACCTGATGTGTTGGCAAATCTCTTTTCTTCATAAAATGATCATTAAATGTTATCTGATCTTGACCAAAGCATCATGAAAGATCATAAAATATAAACAGGCATGATCTTTCACGTCTAGTATGAGCACACACCTATCCAATATACAAAGCCATAGTTAAAAAGTAATGGCAACCTTGTTTTGTTGAACCACCTTTAGCAGCAATAACCTGAAGCAAACTTGTTCAGCTTCCTCTGAGCTTCAGCTTGCAAACAGCCACCCTGACATTATTCCGTAGGACAGCTTAATAACCATGGGAATTTTACACATTTTCTACAATAGCAAGTATTCTAGTTCAAGAGGCAGCAGAGCAGCCCAAAACTGTGATCCCTCCAACAGCCCTAACCTTAACCACAACCCAGACAAATCAAGTTCAGTCATTTCTTCTGTCCACAAGACATGTTCCCAGTAGCGGTGTAATGTTAAGCTGGTCTTTGGCAAACTTCAGCTATGCTCCAATATGTTTTTGGGGAGCACTGGCTTCCTCTGTGGTGTCCTGGAAACCATACTTATAGGTGACATAAGAGAGAAGTTAGCCAACTCCAATAAATCATTCAAAAATTCATATTAGCTTCTCTAATTTCTCTATGGTTCGTTTTTTTACCTCATTGAGAGAATTCTGTCTTGTACCTGTGGCTCCTTGGAGGATCAATAAAATTATCTGTTGAAATAGCACCCCTATGATGCTTGCAAGTTTATCTTGAATTATGCTGAAATAATGCCGCTGTGCCAGCAGGTGTCTTTTGAAATTGCACTCCTATAATTTAATTTGACAACCCCAATCATTTCAAATGTTACCAGCTTTGTACTGTATTATGCAAGGTTATGATTTTGCACATTCTACTACTTATTCATTTGTTGTTGTTTGAAATTTATAACTACAACAAAAGTGGCTCTATTATTTTTAATGTTACATTTAATGTTATAATAATTCATGTAATTTTATTACACAAATTTCTATTGTACAAAAGGGTTTTAGTTTTCTGTTAATTTTCCCCGTTAGTTAAATGCAGCCTCATATTTATGAAGTCTGTTTCTAGTATTGGCAGGTAGCTTTTTTCAGCGAGCACCAAATGATGGATAAAGGCAGCAAAGCAGGTGGGTAGAAGTGGATTTACAGTGAGGAGACGAGCTTGCACCATATTTGCTCTTCAGCTGTTTGGTTCCTCAATTGTAACTGTCCCAATATGTTAAAATAACAGAAACGAACAGGAAATTGAGAGAAATTCAAAAATTCTAAAAATAACCCACAAGCATATGATGATAAAGTCTGTGGCTTTCAGAGTTTGTGTCAAGTTAACCAACCACACCAAATGAACACAAAATTTATAGTGACAAGAGTATGTCCATTATCATTATGTTAGCTAAAGAAGGTGGTCACTTACTAGAGTTCATCACAAGATGTGATCTGGAGGAGATTTTTTCCATTTACTGAGCTTTTAGTACACACTGTAGGTGCCACTGCAGCACTAAAAGCTATTTACAGCAACTGTAACATTAGGTAGTGGGTACTGGGACTGTAGCCTTACAAATTCCCTGTAAGAAGATTTTATACATAGTTACAGTAATTATTTTTGTTTGAGTAGCTATTAAAACACTGTTGGGAGTTCATTAAGAACACATTGAAATAGTATTGTGCTGCCCACATGTCAAACTACATTAAACTAATCTGTGGTTAATAACTAACAATAACAATAAATGTTAAAGCTATCATGTGGTTAATATATTTTTTATGGGTCAGTTGAGAGAGAAATGTGGAGAAATACTGCAATGTATCCATAAGCCTTAGTTTTGAGTCCCACTGTTTGAAAGGGCTACATAACTCATAATATTTTACCCTGCTGCTCTTTACCCTTCATTGTTAAGTGAATCAGGAAACCTCTACACAACATGTGAATACGCAAAACCAAGGGTTAGGTTCAAGTTGTAGGGCCAAGAATCGGGATTGGTTCTAGTTACTTTGTACTGAAGGAGCGATCTCAACATCACTAATGTAAACAGGTAGGTACATGGAGAGAAATAGAAAAGGACGGGAGAGTAGGCAGAAGAAACCACGAGTGACCGGACAAAACCACAGATGGAGAAGATGATGAGATGAGAGAACGAAATGAAAGTGAAGAAATTTATGAGCAAGGATCACTCAATCAAATTAAATGGAAATTAATTGTTCACTAAAGAATAACTCATGTGAGTAGCATCTTGAATAATGAACTGTGATGAATTTGATGAGGGTTTTTTTGTGTAGGCAAGGCTTCAGGCTGGCTCCACCATCACTTCTGTGCTTTGCAGACCCCTGTGGGAAACTAATGGAGATGATAGAGTAAAGATAAAAAGGCGAGTGGGAGGGTATGGAAATTGATTAGTGTTTGAGGTGTCATCCTTTTCCTGAATTTCAGATGTTTAATCTTGAGATATTTAATCTATATTTCTTTCTCAAGCAAGGGCCACATCATCAAATGAAAAGCAAATAAATTGTTTATAGAAGAATAAAATGTGTTGCAGATGCGAATGTAAGATAGTTTGGTGGAACCGGATGGCGGTTACTGGTGGTATTAGTAAGTTTGTGTAGAGATGAATTTCAGGCTTTAACACTGCAGTGCAGTTTTAAATAGGCCTATTCTCACACAGGACCGCAGAAAGTTCTCAGTGAGAACTGTTTCTTTTTGGTGGTGACAATCTCAAATTAATCAGTGAAAATAAAGTGTTTGTGGATAATGTATGTTGATGTTTTGCTAGATGAAAGTATTGGAGTGTAGCAATGATGTCACACACCAGGGACTAAAGTTTGGCCTAACTAAATCAGCAAGTTACATATTTCTGATTGTTGTAACGTGCCTTGGTGTTTTTTATTGGCCCACAAACTTGGGTTTGGAATCTTCAAACATTAGTAATGAAAACAAGGATAGCAGTCTACTGGAATCATTTATTGCATAGACATTTAGGGGAAATTGTCTTTCCTCACTAATCAAACTAGCAATACTGTTACATCTAGGGGAAGGTAAAACTATGTCACAATCAAGAACAAAAAATAAAAGGGACCCACATCACACTTACAGTAGTGTAAAAGTCATGTAAACATGAGACTTGAAGCCTGAGACAAACCACATGGTGTCTCTTAGACCAGAAAAGTGGACTCCAATATGATCATCAGGAATAAATTTTACATGTTCGCCCAGCACCACAATGCACAAAACTTTGACCCTGACTTAATACACATAAGCAGCACACACAAAAATTGTGCACAACAACTAAAGAACTGTACATTTTGTACGCTCCAAGTTTAGGGAGTTTTTCCTCTCTGCCACTGTTGACAGTGAAAGAAGTGAGTAAGTGAGCAAGTGACCTAATAGAGGAAAAGAAGATGAAAAATAAAATGGTGGAAAAGATGATAGAGAGCGGAGATGTCTCAGTGTAATCACCTCATAATGAAGCAGCCACGCTGATTACACACCTCACTGCCTTGGAACATGCTTTTGCGCAAACATGCTCATGCATATGCATACTATACAGATATTAGAGAAAGAAATTAAAGTGAATATCTGGGTGCTGCAATGTGATTGGAGGTGAAAAGACATAACATAACTGTTATATTGTGTCATGTCAAAAACAATTACAAGATAAACGCAATGTGTATCATCTTGTGTTATTTCTGCACTTTATATGACCAGAGATGAATAATCGCCAACAGACCTCAGAAAGCAGAGGATAATGTAGTTCAGAGAAAGCAGAGTAGAAGAGATTAGTGAAATCAAGAAGGAAGGATTTTTTGCATATCAGTAAAAAGAGGAGTGGTGACAGAGGAAAGGACAGATAAAGAGAGCGACAGACAGGTGGGCACAGCAAGATATAAATGGGTCTTAATTCTTCAGCCAAATTTTTCTCTTTTAACGAGCAGCCAAAACTTTCTGTTTACACGACTGCCTTTTCTGGCTGGAACACACGTGTATATAAACAGTTCATAAGGTAAAGTATTCAGTGTGATTAACTTCTCTTTAGTGGATACAGGAGAACACAAGATTGCACTTGGCTTGTGGAACAAACCACGGATAAAAAGCTTTAGCCTTCTTAGAGTGACTTTTATATACAAGAGATGTGGCAAAACTTATATAATACTACATGGGAAAGCACTATTAAATAGCTACAAAACCAAATATGTCAAAGGACTAAAGATGAGTATAAAATGCAATTTTATGTCAGCTTTGACTTGACTGTTTGGATTGATTACACTTTAGAAAAATTTACAGAAACTACAGTTAAGAAACTATTAAATAATCACTTATGTTTTTTTAGGAACTTGCAGTTTTAGTACCCATGGTAACGCAAAGCAATGTCTAAACAGCGTACCCTCCCTGGTTTGCAGCTTTGTTGTCCAATAACTTCATTTTAAATTCTGTTAAAATGCAATTAGAACTACTTAAAAAAAAAAAAACATCATTAAACAACTTTACAAGTTGAGAAGGGCTTTTGTTCTAGACTCTATAGGGTTAAGCTGATTCTCCTCCCATTTCATCCTCAGAGAAATTAAGCTAGTCCTGCTTCAAGGGTGATGGTTTATTTCACTACATAGAAATAAACCATCTTGTAGAGGTGAAACTAAACTGAAGCTGGAGTGTGTCTCAGCTGCTTTTAATGTAATTATACATTACAGTATTGTTTGCACATGAGACTCAGTGTTCAGTCTTGAACTGTACATAGTATATAGTATAGTAGATACTGAATATTCATTGTTAATATAAATGAGCCACGATCTAATGGAAGAGTGATAACTGAACGAAGAGGTTTGCTTCCTAATTTGCATGTTGATGCTTAATCTGACATGCAGCTCCTGCTCATCCATATCAACTTCATCTGAATTGTCATGTCTGTCATCTTCCCCCTTTCCCCCCTACTATTGGATATCACTTTCTGCTGCACAGACACTGGAGAATGCAGGATTCGTGTCACATATGGAGAAAACAGAGGCTGGGCCTACACTGCCCATGGAAAGATGTATTGCTAGCAGACATGCCAGACATGAATTAAATAATGATCCCCATTTTGGGTGCAACATAATTCTCTATGGCACACTTATCAAAACGCAGGTTAAAAGTTCATTTGGTGAGTCTCCTAAGGGAATGCCTGTATTTTGACAGAGTTCTTACTTCCTGCAGACTGACAGTAGGGTCATGATTGAAGGAGTATGCTGCAGGCATGGGCTTCCTCTGGCCCTTTAAAGAAAGAAGCCATCTGGTGGACATAAACTTCTTCTGTTTTTTACAAGCATGCACATGTCATGCAGAGACACTGCACTGGCAATGTAAACCTGAAAATGCACCTCTGGCATGAGGTACCAATGGTTATAGCATTTATTCTGTTTTTGTGCCAAAGGTAGAATCCACATGACGCTGTGGCACCAGCAGCAGACCAGGATGCCCCTCAGCCATGAAAGCCAGCAAAGCCTTTCTCCCATCCCCTTTGGCCTGAGAAATTGAGTTTCTCCTTCTGCCAACTGTAGCTCTTGGCATGGTAAAGATGTCAGCTGTTGTCCTACAAAATCTTCACACGCAAGCCAGTGACCAGCAGTTCAGCACTCTCATTTTGGTGGCAATTGGACAATGTCTGGATTGGCTGGTGATTCCTGGACAGCCTCAAGCCAGAGCTTCGTCAAGAACATAGGAAAGACATGTTGTTAATCTGTGCAAAGACTTGGGTCAAACCTTACAAGCAGTTTTGGAGCATAGGCATGCATGGCTCTCTAAGGGGCTATAAGGGATTTATTATTAAATCCAGTTTTTTGTCTTAATGCACAATTCAGTTTACCCTGGTCGCAGTTTGTTTATTACAACAAGTTATTTTTCATTTTCAACCACAAATCTAAAAAAAAAAAAAAGAAAAAAAGAAAAAAAATAGTCTGTATTTCTGGCCTTAAGTTAGTCCACAAAACTCAAACTCAGTTACTGATATATATTATGAGCCGATGTCATATTCACACCGTGACCCTTTCTACATTTAATCTGTAGTAGTCAAAATACTACTACTTAGTAGTAAGATACCCGAAGGAGTTTCTTTTAACAATTTTCAATTTTTTGCTTTAGAATTTGCAAACCGACTTTTGCCCAACCAAATTCAGACATCAGTAAAAAGCAAACGTGTGCTGTTGAAATGCAGCCAAATCAAAGGCTATGGTTCCTAATGGTCATTAATAGGCTTTGTGCTTGTTTGTTTAAAATGGACAGTCAAAAACCAAATACAGAAACTGTTTATGCAGCTCCACTGATTGCTTGCCACTTCTCAATGCCAACCACCCATTTTCTATTTCCCTGTCATTCTCATTGTATCGTATTTCATCAGTTTGTTCCTGCTGCTCAGTTTCCTTCTCCATCTGTTCTTTGTCGTTCTCTCAGTGCCAGCATGCCAAAGCCCTAAAAGTAGCATGTTAAACTACCTGACTCAAATCAAGGCACAACAGCAACTTCCTGTCTCTTTCTTAATGCCAGATACATTTTTCTTTTTCATACTTGTACCACTGCTACTATTATCCCCAGTCTCTGGATTTGATGCCAATGCCAAGGCCTGCTGTGGGCCGGACTCCATTTACAGAACAGCAAGGTCCCTCTGTGGAGGGTGACAGACAGTCTCTGTCGTATAAAAAAGAAAAAGAAAAAAAGCAACAAAGATCAAGAATTGGTGTTGTAAAAATGTTTTCTAAATGCCTTTGCTGAATAATGTGTTTTCACAATAAATCGCTATGTAGGAAAACAAAAATACTACTACAGCAGTAACTACTAGGGTATAAATTTACCAATCTATATACTTACACCTCTGCTTACGTGCATGTTCAATGGAGCTGTATGTAGCCACAATTCAAGAAAACTAAAAGAGGTGTCGAAGACATGTCAACCAAGCTCACCGTGTTTAAAAAAGTTTAAATCAAGTAAACAAATAAGGAGCTGTATGGGATGTGTGGAGTTCCTTGTTAAAAGATTGCAAGCATTGACATTCAATAGCAGGAAAGGCACAGGTGTAATTATAACATAAGATTTGTGTGTTCCAGCTCCAGGACCTTGCTAATGTGCAGGTTTCTTTACTGGTCTGGTTTATGAATGGAAGTGACTCCTCATTAATGCTATTAGTTCCACATGTGGTTTTACTGCTTTAACAGGCTGCCTGCCTGCGTGTGTCTGTGAGCGTGTGTGTCTCTGTGTGCGTCTGTCTCTGTGCGTGTGTCTGTGTCTCTTTTTGAGAGCGAGAATGTGGATTTATCTGTATAAATGTGTATTTGTCGTGTTTCTCTGTGCTTGTGTTGCTACTTGTTGAGACATTGAAGACTTATACAAGCTCCTAAATGGTGTTTGCATGAAAGTACTATAAAAGCCCAAGGCTGTATTTAGTGCTACAAGTGGTGTACATTCACACAAAGGAATCCACGTTTAAAAACAGTTGCAAGACACATGTTCACAAAAACATGCCGACATCAGTTCAAATATTCATATAAGCTACATGAAGTTATTGTTCTTATACAGCTTGTGATGTGAATTCATATCAGTAACCCCTTTGGTGTTTCATTGTTGAATTAGCCCAACCTACATGTGTAAATTTAGATTCCTATAGCACCCACCAGTCACCCACAACAATTACATGCCCACAATAGCCTGACAACATTTGGTGATCATTGGCACATGATGTTGTGATACGATCACCGAGTGACTAATTCTTGTTTCTTGTGCAAAAACATTGTGGCCTACTTTGCGTTGGGGAAACTAATTCCATTAGGAAGTGTAGTTTCTCTACAAAAGCCACTGTGACTCAGCAGATTTTCTATGTTTTAATTTTACTCCCAGTATCTCATTTTAAGACTCCTGGTACATATGTGATTACATTGTTAATCCAGGTTAAATAGTTTCTGCCCATGAGTAATGCATAGTATACTCTAAAAAATTAAACAAAGGGGGGAATAAAAGGTTCCCCTTTAGTTGTCTAAACTGTTCTGAGAAAGTTTTTTTTTTCCCCCATGTAATGTAATATTCCTCCTGCTTTCTTTATATGGGTAATAGTTATGTTTTTTAATAGTTATGTTTTTTGATAGATATATATAGATATCTCTCTCTCTCGATCTCTCTCTCTCTCTCTCTCTCTCGATCTCTCTCTCTCTCTCGATCTCTCTCTCTCTCTCTATCTCGATCTCTCTCGATATCTCTATCTCTCTCTCTCTCGATATCTCTCACGATCTCTCTCTCGATATCTCTATCGATCTCGATATCGATCTCGATATCGATCTCGATATCGATCTCGATATCGATCTCGATATCGATCTCGATATCGATCTCGATATCGATCTCGATATCGATCTCGATATCGATCTCGATATCGATCTCGATATCGATCTCGATATCGATCTCGATATCGATCTCGATATCGATCTCGATATCGATCTCGATATCGATCTCGATATCGATCTCACTCTCGATCTCACTCTCGATCTCACTCTCGATCTCACTCTCGATCTCACTCTCGATCTCACTCTCGATCTCACTCTCGATCTCACTCTCGATCTCACTCTCGATCTCACTCTCGATCTCACTCTCGATCTCACTCTCGATCTCACTCTCGATCTCACTCTCGATCTCACTCTCGATCTCACTCTCGATCTCACTCTCGATCTCACTCTCGATCTCACTCTCGATCTCACTCTCGATCTCACTCTCGATCTCACTCTCGATCTCACTCTCGATCTCACTCTCGATCTCACTCTCGATCTCACTCTCGATCTCACTCTCGATCTCACTCTCGATCTCACTCTCGATCTCACTCTCGATCTCACTCTCGATCTCACTCTCGATCTCACTCTCGATCTCACTCTCGATCTCACTCTCGATCTCACTCTCGATCTCACTCTCGATCTCACTCTCGATCTCACTCTCGATCTCACTCTCGATCTCACTCTCGATCTCACTCTCGATCTCACTCTCTCACTCTCTCACTCTCTCACTCTCTCACTCTCTCACTCTCTCACTCTCTCACTCTCTCACTCTCTCACTCTCTCACTCTCTCACTCTCTCACTCTCTCACTCTCTCACTCTCTCACTCTCTCACTCTCTCACTCTCTCACTCTCTCACTCTCTCAGTACTCATTTAAAAATTAAGCAAGTGGGTTCAGAATTTTTGCTTTGTGATGTTATTCTTCTAAATGTTCTTAGTAAACAGTGGTTAAATGGAAAAGATGTCTCCTAATTGTTTTTCGCTTCTTAGCTTTTAACTTCTTTTCTTATTAGATTACCTCTTCATCCTGTGTGTTTAAGAAAAACTTTGCACTTACCTTCCCTTAGGCCAAGCTATTAACTTATGAAACACACATTAACAAGCAGAGAAAACTTTGTCTAGGGCTTTATTTATTTTAAAGAGAAGCATTATTATTATTATTATTATTATTATTATTATTACTACTACAAAGTAAAATGTAAATCATAGCTACAAGTAATTTCATTACTATGACCAGACACTAATCAGGCAAATCAACTACCTTCAGTATCCAGAATTCGTACTTGACTAATTATTCACTTCATCCTCACATCTCAATCTTAAAATTTGTTTGGTTTTTACTGCCTTAGATGAAATCCTGTAGCATTTAGAGACAGAAATGTATGCAAGAGTGTAAATACTGTACAAATGTGTTGTGTCGTCATCAACAGTTAAAAGCATTAGAGAGCATATGTTAAAGCCCATGGTCTTCCTGGAACATGATATCCATGTTTTTCACACATACCTGTATAAGGAATGAGGAAACTTATCCTCAAATCATGTCCCAATAAGCTGTTTCTAGCCACACAGTGTGCATCTGATAGTCTGTATGTAGTTGTTCGGATTTAAGAAGCAAGTAAGTATAAATAAATGAAAAATGACAAAACCTTAATTTTTACTGAACCATTTCCAAACAACGGATGAAGCTTTTTCTGAATCAAGTCTTAGACATTTGCATGCTCCGCCCTCCACCATGCGTGTTTTTAATAGGCTCATGTCAAACGGTCAACTTACGGTTTACCTACATGCAAATTGTCAGCATCACTATATAACACATTTTAATCATCAGGGTAAAACTACTATAATATACAAAAGATAATACTTAGCCCTAGATGTAACCTGCTCTGTACGTTCGATATCTGCTGGCTATAGCTAGCCATCCAGCACGCCAGGCCAGCAGATTTCTATTACAACAGTATTAGAAGCAAATTCACTTACCACTTTGTCCATATTTGTTTTAGTCAATCTGTTTTTCACAAAATTGAAAATTGCTTCCAGCTTATCCATTTTCAAAATTTCCATCCAAGTGTGCCAAGTTACAAAAATTGGCAGCTGCGCAACCAGCCAAAAAAAATAAAAAATGACCAATGAGCATCATGCGACAGCAGTTCAAAGGTTTGGCACGCTGCATTAAATAACAATACATCCTCGCTCAGAAAGTGAGAAACAAATATCTCTGCACTGCATGCATTCACTGAGTCTAAGTTACAGGAAGCTTTGGAAGAACCTCAGAATTAAAACTACTACTTTATCGCTTTGAATAAAACTATTATCTCTCTTATGTTGCAGTTTTATTGAATGAGAAAAAAAAAAATTGTTGCGAGACATGGTTGACTTTTAAAGGTCCCTAGCATGGCTCATGCTCCAAACATTTATGATCCCACATACACCAAATGCAATGAAGGATTTATGTAGAAATAGATCATTTTCATCCAGTGCTGTTTGCAAAAATCCACATCTTATGATCTTTATACCAAATCTGTAAAAGAGCTTTCTGCTATAAATCTGCAGCCACCAAATCCCGAGCAGAGATAAACTTCCTGACATTATCATGGTTATTTTCTGTGACATGATGACGCCACATAAGACATTATACAACAGTTTTTAAGGAGTATGATGGCTGAGTACGATTCCTAATGACTGATGAGTGCTCTTTCAATTAGTCTTTGACTAATTGTAAGATTTTTCAGGAATAAATTTCAAAAACTACTAATGTCAAATGCCAGATGTGTTACCAGTGACTTATCTTGTTGTCAGTAAATTCTGAATTTGAGCTGTTTTGCTTGGGGAACCAGCACTTCCATGAAGAAGTGTCTAAATGTTTGGGTTACACTGTGGAAATGTCCATGTGTGCTCTTGTGGACAAGATTTACAACAGCAGATTGATACACATCTTAATCCCTTATAATTACATTGGTTCACATACTCTCTCAGACACACACACAGACACAGACACACACACACACACACACCACAAACCTCTCAGATAGGATTCTTACACTTTCTGGTAATTACCTCGTCTATCAAACAAATGAGCGTGGAGAGAACAGAGGCAAAGATGAGGGAGAAAGTGAGACGAGGGGGGAGGAATCAGAGAGCACCAGGAGATGTCCAGTGAGGTTGAAATCAAAGCTGAGAGCAAAAGCAAGCAAGAGTTTACATGAATGGAGTCAGAGTAAAGATGTTTTGTTTCAATACCAATTGTCTTTTCTCATTTGTGTCATTTTCCATGTCCATCAGATTCTTACACTCCCAGTTTCACACCGTCAGTGTTCCTTTGGCTCACTCTGCACCTGTGGTTGTCAAACATAATTCTACACCTTGCTTCTTTCTCAGCACGGCAACATCTGAATAGCTATCATTACAACAAACACCCCGACTGTCCTCTCTCTCCCATATATTAGCTCTCTGCCAAACAACCCCCTCTGTCTCCACCTCCTCTTCTGCTCTGACTTGTTCACCTACTTGCTCATTTTATCAATCACTGTCACCTCCCTTATTTATAGTGCCTCAGAGAGAAGAGTGGTGGATATCATTTCATGTTAGATATTATTTATACTCCCATGTTATTTTTCTTCTCCGGTCTCTTCTCGTTTTCTTGCTCAAAGCTCAGTCCAGTTAATTAATTTATAAAACCCTTCATTGCAGCTTGTCTCGAGGGAAATCACCTGCACAGACTTAATTGAACAGCAATTTGATGCACTGTAATGTATCCTATAAAACAAGAGGATTCATTATTGTCTTAAATATATAAACACAATGCAATTTGTTCATGGACTTATATATTTTATTACAGGGTTGCTTTGAAAATGTTTTGAGATTGCTTTAAGTCAATATGTCATATATGTATATCACATCTACTTGTTTGTCAAAGATTTTTTTTTTCCTAAGGAAAGCCAGCAGATTTTTTTTCCATCTAGCCTTTGTCACTATCCTCTAATAGTTGAAAATGTTTTGTCAACTGAGTGTGACCTCGGTTATTTCATTATTGCTGTTCCCGGCTGCATTAATTGATTTTTTGCCACTCGAGGATGGAGGAACTCTACAACAAGCTGACAAACCTGCAGCCCAGATGCATTAGCGGCTTGTTAGGTTGTTATGGGTTTGTTGGCAATAAACTGCCTATTTATACATCCGCCAGACACGGTCTTACATTCACTTGTAGATCTTTATATGGAAACCTGACAACTACAAATCCAGTATTGATTCTCCTATTAGCTCTCTCTCCATCAACCCCCGTTCCTACCCAGCTTCATAACCCATTTTCTTCACTGGCTAGTCTCCCTTTGTCCACCAGTAAAGATGCCATGAAGCCAAACATGGGCAAAATGAGGTTACAGTGTTGCAGAGTGGCTGCATAACAGTGCTCACTTCATGTCACATGACCAACCAAGTTCTTGCAGTGCACCAGTCTGTATCTTTGTTAAGCTCTCTGATAACTGAGCTGGTGACTCTGAAGTCATTAATTAGGACAAATGATTGATATACAAAGTACCACAATAATCAAAGGCATTTAAGCTAACAATCAGCTTAGTAAGCATCTACAAAACTCGATATCCACATCGAATTGCATTAGATGAGCTGTGTTACTATTTTATGTTAGAGCAAGTTGCTGCCCCAGTCTCAAATAAACAGCTGCTTGGCTGCAGAGAATCATACAGCTGGATCTGATGTCTGAAATTAATTGTAATATAGTGGAGTAAAAAGTGCAATATTTCCTAAAAAGGTGGGAAAGAAAAGAATAAAACAGCACATACCAGAAATACTTTATACACAAAAGTTCTACAATTCCCTAAAATAATATTCTCAACATCCACCACAGATATTACCACTGTGCTGCATGCGTGGCAAGGAGTATTCATTTGTTGGTCATATGACATGATGTAGTGACATCAGTACTTTCAAACCTTAGAAACTAATTGTAAAAGGTGTCAGTGTTGATAAAAATCGGCCAACTATCCAACCAACATGATCATTGCTAGAAGCACCTAGAAACTTTTAAGAATAAAACACGGTACGCAGTTCTTTTTCCCTGATTGACGGATGTAATTTTAGTCTAACCGTAGTAATTATGAATCTCTCCTTGATTATGCATCATGACCAGCTTCTCATTTGGCATGTTGTTATAAAGCAGGCAATGGAAAAGAGAGCTCAAATACCACTATAACAGCCGCTGACACAGCACCTGTCGCCAGGAAGAAAAGAGTAAGCATCACCTGGAGTAACATTGGACAGATGTCAGTTGTGCGAGCCAGCTTTGGAAATGAGCCCAGTGACTGAGAAGTGATCCATGTCAAAACAATCAGGACACAGTGAGAAAGTCAGCACATTTACATGATTTGTTGGCACTTGAGTTGTACATTAACATTTTCTCTAATAATCTCAGAGAGAGTTACTGTAGGTATCTACATGTGCACAGGCATCTCTGGCATATGTAAATAATGTATGTGATGTTAGAAACACATTTTTATTTGCAAAAATGTGTAAATGCATTCATCTGTGGTTATAAATAAGCATTTGATATTTTGTTTTTAGCACCTTCCAGTGTGTACTTATGTGTTCAGTATATGCGTGACAGTTGTGTATGTCTTTGCTGTGTATGTGCGCCTTTGTTTAGGTATGTCCTTGATTTGACAAAAAAAATTATTTATGAGACAAAGACAGCTGAGCAGTCTCCTGTCGGTGGGGGGTAAAGATGTAGACAGCCATGTTGAAGCCTCAACAATGGCTAACAAAGCTGACATCAGCTGACTGACTATTGCTTTTGATTATAGGTCTTCATTCACCTTCAAGTAAAAATCACATGACAAACCATGACAGCAGCATAAAAAAAAAAAAACAAGGAAAAGATAGGAATTTTTTTTTATAAATATGAAATAAGAAAATATAACAAGCTGCTAACAAATATGTTTAAAAGGACAAGTTAGGCAACAATTTTAGTAAACACACTGTAAATTCCCAGTAATTCCACTTAAAATCAGCAGAAACAAAATTCAAAATTTTTTTCAAATTGCTCACCTGCAACACTATTGTCTTTCTGTTATGCCAAGAAAAGAAATTCACCAGTTACTATATGTGTGGCAAATATAACATGTTTCATCAGTTTGATGCGGCACACTTACCTTACCCACCTCCTGCTTCTCTCCTGCTCTAGGCACACTTTTTTTTTGTCTGAATTTCTGTCTCCATTTTAACCTCAGCTGCAATTTGGGCAGAGCTAGTGATAAAAAAAAATGCTTTGGGGATACTTTACATTGATAGATATTACATTTAAATACCAATGTGGTAGAAAATAGTACTTACAGTGACTTTAGTGTTTTGCCTTTGATATGAAGCAAAGTCATATGGTGTATGAGAACATGAGGTCTATTCAGTCTTGATATTAAAATTGTCTCCTTGGGCAGGAAATATGTGAGCAGAGTGAAGTAGAGCCTAGTGGTCTTTAAGTGCTCTGAAGCCTTGCAGTAGCTCTGATCTTTTAGTATTATTCTCTTCAGCATGCCATCTTATATTTTTACAGTATATTATCACCCCCCCCCCTCCCCCTCCCCCTCCCCCTCCCCCTCCCCCTCCCTCCCTCTAAATCCCTCTGCTTTTCGGTATTAACTGACTGTCCTCGTTCTTCTCTCAGAAACATCCTCACCTTTAAATAATTGTCCTGCCTTTTGTCCATGTATGTTTTCCCTTCCACGGTCTGGAAGCTTAACTAAGGCAGTATTCATGTTCCATTTGCACTATGCTACCAAAAACACACTTCACAGCTTCCTTCTGACACTTGATGCAGTGTTAGTCTTCCAGTAAAATGGTAAATCCAACACAGCCACATTACAATACAATGTCACCTGTCAATACTATCAGCATCAACACTATACAAGCATGGAGTGTGTCACACACTGTAAAGGTGTTACACTAAAGTCATTACTCAGCTAAGTTAGGAAATTATTAATTGCATAACATTTACAGGCTTATGCATCACCCCAAAGGTTAAATCAGCTGGAAACATTACGGACATGTGTATGTACAGTATAACAGAGTTAGCTTGAAGTCAATTTTATATCCGTTGTCCTTAAAAAAAGAAACATTCCTCAGGATGAGAAGCCCCACCCCCCACCCATCAAAGAGGTGGGTAGAGGTTCTATTGTAAAAATGTATTCAGTGCCTTTAGAATAATTTTCCTTAATGAAAGGCTGATTATCTAAAAAGATACATGACATTATTAAAACATTCAGAAAATCTGGAGAAAATTTTACTCAGTAAGGGCCAAAAAACAATACTGAATATCTGTGATCGTCGGGCCCTCAGGCAGCACTGCATGGACTTAGGAACACCTCTCAAAACTATTTTCAGTGAACACAGTTTGTAGAAAGTTAAAATTCTACCATGCAAACAAACCATATATATAGTAAAAGACATGGAGAAATGCTGCTGCTCTCTCTGAGCCCAGGCACATTAAATTGGACTGAGGAGAAGTAGGAAAAATAAATAAATAAAAAAAAATAAAACAAAAAAAACTTTCCTGTGGTCTGACAAGTTGAAATCTGAAACTGTTTTTGGAAAATATGGACACTGCATCGCCCATGCTAAAGAGGAGAGGGGCCGTGTCTGACTTGCTGTCAGCGCACAGTTCAAGATGCCTGGGGTGCATTAATGCACACTGCATGTGTAACCTGCACATCTGTGAACGCATCATTAATGCTGAACAAAATATACAGGTTTTGGAGGCATATGGTGGTATCCATGGTAGTACGACTTTTTCAGGGAAGGCCTAGTTTATTTCAGCAACACAATGCCAAATTCTCTATGTATTTTAAGCATGGCTCCGCAGGAAAACAAAACTGGCCTGCCTGCAGTTCACACATGCGTTTGGTGCATTATGAAGAGAAAAATGTGACAAAGGAGGTGCCTGAACCGTATCAAGCAAAGATCTCCTCAGCTCCTGAACACTTTTGTGATTGTTGTTAAACAAACAGACAAGGCAACACAGTGGTAACCATCAGTCAATTAAATTTGAACAGCATTTCCTACAGTATAATACAATTGCACAAAAGTGCTTTGCAGATGACAGACAAGACATACTAAAAAAGTGCAAAACACAAAAAACAGCGTATGAAGATATAACAATAGCACTATGTTCAACATCAACATTTGATGTTGATTAATTTTTTGAATTTTATATTATATTTTTTTTGTTTTTTCTGTTGTTCCCCACTTTAAAGTGACCTATAGGAATTTGCTCTTGACTGCAGTTGCACTATTTTAGAGCTGATTATAAAATGCAGTTGACTGCTGTAATATCTAAATGGTCTGCAATTACATAGCACTTTTCTACGTACAGTATTGATACTCAAAGCACTTCACACTGCTTGTCATTTGCCCATTCACACATCAATATGGGAGCAGCTGGCCTATACTCACCATGAGCAAGTGAGTTGGGGGTTCAGTGTCTTACTCCAAGACACTTTGACATGTGACCAGAGGAAGTGCGGTTTGAACCAACAACTGTGGGACTGCTCCACAGTCGCCCCCTACACTGTAGGTGAATGCTTTAGTGCCAAGTATGTATGCTTTTAAAATAATAGCATATTATGGTGAAATTAGGCAATTTTAATCTGCAATTTGGAGTTATGAAATCTATAAAAATGTGATCTCCATAGGTATGTGGTGTGCCTCGTCATGGACGGCCAAAAACCTTTTCAAGAAGTATTAAATCCGAGGCTCTTAAGAGGATATTACTGTGATTTAACCTTTTGGAAATTTTTTCTAGATTTATTTAGAAAAACCTGCCAAATTGTCAGCCCACTAATTATAATTGGTACATCAGCATTGCTATTCAGTTGCAAGGAGAAAAGGTATTGGTGAATGGAAGAACCTTGCTTTGCACTTCTAGTGAATGAAACACTTTGCAAAAACCAAGAAACAAAATTACACCTTCAGCCTTTGTCACGTCACTCCATTTGGTTTAGTCTTGTATAACAGATACATTGTTAAAAATCAATCATCCTTTAATAAATCCTGACTGGTTTCACTGATTATGCCAGAGAGCCCTTTCATAAGATGGTATTTGAAAGTCTGTGCTAGTATTTTAAAGTAACTGTTCAACAGATTAGAGTGGGGAGTTTATCTAGGATTTTACTGTCTTTTCCAGTTTTGTCATAAAAGAGCAATTGACAGGCTCCTGCAAAGACTTGAAGGAAGACTGCTCTTATGGAGCTGCAAAAGCGTCTATTTATTTATATAGACATGTTTCATATTTGCAGTTGATACCTGATGCTGGACTTGTGTACAAAGATAAACAATTTGCAGCTTCATGAGTCTGTCAAGGGTCAAATCCATTTCACAAAGTTCTTTAAAATCTTAACCTACCTGAAGAATGGGATGAGCTATTCTGTTAAAGAGTTTTAAGTTCGGAGAAGGACAAGGAGTAAAGGTTTTGATATAAAGAGCCTATTACTTTAGCAATTACTTCAGGTTTAGAACAGTCTGTGCCCTTTAATGTTAGAGGGTAAGAAAGATTTAAATGACTGCAGAATTCCCCCACAGTAAGTTTATAGTGGGTGAAGACTGCATAGGGGACTTATTTAACCATTCAGCAATTACCATGTTAAAACCATCTGCTTTTTTTTTTTTCTTCCTTGACCTCATTCTGAATCTGGGACAGTGGTACAGTAAATTTGCTGATGTTCCTGTAACCAAAAACATTACTAAAGATGGTAAATGACTCAGCTGAACACATACCATGCGGTAACCATGAGTTTAATTCTTGGATAACAGAATCTGATTTGGTTACAGAGAAAGGTGACTCCTGTTGACCACGATCTCCCATGTAAACATAACTAATCATCCTGTAAATTTGGCCTGAATCTCTGATCATCTTTTAAAGACGATTTTTTTTCTAAAACAGTTTGTTTTTTGCTTTTTGGAAAAAATAAAACATGGATTGTCTTTGAATATAAACCTTTTCACAAAAAACAGCAGTACTTCGCATAACCCTATTTCCACTTTACACTCTGCAACAGTGTGACACACTAGCAAATAGACTGCAGTGTTTTCAACTTCTGTCAACTAATATAGTTACTGCATTTGTATAGTTACAAGCATAAACATTCATAAAGCAGGACATTTAGCCAGGAAGTACACAGTTTGCATCTCACACGTGTTTAACATTAAGTTATGTGGTACCTTACACATGTAAACAGAATTACTGTAACTTTTTACAGTAATTCTTTAAGTTTCAATGCGTTTTGTTCTCATAAGACGACTGCTGCCTGCTTTAATGTAATCCTCCGTAGTGAAGTGGCAACTACGAACTTAAAACTCCATCGTCTCGTCTAATCGCCTGCACCTACTTTCTTTTAAGTTGTGGATCTTTTGGAAATGAGTGAAAGGACATTTACTGACTGTTTTTGTGCCGAACAAAAAACTTCAAGTGCATTACAAAAGCTCAGATTTTTTGATTCTGCCATTGTCCTTATGTAATAAATCACCGGAAGTTAAGCAGCCCGATTTCAGCAGCTTCCACTTAAGAAATGCTAAAAGGTGAAATAGGAGTATAGTCCTGTAGCATAGGGAAAAAAGAAAACAAAGTACACACACTTTGCCAGTCTGGTGTGCACTGTTGCTATTTTTGCTGTATTCATCTTTTCGCCAACTTGCCTTTGCCTCTGCTTGCCCCCTGTCTGATCAGCCACCTTGCTGACATGCTGAATCTGGTTTTCACCTTAGGACTGGACTGGTTTTTTTTTGCTCTGTATTCTCTCTTTTCCTCCTTTTATATTGGTTTCTCACCTTTAGGTTTTTTTTTCTATTACACTCCCAAGCAATGCAAATTTTTTATTTTTTTTTTCCCCCACTTGCTTTGATTTGCATTTCTTCTTTAAGCGCTCACATAGTCACTCACCTGCACTCTACTAATTGAGTTAGTTGCTTGGAGGATGTAAATGTTTCCACTGTCACATCACCTTCCTATACCTATTGGTCATCTTGTAAATGATATTTAACAGTGTCTGTTGTGGAGAACAATCTGAAGTAAGTGGACATCAGCTGCACATACAGTACATCAGTGTAAAATGTTGATGAGGAGGAGTTAAGTGAGTTTATTTGATTCCAGGATGAATTAAAGATCAGGAATTATCACCTGTATGATAAGTAATAACAGACCTGACATAAGGTGCACAACCATTAGAGGTATTTTCAAGACAGAAAGAAATTGAATGAGCCAGAGACTACAAATACTGTACATAGACCAAAGACAGTATTTTCTAGTTAAAGCCAGACATTTTAGTTTCTTATTTTATGTTTGTATCTGCTACACAGACAGAGAAATAGAGGTTTTGGTGAACATTACAAGTCTGAAGTTTTTCAGGAGCTTTTAGGAGGCTGTTTTCTAACAGCCCCTTAGGTTTTAGAAGGTCTTCTAAGAGGGCGCTTTAGGTCTTAATAGGTTAATAATATTGTTGGACCACAATTCAGGTCTGTGGCACAGACAAGCAAGCTTATCCAGGTTGGAGCATATTTTTATGCTTCTGTTTTTTTCTGTATATGCACATAAAATGCATCACAGAAAGCCTCCAAACCAATGCTCTTCGAAATGAAATAGATCGTGTAAACACAGCTGAAACAAACAATCTAGCTTCTCCTTTGGTATGGGGGTGACTTTTCAACCAAAGCTTTCTCCTATTCAGTGTGGTTCTGTAGTCCCTTCTATTCTCCTCACCATGTAAATAAAATGCTTCCCGTGCATGAGTAAACATGTGCCCGAACACCTACTCATTATGAAAACCAATGCCAGTGTCATGAGACTGTGCTGCTTACGGAGCATTTATACCATACTTCCTGTGGGGGCAGTGTGACACATTCTCCATGAGAAAACATAACTCATTGTTGGTTTTACTGTCTGTATAAGGATTCTTGAAAATGCCATTAATTTACATAATGACTAAAGCTATTCTTTTAAGCTAACATCACCATAAACTATTTTAATAGCATGATCAGCCTAAGTAACTGTTTTTTTCTTAAACTTCATGAATCATTTTCACTATGACATGGTACCCGAAGCAGCACTCCCTCACCATGCGGTCTTATTTTCTGTCTGAACACCCCTCAACACTTTAGGTACTGACAGTCTGCATCAGGCAGCTTCTGCACAGAGATGCAGATAAAACACACACACATACACACACACACACAAATGTATACAAAAAGTGAGAGAATTATAAAAAACCTTTTTCACACCAACCCACAGATGCATCCACACAGAAACTCTGTCTTTCACACACAGAAATATTTTCACACAAAAGGTGTTGGTTACAACCTGTCAGAGCAGAGTATTTCAACCTGATTTTGCCTGTGTGCAGCACCATGGTCTTGAAGCTGACACACACACATAAGCTGACACACTCGTCTCTCTCTCACTCTTTCGTGCTCTGGCTTTCACAGCCAGATCTACCAGCATCATACTGATTCAAGGAAACTTAAAAACGCCTTTCTTTCACAGTTTGAACTAAATAATAATTCAAACTATGTAATATAAGAAAATAAAATATATTTTCAAAGTTGGTTTCCATGTTTTATTAATTTGTGTTGTTGGCTTGTTTCATTTGTGAAGCAGCATATTGTCTGTGGGCCCAAACGGAGAGGGTGGCTCGTATCAATATGCCAACAAATAACCCAGGCTCGCTGCTGTGATGTTGATGTGGAAGAGGTTTTCGCTACAGCTGTTGCATGTAAATATCCTAAGCATTGCTTGATCCTTTTAATAATACAATGGCTTCATTTAAATACTGTTAATTTCCCAACTCTTATCATCTGCACATGTGAGAACTCAATTCAGAAATTCAATAAGTCAGAATTTCCTTCCCTGCTCTGACTAATGATAAATGTACAATAGATTATTATAATTTGCATAGCTGTTTGTAATATGGATTTATCTACAGTTTGCCAGATGGATATTAAAACTTATATTGTACATGAAATATTGGAACATCTGTTTATGTTTGGTCTGTTCCACATTCAGTGCTTGTACTTTCCTTTGCCTGTGACTGCTACCATGTGCTGATCATTAGAGTAACTCTTGTCATACACGTCACTTTTATGGGGCTTTTTCCTCATGTTGAAAGTGCGGTTTTCAGAAGGACTTTTTTAAATAGTGACTATACTAAAAAGATTTTATTTTGCCAAATTAGTGTGCATTCGTGTCAATGAAACATGGTAAGTACATCTTTACAGAAAGCACCCCTACTATACAGGATCTCATTTTACAGTGTCATTTTATAGTTGATCATCCCTTCCACAGTAGGTTTCACATTATATCAGATACAAGGATTTTATGAGAGTTGGATGATGGGCCGGTTTAGACCAATCTCAATAGGGGGCTTAAAGCTTTGGCAAGTGAGTGTCGAAACTGACACAGGGGACCATATTTTTTGTGCAATCTTACTGCACAGAGTGAAACTTTTTGCAAGTGACATTTTCCTGAGGAACAGTCAGGTTTTCTTGCTCACCCCTTCACCTGTGGTATTTTACTTCCACAGTGGGAAGAGAAGTGTATCACAGGTAATCCAGCAGCACACAGCAATTTGGTGTGAAGACTGACTGCTTTTGGCTCTGTTTGCTTCTGCCTGACCAATCAAGGTCGGTAAAGCAATGTGCCCAGGTGAGGTGCATTGTCAAAACAAATTATGCACACCAGATTTTTCTATTACTTAATTACTAGTGGATCAAATCTTATAAAATCAGCATCAGCTGCAGAAACTTAGGATGCAGCATTCCCAGTTTATTTAGTGCTTATTAGAGTTTAAAACATGAAGTGATTGAAAACACATGAAACAGACTAAGGCAATTGTTCTCTCTCCTTTCTACATTACTGAATGTTGTCAGCAGTGCCAAATCCCACCAATCTTTCCTGTGTCTTAGCATCTCTTGAAGAAGCAAGCTGCAACAGATGTCTGCATCATCTCCTCCTTTCCAATGGTTCTGGCAAGTAGTGCCTGAAGCATTTCATTTTAATTGCAACAGAGATCTCTGGCAGCAATTAAGAGTATAACATGGTCAGGCAGAATCATACGTGTTCATGGAGAGAATCATAACTGTGTTGGATAAATTAAATTGTAGCAAGGCAGAAAACAACTATAATTGTTAGAAATAAAAAAAGACATACGTGTATTTGTAGATGGTGAATAGGACGATCTGTATATTTATGCAAAATGAAAATACAATGAATACCCAAAAAGGGAAGAGCAGTATATTGTTGTATATTTGCACTTAACTGTAGGACAAAAATATTATTTCAAAATTTATTTTGACTCTTTTCACTTTATTACTAAAAACTGTCAGTATGTTACCGTTTTATGGAGAACAGGAATACAGTTCCCACTTTCAATACAGCTGCAATTCCAAAAAAAGTTGGTAAGATGTGTAAAACTTAAAAACAGAACGCAATGATTTGTAAATCTCAAGCAATATTGTATTCACAATAGAACAAACCTATCAGATGCTGAAAATGAGAAATTTTACCATTTTATGGAAAATATTAGCTCATTTTGAATTTGATGGCAGCAACAGACACTTGGAAAGGGGTGATGTTTACCATTGTGTAGCATCCACTCTTCTTTTAACAACGGTATGTAAATGTCTGGGAAGTGAGGAGACCAGTTGCTGGAGATGAATGTTGTCCCATTCTTGTCTGATGCAGGATTCTAGCTGCTCAACAGTCCTGAGTTTTAGTTGCTGTTTTTTGTTTTATGATGCACCAAATGTTTTCTATTGGTGAAAGGTCTGGACTGCAGACAGGCCAGTTCAGCACCTGGAATCTTCTCCTTAAACCCTGCTGTTGTGATGGATCCAGTGTGTGGTTTAGCATAATTTAGCGTCTTGCTGGTGTATGCGAGACCTTCCCTGAAAGAGACGTTGTCTGGAAGGAAGCATGTGTTGCTCTAAAACCTCCATGTACTTTTGAGCATTTATGGCGTCTTTCCAGATGTGTAAGCTGCCCACACAATAGACACTAATCCACCCCCATACCATCAGAGATGCAGGCTTTTGAACTGTCCGCTAAAAACAAGCTGGTCCTTCTCTTTAGTCCGCAGGACAGGGTGTACAAGTTTCCCCAAAAAAAAAAAAAAAAAAATTACATTTTTGGTTCATCTGACCACAGAACAACTTTCCATTTTGCCTCAGACCATTTAAAATTAGCTTTGGCCCAGAGAACACAGTGCCTTTTCTGGATCGTGTTCACATATGGCTTCTTCTTTGCATGATACAGCTTTAACTAACATTTGTGAATTGCAAAGCGAACAGTGTTCACAGACTGATTTCTGGAAGTGTTCCTGAGCCCATACAGTGATGTGTTTTTAATGCAGTGCCGCCTGACAGCCTAAGATCACGCACATCCAGTTTTGAGCTTTGGCTTTGTCCCTTGAGCACAAAGATTGCTTCTGATTCTCTGAATCTGTTAATATTATATACTTTAGATGGGGGATCTTCAAAGTCATTGCAATTTTACATGGAGGAAAATTTGTTTAAAATTGTTCCACAATTTCTTGGTACACGCCGTCTAAAAATTGTTGAATCTCTGCCATCTTTACATTTGAGAAGCTCTGCCTCTCTGTAATGCTCCTTTTATACCCAGTCATGTTACTGACCTGTTGCCAATTAACCCAATTAGTTTGAAAGTTGCAATCATTACTGTGGCCTTATTTAACAAAGTAAATCTAGGAGGTACTGCACATGGACACTAATCTGATACATGTGCATGCAAGTTTAACTTGCAGCTTTATGACACCTATCCCACACTCAGTTTTACTTTGGACTGAAACATTAAAACACAATTATTTTATACAGCCATTCATATAAAAAAGGAAAGCAAGTTAGCTACTGTAGTTTTAAGTTAAACCATGTTAGCTCTGAGCTGAATGTGTGTGTATGTTGCAAGTTCCAGCCAGGACCCAGTGGAGCTTGTAGCTGAGAGGCTGATGATAATGCTAATGTGTGTTTGAAAAACAGTTTTCAGGTGTGTATCTTGGCATTGCCAACAGACAGAACAATACTGAGAAAGCACAGGTGAAAGAATGTGAAGGAGGAAGAACACAGCACAACACCAGCACGTCTCAATACAACCTCTACAGCCAAGCATGCATTTTCATTCCACATGAAAGTGGTAGCCATCATTTCATGTTCACTACTTTGCCAGTGTGCCCCCAGCAATAAAAAAAAAAACAGTCACTTTAGAAGGCTGCCGCATGACATGTCCCTTAATGTACTAGCACACTTTGACACACAAACACCCTTTCTTCTTCTCTTTGCTGACATTTGTATTATTCTGTTGCTGCTTTGTGTAGGCTCCCTTCTTATGCTCTGGTAAGCTCCACAGCTTTTTATTGTACACTAACACATTACACCTTCAGCCCAAGCAAACAAACTTAATTTGGTTTTTCAAATAGTGCTTAATCACAACAAGAATTGAAGCAAAAATCACAACATTTTAACACCGAACTATGTGCCTAAAGTAACTAACTCTTATACCTGACCTAACGCTGATGCCTTTGTGCCCAACTTTAACCAAACTATGAAACTATCATTTCAGCACAAGGAGATGGGATGGGCCATTTTTCTGCCAGCCAGCAAAAATGGGTGAAATTTTAACAGACACTTGACTCCTTATGTGGGGTGCCATTTCAGAACACTTCTGTGGGTGGTATGAGAGAGTAGTGACAGACCTCCTGAATTGGCATTAAGATTAGAGGACCTATTAGACAGTAGTGAGAAGAACTCCTTTTACAGAACCAGTCTCTGGGTGGGCGCCCATCTGCCTCAACCAAATTAACTGGTGTGAATATGCCCTTAGGATGAGGCAACAGCTCACAGACCTCACCTTTCCATATGTAAGTGAAACACCTGCAGCAGAGTACTTTCACACTGACTGATGAAACTGTACTTCCATTCACCAGGCATCACAGTACAGGTTATATACATTTCCATCTATAAAATATTGATGTGTGTGAAGTGTGTGTGTGAGAGAATGTGTATATGTGATTTCCCTGTTTATAGACAATATAATAGCTATGGGAAATGACTGAGCTGTTGTACAGGTATGTATTGTATAAATGTTCACAGCAAAATTACATGTGGTACATAAAATACAAGTACCATGCCATCTTGGGAATGCAAAATTATAATTTTTTTCAACACATTGATACAAAGATACATTTTGTTAAATTACTTTACCAAATCAAAGCCCAATTAGCTGAGCAGTACAGTACCGTGAAATCCAAGCTTACACCACCTCACCTCTGTCAAACCCCCTCAGATAATCACTCATTTTCCTACTAGGACAGCTGTAAATGGTGCAGTGACATTATAAAACAAAAAATCAGAACCATTGACTGTTTAAACCCTGTTCTGTAACAATCATATTTCAAAAACTCACATTAAAGAGTGTAATTTCATTGTGCTTGTAATTTTTCCATTTCCGTTATGCACTGAAACTTTTCATTGTCAGCTTGTGTAGTGTTAGCGTGAAAGGTACATAGTAAGGCATATGTAAATTTTGGGGCACACCATGGAGCTTAATCTGATTGAGACCAGTTTACAGATGTTTGTGAAGGGTGAGTTGGTAGTGTGTGAGTTATTTTCTGAATTTAGGTGCTTATTAAACTTGTTATGAAGCCGAGCAGCTGTGGCTCATATCTTTTTCAAAATGCACTGCTTTATAACTTTCCAGTAAATGGATACAAGCAATCTTAACTTTAAGGCAAGTTAATCTACATACCTAATCTATGTTGCAAGGAATCAATTTTTGAGAATGGCATGGGTGCTGTTTAATAAAAGCGTGACCTACACTCACTGGCCACTTCAATAGGTGCAACTGTACAATCTAATGCAATGAACTCCTTAGACATTTTAAACAGGACAGACATCACATTTTCCCCCATCATCCTCACACCATAGTAACTTAATTGTATGACAGATCACTAATAAATAGCTCAAATAAATCTTGAGCTATTTACACTACTTTTAGGACCCTGGAGCTAACTATGCCGCAATTTCTTCACAATATTAGTCATTATATCCTAGTGAAGTGTACACACACACACACACTCATAGCTTGGTTACTTTGGCCCTCAGCTTTCAGTGCAGTGATTCAAGGTCTTAGTCCATTTGTACTGAATAACTCTAATTAGACACAAAGGGGGGAAGAGAACAAGGTGGGAAACAAGGACTGTGGGAGAGAGCAGTAAGCAGAGTGATAAGTGAGGGACAGAGGAAGACAAGACCTTGACAAGGATAATTCTGCTTAAATCAGTGAAAATAAGTACCTTTAAAGTGCTGTGAGATACTCTGGCATACAGCATATACACAGGCATCCATACACACGAACACATGAGAATATTGGCTCTACTACTATTTCCTGCAATTATCTTTTCTATTTAACACATGTTTATATATTAAACTCACAAAATAGTATTTAATAAAGAACTACATAATTTTTTACACTTTTGTTTCTCCAATGCCACATCATAGACAATGCTTTAAGCAATACTACAGCTGTGTGAGGGGAATAAAAATCTGCTTATCTGCTTAATAGCGGAAAAGGTATTTTTTATTAAGGCTTTTAGTTTTCAAGCATAAACTGGACTGTAAATGTTTCAGTTGAAAACTATTTTCTTGTGTTTTTAAGCTGATTTTACACATTGGTCAGAACTGGTTAATCGGTGCATGCCTTCAATAATTAAAATGGATGTGGTGATGTTACATAAGCAGTAACGAACTAGTACTACAGGATACATGCTGCTGTATCACTGTTGCTTATGCCAGATGAGGAAGTATAGGTTTGAAAATCTGCTGGGGTTTACACAGTATATACACCAAGTATTGCCAGTACACATTAGACAGCATTTGATCTTCCATAGCATAACAGTGGAAGAAATATGCAGTTTGCTAGAATTTTGGCAGCAACACCACATTGGTGTTTTTCTTTGACTTCATACCACCTATCTATCGGATTTTAAATATTGCCTGTACCTAGAAGAATAATATAATGTAAAAAAAAGCTAATTGCAAATCCTCAACACTATATGTAATAATACATATCCATGATTTATACAGAGAGAATACAATAACAGTTATGCAACAATACAGCTATTGTCTGAGCAACATAAACACACATACCTCCTAATCATCTATTTAAAGCATTTAAATTTCCCATCCATATGCTGGAGTGTGGTTTGTATTGAAACTGGTAATGTTGCCATCTGGTAGGAGAAACAAATCCAGTGAATGTTCAATTCTAGAGCACATCAAATAAACCATCTCAACACTGCAGGTCATGATGATGAGGCATAGATGAACATGAAAAGATGAATAATATTTTGGGTAATATATGATATTATGAGGGATATGTAAATGTGCATTTCCACTAACAAATGTGTAATGTAGCAAACTTTTTCTAAATACATTATCAGTTACTTATTGAGTTGCTGTTGATAATCACAAAAACATGATATAATTTTTAGAAATATGTTTTCTCAGAACATCAATTTTACACTAATGCAGTTACAGGACCATTATGAGGATATTTCCAAAAACAATTGACTTGCTGCAACATACATGATTTTTACTGAATTAGGGCATTTCCTAATACTTGCTTCCTAATCTGTTGATCCACTTAAGCTTTTCCTTGCCATAATTTCCCTTTCAGTAAATCATGTATGGACCAGTACTGAAATATCAATACTTCCAATCCCAACGTTCCCAGTTCTAGGATTATTTCTATTTTTTAAAAGAATAATATCTGAACTAATTAAAAAGTAGCTAGAACCAAGCTGGACAGTCTAAATAACACCTGTTTGATAGGAAGTACTTCTTGTAGCTCATATGCAAACTACAGCTGTGTAAGTCAGAGGTCTATAGACAGAAGAGCTCTGACAACAGGGGGGGGCAAAAACGATAGCAGGTCTTTTTCTTAGTCTACTCTGTATATGTGTGAGCCGCTGAGAACAGTGTTGACATTCTCCTTAACACTTGAGACTCAGCAACAGTACAGAGGGGGATAATGTTATAAAGTCTGTAGAGGTTGAAGAGAAGGTGCTGTTGAAAGACAGACTTCCATTGGGGAGTCCTTTGGTAGTGGCAACATTATCCAGATATCCAGTGTTTATCACTGACCTTTGGAAAGTTTTGATGACAGATTAACATCTGGACTTCACTTTGTTTTCCTGATCAAACAATGGGAGTTGACTACATCAATACTAGCAAATGCCTTCTCTAAAATATTCCGTTTGTTGTCACATCTCCATTTCTTTCTTTGTTTTGTACAAAGGCCAGTTGTCAGTATTTGTGTCAGGATACTAGCCTAACAAGTTTCACTTATATGCTATTGGATCAGAATGAATTTAGTAGTATTGCACATTACAACTTTGTGTGCCCTCTGTGTAACTGTGGTCAAAAACATTGCTCTCATTAGAAGAGTGGTTATTTATCTGCTCCAATTATTTTCTTCACACAGTTCTCTCTGAAAGGTTCTATAAATTTCAATTTGATCAATACTATGCAGCTGCCTCTGCTGAATCTTCTCTTCTTCCCTCTGGTACCTTAAATTGATCTATGCCCCCTCTACCAGGGGTATAGCCAGAAAGGGGCCATGGGCAGAACTGTTCCAACTCCTGGGCAAAAGTGAGGAGGTAGTAGCCATCTGCTGTACAATTGTCAGTATGACTACAACTGGCCAAATCAGGGGCTAAAATAAACTATAAATAGAAATTCTTAAATAATATAATTTTAATAAACACATATGTGCAATTACAATGAATTCATAGATTTTGTCATATTATTTGTTGCAATTCCAAACAGCCAGATGACCCTTATTCGCCAGCTGTTTTTGTAACTTCGTAATAGTTAAACATGGAACTGGAATTCTAACATTATTCTGAACTTGTCAGGTGGGGGTTCATGTTCGAACACAAATGGCCAAATGAGACACTTCCACCATTATCCTTCGATAGCCTAGTACAATTTCCATATTCTGTGGGAGCTTGTGCATGCAGAACATGGCCACTTTTATAGCACTTTGGATAAAAGCCATTTACAATGTTCCCATCCACACTCACACACTGATCCAAGGCGCTCACTTGACCCGCTAGGAGCAACTTTGGGTTCAGTGTCTTGCCTGAGGACACTTTGACACATAGCCGGGATCAGGGATTGAACCATTGAACATGTGGGCCGTGGACGACCGCCTTACCAACTGAGCAACAGCCGCCCGGGACTACAAGACTCTGCTCACTCAGGCGATCTCTTGCTGTGCGTTACATGTCTAAACATCACTCCGAACAATGTGCAAGGCTGAATTCTACTAATGTTGCCAAATACATATGAGAAACTGTCCAGTTTGGTTTTAAGGATGGACCCAAGTGCAAAACAATGAGAGGGATTGTGGCAAGACAATGAACTATTCCAAGGGAAAACCCAACAGAAATTCACTCCAATAAGGACGACAAGAAATAGAATGATACTAAAGGCTACAATACAAGTGAAGGCACACAAACGTAGGGACTAAACGAGGGCGGAGCTGCCAAGCCGGAGAAACTGAATTGACGTTAACCATGAACCAAAATGATGGAGCTACTAAATTAGAATAATAATACAAACATAGAAACTAGAAAATAAACATTAATCAGTGCTAAGGAAACAAAGAATCTGAATAGAAGAACAAAACATGAAGGAATATAGTGAGGACCAGGCAATTAACCGAGGAGCAAGTGAGTGGGCTTAGAACAACTGACATGGAAACATCGGGGTACAATGAAAAAAAGAAAAAAACAAAAACAAACACAAAGTAAATATATACCCTAGCAAAACATACAGAGGTACTGAACATGAATATAAAGGTGAGATCAGGAAACTAAATACATACTACAGAAAACACTTGGGGGCAAACAAACTACGAATCAAAAACGTGCACACAACAAAAGACTAGGAGACAGAATGACAAACAGAGGAAACTGAATCAAACAAGGGTTAACAGTGTAAAACAGGGGCAGAAAGAATAAGCATAAACAGGTAACCAAACCTCAATCCAGCAATTACAATCAGGCAGAATCGGGAACCGGGCAGAATCAGGAACCGGGACAAACAGCGAGGAACTGGAAGAGGAAATGTGCCGAGAGCTGGGTCTAAATAGGAGGGGAACAGGTGAAACTAATCAAAACTGATGAAGTGTGTGAAGTGGCTGAGATCACTATAGAACAGGAATGAGGGGCTACAAAATAAAAGTCTGGGACAGGAAGTGAAGCTGGTGTAAAATGACAAAACGCAGTCCAGGGCCTGATCATGACAGAAACAGGCTCTAAAGAGCCGTGTTTAGATTGGTATGTACCATTAGAAAAAACATGTTTATTTATCACAGCTCTGCAGCTCTGTTAAATCGCGATATCCACATACAAATGTTTATTTGTTAAGCCTTAGTAAATACAATCAAAGCAGCACAAGGGTTTGTGTTTTCTCCCTGATTTAAACATTTTATTCTCCTGTTTCCAACAGCATAAAAAACAAACTTTTAGAGTTGATTACTTTTTTTATTAAATGCTCTACAATCTACATAATGTGTTATTTCCAACCTCTTAATCCTCCCTCAGCATCTGTTTGCTTTTGCCTCCGTGAGCTGCTGTGAATGTTATTGTCAGCCATGTGACCCCTCAGTCGCTCCCCACTAAACTTTTTGTTTTTATTTTGTTTGTGTGTTTTATGTGCTTAGAAATGTTTTATTCAGTTTGATAATGATGTTTTGTGACATCTGTTGGCATTGTTCTAAGAATGCATGAGCATGAGTTTCGGTTGGGGCAGCTGTAGTTAATGAAGGAGTACTGACGGGTTGAGGAGTAATTGTTTTTTCAGTTCAAATCTTTTTCCACAATGAAGATCTACTATATGTCTCTAAAATCTGTTTTTGGGGCTATTATTAGAATTATGGGAAGGGTTTGGGTTAAAAGTTGACTTCATGAGGGCACAGAAAGATCCCGCACTTAGCTGCCACAGGTGGAAGAAACCAAGCAGGCAGGAAATCTAATGACATGATATCTATTTTTCTCAAATCACACACACACACACACACACACACACACACACACACACACACACACACGTAGTCTTCACTAACACACGTTAAATACAATGTCTTCCAGTTTTCTATACCGCACACATGGCTGCTCCAGTTGATACAGTGATGATGCGCCAACTTGCTGATTACTGGCAGGTCTCTCTGTGCAAATATTTACCAGATCCCTGAGTAACTGACAAACTAAAACATAAGGAGGGAATAAATTAGGAAGAAGGAAAACATCAATTCTGAAAGTGAGAATGAAAGATATCTGCTGACAGCAAACAAATATCTTATCAGAAATGGGAATAAAAGAAGATACTAGATGAGACGAGACAAGAAGAGAAGAGAAGAGACCCAAGGAAATGGAAAGCTCACACAAATCCCTTCTTAATGTGCTAAGCTTTCCTCCATTAGGGAACACCAACTGTGTTTGGGGAGCAGAACCAAAAAGGTTTTGCACAATTTAGGTCAACTTAACTTCCTTATCCAGAGAAATGGAAAATGCAATACACAAGTAAATAACAGATCATCTTGTAATTTTGAGAAGAATCGATCAACAGTAGTTAAGTTAAAGTATCAGCAGTGAGTGTTTAAGAATAGCCAAAAGGGACATGGAGTAGATGAAGGGAAACAGACGCTGATGTCACATCACAGAGTCTGACATGGCATCTGACAGACTAATGCTGCATCACAGAGGCTGACACAGTGTGACAGTGTGACATTTGAGCAGAAGGCACGGCAGGAGGGAGATTTACCTGAAATGATCTGATTGTAAAGAGAATCATATGGTTCATGTAACGCAGACCATATGAGATAAAGTTTACTGTCAAACAAAATCAATCAGCTGCTGCTGATAATACCAGTATGTGGACTGTAGTAAAAAGGGGTCAATAACATTGTAGATGGCAGAACATCAACTTTACAATATGTCTTGAGAGGTAACCAACGGCATTCGAACACTCATCTATAATCACAAAGCTACATTTATGCCTTCATTTAAGCAGAGACAAAGGCTAGTGTGTGCATAGCAGAACAATTAGTTTAAGTAGGAAACACTTTGATTTGCTTTTGTTTATATGAGAATAAGACACCACTGAGGTGGTGAACTGGCTGGATGCACTAATGGCCCAGCAGTGGTGCAGTGCAGAGTAGGTTGCATGTTACCTTACAGTTTTACTAGTCAGCTCTACATGTTAAATAACAAACCTGCAACTAAAGCTACGTTCTGCTCATGATCTCATGATTTTGAGCAAATTCCGTTTTTTCAAAGATGCCACTGTTCTTTGCACCAACTTAGCAAAGATGCACTACCAATTTCATATAAAGATTGTCCAAATATTGTTGCATCCTCTTCCTTTTTGAACAGGGCTGCATATACAGCACACACTGTACACTTATTCTGTTATTTGAATCGATAAACCGTTAAGGTGTCAGTGTCCTCCAAACACTTGCACAAAGACGTTGGTTTGGAGTGTACCTCCTTACTAAAGCCCTTTCTGTAACATGCTTTTATAGTGTCCTTCTTCAGTGGGGTGACTGAATTAAATAGCTAGTTAAAGTCTTTTTATATGATACTGCTAAGGAGTAAACCATTTTTTGTAGGTTGTAAGCAGTTTGTTGTCGGTTTTACTGAAGAAAAGGGGTAACTGTAATAAAATGCACAGAACAAAAGGCTACTTTAAGGCAAATCTTGCTTAGTTTGAATGCAGCCAGTGTCAGTGTCTGTCTGCATATGCCTTCTCTTGAACCTTCTTTTTGATTATAATTTACCTTTGTCAGTTCAGCAAAGGTGAGACCGATTTTGCAAAAATGCCAACATACTTTACACAGTTTAGGTTATTTAGTGATCTGTAGAAAGCCTCTGAAAAATGTTGTAGTGGTATTGTGACCTTTGTCAACAAATGCCCTGATGAGAAATGGCCCAAAAACACTTAGTGCTCAACTGCCTTCCTGAGACTTGGTGAACAGGCTTGTTGCCTCTGTATAGACTTGGATTGACCAGCTCAAAGAAAATGTCAGATATTGAACTCTGAGACTTGAGCAAACAATTTGATTTGTCAGCCAGGTGGTGCTCTGTAAAGCAGGTCTTATAACACCTCATAGGACTGCTGGACTGTTCTCTGTTGGACCATCTCCTGTGTTTAAGGTGGGTGGACTGTCTGATTGGCTGTGTTGACTCTCAGACGTCACTAAAAGAGGATCCTTCCGAAATCTAATGAGCCCATGTGAGAGAGCGTTGTGGAAACAGGACCATGTTTCTTTCTTCCCTTCTTCTGCAGCCATGCTGGTAAACTCAGCATGATGGTTTTCAAAAAGCCCCTGCATGAAAATCCTTCTTTCATGTTAGGTCTCTCGAAGTTAAGTTAAGGCGATGTAAATTGTTGGTATGCACTTTGTTTGGGAGGTGTTTTGTTGGCTGTCGAAAAGGCAAGTGTGCCTTACAGCCTTATTTGAATGAATTCATTGTCCATGAGTTGCAAAAAAGATCAAACATTTAGTTGAAGGTGAAAGCTGGTTGTCCCTCTTCTCTCTTAGTTCTCTCTTAGTCTCTTTCACCCAAGTGGCTTTCCTGTGGAGCATGATTCACAAGCTAGACTTATGTAATCAACGAGGACATGGCCCAGGTTGAGTTTTTGAGCAAATTGAGCTTTGTGAGCTTCATTACTCTGCTAGATTCTCCATTGAGTTGTTTAACTACGTAGTGATTACTTTTCCTTTCATTACAACCTGGGGGTGTACGCGGACAAAACATATCTTGGCACATGACTCTCCCACCTTTGTGTGCACATTAAGGTTGAAGCTGCAACACAGAAGTTAGAAGCTGCAGCATTTTCTCTGCTCCCTGCCTCAATCTTCCTAAAGCAAGTTTCCTGTAGGTCTGGGTGGAGTGCAGCTATATACCTTTCACTGCCACACTGTGAACATTTTATTGCAGTATAGCAGTTCTTATCCTGGAGAAAGACTAAAGCACAACAACAATAACATGAATGAATGAAGATCAATCTTTTTCAAAAGGAAGTTTTTGCTTTTTTTCATGACATTTCTTGTGAGCATATGTTAGGGTCTTTAGCAACCACAGAATAAAAAGTTTTATAATTTTGGTTACCAAACTTTTCCCTTGTTACCCTTACTAAAATACCTGACATCCGCTGACTTAACTGACCCCTTTTCTCCCTTAACTTCAACTGAATGCTCATCACTGATACATGCTTTGCTATATGTTCACTTTCTGATAAGAGCCCCCTTAGTGAGGGTTAGGACTCCATCACTTCTATGCCACAGGTATCATAACACCAACCTGTGCAGCAGCTTCTGCCTTGTTCTTTTGTTGCAGGACCTTCAGCTTCAATCAATAACAAGGGTTCTCTATTTGAATTTTAGCCTCTTTTTGGAAAAGGTCTTATGTCTGAGGCCCAAACAGAACTGACGCCCTTATGGGACCCTAGTCTCCTCTGATTGGCATGCAGACATTGTGATCTCAGCAAAACTTCCTGAAGACATACAGCAAAATAAAAAGCCCACCTTTTTAACAGTATCTTGTCTTCACGTTAAAGCCACACAACATAGTTGCTCATTTGATTTCACTTAAATTGTTCAACAGTAGACCCAAGTAGTTTTATTCAAATTTCTGGTTGTAATTCCCCACCAGGGGAGTAAAGGTTGTGCAATTTTTTACCAGCAAATCTAATGTAACAATATATCAAACTGTAATTGCAAATCTTGGAAAGGAGCATCTTTTGGACAAAGTCTTGACAGTAATTGAACAGAATGAGCTTGACATGGTACTTCTTTCATTGGCATTGTGTTGGATTGCAATATATTGTACGGGCATTTGCATCATTGTGTCCAGCTACATATGAGTGACTTGAGGGATACATATATATATATATTTTATATATATGTATATTGTATATATATATACAATATATATATATATATATATATATATATATATATATATATATATATATATATATATATATATATATATATATATATATATATATATATATATATATATATATATATATATATATATATATATATACATATATACAATATATATATATACAATATATATATATTGTATATATATATATACATATATATTTTAAAGTTTTTTTTGTGTGTTGAATGTTTTTTTTTTGTGAGCCTATTAAGCAATTTCTTTGGTTTAGCTTAAGATTAAAGATGTCGAGTGTGTACAGTAAATTGCTGAACTTCACAGATTCTTCGGGACATTAAATACCTTTTTTTGAAGAAGCCTTTAACATTTGCATGTCTTGTCTTTTCACATATTGCTGTATTGGGATGATGTGGTATATATATTCATAGATTTTTCTGACCTTGTGAACCTTTACCTTGAACCACAATCAGGAAAACCTCTCAGTTTTCCAATTAAAATATCCTCTGTCGTCCAAGAAGTGAAGCACAATATTTGTGGTGTAAATTCATGCACCCTGTGGACAGAAATGTATTGATATCAGTGACCCTGTGGCTTTCTGCTAGCACCACCATCTAGCCACACCCCTCACTACTTTGTATAACTATTTTAGTCGTGTGCCAGTACAAATATAGTGGCACACTATATTGACAAGCCTAAAAGGCGTTTAGTACCATTTTGATTGCTTCAAAAAGTGATGGCATGTTTTCACTGCTTCCAGTGTGGATCAACAATGTACAAGGTACTAAATTATAAGTTTCGGTCAAAAGAGAAACAGAGTTTAATTCTAAAATTCACTGATGTCAATGCAGCAGAGCTTTTCATAACATATGATGTGAAATAGCTCTTCAAAGAAAACTTTTCACAATTTAGGTTTATATTTTTACTATGGGGCTCTCCTGAAAAAATTGGGCAATTTCAAAACTAGTTAATTTTAATAGGACATTGGGTGTTACCTCTACCTCTCAAAAGGCCCCACTCTATTCTAAATTGGCCAGCCTGCAGCCTGACTGGGACAAAGTAAAACTTCCCAGGTAACCTGAGCCATGAGGTGCTTTGATTGTAGTTGTTAGAAGTTTTGAGTCATAAAATGCCTTATAACAATGTTTTTGTGAGCATTTTTAGCTCACTGCAGAGTATGTACTGTACTTCCTCAGCTGAATAGGAACCAAGTTCAAGTGTGTCTGCAAATCAATTACTGTTCTAATTTTCGTCTTAGGACTGCTGCTTTATTAAGTTGTGATATTTTGAGAGAAAAAGTCCCCGTTAGATTTGGAAGATGTTGTCAGTTGATCCACATGTCATAATGTGGAGGTGCCAGGGGAGACAAGCGGTAGCCTGCTCATCTACTAAGACCAGTGCTAGGTCTGTCTCTCTCTCCATGGAGAACAGGCATGCAGTGTTGATTGGTGGTAAGTCTCATCATAGGACTGTGTCTTTTTAAAGTTTTGATAGAGTTTCATGATTGATAATTTCAGCAGCCTACAGTACTGAGAGAAACGGACCAGTTTCTGCCTTGATTCCTGGGGAGGTGAACAATCATATTTTAGCAATTTACTGCAGGCGCATGTTCATAACTTTTTAAATTGTTATAATTAATTATGGAAGATAAAAGCTGGTATCACTGTTGAAAATTACATGTTTAACTGCCATTTGCCTGAAGGGAAAGTTGAAAATACACGTTTTACTTCATATTACGAAAGTCTGCAGACTCACCACAAATCGCTATGAACTTCCAACTGGCTTTGCAAATGCAGTGGAAGTAACTAAAGTGGAATAGTTGTGGGGAAAGCTCCTCAGTGGGTAGCCCCTAAACATAAGTCCACAGAAATATTTGGTCTGAAAGTGCCCATAAATGGAAGACAAGAGATTTGGTGAGTACATTTTTTAGCACCTTCCTAAAGTAGATAAGACAACACAAAGTGTTCCACTGTAAAAGATAAAAGATATACAGAACAAAGATTAATATATATTGTTAAAATTGTACAAGACACTTGCATGGGTTGCACATTTTAAATGATGGGAAGTTTGTTTATCCTGCCTTTGCTGACCCACAGACTTCTTCAGTTCCTGTTCTGTGCTGCAGCCAATTAATATTCAGTCAGCATAGAAGCATCAGAAAGCAGAAAGAGCTGTGATACCACCTACTGCAAGAGGTGCACAAGGGACAAATACTCTGATCCCCAAGGTCCACAGAGCAGTAGAAGGCTTTTGCACAGATAAAGCGCTACAGCTGCAGGCCCCATTTCATGGCCATAACAGTTATAACTGTTATCATGCGCCTTTACGTTTAACCTGTTATTTATAATGACTCTAGTGTTATGTTTTTCTGCTATTGCCAAGTTAAATAGACAGTAGGCATTTACTCTGACTGATTTATTTTGGGTAAAGTGCATATTAGAAAAATCAAGGCTGGAAGCAAGAGCAGCTTTTTAGTTCTAAACTTGAATTGCTTGAATTCTTTCTGCTTAAACTACACTCTGTCACTGCTAATGAAGACACAACATAGAAGCAACATATTTAGGCAAAAACAGTAAAACATTAGCTAGAGTGATAGAAAGGCTAGAAACTGAACAAGGTAAGAGGCTTGGATCATGCTTCTGTTTTGGTTTTGTATTCTTTTTTCTCACCCTGCCTTCACTACAGGCCATCGTGTTTAAAATTATTGTGAAACATCTAACTGACTGAACACTGTCATTGTCTCCAGTCTACAGAGACATTTCTTTCCTCTTAAATGGGAAGGAATTGTATTTTCAACCCTCCAGTCACAATCTCTGTTACATCTGTTTCTGGTAAGACCTGCCATCTTGGTAATGGGATTAGGTCCTATGTCTACTTTAAAATTACACGCCCTATCATGAATTCCTGCATGTAGTCATTTTATTTCCTAGACGGGCTGAAGTACAATGGATTAAAACATAACCTGAACCCATTTGTCTGTTAATCAGTCTGTAAGATCACAAATCACCTGGTGTGATGACAAGTTCATTTAATCAGTCAGTGCATTTGGTTGGTACCTGTAGCCCATTTCAAGCTCCATTACCACCAGCACTGTGCAGCAATACAGAGATTTATACTTTAGCACAGGTCAACAGCAAGACAGACAAGGGCTTTTAGAATAAGTTAATTAGAAAAAGATTGATCTCAGAGTACAATCTCTACATCCCTGTATTTTCTCTCACTTTACTCAACGTTTGTCAGGCATTTGTTTTATTAGAACAGTTCTTACAAATATAATGTAAGAACTTTATCGCATATATATTATCTGCAGTAAAACACTGTATCTTGTGTCATTTCCCATTTGATAAAATTTGATAAAAAAAAAGAGTTTCTCATTTATGTGAAGCTTTAGAGTGTAGGATGTGAGAAAAGATAAAACTGAAAATATATGCTGTATAGTATTATGGAAAATATTCTTTTCAGTAGACATTTAGTGAAGCAGCGATTTCATTTTGCTTGCGTTAAAATGATCAGCTATGGCCAAGCTACAACACAAGCCCAAATGTCTATGCTGTTAAGGCCTAAGAAAGTGGCTGAACTAAACTAGAATGATGTGATGTGATCAATAAATATGATCAACACAGTAAATGGCTGGTTGAGTGGGCTATTTCAGGCTCTATTAACTTCACTGATAGTGTGAGGGAGGCCAAGATGATGTTAGTCAACAAAAAAGTCTCTGGAGTCATTTTCCAGCCTTTCAAACATACTGTTATTGTGAATACACACACATATGTACCTCTTCAACTTAATCTCATTATAGTACTGATGTTTGCAAACCATTATGGCATAAAAGAATGGAGAAATAAATCAATACATTTTAAAAATGTATTCATATTTATTTTCTCAGAAATAGTTCAATAATTAGGAGATATATCATTACATGCACAGCACTACAACAGTAAAATTTGGTTTGTTCAGATCAATATCAGATTAATATTAGGAGAAATAATAAAAACATTACAATTCTGAAAATCTATAAATATTTACAGTGTATATTATGTGGTGTGTGTGTTTGTGTGTGTGTGTGTGTGTGTGTAAGCTTATACTGCATATGTTCATGGTATTCCTGGGTTCTGATGTGTGTTGGCCTGTGGGTAAAACCTGTCTGTGGCTCTGGTTCCTCTATACTGTTTCCCAGATGGAATTTAAAAAAGTGTGTTTTGGGTCCTTGATAATTTTCCAGCTTCCCCCTCTGGGTGTTCTAGAAGTTCTGCATGGACAGCAGTTCAGACCTGGTAATGTGTTTGGCCGCTTTGATGACTCTTTGCAGGGTTTTTCATTTATGCATGGAGCAGCTTCCATACCATCCCATGAAGCCAGAGAGAACATTCTTGATGGTGCGCCTGTAGAAGTTGAGTCCATGCAAAACCTCCTCAGTCTCCTAAGGAAGGCTCTGGTTTGCAGTTTTAACCACAGACTCATTGTAGGGTTTCCACCATAAGTCCTAACTGATATGGACCCCAAGGAACTTTCTCAGTGACTGAGGTTTATTAGACAAACTAGGTGTATGTGAGTCTTCATAAATCTGGCAAAAGGAAAGCATATGCATATTTCTGTAACTGTGTGTACATATTGTACTATAAAATATTAGCTGTAAATCTAGATATTATGCATTTGGGCATTTGGCCCTTGGATCAGATTTTAAATGGCTATATATATAAGATATAAGACACACACACACACACACACACACACATATATATATATATATATATGTGTGTGTGTGTGTGTGTGTGTGTGTATATAAAATGTATATATACATATATATATATATATATAAGTGTGTTTAAATACTCTGAACATGTGTGGTTACAGTAGTAACACAAATGGTATACTATACCAAACAGTCCTAGAGCAGTAGTTGGTTGTGTTTTGTCATAAAATGAGAACTGACACACTGTTTCAGTCTACATACACTGAATTGTTATTGCATTAATTTCATAAGACTGGTGATGAATCTACTGTGACTTTAAAGTAAGTCCATATTTGAATGTCCTTCTGACAGTACAGTATCCTTTCATCACTGAAATGGAAAGTAGCTGTATGTGATTTACAGTAAAAAACATTTTATTTACTTACGTTTCTTTTTGTGAACATACTGGTTCTCTTTTAAACTGAGAAGACACGACAGTCATCAGTCATAATTATTCATAGGTGATTTACAATAGAGCAATTTGTTTTTTCAAAGATTTTGATATTGAGAGACAAGATAGAAAAATGCAGTCATGTTAGAGGTTGCCTTCTCTGGATCACCGTGAGCCTGCTGCAAATAACACAGCAAAGATTTCAGAGCTTCTTCCTATTTAGTGGTTTTAACCTATAATGGCTCTTTTGTTCAGTGAGATGTTGAAACCCAACATGTGCCTGCTCTTAAGTGCTATTTTTGCAGTCTGTGTTTCTGTGCAGCATCTTAAATCTGTACTTTTGAGTTTCCTCATCAGGTTAGCCTACATATCATCCTCTGTGTGATAAAGTATTTAAGTAATGGAGTTCTGTGCCGCTATCATGACTAGTATTAGAGGTGGTGAAGTCCAATAGATCCCTCTATAGAACAGAACTGACCCACTGTTCTTAAACACTGTTTAGAATACCGAAGGTTAGTCTGACAACATTGCAGGGGGTCACTGGAAAGAAGATGTCACCTCAATGGCAGATAAAGTGAAATGGTTAAGTTCAATAGTTCCCCGTTGTTATGTGTCATTATTTTGATAGTCCACTGTTGGTTGAATTGTTACAATCATCCCAGCTGAATCGGTCCATTGACCCCAAAGTGTTTGAGGCAATTACTTTTGACGCAGCAACTCGCTGCTAGTGAAGACTATTGGGAAGGTCAAAGGTCAAGATCAGACTGAAACCACAGTGTGAGGGGGAAAATAGGAAATTAAGGAGAGAAAACATGAGTGTTAAAGGGAAGGAAATAGTAAGATGGAAAAAGGTAAACAAATAAAAGGACTGGGGAATTTAAGACAGAAGGGAAGCAAAAATAAAAAGAATACACTAAAATAAAAAATTAATCTCCACAGTAATGGGCACTGTAGAATATAAAGGTAACCTTGAATGGCTGCTGAAATGTTTTGTATGCTTTTCTGTGCTGACACCTAAGAAAAAATGAATTCAACCAAACACTAATATTTCTGTCAGATAAAATAGTAAGGAAACAAAGTGCATCAGTGGTTCAGGAACCTTTGGACTAAGATCAGCTTAGCAGGGATCTGTAGAGGGATGTTCCTAAATGTCAATACAAATTTCCCAAAACCCAGACAATGCATTTCACATAAACCTGTTTTCTATATTTCTTTTACTCTATGTGGGAAAAAATTCTGTTTTAAAATTCATATCTGTCTTGCTTTTCTTACGGATGCAGTTGACAGTTGACATACTGGTGAGAAACTACAAAATTCAAGATGTGGCTGCCAGTTGGCTTCCAGAAAGCTCTGCATTCACAGACCAAATCCATCACACAATATGGTTGACTAGACCGCAGGAGTTTCAAGGGGACATGGTGGGACTCACTTGAGGACAAGGCAATTGTGACAGTGCATGTGGCAACTTTTAGCACCATTACAGCAACTTCATATCACAAACAGTGTAAAAATGTGGCTTCTTTGTCAGAGTTGTGGTTTATGAATCTGCAGCCATCCTGCCCACATTGGGTTGACACCAGCGTGTAGTGAGATGAAGAAAGAGGCACATTCAGTCAACTGAACAGCAGGAAGACTGAAACAGGTCGTAATTGATTGAGTGTTCACAGCATGTGTGAATACTGGGTTTACTTGTTCTGGTCACTCTGTGTACCTTTTTCATCTGCAGCCTGGCAAAGCTTGACGTATTTACGTGTGATTATTACAATATATAATTTCATACTAATAAACAATTACAATGTTTTAAAATCTAAATGAATACGAAATAATTAGAATTCATTGTTTATCTGTATTTCATATATGTTTATATGAAAATTGTATTTTAAATGATACACTGGCAAGTCTAAACATCTTTTCTATATTATGATGTCAAATGTTATGCCTTAAATCATTAGGGGACTAGACATGTGATTGATTTGATATCATATAAATATTCATCTTCAATTCTGAATTTTAATTACAAATTTAAATTTATGAATTAACCAATGATAAATGGACTTCATCTGAGCTTTTAGGACTCTGATGGTGGTTAGAACTAGTTTAGGTGTGAGCCAAATTTGATCCCTATAAGGATCAGTTAGATCTGACTGTGAGAGTTGACCAAACAAGTTAAAATATTTTTTTACACACACATATATATATATATATATATATATATATATATATATATATATATATATATATATATATATATATATATATATATATATATATGTGTGTGTGTGTGTGTGTGTGTATATATATATGTATGTATATATATATATGTGTATATATATATATATATATATATATATATATATATATATATATATATATATAGTTTTGCATACGTATATATATATATACGTATGCAAAACTAGGTCTTTATGAGTGTATTTATCTGATTGGTGAGGAGTACAGCTACCGTTGGAGACTTATTGAACCTAAAAATTAAAAAAAGACTCTAGTTTGACTCATAGTTATAATTAGTTTATGTGGAATATAAGTGCGTAAGTGTATTTGCAAGTTTAACTAATATCATGTCAATATGCATTAAGTTATAATATAAATTAATCCCATTGTGCCATTAATGCCGTTGAATGTGAATGTTAAATACATAATGCACACACTATTACTGAGCCTCCGGCTATTAGAAATTTCTCTTTATCCAACAAAGTCCAATTACAAATTAAAAAAAAGTCCAAGAGAGACTGGAAAATGTTTTCACTCTTGGGGGTTTGTATATGAGAGGAGCCTGAAAAGCTGGTATACATACGTGTGCCCATTTGTGGTGTATGTGATCTTAAATAAACCAGAAAAAGAGAATGTGTGCTTCTGTGCCTGTTGACATGTCACTTGCAGACTCCCTCGGTATGTATGCTAATGTAGCTGCTTATCCTCTTGTATATCATATTGTCCCCTCCCTGACCCATATCTGCAGTGTACAGCTGCTGGAACTCCTGCCTTCCTTTGCACTTGCACTGCCCTGCTTTCCCTCATCTGTAGGCAGGTGCTTCTCTGCTGGTACTGACAAGGTATTGGAGAGATGGGATGTGCACTGAGTACTGAAAAACTGGCTACACCTGCAAATGCAAAAGACAAAAAAAAAAAAGAGAGAGAATAAATGTGGAAGAAAAGAAAGGGTCTGAGAAGCCAGATGAAAAGGGTAAAAGCATGTAAATGAAGAAGAGATTTTGAGAAATGCAGCAGAGTGGGAACCATAACTCAGACACCTAGACTCTCTGGGGATGACAGACAGGAAACACCACCAAGGACAGTTTCAGCATCAATAGCAAGAATCCCTTCGAGAAAACAGAGATGTTGAGAGAGTGAGGTGGCTGATGCTTTTAATTGCTTATTTTCAGGTTTGCCGCTTAAGCATCAGCATTTCCATACAAAGTAACTGGCAAACTGCAAAGCCAGTGGGAAGAAAACAAGGACTGATTTTTTTTTTTTTCCTCAGGGCATTCTGTTGCTGTGTGGATGCTACGATCAAGGTGAAACTGTGAATAATTTATAAGATTTGATGGATGCCCCTGTCCAGTGTGTCATCCAGGGTGGTCCCAAGCCCTAACATCCAAGCTCTATTACAGCCAGCCGGTGTTAGACATTGCAATCTTCCAATGAAAGAATAATTTCCCTTGAAATCAATAAAAGCTGTTCTTTTGCCTGTGTTAGTGATGGCAGGGCGCAAGCCACAAAATAGTACAGTTTTCTTACTGGTCTACTATAATCTCCCTACAATGAATAAACAGTGGCTTTTATTCTGCTATTCTTTATTTAACATGTGGTAAGTTACTTCCACACAAGGGCACCAAGATGTATCTGTGGTATCTGAAGTTTCTTTTCACTGCAACTAACAAGGAACGTAATGGTCCTGCTCAGAAATGTAGAACGGAGCATCCATTTAACACAGTTTAATCTCGCGCCAAGTCAATTTGTACACTACAATATCAAATTTGACACAGTGGCAGGTTTTCTGCTCACTGTGCTTATTAACATCAAGAGAACATCGAGTCTTAGCATTACATTCCTAGTGTATGTACTGAGTGTCTGTTAGATTAGGCTTGGTATATACATACATTACACATGCATACATACATGTTTTTTATAATATGTACTGTAAATACATTTCATATTTAAACCAGAGGGAACTATTTGTATTCTGGAAAACAGCCACTGTAGAATGTGAGTAAATATCAGTGCATTAGCATGACATGAAATGTATATTATAAAATACATTTGCTGGCTTAATTGCTATATAAGTTAATTATATAATAGAATATGTTTTCCCTACTGAGTCTGATCATACACTCATTTGTCTCTATATACATGTCCTAGATAATGTAACAGCATGTAGCCCACAGTTAAATTAAAACCATTAAAGCAGCTTTAACAAGTTTTATTTAGCAACCTCAAGGAGAGAAAGGGCATAGTCAATATGGTGTGGGAAGAATTTGAACAGCCTCCTTAGATGCAGTGTGGACGAAATGTTGAAGTTCAATGGAGTTTACAACAATAGCATCACTCTTGGTGAACTTGCACTGTGTGCTCAAACTATTTATTTAAATGTGTATATATTTACTTTTCTAGGCTCTCTTAGTGTGCTACAATACTGTAAGTGGTATAAAACAGATCTTTTTTTAATATTGTTTGTGTAATATATTACTGTAGCAGAGCTGTGTGTAATGGAAATTAGACCACACCTGGCGTTCCCAGACCCATAGCAAAAGACAAATTCAGTAGTGTTGCTATTGTTGAGTGTAACGTTCAAATGGTGTAAAGCTTAAAAGTTCCTGCTGCTGTGTAAAAACATATTATGTGCTATATTATGCACCACTAGACATGGTGCAACTCGCCACATCGGGAGGCCCATTTAATATACAGTTTCCTATAAAGAAAATGCACCATGCCGCCACAGATTTGAGGCTCAGGATTGTGTTGTATCATTTGATTTCTCACCCAAGGGGCTTCTAGCTCGCCAAGCTTTTTTTTTTAAACATGCGGTAGTGTCAGTCTCAGACACTTAGGTTTTTCCCACCTCAACAAGTGGGTTTCTCTTCTACCAATCATGACAGGTACCAGAGCACCAGGGAAGACATGGTACCACCTGACAAGAGCAGAAGACAGGGTTCAAAATCCAGGAGATGCCAAGCGAGGAAGCAAGTTTCAAAAGAGTGCTGCTATTATGGGGTGGCTGTCTTGAGGCATGTCAAAGGGGACCTTTTGGACAGTAGTTTGACTCATGTTTGAGTTGTTTCTGTTATCTGGAAACTTCCTATAACTTTACATAGGTTATTCAGTGGCTAAAAAAGGTTTTTCATAACTTGACTCTTGAGTGTGTTTGTTATCATTTAAAGAAAAGTGTGAACGTTCTTTTGTTATGTAATCTTGGCTGCTTTTTAGGCCTTTAGTGTGACATGCACTGACTGCCACTCAGTGCAACCAGCTGTTTTTTGGCTAATTTGCAGCTGTATATAATCTACCCAGTGTATTCTGTTCTGGACGGGAGGGATTGTAGAACTGAATGAAGGAGTTGAGGTTGGCAGGAGCTGTTGAGTTGACCACCACTAAGCAAGAGACAGAGCTTTTAACCTGATGCAGGCAGCTACAGGAGGCCAGTGCAGACATATGATAAGTGGCTTGACATGAGTTTTTTGTTGATTAAAAGTAAGATGCTGTGGAGGGCTTTGATTGTGCATAATTGTAGCCCCATCATCAGGGCTTTGCAGTAAACGAGAGGACTTATGACCTGCACCTGCACAATGAGTTGCAAATCTGCATGTCCTAGAGACAGAGGAGTTGTGGCTGGGAAAGCTCGGTTGATCATCAATAATGACAACAATGACCCCCAAATATACCTAAAAAACCGTTGTTGATGCTGATGATGTAATGTTTTGAAGTTCTAGCTGGGAAGAATTAAACTTGTCTTTCTGTCATCCAAGCAGAGATGTCAGACCGACAGGGAAAAATGTGTAATGAGCCAGTGGAGTCATCCGGTGGAAAAGACATGCAGTATTATTCCTAAACACAATTATAAAATGTGCATTTTAGCCAAACGTTGACATAGAGTTCTAGAGTCGTCCAGCATATTAAAGAAAATGTTAATTATTGTGCTTGAACTCCAAGCAACCTCAGACCATTTTGTCAGAATTATGCAATGTCCATTTAAGATTCAAACCATCAATAACCCCACAACCACTAAGAGATCAGCCTTGTGGCTGTGTTTGCCCACACAAAAGAAGCTTCAACAGACAACATCCCCCCCCCTTTTGAAACACAACAGTTATATCAACAGCTTTTGGTTTGTCCCTTCAGGGGTCACCACAGCAGAACATGTTCCGCACATTCATTTAGCATGCGTTTTTTATGCCGGATGCCCTTTTTGCCGCGAGTCTCACATTTTATCCAGGCTCGGGGCCGGCATAAAGGCCCTTGGTAGCTGGGTGGGGCCACACCTGGTGTGGTGTGATTTAAACCTGCAGCTTTCTGTATCCCATTGCAATGCTCTACCACTGAGCCACCAGATCCACTTCTGAGACACAAGAGATAATACATAAAAACTAACATTAAAAAAAATATTATTTCACCCTTCCTTTAGGTTTTAGGTGGTATTGTATCTGCTTCTTGCATAGCCAGTTTATGCATGTGGTTACTTTAACCTGTTCTAAAAATCCAAGCACTGTGTACTGTATTTTATACTGCCTAATGTATAAACTTTTTTAATAAATATTTATATATGTATTTATATTTTTTAATAAAGTAACTATACTGTTGCAGTAGATGGCCGCCCAGGATTAGACCTTTTGTTGGAGCCTTATATTTCAGTGTATTGTCTACACTCCTGTTAATAGTGTCTGGACCCTAAACTGTAGTCCTTATATTTAGCATGTACTCTATCAGCTCCATAAGGTGCTGTTAATACAGTATGGTTAATGCAGTAAAGTATGTGCAATAAGCTTTACACTTAACGGTTAACTTTTTCTTCAAGCATAAGACATAAGAATGAGAGGAAGAATGGAAAGTAACACATTCTTAAAGCTTTAAATGATTTTTTTTTTCTGTAGAACGCATCTGAAAGGCACTGAACTCCTTGACTTTACAGTAATAATACACATTTCCCAAAATAAAGCTAGTATTTCTTGGCACCAGTACTGCCTGTGTGCAGTCGTATAAACTGTGGAGTTTAAGATTACACACTGTTTCTTTGCTTTGCATTGCCAAGTCATCACGCATCATCATGCTGTGCTCACTTTATTCTCATCATTTGTATCCTTTTCTACTTTGGTTTACATTCGAGGTAAGTGAATTACATTAATTAGCTCACACCTGTCATCACCTTGCTTTGGATGTAGGGACAACCAGGACCTGGAGTGAAACAAGTCAGTGGCTGTGTTTTAACATTGCCTTTTGACAGCACTTCCTCACATGCATGCATCATGTGTATTTTAAATGTATCAAAGACAGAACGAAAGCACTCCCCTAAGGGACTGTGCTCCCTCTTTGACATTAAAGAGAGCTATTAGTAGGAATTGCATAGAGAGAGTCATTTTAGCACAGTAACCTGGGTATAGGGAGATAAACGGTTTAGCAGTGACTGTCATTAATGAAGACAAGCTCATTTCAACTCAAATTATCTACGCCTCTCAAGCTAGGAAAGCTGCCTTCTTTCCGTGTGTGTATGTGTGTGAATGTGTTCTAATACCAAATGTCCTGACAAGGATGGAGAAAAGAGGATATTGCACAAATGTTATGAAATTTTGCTCGTATTTAGACTTCAGGTTAAGGATTGGTTTCAAAGAGGTTAACTCATAAGTAGTATTATTCAGAAGGGTAAAAGGACTGCATGTGGATGAGTCGTCGTTTTAATTGTCTTCTCCAGTAGAAACAATGCCGTTAGTTAAGTTTACCTTGGATTCAAATACAGAAGATCTTTATCTGTGAAACCTAAGCCAGAACAGGCAATGTCATGAAATGCAGAGGCCCTGATGCTGACAGGTCTCTGTCTTCCAGTAGGACAGCTTGAAATATAAAATTGCTGGCCGAGGTCAAACAAGACCAAAAGCATGAAAAAACCTTTTTATATCACTGCTCAAAACTCTCCAAAAGTACCTGTCAGACCGAGTGATTTTCTGTGATTATGCTAAGCTCTCACCAGTCACATGCATTTGTAGAGAGATTCACTAATGTGTTCACTACTACATGAATCTAATGACTTGATTTTAATTTTTACCTTATTCACTGCTAAACATTTTATAATGACCACAATTTCTCTACATCTTTCAGACAGCATACAGCACAAGACACATTTATAACTAATAGTGGATGTAGGGTCCACTACAGCATATAAACTACTGTCTGGCCTCTGCATAATTACTATTATTAAATAGCATTTATTTTACACATGCGCTGATAATCTGCCATTAGATAGACTGCCACCATTCTGTACAGCACCACTGCAAAGCAGGTTGGGTTTTTTAATCCTTAAATTTTATCATTGCATGAACTTTGTGTCCTTAATTCTACAGCAATTTCTTTCCCATTTCTACTTATTTGAACACATTTAATGAGTGCTTTGTCTGCTAAAGTAGAAAAGTGCATTAGCGTGTTCCATTTTCCATCCAACTTTGCTAAGGGTAAACATTTTTGTCTTTATTTAGACCAGTTCAGGCCAGCTTGATCCACCGATTTACATTTAACCAATTGGTAAGTTGCTTACATTATCCTGCAAAAAGGGGAATCAACAATGCCAACCTTTGTTTTAACCTGTGATTGAGGTCAGCTTTTCCTTTTCCCAAACTGACTGCATTTAGAGGCCCATGCCAACCTCATGCAATCTAATAAGTCATAAAATTATATTTTTTACTATCAGTCAGTCTCAGCTTTGAAAGGTCTTTAACTACCATTGGCAGTGTCTGTATCCTTGCTCAACAGGAGACCTATAATTAACAAAATGCCTCTGCATCTGTCACAACTTTTAAGTCTAGGCATACTGCAGCTGCTTGCTCTCTGCTGGACTGAGACTTGCAAGGACTTTTCGTAAAGTTTCAACAAGCCTCAAGCACAGATCTAGCTGTCCAAGCAAATAGTTAAGTTTTTTAAAAAGGGATGTTGCTGGTACTTTTAAGTAACGTTCATCTGATCTGTTTAAATTAGTTTAAACCCCACTAACTGGAGCTAAATGATGTCAAATTATTTAATATACAGTATCTAACTCAAAAGGAAATATAGAGTTGAGGGGTTGCCAGCAGCAGAGATTTGTTCACATCTGATTGATGATTTTGCCTCATTAAAACAAACATATAGTTAGATCAGAGACATTTAAAAGTGTATCCACATAGTCTTTGTCTGTGATTCAAGAAAAACTTGACCTTTTTGTATTTTTCTAAAGCTTGACCTAATTAAGCATTTCTTTCTGGTAATTCCAGTGGCACATCCATGTAAATGGAGCACTGCAGAGTTTGTAACTCTTCGTTTCAGATGCCTCCTTATGATAAACAAATAAAACAATTCAGCCCTTTTACATTTTCCTCACTTTTCACTTTCTTCACCTGCCATTTATGCACTCAGCTGCCCTCAGCTCTGATTCAGAACACTTACAGTGCACTGCTGATATAACTCCTGAACCTCAGCTGACAGTGGAAATTATTGCTTTCTCTGCTGTGTGACATTTACATTTCACAGCCATGGCATGCCATCAAAAGCAGTAAGCTGTATTCTGTTAAGTAAAACTTCATGTTTCATTGTTAGCGCTAGAATATGTGTAATTACATATGTAATAGCCTCAAAATTGAACCCTCTATGGCAGTAAAGGGTCCTATTTTGATTGTCTCCTATTTTGAATTATGTTACAGCATTCTGTAATATAAACAATACAGTATAGCATGGAGAGCATAATTTTTAAGATGAAGAAAAAGTGAGTAAAGAGCAGGTAATTCACACTTCATGGAAATTAGAATAACTCTCCTACTGAGGGAGCTTAAAAGCTTGGATGAGTGCCTGCAGGTACGTGCCTCATAAAGGGCTGTGGCTGTAGCTGTGGCTGGATGCATTCATATGTCAGTGAAAGGAAGCTATAGTAATGTATGTATAGGGGAAAAGTACCAAACTGCTGACTAATAGGGCTGAAGGTCCCTCTTTACATTGATCTGGGGAACCTGACTAAACAGTTTAAGAGTTGAGAGATTGTGTTGGTGGAGCAGAGTGCTTTGCCTAGGGACATGTTGAAATGGGGAGATACCATAGATATAAATAAAACACCTTATTGAGATTACTTATTGACAATTATGGGGACACACGGTAGAGAGAAGATAAAAGCTGTCTCATTTTCCTCAGTAGGCTGTTAGTGTTATGCTCCTATTAAGAGCTAAACAAATTGCAAATGTGCTAAGCTAATTAAAAGATGTATGGTTCTAAATAAATACATAAAGAGGGCAATCAGTTACAGGCCTGTTGAGCAGAACTGATTATGCAGACCACTGGTTCCTCAACCAGCATAAATCATCGTTGTAAATCAACATCTGTTTGGTACCTTATGGTCACATGATTTACCAGCATGTTCAAGTTTTGTTCATTGACAAGTAAATCCTATAAATTTCATGTTAAGTTTAGCACTATAGCTTGCAATATACGGTACATACCTAAACAAACAAGTAAAGATACAACAGATGCAAAATTTTGGGAAACCAAACTATTTTTAATTCTGCCTTTGTTTCATACATTGAATGCAATTTCATACAAATACCCCAGGATTAGGGGACCGACTGAAAATATGATGTCTCTGTGTCTGGTGTTGCCCATCTGCTGTGACTAACTAATGCTCAGCATCTGCTCTAATCTTGGTTGAGCTTGGTGCATCAAAGGAAGAGAAAAGGGAAGTGAGATAGCAAGATTGATGCACAATATGCTGATTATTTTTAATAGGACTTTGAAATATTGTTTGATTTGCATTGGGTCAGATTTTAGGCACTGACTTGGCACAGTGGGCGGCACTACCTCACGAGTGACTCCCGTGTTTAATTGCGCCTCTCTATTTACTCCATTTGCCAGTATTATTAAACAGATATCTACAGATGAAAAAAAATGTTCATTTACTTGAATGACAAATAATAGTAGTAATTGACTAATTATAAAAAAAATAATAATAATAAATAAATAATAAAAATAATTGAGTAATTGAAAAACGCTATATATTCCTATCTTCTAGTTAAGGCTCGAAGAGGTAACAAGAAACAAGCACAAGAAACTGAATCTGGGTCACAAGGGATAATCTCTGGCAACTCAATCAGATTAGCCTCATCTATTTATTTTTTTCTACTGTGTTCCTGAGTTTGTTGTCTTCACAACACACTTTATTACTTACCTAGTTTTTGCTTTTGATTTTCAGTGTTTTAAAAGTTTCTTAAAGCCATCCAGGAGAAAACCTTACTTAGCAGATGCTTTTCATGACTTACAACTCATGGCCTGAAAGCTGGTAATAAAGCATACTGTGCATTTTAGTGCAGAAGAAGAAGCTACATTCATTGCATTCGCCTGATTAAACTATTGTTGTTGCACTGCTGCTGAGGAAAATACATATTTTTGTGCCATCATTGGTTGCTTTTTTTTGATGGACCACATCTGCACGTGTACAAAGCTGGGTATCACTGCTATTAGATATGATATGTTTTAATGGAGGTATTTTGTATTGTGGAACAGTCATACAGTCTCTATAAGCCTGATTGCTGCACCATTTTGAGTTTTTCTTGAAAACAAAAGCACAGATGTGCCATGCCTGCAAGTCAGGATTATACCACTTGAGTCATTCTAATATGGAGCAGGTTACTTCTTATCACAAATTCCATGTTATTTTTTCTGTTTTGTTTGTCAGAGCTTCAGGCCATGCCCTCATCTTTCATGCATTATGTCAGGATAGTCTGGCTGAGCATGTGTAGTTGCAATGTACACGGTATTGATCAGTAATTCCGTAGTTCTACCGCTAAAGGTTGATACCATTCAGTGATTAAATATTTTATCTGCTCATAATTCAGTTAACACCCACAATAGAATGAATAATACCAGTGATATTTTAGTTTGAGAGAGTTTGAGTGTCTGATCAGCCAATATAAATGAGACATTCACATAAATAGTAAGAGAAACAAGACATCATTAGGTACATATATATAGAATATAATCTAAATTCAGAAAAAGAAACATGAAAAAAACCTCTGGAATATGTTTTAAAAGTCTTCAAGCAAACTCATTTCTTCTTCGCACTTGCCAAATCAGCCTACTCATGACTGCGTGACACACAGTTTATCTCAGTTTGGTTGTTGTATGTCACTTTTACCCTGCAGCTATGAAATCAGTGAAGCCTTTAATATTTGAGAGCTAAAACAACCCTGTCCTCTAAAATTTGTGCTAATTGTGTTCAAATAAACTGCAAGTTTATATTTCTGTAGGGAGTGTAATGAACTGAATTTCCTTTATAAGCCATAGTATTTTGTTGAATGAATGAAGAGCTACATTGGAAAGGGGTGTGGAGAGAGATGGGGTGGCTAAGGAGTATTATACAACATGCTTGACTGCGTTTAGCTGTAGAGTCCCATGTGTAAGGGTTTAGGTAAAAAACTACTATGGATGATGTTAGTTTTTTACTGCTGCAAATTAAAAATACATAATACATTTCTTTCATTTTTTATATTGTAAATGCAAATTCAAATAAAGCCAGTTCATTTAGATTTTTTCCAAATTATTGTTTATCACCTTGAGAGGCTTAATCATTTGCTATCATGAATACAGTGAGATTTCCTTAGCAAACACAGCTAAACATTAAATTATTTTTTCGTTTTTATACTGGACTCAGCTGTTTTTGCTTCGTCTTCTCAGCAATTTAATTTAGTTCATGTTTCATAAATGCAAAGCCCAACTGATAGCATTTAAGAAGGACTTGGCAAGAGTGGGGGTCTGAGTAGGCCTTTTGTAGCATTCTTTTATCATTTTCAGATTTGATCACATTAAACATGATGGTTGTTGGCGTGGAGAAAGTAGGTACGATTGAAGTCACTGGATGTGCAAAGACTGCAGATTCAGCTTTTTAAATGATTTTTATCTGACAAATGGTCACAGTGTGACCAGCAGCTTTCTGCCACCAGAGAGAGAGAGAGAGAGGATAGTACACTGGTTTAAGGCTAAAACAAACAAAAAAAAATGTATCAATCGATATAGGTTATTCATTTTGCTGAAAAAGACAGAAGATTGTCCAGAGAAAGCTGCATCACATTATATGGCAGAATCACACCCACAACATGGTACATGTGTTACCATGTACAATAAATACAACAAGATTAGGATTAAAAATTGAAGAAAAATGGTTTATTAGGTAATTTAGAATTCCCACCTGCCTCTTCCCACAGTGCAAACACATGCATTTTGTGTTAATTGGTGACTGAAATTGCCTGTAGGTGTGTATGTGAGTGTCTGTCTCTATTTATCTCTCCGTGTGTGTGGCCCTGAGGTGTATTGGTAACATGTCATCCCATCCAAAGACAGCTGGGATAGGCTCCAGCCATGACCCTGAAAAGGCCAAGTGGTTACGGAATATGGACGGACATCTACCAAAGCAGTACATTTGTTATATTAAATGTTCTGCACTTATATAGCACTTTTCTAACTATTGGCACTCAATGCGCTTTACACTGCTTCTTATTCACCCATTCACACTCATACACCGATGGGGGAGCTGCTATGCAGCTGGCCAACACTCACCGGGAGCAACTAAGTTGGGGTTCGGTGTCTTGCTCAAGGATACTTCAACATGTGACTGGAGGAGGTGGGGATTGAACCAACAACTGTGAGATTGGTGGACAACCGCTCTACCTTCCTACCACAGTCACCCCTTGTTATTACAGTTAAAATGCAAAGTCCTTGAAATGTACAAAACTGAAAGATGTTAATTTTTTTTTTTATAAAAAACAAAAGGGTAACTACTGATAACATTTAAGCATAAGCTCTTTTATTAACAAAAAAGTATCAATGAGCTTCAGTACATTATATCCAAATATGATGGTAACCAAGTCCAAGCTGCCAGCTGTTGTCAGCATCTGCTACTTTGGTAAAGCAGTGAACCATAAAGACAGAAGCTCTTCAATGTGTAGCTTATTTTATAAAGATTGGAATTTGGGGCCCAAAGCATTGCTGTATATGTATTTACCATCAATTAACAAAAAAGTTTATCTTTTTTATCTCACTACATAAAATGTAAATATCAGCCTCCTCACAATAGATTTATACTATTGAACAATATATCTTGGTACACGCAAAATTCTCCAACCAAGCAAAGTGAGTATGTGAGCACACTTATATGGGCATGACAAGTAAGAATAAGAGAAAGTACAGACTTTGTTTTTCAAGTCACTAAAATGGAAAGATATCTTAATATCAATAAAAAAAATGAATGATGTCAAGGTAAAGTACAAATTAGCAGGAAACATTCCCATAGAATTTCAAGTGTGGTTGAGCTGAGACAGTTTAACATGTTTTACTTCACAGTGTGATATATGAAAAAAAATGTTTTAAAGAGCTCTGACTCTCTGAGGATAAAGTCCTATCATTTAACTAAGGGACGTCAAGGCTACAAAGTTCTTTCTTTCATTCTTTTTTGAGTTTTCTTCTTTTCTTTTTTTTTTTTTTTTTTTTGCCATAGATATTTTTTTAAATTGGATGCAGAAAATATACCCCATACGGTGTTTTAAAGTCCTCCTATTGTCATGTGATTTTGTATGGGTTAGTATGGAAGTTATATAGCGCTTTGTTGTTAGACTTGTGCTAGTCACAGATTTTCCATAACAAACATAATGACCTCAAGTCGACGATCAACTCTGTAGCCATTTCATCAGATTTGTGACCGTATTGTCTTGGACACTTAGGCGAAGACAGGAGGAGATGACAACTGATCACCACCTGGTGTTACATTGGATCAGATGGTGGGAAAAGCTGCTGGATAGACCTGGTCAACCCAAGCAAGTAGTTTGGGTGAAGTGGAATCATCTAGCTGAAGCCCCTTCTTTGTGAAGTCTTTAACTCTCATCTACAAAAGAATTTCTCGTACATCCTGGCCGAAGGGGTCTCCTGAAGCAGCAGAAGTGTTCTGAGAGGCCAAATGAACTATCTCAAGTGGGGGAGTCCAAAGAATTGAGAAAATGGTATTTTCACATGCTGGAAGCTGTGGACGTTGGGTTGTTGTGGAGTATGGAAAAGATGCAGAGCGGGCCTGCCCGTGGAGCGGCTGACCAACTTTTTACCTTTGCATGGCCATGAGAAAGCCATGAGAGTTTGCCCACCCAGTCTTCATGTGTTTTGCGGATGTGGAGAAGGTTTATGGCCATTTCTGAGTGAGTATAGAGTGCTAGGACTGTTGGAAAGGGCCATCTGGGTTCTGTAAAACTGGGTTGAGAGTTGTGTCTGTATTCTTGGCCATAAGTCACCAATGATCTCACTTGGTGTTGACCTTCTCCAAGAATTGTCACTGATCTTGTTTGTGATGGATAATCACAAAGCTATCATCATTTCTTGGGAATGAATCCCATCCCCTGTGTGACACAGTGACATCTCTCAGCAGGTCCTTCAGTGACAGACTGTTACATCCTAAGTGCCTGAAGGAGCGATATCGTAGGTATTTTCTCTCTGCTGATGTCAGACTTTACAACCAGAGCTGCTCCCATTGTACCAATACTCACTATAACAGACATTTCTACTACTAATTGTAAAAACTGTGCAATAACATGAACCCTGGTGCAAATGTTTGTTCGGTGATTGTATAGTGATCTGTATTGTACAATTGTAAAATTGTACTTATTTGTATTGTAGATTTTTCTTTCTTTTTTTATTGATTTACAATATTGATTTTTCTATAGTGACTGTTTTTTTTTCATTGAGAAATTCTTGCCGCACATTTTGCACACTTTGCTGCTGCTCTAACATTAAAATTTCCCCACTGTGGGACGAATAAAGGTTTATCCTATCTTATCTTATCTTATCCTATCTGATCTTGTAAGATAAGATCCATCTCCTGATGGAACCAGGGTGAGCTGAGTGTCTGTTTAAAGAAACTCAGAAAAACTCCTTTCCCTTTTGCAGATGACGTGTTTCTTTTGACTTAATTAGACCAGGACTCTCAGCATGCACTGGGACAGTTTTTGGCCAGCTGTCAAACAGTCGGGAACGAGAATTAGCATAATGCTCAGCCAGAAAGTGGTGATTTAGACTCTTTGGGCTGGGAGTGAGTCTGTGCCAATTGCAGGAGTATCTCAGGGTAAAATTGAGCGTGAGATTGACAGCATCATCAGTAATGTGGACGTTGTAACTAACTGTTACAGTGAAGAGGGAGCTGAGCTGAAAGTCAGTCTATGTTTAAACCTTCGTCGATGGAGAGACACTGAATTATGCTATTTCTGTATCTATTAGTTTAGCTGAAAATAAACAAATAGATATTTTTTTATAATTTGTCATTGGGTGGAACAATTGGTTCAGGATTATGTTGATGAGACAAGGCTCCAGCTGTGAGAAATGCTGTTTCAATACCAATTCAACACATAATAATTACCAGTCCTAATTTAGGAAGTCCAAGATCCCACAAGACCCTCAATATTTCACACACTGAGGTTCCAGCTCTGCCCCTTCACTCTACTAAGTACTTTCCACAATAATTAAGAGGTATAGGGAAGAGCCAGGCATATGAACATCTTTATGTACCAGGTGAAAAGAATTCATGGGCATAGTTTTGTCTCTGTGTGTACACACACTTTCAGTCTTTTGATGCATCTGGCTCCTGGTTGTCTTTAGCACACTGCACTCATTTCCCACCAGTATTCAAATATAACTTTAATTTAATAGTTACATTTGAATGTTGACACATAATTATCATTTGCATGAAAAAGTGTTTTGGCTGGCTTGTGAGTCTCTTTCAGTTGAGGGCAGGTCTGGACTCACCAATGGTGTAGGAGTTCACACTTTGTCTGTCTTCTTTCTATTTGATTTTCTTTGCTTTTACTCCTGTTTTTTACAAACTATTCTCTGTTCTCTTTTCACTTCATCTCTTCCTCTACATAATCAGTCTTTGCAGTCATTTCCCACCCATCCCCTCTATGCTTTGCCGTTTTTTCTTCATTTAAATGCCATACTTTCATTTTAAGTTGGATCATTTTCTCTGCCCGGTGGGAGAGGAGAAAAAAGAGGAGGAAGAGGGAGATAGGAATAAAGGAGAAGGCAAGGCAGAACATAGCAGCTGCAAATGTGGGAGTTCACAGCTAAATTAAAGAGGAATTTGGAAAGAGGGACTAGAGAGGAGAAGATTTGAAGCTGTAAGTGAGTAATATTAGAGAAGAAGGCATGACTTGAGTAAGGAGCCTTGCAGTCTGCTCCTATCTCCTAACAGCTGATGTTAAAGCTGAACCTGACAAACACAGCAAAGTAGAATAAAGACTCAGGCACAGTGTAGCACAGATCAACATATTAGTGACTAAGTTAGACAAAACCGTGAATAAGTGCATAGAGCACAGTGACGGCTGCAGCCAGCTTATACAGGTGCTACTTTTCTATTCTAAGCAAATGCCACGTGTCTCTAAATTTGGCTCTACATTTGAAAATGAAACATTAATGATCCCTGCGGCTAAATTGGGTCTTGCAACAAAAAAACAAATAACATATACTGTCTATGAGAGTACTAACAATTCAAGCCTACACTGTTCAGGATTCTACTGATATTTTTAATAAAATTCAGGGTTGGGTGCAGGGACAGCTCTTTCCCACAGCAACAAAATGAGAAATTCATGAGACCTTGGATATCATTAGTATGACAGATACCACTGCTGCTCAATGCTATATTTACATTTCAATATTTCAAATTCAGCAGAGCTCCTCAATATAAGAAACATTTTGGAAAATATTCTTACTTGCCTTCTATTCACGAGTGAGATAAGAGGATCGATAGGATACCACTGTGTGTGCATTAAACTTGCATTTATTGGTCACTTGTGGTCAGCACGACAAGCTATGGAAAGGTGACATTTTGACACACTCAAACCCAGTCTCCCAAAAAGGTATGTTGCTATACAAGTAAACTGCAAATGCAGATATGTTTTTCTTGGAAACATAATTGCAACTGGTTTATGCTTTTTCTTAATATCAAGAATACATTTACATTTAACATGTCAAGTCACAAATCCACTGGGGGTAAGAGAGCATCCTGGTAGCTGAATGGATTAGGCACATGCCCTGTAACTGCAGCAGCGTTTAAATCTATCTGGAGACTCTTGTTGCATGTCATATCCCATCTCCCATCAACTAGCATCTTCAAACAAGGTAGATTAAAAAAGCAAGCAAAAAAAACAAAAACACAAATGTTAACATTAAACATAAAGCCTCTGCTCTGCTGTTCCCTGCTAAGCTTCGCTATTCTCTGTCCAACACACAGGTAGTACTGGTTACGAAATTACAGTAATTGGGATACTCTACCATTAACTATTCACATAAAAATAAAACAAATTATCTATTTCAGATTTAGCTCAGATTTCACTGAAAAACTTTTAGAAGCAAATATCTTTGCACTGATGCTAATGCTTCTCAATAATTGTGGGTTATAGCGGAGTTCAACAACACTTCTCCACATTAAGATACAGTAAGTCTGGAGTATTTTACTAGCATTATTAAAGAAAAGTTAGTTGCTATGTCCACCTGGGACTGTGGGGTCAAAACCATTGTATACAGTCATAAACTTTTTATACCACCCAACTATCTCCTTGTTATGTAAATATTAGTGATTAATTCAGGTAAAAAGTATTTTATATTGTAACATAATCCCACCAATATTTGATTCATATATTATTTCTTTTGAGTTTAGTTACATAGGAATGATCTTTTTAGGAGACAACGGTATTCATTTAAAGTCATGTTTTTCCTTCCAAAATGTAGGTGCAATACTCAGCTCTGTTTTTCAATAATTGCTAAGGGAAATATCAACCTCATAGTTTCCCTTTGCACATCTGTATTCACCAGCTAGTTGCCAACCTTGTTTTTAAGGAATTTCTGCCATGATATCAACTCCCATTCAAGTGCCACAGAGATAAAATGTCTGAAAAGACATCTGTACACTAAAGAATATTATAAAGATTACTTTGATTGTAGGTACATGAAGAGTAGTGTATTCTAGTTTTTGGAGACTGTGAATCCATACAATGTTTTATATCAATTCATGATCGTGTGCAGGGTTGATGGGGGCTGGAGACTATCTCAGCTAGGCGAGAGGTGTGCTACAGGATCTCACGGCCAACACACAAACACAGACAACCATTGACACTCAAATTCACACCTACCTACACCTTTAGACTCACCAATTAATCTTTGGACTCCGGGAGGAAACCGAAGTGCCTGGAGGAAGCCCACACAAACACAGGAAGAACATGCAAACCCCGCAAAGAAAGGCCTTCTAGCCTCTAGGTTCTAGGCCTTCTAGAACCTTCTAGCTGTGAGGTGAGATAGTTAACCACTCCACCACCGTGCTATCACTTTAAATCCAAATGTATGACAAAAACATTGGACTTGTGACTTTGCCAGTAGTGTGCAGTTGGTTCACAGGAGCAGTCCGCAAAATAGCAGCATAGAAGTAAATAACCCAAACAGTAAAGTTATAAATGACATAACCAAACGGTGAGCTGAAAGGTACTTAAACTCTGCAAAAAGCTGACAGAAACTGCAGAATCAGATATAGAATATAATGCAGAAGGCAGAGTTAAGTGAAGAAAATGTATTTATTTACACTAAAGTTTTAGCACATCATACCTTAGGTTACCTTAGCTGTTTAACTGCCATTTAAACACAAATGTAAAAGCCAACAGTTTGCAGTTTCATGACATTTATGTGCTATTTCTTGGTAAACATCAGCCGTGTGAAGTGACTTTGCACAGTATCCAGGAGTCCTGCAGTCTCTGTGGGACTGTCAGGTTTGGAATGCATGCAGAGACTAAAACCTGCGCTCATCAATCATATCTAGCAAACCATACAGCTGGTGATGCTATCCAAAAGTAAGAAATAGCTCCTAGCCCTTAAAATCACAAATTGCCAATTTTTCATTCGTGTTCATATTGCAGCCTTTAGCATTTTTTCATGAATTCAAGCCTTGGAAGATTACTGTTGTTGAGAAATACTGAATTAAGACATCATAGATGTAACATATGTGAATTTTGTTCTAGCAGCGTAGGTAGATTTGCCTGAACTGGAGCCAGTAACAGATGTCAGTGCCCTCTCTCACTTTTTCTCTGTTTATTCATGTATGTGTATCTGTGTTTATGTAGACACTCCAAAACTGCATAGTGCTTCTCCCTGCCTCCTGATGGCACTCAGCCTGGTGTGCCTGGGTAAGCAAAGGATTACTTGGCTGCATGTATCTGTCTCTATGTGTGTGTGTGTGTGTTTGGGGGGGGTAAAATTATTAAAGCATTAAACATTGTATTGCGCTTCCTCTCTGCTTGCATCTCTTTCATTGTGCCTGCCTACTTGTCTTTGTATCTGCCTGTTCATTTTTTCATTTGGCTCGCCTTTGTGTTTGTTTGCGTGTCTGCCCACCCAGAAGCCTGCATATTTACACACCTCCAAGCTTGTCTTCCTGTCTGTCTGTTCTCACATTCCACATTTCCGTCTCTCACTTTGTATTGTTTCCTGTCTGTCTTCTTGAGCATCTGCTTGTTTGCTTATCTAAATACAGTACAGCAGCTTGCTTGTCTGCTTGCCTAATTGTCTACAGTATGACCTTTACATCTGGTTATCCATTAGCATGCAAGCTTACTCTCTGTCTTTGAAAGTTTATCTTCATGTTTCTACTGCTGTCCCTCAGCTTTTTGTCTAAAATGAAAAAATGTAAATTTGTAAATGTCACTCTGCCCCTTCTTTGTTATTTCTCTGTCAGCCTGTGCCCTTTATGTTCTATTGTCCATGTCTATTACATGTCTGTACTGTATCTCCTTGTAACTGTCTTCCCGTTCCCTGTCAGTCTCACTGCTTGTCTGCATTTGAATTTGTTGATCCCACTTATCCTCTCAAATTCTCTCTCAGTGACTGCACAGCTTGATTCCTTAGTGTCTGTTCTTCTGTCAGTTAATCGGTAACCACATTCTTATCTACATCTTTTCTGTACTCATGCTTTCTGTTTTTCCAGTCTCTTTCCTTCCCATTTCACTTTCTCAGGACAGCTCTTCTTTAAAATATCCCACTTCCATCAAAGTCAGGATCATTTCAGGATGTAAAAGAGAAGGACAAAAGGTAGAGAAGAGCAGTGGCTAATCATCAAGCATATGAGTGAAGAGGGAGTGGAGAAGAGCAGCTTCTTAACTTCGGACGTTTCACCTGCATTTTACAGAAAGGAAAGGATTGGAGAGAGAGACTGGGAGTGCCAGAAATGAAAGAGAGACACAGGACGGGGAGACTAAGTGGATTAGAATAAAGGACAGAAGGGAAGGATGGAAGAGAGAAACATCAAAGCTGTTGGGGGAAAATGGTGTCTGGCATAGGAGAGAGAGGAAGACCGACACAAAATGAGGCTCAAAAAGAACTCAGAGTACTATTACTTATCAAAAAGCTGACAGCGGGCTTAAGTTAGCTGTCTGACAGCCATACCTAGAGACGTAAAACTTCCATCAGTCCCTGTGGTCATCAAAAAATTCAAGTCAGAAATGGTCCTGTGTTTTCTGGGGTCCTCAATAATAACTACGTGCTTGAGTTTCATCATTAATTTGATTTCAATAAAACGTGTTTGCACAATTCTCTTCACATTATGCTTCGAATGCCCTCTATTAGTCGTTGCCAAGGACAAGTTAAGAAAGAGGGTTTGGCATAACAATCACTTTGCAGTATAATAGATCACAAGGCTGTGTATTGGCAAATGTGCTCAAGAATACTTTTACAAGCCAATAATGCGTTGGCAGTGCCACCAAAAAGTTTCTTCAAAGCTGGCAACTTGGCCTACATTTTGAGGATCATATCTCTTAACTTCTCAAACATGCATACACGAAAATGCAGATGTATCAAGCTTGTCAGCAAAAATACCAATGGGAGAATAAGTTGCGCCAAACAACTGAAGTTTGCTCCAGCTGTGACAGCTGTGTGTCCAAATGTGTTTTGATGTGCGTTGTGTCTGTGTTTTGCTAAAGTAGCTGTAAGAGAAAAAAATACAACTATATATATATATATATATATATATATACATATATACACATATGTGTGTGTGTGTGTGTGTGTGTTGTATAATGATTTGAAGAGAATATAGTCCAAAAGATCTTATCTTCAGTTCATTTCGTTCTCACACCCACCAAATCTGAGATCCCTTCCACTGATGAATTTCTACATCCGCAAGCTGGGAGATGCTGTGGATGAAAGTGCAGAGGCAGAGGATGTTGTGAGTACAGACAATACAAGTAATATTTTCTTCACTTTTTTAACCCCTGATTTAACAGATGTAGTATTAGCAATAGCAGATTTACCCGGTGCCTCTTTCATTCCACACAATTTCTGTACCGTTTTATCGTCCTACTAAAATCCTGGGCAGTCTTACTATTGAACTCCAAACATGAGGTCTACTGCAAGTGTGGGTGGCCACATAAAAGTAAAAAGCACGGGAAGTAGCCTTTGGCCTCATTAGCTGTGTGATTATAGGCGGTCATGACCTTGGCAATGTGGGGTGAAATTTTAAACTTTTTTGTTCTTAAACAGAAACTTTTTGTAACATTATGAAAACAATTTGGACATTCATACAAATCTCATCCTACATTATAGTGCAGTATTTCTTTTAAAATCATCTCATTAGGTGGTACTTGTGTCTGCTCCACTCAGACAAATTAAGTGTAATGCTTCACTATTACTAGCATCTTCTCCAAACCACAGTAAAATTCTCAAACCTCAAATAATCAGCAAAATTCTTTCTTTTTTTTTTAAAGAAAAGCCAAACCAAGTGGGACTCTTGAGTGGTTTCATAATAAACATAGACAGTGGATGCAGATACCTGTCTCTTTGCTGTCTGTTCCTGAGACCCAAGATTAACACACATTAGTGACAAAATAGTTTATACTGCATTTTGAGCCAAATAATACAGTCTTCAGTCAACTTTAACGGCTCCTCTGTACCCAAGTGACCAATTTACTTTATGGAGCTAATTTAGAATAAAGGAGCAGTGCACTTATGGAAGAACACACTTCCTGAGCATAGTCCCAGCTGTGCTAATCACTTGTTTTTGCAGAATCCAGCTTCACGACTCTCTCTGTGTTTGCAGCAGGTCTCTTATTTCTCACTCAGTAGTCAAATGTTTTACCAGTCACCAGGTGTTATTTGCAATTTTCCATCTTATCTTTAGAAAATACCTGAACAGTAGTGAGCCAATGTTTTCAGGGTTGCAAGAGGCTGGAGCCTATCCCAGTTCTCATTGAGCGAGAGGCAGAGTACACCCTGGACAAGTCATCAGTCTATTTCAGGGCCAACACAGAGAGGCATACCAACAACCTTTCACATTCATGCCAATTAACTTAACATGTAGGTCTTTGGACTGTGGGAGGAAACCAGAGTACCCAGAGAAAACCCACACAAGAACAGGCAGAGCAAGCCACACACTATTCATTTACTATTAACTCTACATAAACTTTAATTAGCTAAAAAACAAGAGACAAAAATATTAACCATTGTCCATTATAAATGTGAACTTATAAATGTTATTTAAGCATTTCATTTTGGTCGTTTTTAATCTCAAGCAGCATGATGCTATTTATTCAATGTCATTCTTAAGAATGATCTAAGTAACAACCAGAATGTATTATCATTATTGCAAAGAGCTCTCTGTGGAAGTATTTAAATCCTTTGCAAGGCTTCCACAAGGATGCAGGTCTTTTACATTTAACAAGATTTTATATCAAAACTGAGGCTGAATATTTTTTAATGGATTAGATTGGCACTTATTTGTCATAGTAGACTGACCACTCCAGCACTCAGCCACACATGTGGGTAACAGGTGTTCTCTAGAAATTGATTCGCCTGCTGTGAGGCCCTGAAGGCTAAGCTCTGTGGTGCTGAGTATTTTCATCCATTGTTTGATTACCTATGCAGGATCTTGTAAAGTGTTTTGTTGGCAAGATCCTGGACAATTTCATTGATGTTAGTGGCTGATGGTGTCCTTCTTCAACTGAAGTAAGTAGGATTTCAATTAATTCTTCTTGGTCAACATTGTCAAAATTTTATTGACATTAAACGCTGTATGCTCAGAATAAGATGTCTTTCAGGATATTGTCCACTGCATCGATCTTCACATGTCAGAGCAAAGCAGCTTGTTCTAATAAAATCATATTCATTCTGACAGTCTCTTACAACTCCTCCAGATTCATACCCCATCTCAGGTACCCAGTACCCACCATCTATGGACAACCATAATTCTACTCACTCTTTCACTGGATTGGTGGTTTGCGGTGAAACAAGCAGAGTATCATCCATAATCAGTGGCTTATTTTCAAAAAGGGTCCTAAAAAGGCATTTTTGCTGCTCTCAAAAACATCCTTGCTCTCATCCGTCCTCCATCAGAGCTTAGTATTTCAAATGTAGCAGTAAGTAGTAATGTTAGTGGATGGTCTCTTGCCTTTCCAATGATATAAGCAAAAATTGTGTTTTCAATGTGTAGACTGTGTTTTTTTGTTTATGTTCGGTCAAATACAACCTAAGAAAAGAAAGCTTTGTGTCACTGTACAATTATCCAACATTGACTACAACAACTGTCAGTACTGATCGAGATCTACTCAAAATTGGTTAAGGGACCCTGACTATTGCTCCCATTTTAAATGACCAGGCCAGTTGCTTCCTGCATCAAATCCCTTTTCTAAGCATTATTTGAAATGTTGACTTTCTCCTCCTTGTTTGGCTCTCACTTGCTTGAAAACTCTTTTTCAGTATCATAATTAATCCATCCTTTTTTCTATTTTTCTCTTGTCTTCAATGCATTTCTTTCTTGAATTGGTTGGGAAAGCTCCCTTTACTTTGTGCTGCTACCTCAATCACAGGGTTTTCTTTTGACCAATTGTGTTTTCTCAAAAAAGACACTCAAAAAGCCTTTATTTCATTTGTGAGTCTAGTTCTGGCTATTTTACTTCCACCTGCAAAATCCTAGATGATCACCATATGATGGTAAATAAGTAATTAACTCTTCATCTATCATCAGCTGAATGGTGCTATGAATAATCTACACATTTATTCAAAATTCCAAAAAGCAGAAGTATAGATATTATAGTCAGTGTTGACAACAATTGGTTACATAGATCTTAATTAAACAGCAAGACAAGAAAGGTTACATTTTAAAGAAACAATAATTTTGAAGCCAAAAAATAGTTTCTATGTTTTAGTCGTTAGTGAAATATTTTATATTAATGTTTTATTATCTGCTTTTGCAGTTAACTACCTTCCCATGCTCTAGGGTCTCTAAGCACAAATTACAAGGAAAGGTATTGTTATCATGATAAATTCATCGTTCACAAGATTCTGACTTCAGAAGAGCTATGATTTTGCAAGGTAATTTGCATATTCATTTTTGGCTGGAAAACGAATTCTCCAGTCCACACCCAAAAATTGTACTAGTTCTATTCAAATCTGTAATACAACATGACCAACACTGTGTTCTGCAATAAATCACAGGAGGTTACTTACTTTATATGTAGCTTATATAATATCTTCAGTGCACAGTGCTGCAACAGTGCCCCCCTACTTAAGTACATATTGTAAGCATAATTTGTAAAAAAAAAAAAAAAAAAAAGAATCAATAAAAAAATCCCTTTGGCTCATGACACAATCCTCTCCAAAGCCTGAAAACAAAGACTCAACTCCTTATAGTGAAATATTACTTCAATGAAATTATTTGGAAGTTTGCAAATTTGGTTTGTTTTTCTCGGTCTTCCACCAACTCTAATGAGTTCTTCTGATTGGTCCCCCAGTCTTCCTAACCATAAAGAGCTGATCAGGGAAGCTCTCCTACTGGGACCTCTTAATAACATGGCTTTCAGCGGCTGGTTGACCTCCTGTTTTTGCTGCTTCGTGAAGAGTCTCTTTAGTTTCCTCTAGTAGCTCCTTCCAGCTGTTGCAGGACTTATCTTCTGACGTAGGATGTCTGGACACTAGTGAAGCTGTGCCACATGCAACTGACCTCCTTGCTTCTAAAGTCTTGCATTCTGGGTTGGTTGCTAGCATAGCAGACCAACTCTCTTAATCTTGTGGCTCTATTGGTTTGGTTCCATTAAATGTATGTAGATTCAATGCTGACTCAATGTACTGCAATACATGTGTTATATGTAGAACTTCAGCCACATGAATCCCTAGAAAAACAGCACAACCCTCAGTGTTGATTGTCATGTTAGCAATGCAGCGGAGTCTGTCCACAGTATGGTGCTGCAGTTCTCCACTGTAGGCTCCATTTTCAGTACCTTTGCCAGCTGGGCTCAGGTTACTACAGCACACAGCTCCAAGCGGGGCAAGGACAGCTGACACTTTACTCAGGAGTGAGTCAAGAGGAAGGAAAGTTGAAGTTTACCTAGACCATGTACAGTTCTGAGATAAGCAACTTACCTATAGGTGTGCCTGGATGCATCACAAAAGACATGTATCTGTCTAGTGACACTTATGAAGTCAGTCTCTTGTAGGATCTAAGTAGGATCTGGAGCAGGGTGTGAGGCTCATCTCCGTCACTGTTTCTCCCAGCAATGTCAAAGTAGCACTTTGACCCAGGTTGTGTAAAATGTAGCCAAGCAGATTATATTGCAAGGCCAATACTTTGTAGATGTTCTGCAGACCATGCTGAAAAGGCTGGCATTTGCAGCCCAATGTGTCCTACAGGATATCCCAGCTGAGATCAAGTGTATTTACTTGAATGTCAGATTTGTCCTCAGCTAGCCACAGCTCAGTAGTGGTAGACTACGCTTCCTTTGGTAGATAACTGATGATACATGGCTCATTCCTCAGCTACTGACAAAAGCAAAATCCCCCTGAGGACAGAAGTGTTCTCAACTTGTCTACTAGCATTTTGGCTTCTTCTAAGGCAAAATCTGTGGACAATTATATACATAGAAAGCTCTACAGAGAGGCTTCCATCCTCATCAAGCGAGCTGTGATCTGTCACATGGGACTGGAGTGCATTTGTAGCACAACGCAGGCTGCCACTCATAGATATCTGGAAGTAATTAGTCATTCATGGACAGCTAAGGCACTTTGCTTACTAACTATGAAAATAACTTTTACAAGAAATTGAATAACAGTTATTGTTCAAAGGTGAAGGTAACCTATAGACTGCTAAGAAACTTAACTACTCATCGTTAACACATAACAATAACAAGACAAGACAAACCAGCTAGGAGTGAAGAAAGGGATTTAAAAAAAGAACTCCAGGGTAGGAGGAACCAGGTGATCCGAGGGAAAACTAAACAAAGAAGCTAGAGAGAGAGAGGGTGAGTGAGAGAGTCTAGTATGTGTGTGGTATGCCTTATTATTATTACATTATTACATTTTTCGGATTTTATCCTTTGAGCCTCCTAGCGCAATGTCCTTATTATGTGCGTGTAGCATGCTGCTCTGTCCCGAATTGTTGGGAGAATAAAAAATGAGCAAGTGGCCATGTATATGATGTTTCTATCACTCAAATGCCTGATTTAACCTTTTTTTTAACTGGATACATGTCTCCAATGTGCTTCAAACAAAACATTGTTTCCCACAGCTTAAGTTTTCTACCATGTTGTGCCTCCTGTGTGCTGATCCGTCACTCTGGACAATGTCCAGGGCTAAATACTTCTAACGTTGTCCAGAGTTCCTATGTGAAAGACGTTTAAGTTTAAACCACCTAGCTGATGGTTTGAGGTTATCCGAAGGATTTCAGAGGTAATGCTCCTCTTTTATTATTCCATCCACACTGTGCAAGTCACTAGATCAACTGGCAGAGAAAGCGTATCAAAGCGAGATGGTCCCACCATCATCCTTAACAGCAGGTACAGTACTCTTGGGCTTTAATGCATCCTCTTTACTCCTCCAAACAAACCTATGGTCAGTGTGGCCAATAAAATCAAGCTTAGTCTCATTTGATTGTAAAACCTTCCTCCAGAAGGTTTTTTCTTTGTCGGCTAGCATAAAACTTTAGTTGAGGTTGTGGGTTTCTATCTCTAAAGCCCGATATTGCCATGTCAGTCATGTCCATGATGAGGGTATATTATATTATTGTTCCATTCACACCTGTAATAATAAATGCTGATGTATAATTTTGGGTTAACCACCTGTCAGTACATAAAGTGAAATAACCTCCACCTTTACCAACAGTGACCCTTATTTCTAATCAATTACTATTTATATGTTTTTCATAATTATCAGAATCAGTATTATTTAAAATGCATTTTTTTCTTAGTAAAGTAATTTTACTTTTGTAGTTTGAGTGAAATGTAGATAATCTGCCTAGTACTTTTACTTGAGGATTAGAAGTTGTAGGTGTAGTGGAGAGTTTTCTATGCTATACTTGCACAAACTTTATTACATTTTGCTGTTTACAGTATGGGGCTATGTAGCCACAAACTGCTCAGAGTGGTCATACTGACCCTTGCCCAACCCTTGCCCTCCATAAAATAAATTATTAAGACCTCCAGTGTTAATTTTTTAGTTACTACTAGGAATTAAATTAGGTATCCACCAGTACAGTTTCTTTGTTGGTATAAAATCTGCTTGCCCAACACATTCAAACATGAAAGACTTATCTTACTTGCCCAAACATGGGTATTGTACTCAAATAAATTATGTATTCAGGTGAATTGTTGATTTGATTGACCAAACATCCCACATACTATATTGTGACCCCTAAATGCAGAGTTGGTAGAAGTACACAAACTCAACACTAAATTTAAGTATTATCCTAAAACAATTCCCGACTACAAGTACTACTAAAACTCTTACTCCAATACTAGAAAGATTAGATTAGATTAGCCAGGCCAAGCAAACTTAATAGAGTCAACATTGTTGTCATTACACATGTACAAGAACAAGGCAAAGAAATTCAGTTTAGCAAAGTGCAAACAGCAGTGCAAAATGTACAGTGTCTATAGTATGTACAAGATACGCACTATTATGGACATAATTTATATGTGGAAGAACTACAAAAATAATGTACAGATTGAAGTACTATTGACATAATACATATGTTAGTACTATGGACAAATAATATACAGATTGCATACTGTGGTCACTATGTACATGGGCATGATGAATGTGTGTTATCAAGACTCAAGACTGTTTTTATTTCAACTGTAGTGTAAAAATGCTGTGCAACAAATAAGACAAATGAAAACAAATACGATGTAATAGAAAGAAACCACTGGATCAGTTGGCTCACCTCATTCGTGTTGCTGGCTTCATCATTGTTTGAGGAGGCCCACCAAAGTAGTATCTTCTGCAAACTTGATGATTTGAAAGACTGATAGAATTACAAAGAAAGCTAAATAGAGAATAAATAGAAAAAAAAGGGAATTGTAGGTTATCAAACTTGTAAAGATTTCAATCCAAATACTGAGTACTATATTGGTATCCCAAAGAAAATCCATTATTTGTGCTTAGGGAAAGGCCATTGCATGGAGTTCATCACTATTTCAGAGAACTTACATAAGGGATCTTTCTTTGTTTACACACAGAAAAATCTATGTACTTTAACTCTAGGGGTGAACAACTGCATCCATCAAATGCCAGTGTTTATGTTTGTCTGACCTAGTTTTCAACACCCACTTCAAAACCATATCCGCTGTATTATTGGACAAATTCCAATTATCACATAGCAACACTTATGAATACGAGCACACTTATAAAATAGTTTTTTTTATGGATTTAATTAAGAGACCATCAGAGACATATTAACCAGAATGTCTAAGTAAATGGGGGAGAAGAGAGAGATGGTACAGAAGGGCAGCTGGGAGGGATGAGGCAGAGAAAGGCAGATAATCATGTGTTTGACATTTCACTGTCTGGTGAAAGAGAGAGGATGGGAGAAAACAAGATGAATAGACAAGGGATTAGGGGTCTGCAAAGGAAGGCATCTTCTCTTAAGATGCTTTCTCTCTCTTAAATGCAAGTGGGAGGAAGTGAGAGGAGGGCCTGTGGTCAGAAAGAAAGACAGAGAAAGTAAGAAAGAGAAACATGTGAGAGGGGAAAAGAAAGAAGAAGTTAGAGAACCCTCCTACACTCACCAATCTATTTCGAAAATGACCCTTCAGGCAACCCGGGGTTGAAATGATGCATGCATGGCTACTTTGGATTCGTGTTTTTATATACACCAACAGACCGCATGCACATCTAAGTACATCATTCATTTTTTGTAAGTTCCAAAAACTCACCTCCACCAGCTTCTACCAGAGTATCTATTTAAACATGTGTGAACAAATTTACCATTTCAGACAAACATGTTTTCTCTTACGTGTTTTCCCTTCATTGCCAGGAGGAAGTTTTCTGGAAAAAAAAAAATGTTTGTTTTCATTTCTGTTCCATTTTCCAAAAACAGAGACAGAACAGAAAATAAGCATAACATATCCACTTATCAGATTTCATTAAAACTGTCAAAAATGTTGCTTAATCTTTTCCATAATCTGGTTATTGGGACATGGCCATGAAGGGTTGTGTGAAAGCCAAGATGTGACACAACAACGCTGAATGAAAAGACAAGAGAATTCAGATCTTTGTGTTCCCAAAAACCCAGGCCTCTTTTAGATTCTGTGAACTAGATTTAGAATTATAAACTGAGCTTTTGATATTTGTTCTTTTTCTCTGCCATGCAATCACTCCCTGGCTGTCTCCTTCTCTTTTTTTTAACTCAGCAAGATTACTTTACAGACACGACAAGCAAAGCAACACGGCAGTTCAAAGAGTTGTTGGTTCTTCAAAGGCTGCTCAAAAAAAGCCAAAATCATGTCCAGGTAAATAAAAAGGTTATGTGCAGGTCGGTCTATTGCAATAGTTACAATACATATGTACTTTTAACTCCAGTTTATAAATATTACATTGATTGGTGTAATTGAAAGCTAAACCAGCAAGGGATCGTGTCTCTGCCACTGTCAATGACCTCCACTCTTCTGGTCTGGGAGATATGTAAGTTCTACAACCCTCGTGTGCATTACAACCTGGAGAAAATCAGGTCATAAGCTGCTTTTGAGGACTGTGCTGCCACCTCGACTGATATTGTAATAATCAGAGATGGCCAATGTAGTAGGTGAGCAGTGGCAGTCCATTGGCATCTTACCTAGAATACACAATTATCATTTTCCCTGCATTATATAATGAAAGTAAGCTCAAGTATATAAAACGTGGCACCATGCCTTGTTGAGGGACACAGGCAGCATCTTGTAAGGTACGGACTCTGTTTACCCATGCCTGTAGAATAGGTTACCAGCATGTCTTTTGTTTGGCTAAAAAGTTCTGCCAGAATACAGTCATACTCAAACTCAAATGCAAACTTAAGGCAGCACTCGTCTGCTGAGCTGCCATAGAAATCACCACAGAAAGTCAGAACACAGCCTCCAGGTCGTCAGCAGGGAGGCAGAGGAATTCATGCAAGATGTTATGACAAAGTAATGACAAAGTAAAAAACAAGGTATCGTGAGGCACATGCCTGATGAGCATTTTCGATGGAGTATCCTGAACCTTTATGCCAGTGGTCCTCATGTCAGCTCATTCACCATAAACTCCCTTCACCTTTGCACACTGTGATTCTGCCACATCAAAAGCAAATGAATTCACAACAGTGTCAGCAATGGACACGTTAGCTGTTATAAGTCTTTTTAGTTTGAGTGGTCGATGGACAAATGCATTTTAGCTTCTTTAGGTATACGATCTTGTCTTATCCCTTGCAATGTTCCCTCCACAGCCTCTGTGCCAATGTATGGATAGTTTTGATATGTGTCTTCTGTTCACCTCAGTCAATACTCTGTCTGTTATATGCGTGAACACGTTTGGGGAAAGCAGGCCAGACAGTTCACACTCATAAGACAATCACTTTTTGTGTTGTCACTCACTGGGTGTCTCTTTTATAGAATTCTCAAAATACTGGAGATATCTTTTTTATACCTGCTTCAAAACTGTCAAAAACCTGACACATATTCTCCGTGGACACAGTCTACTGGGTTACACAGGTCAATTCCATTGGTTGTAGAGCAGCTCTCACTTAAAAGAGAAGATTTCCACCAAGTTATATAGAAAACTACTTTCGAGCTTTAAACTGGTCATGGTTAGAGTTTGGTGTGTATTGTAATGTTTCTGGTTAACAGTATAAAAGAGATGCTGGATATTGGCATACTTCTTTGAGAGAAATTGTTCTTTCTGTCTGGTTACTGTCATTATGCCTGCAGTGACACTCTGCCAGCATAAAGCAGGGTCAGATAAAAATTGAAAAGTAAACTGGTAAAGCTGCAAAATATATCAGAAAATGTATTTATTTCATGATTTTCATTGGAATGGAAAAGTACTTGTACATTTTTTTTTTTTACCTGTGATTTAACAAAAAATCATAAAACAAGAAAAAAAAGAGCTCCTGTTCAGTTTTATTTAAGGCCTTTCAAAAGGAAAATGTTAAATTTTTTGATGTGATTGTTATTAATACATCTACAAATGAAAAACAGCTCATTGTCTATTTTTTGTTTTCCTATTTTTAAACAAAAATTGGGAAACAAACCTGTTATCTAATTTCTGTTTATTTATGTCACGGCAAAAATCTGTTGGCCACACAATACACAGAGCCCTGTAAGTCTCAGCAGCTGAGGTTATCACAGTTAGATTTAGAGAGAGGCAGGGAGAGAATATCAGTGGAGGACCAATTCATGTCACTACAGTAGCTGTAATAAGTCTTTTCAGTGTGTGCTAGCTTTTATGTCAGTGTGTGTGCACCGTGTGCTCACGCACTCTACAGTAATAAGCTTGTTGGTGTCTCCAGTTCATTTATCTGCCTCCATTCAGTGTGACCTTCAACTACAGGGCCTGCACTCAGATATTCTCCACACTGATGTACACACTCGCTTTTACACACACAGACAGACCAAAATCTGACACACCAATGAGAACACACAAATATTTTCAGGATCATCTCGTCCCAGCCATTGTGACATTTTCATTAGGTTTTTAAATACTTGTACACCTCATTAAACAGTAGTTACACAGTCCTCACTGTCTGCTGGAAAAATATGGATGATGGATGTTGGATGAATGATAAAATATGACTCCCTAGAGTTCTCTTAGTCATTTCCTTTCTTTCTCCTTTCCTCCTTGTAATTGAGAAAAATCATAAATTTTAACTGTACATTAATCTCACAACTTTGAACTGATCAATTACCCTGAAATGAAACATTAGTTTTAAAACCTGAATAATGAAAATTATGTTTATCCAATGTATATAATAACCTATGGAGCTTGACACAGAGCCCAAATTTAAGACAAACGGGAATAAACTAAAGGTTCACTTGGGTTTACTGGAATGTTTTCTATCCAATCAGTAAGAATGGTTGACACAGAAGTGAGTTTTCAGACAGAATTAACAACATAGCTTTTGTTTTGTTGGCGGTTACCTCTACTAACAGATTTACATTTGTGCAGTATTTGGTATGACCACAGCTTCTCTAATTCATGGTGTCAACATAAAAAAGTAAATGAGTGAATTGGGTTGAAAAGTATGGAAAACGTGTCAAGTAATAGGCTTATGAAAAAAAAGGAAAGTATGTTTAATACTTTACTGATAGCAGTAATGCGCCAACCATTTGATGTTTTAAGTAAGCCAATAAGCCAATGTAGCTTAAATAACTAAAGCTTTAAATTCAAAAACACATTTTTTTATTCTTCAACATCTGCTGTGAACTATTGAACTGCATCATGCCAGAAATTCTGGACTCTGTACTATTGAATCCAAACCTATGCCAGGTTGTAAATGTCCAATAAGATCAGAGATGCATGGAGCATTGTAGATGTCTGTCAAGGAAACTGTCAATTCTAGACATTGCACTGAGATTTCAGGGCCATATTATCTTCACTATGTTTGTGGACAGATTGAAAACATTACATTCATCAGTGATATTACAGGAGGACCAGTCTGTAGCATCTTTTTTGTCATTGGCTCCATAGTTTAAATTCATTGCATTGAGTAGTTAGTGGCTTATTTCCTTACTGCACCTGTGTATCTAATTTTATTTACCTCTTTATGTCATATTCCTTCTACAAATCCTCTTTGTCCTCATTTACCCTTCTCTCTATCAGCACATCCTGATCTCTTTCTGTCTTTTTTATTCCCAGGACAGACACAGTGTTGATATCACTCTTTCTTTCTCTCTCTCTCTCCGATCCCACAATTTTATTGTCTGTTGTCTGAAATTGTTTCTTTAGAAGCCAACTGTCCCTCCAGAGAAATGACCAATCACTGACAAAAAAACACGGTAGAGAAAGAAGGTGGAGTGAGAAAGAAACCATGTGAAGTAGTGACATAGTGAAAGAAATGAGACAGTAAACAAGAAGAAAGGCATTGGACAAAGAGAGAGATGATTTGTGCTATTTGGACAGAACTGGATTTAATTTTTCCCCACTGTACTGACATGCACAGAGGTTTATTTAACTATGAAATGTTTGGAACATCTAAATAATCCAAACCAATAACTAATGAATTCAAGCTTGTATATTTCTATGGTTGAAAGGAAACCAAACCAAAGGGGGAAACAGACCAAGTTCACAAACTGATCCTGGGCCGGAGCAAATGAACTACAGAATTAAAATCTCAACATAGCATGTTGAAAGATGTAGCACTGCCATGAGGCAAACGTTGCACAAGGTTAAACTGTTTGCCCAACACACTGTCCTCAGTAAAATGAATGTGGAGCTGCACTCTTACTGGAGGGCTAAAGTCAGTCTGAACATGGCCTTAGTCATCTTTGTTGACATGAATCATTGCTGCAGTTGGCTTATCTCCTATGAAACTGCAATGCATTGTGGACTTCCAGTGAAGGCCAGTTTTAGAAACTTGGCAGATTAACTGTGGATTGTTGAGTGAGTCCTGGTGGTCTTTTCCATCGGACAATTATCTGCCTATTCTGTGGAACAGGATCATAAGTTTTCCATTAATGAAACATCTTATCAAGTCTTAATTGTAAAAGAAATCAGTTTGGTCTCCTACGTATTTAGCGAACATCTTATTAGAAACCCACCAGAGGATGTTGTGTTTCATGGGCTCCTTCACTGCATCTGCTGACAGCACAGCTCCAGGTTGTATGTTTTTGAAGTCTCATTAGCAGTTGTATCAAATGCAAACACTAGACTGTTTTGTTTGATCACACATGAAGGAAACAATCTATATAAACTGGCACTAACCATTCTTACATTCACTACACAAACATCTTTGGTAAAAAAAAAGGAAAGTGTAATCAGCACTTGGTACACATTACACACACATTAGGTGCTAGAATGGTAATTACACACTGACAGACTTCTCAAAGTGACTCCTTCAAAGACAATTACCAATACAGATACGTATAACATCTGTTTTCTGTGTACAGAAAAGAGGCGGCTCAAAATTTGCTATCTAGGAAAGTCTGTTTTTCACTGTATGTCCAATATAAAGTTGGAAAGAGATTCTGCCTATAAATAGTAAAATAAGAAGTATTTGTATGAACAAAACATATATACCCAACACACTTAGAGATCTTATAGCAAACGTCTCTTTGAGAAGAAAATGAAAAACATCAAAACTCACCAAAACAGCAGAAACCAGAGAACACCAGACCAGGTTAAAACAGGAAAAGACAGAACATAAGAGAACAGAGCAATGTGTTTGATGTGGGGCTGGAGGGAAAATCACACTAGGGGAATTATTGTCAGTAGCATGTGAGTTATGAATATCTGCATACGTGCACAGTTATGGGAGTGTGGACATACAGCCTCTCTAAAGATTCTCAATTATACGAGTGGCTTTTGTACTAAATTATACTGCACTGTGTGTGTGTGTGTGTGTGTGTGTGTGTGTGTGTGTGTGTGTGTGTGTGCGTGTGTGTGTGCGTGTGTGTGTGTGTACTTTAAACTCTTACTTGAGCTGCACTTGAAACTTCCTTGGTTCATCACTGGCCTAGAAAGCACTGGAGAACTTCTTTCTCAGCACTTCCAGCACAGGAAATTTGAGGATAGAGCTGGATACACACACATCTACATAGACACACACACACACACACAAAACGTGGATTTCCTTGATATTTAGATGTTTTGGGGGGAGACATTTGGTAACAATAGCTTTAAAACACTGGCAGTGGGCAGCAGCACACTGTACATGATCTGTCAAGCAACATTACAGTTCTTCTCTCACTCTATCACCTTCACTCTTTCTGTCCATCTCCTCATTTTAACACATATCTCCACAGCTCAGCTTTGATGATGCAGTTTTTTTCATCTTCATCTGTAGGTCAAGTGATCACTATTGACCAGGGGCAGATAATATATGAAAATCTTACTGGCCTCCACTACGATCTTTCAATCAAAACAACACAGGGCAGGTCTACCTCCTTTTGTTTAAACCCTGAAAGGATAAAAAACTTTGCAACTTTTATAAAAAGTTAAACTGTCTTACTTTGAATAAATGTGATGTTAGATATTTCTTTCAAGTGAAACTAACCAGCTGGTGTAGCATCAAAAAAGTGATTGTCTGGTACACAGGCATCATGACGATGCCACATAAGGTGACCACACAAAGTTATTTGTCAGATGATGTATGAGAAGGAAGATTATACACTCATGGGTATAATTGGCCGGAAACAACTGGCAGTAAAACTCTCAACCAGCCTGCATCAGCTTCATTTAATAGAGTGGTGAAGCTAAACCTGTTCCATCAGTTTTTCTGATGAAGTATTGTAAGCAAGACATCATTTTTAATTTCACATATACCTTCACATACTGTATAACTGACTGGTCAACACAACTGAACAAAGTATTTTATTAATAATCTGTGAAATTGTGAGAGTTTTTAAGAGAAATCAATTAAAAAGGCTTATGTACAATCAATGTGAGAATAACATTTACTGAATACATTTATATAAGAGCTGAAACTCTATTAAAACACTTCCATAAATAAAATGGGGGATGAAAACACTAGAATTGCTTTCTGAGGGTTGAGACAGTTGTGGAGCTGAGGAGACAGTGTGCAGACAGTAACAAACCTAGGTGACTCTCACAGGACAATACAGAGACTTTATCAGCGTGGTGATCAGGGAGGAGCTGGGCTGTGCAGCACTTGGCCTGAAATTCAGCAGTGACATTTAAAGTTCAACACGCACCAGTCGATTGATGAATGCAAGAAGAAATCTGATTTGTTAGATATGGTTACATCTGAAATTTGTGAATGTGAAGCTTTGTGCTTTGATGGTACAAGAAAGCAGGAATACGTATGTTTAATTTGATGCCATTAGAATCTGAAATTCATATCACAGAAAGCGACGATCAGAGGAAATACATATTTGAGACGTGCAGTCCGTTTTTGCCAATAGACAGGTGGTAGATGGTCAGAGCTTTTAATGCATGAACTGAGCACAATGCCAGTGATTAAAAAGCGTTGGTACATGGCCCCTGGTATTCACACAGATATGCACTTTTTTTATGATATCACAAATGTGCTGTAGGTACTTTCAATACACCACTCTACAGACAGCTTCTGTTGGACCATTTTGTCTGATAAGTACACCTGTGCTCTTTAGCATTTTCCTCAAACCACTATGGAAACTCAGACCTTGACTTCTTCCTTCTGCCTTTCATCACTCACAAGCTGGTAAAAGGTCTTTGTGCTCTGAAAAATTGTAAAGTGTACATGAATCATAAAAAAGGTAAAGAAATATGTAAGGTATTTATTTCTTTTTACCAAAGCGCTACTAGACACACCAGCCTGCCTGAATCAGTCATATCACACCTGACCACTAGATGACCACAGTGGGCTCTTGTCTCTGTTGATTGCCAGTTGTTCTTGTGATCAGCCATCTGCCTGCACAGCTGTTCATCATTTACTCATTAGTTACAACTAGAGGGGTTGTGGCCTCACAAAAGTGAGTTTATTTATTTATTTATTTATTTCAAAAATGATTTGTAATGGTTGTGATCAGATCAGAACATGCTGTCATGTGTTGTTCTACAGGGCACTGGCAAAAAACAGATTTTTTTTTGGCTTAATTTAAAATATTTGTTTTTGGAAAGTACTGAGTTTAGACCCTGATTCTGCAAGTGAAGATTCTATGTTCCTAAGTTTTTAAAAGAGTTCTTTGAGTCCTGGAAATCTTACTGCAGGTAAAAAGGGATTTGATTTTACAACACATTTCAAAATTGAATGAGAATAGTACTGTGTCATTTATTTCCCTAAAGGTTTAAGAGTAAAGTAACTACTTTCTTTGTATTGTACACATAAATGCATTGAGCTCTGTTGGCATGTGATGTCCATAAAGCAGAATTTTCCAACAAAGTGTATTTTACATGTTATATAATAATTTAGCAGCTTTGGTCTATTATGTGACCATGATGAGTATGACGGCAGTCTTTAGGGGAGCTAAAAGTACAATTATTACAAGTGCATTATTTTAAAAATAGCCACACTGACTATTTTTTTCTAAATTCCCGTGTTAAATCGAAGACCAACAAACATTCTACCATTCTATCATCTACTCATTAGTTGGGAGACTCCAGTGGAGACAGGTTTTTTTCCTCGAATGATCATTAAATGGAGAAAGTGCTTATTCTCATGGCACTATCTGCTACTTTAGCTAAAAAACACAAACTTAGTGAGGATGTGTCAATGTGTCAAGCTGTCACATAAGCCCACTCTCCCACCTACTCACACACACATTCTAGGAATCCTCCACTCAACTTTTAATTTTTTGAAAAACTTGGTTGGAACAAAGAGGCAGAAACCTTGTGTACAGATACACTTTAAGCCTAAAATGTTATCGCCCCATTAAAAAGCCCTTTTCAGTTTTTTTTTCAGAATCATATAGTATATGTGAGTTAGTGGGACCCTTCTCCACCTCCTCAGTAAGCCCTTATCCTGATCTTCATGTTCATGTTTACAATACATGAGTAAAAAAAATACTTAAGGTTTTGGCCCAAAAAAATACTTATTTAGGGAAATGCTGTGGTTTGTGTTAAAAGTAGTAATATTATCAGTTGGTTTGCAAATGGAAACATCTGTCTCCCAATAAAAATGATTTTCTCTCACCAGTCCACCCATTCACCACATCATCCATTGTGGCTTTCACTCCTGTCATAATTTCTTATATGTATGGATAATATCTACTTTCTGACCTACTGATTGCTGCAGTTTTCTTATGCTTCTAAAGCATAATTGTTGGTGTGATAACAACAGTTAGACGCCATTTATTATGATGACAATATTCTAAATTATTGGGTAAACTATATGTGTGTTTACTAGATGATATGTTAGGTAATAGCAATTTCTTTCTTTTTTTTCCCCCAGAAATTGATTCCTTCTGTGTTTCCCTTGATTTCATTCAAGATATGGCACGATGTTCACCACTACTAGATGAACATTATTATGGTTTTAATGCATGTCCATCCAATGCTGTCCTGGTACCCTGTACTGATGAGCACCATCACAGCAGTTTTGTCACATTAGCTCTCCAGATTGGCACATCCCAATTATTGTACCTTGACTTTTTCTGCCATCTGCACAGTGTCCAGTGTGATGCAATGCTACATGTAACATCTAGTATGTGCTGTCTTAATTTTACATGATAGTATCTGTGCAACATCCACCAACACAGCACCGGCATACTATGGCAGAAGGTGTGCCAAATCTGGCCAGAAAATGTTGAAAAGAAATACAGGAAATATGGGAAAAGGAAAGGAAAGAGAGACAGATTATAAAAAAACAGAGTGGGAAAAGAAGATGATTATATGGGAGGAAATAAGTATTCCAGGTGCAACAAAAGAATGAAAACAAAAGTTAAGCTTTAAATAACAAGAAAATAGATCAAGGGGAGGTTAAAAGTGAAGGCAGAAGTAAATGAAGGTGAAATTAGCAAAATGACTCAATTAACTGTGAGGTCTAACAACCTGGCACACTGATTATTAGTATGCATGCTGGTGTGTATCTGCAACAATATATTGTTACAGAATGTGTGCTGTCATGTGTGGTACATAGGCAAGAGCTTTGTTTAAGTGTTGAATCATGTGTTACTTCTTCTTAATTTGTACATTTCTCTTGGTTTTGTGCCCAAGTTGACAGAACAATGAATGAAGCACTTTTGGTAAAGGCTGTTGTGTGAGCTGGGATAGCTGAGCCCAAACAGGGCTTTCATGGCGCGTTCATATTCTACCACCCTGCAGACAGGAGAGACAACAAACATTACAGGGATTATACACCCCTCTAAAACTCTCTCTCTCTGCCTCCTTCTTTTCAGCATTTTTTCCCTGCCTTGGTATCTTTCTCCCTTTCACGCTGTCTTTCTTTCTCCGTGTCAATTTTTCTCTGTCGCTCTGATTTAATAAAGGCTGCAGAATAAAGGGTTTACACTCAAAGGGAAATCATTCAGGGAGCCAGGAAAATAGAAATAGCCTTTCTTAATCACCACGTGCACACTCGCAATAACATGCATGCGCATGTGTGATTTGAAAAGCACCAGCATAGAAAGGCATGCTCCATATATCATTATCACGGGGTTCCAGGCAGCAGATAATCCGGTAACAGTTGACATTTAGCAGCCTGTTGTTCGCACAGACACATTCAGTAAAAGCCCTGATTAACGCTGGGCATTAACAGGTTTTATGAAGGCAAGATTAACACCAACTAGCAGGAGTTACATGCCCTCGAAAGCTGCAGCCGCACAAGAAAACAATAGTGGCTTTCTTTGTTTGCTGTGAAGCGAGTTTGTACTTTCTTTGTGTCATATAAAGAACAACTGGGTTGTAAAAAGAAGAAAACAATGACAGAATGATGCACAAATCAAGTGTTGGTTTTGAACAGATTTTAATAAAAGTGTAAGTTTCAAAAATAAGGCAGGTCACAAAAAATGCAATGCTTTTAATGAGGAGTCTACAAAGAGGTTAGGATATAGGTCAGTGCATATTCTATATTTTGCTAATGCTAACACAAAACAGCATTTGTTAAAACTGTTAAAACTAAGTTAGTTAAAACTAAAAAGTGCCCAACTTTTTGCTTATTTATAATTTATCGGCCCTTTTTCAAGATTGCCCAGGAAGTTTATGGTTACAGTTATACAGGGCAAGTTATCGGTTTGTCAGATTGTCTGACCTCCCCAACAATTCAACAATTAACTAAATTTTTGTGATTTGACCAATAACACGTTACAATGATTTCTTATACATGATTAAAAATAATGGCAGCACTTATCAGCAGTAATCAGCGAATCAGCTAAACAATGGATTCGTTTTTGAGTAAAGAGCAGTACAAGTTACTGTTCCAGGCCCAATTAATTAGTTTAACAGTGCTTTATGAAAACATGTTAAATTCTTTAAGTTCTAAGTTGCCAGAGCCCTTATTCAGCTCATTATTCGCACAAGTAGATTTTCTCCAGACCTCAGAAATCCAGTCTGATGAAGTGTGTGCTTGCCTGTGTGTCCATGTGCCTTGTGTGTCAATGCAACTGCCTGAGGGCAGATTTAAATTGATGAGTCCAGTGAACTAATTACACAGCTGTAATTTATTCATCAATATTCATGTGTAATCACAGTAATTCAATGATTGCAGAGATTTTGATTTTAAAGGTCCCTTTATTGGACAAAAACAAACACTGATCTCTGACATCACTGTAGATCATTACTCTAGATAAAGAAAGCAAAAACTGTAAAGAAATACAAGACGAATAACAAAAGCAAAAGTAATTATTAAATTTTTTTTGTCAGAGGGTTACAGTCAGCTCTTCGTTTTCCTCCACTACTGAAAGCCTCTATATCGTCTGGCATTCGATAGTAGATGTATTCCACCCTAAGTCTTGCCTTAAGCAGCCCCTTTAGAGCTGGCACCAGCTCCACTCTGCCTTGTGCCTTGAGTTTGGTTTCTGCGTGTGATCCAAATGGCCAGTTTAGGAGATCCAGACAACAAGTTAAGAATGGTATGTACATTCTTTTTCATTACACAATACTTTGGCCCAAAAATAAACAGGCTAAAAGAGAAAACCTCCCCAAGACCCTGAGACCACCTCTTTAAAAGGTTGAACATTGCTGAAAACCTGGGGCATTTGATAAATATTTGTTCTAATGTCTCTGTCTGGTCCACTAAGCTGGGGTCCAGCCATGCTCTGTAACTGTTTGTGGCTATTGCCCCATGTACAACCATCCACTGGACAGCTTTCACATCAAAGAGCGCAGGTTCAAAACCTTTAGGCAGATTTAATGGATAGATTTTCTTTCTCTACACTCTGAAAAGTACTCCGTTGAGGGATTTTGAACAACAGAAGCTGACCTCCTCCTTCCTGCCACTCCCCAACAGCTGAAGTGATAAGGAGAAGGAATGCTGTACTCAAAGTCATCTTTTTACTGGTCAGACAAAGAACTGCTATCTGCAAACACTCTCAGACTGTGGCAAGGCAGCCCAAACTTCCTCCACAACTTTATTTAGTAGCCCAATTGACCAGACTATGGTGGTTTTTCTCAGAGTGTCCAGAGAAGTTCTTGACATCTTGACAAGATGTCCAAGTTTAGTACAGCCGGCCTCTCTGAAAGTGGTTCAAAGGCTAGTGGACTGGAGTGCTTGGGTCTTTATGAAGTTGTTGAAAAATAAGGGTTCCTCAAACAGCCACATACCAACGGTTTCATTTCTGGCACGCTCAGTTTTAAAGACCTGCCACGCCTGCAGTACAGAGCTGTAGAAAGATGTTAAACCCATATAGTCCACTTCTTCAGCCTGTAGAAAAAAAAGTTGTTTATCGTACCCCACCCGCCCCACTCTCCTCAGTAGCAGACGAGAGGTATCAAGCCAGCACTATCCACAGCCGTACAGCAGTTTCTGTGTAGTATAAAGTGTGAAAGAGGCAATCTTGGAGTGAATGTCAATCAAGCCTTGACCCCCTTCAGCCACAGGCAGGTAGAGAACTGCTGCCCAGTCCCATTGTTTACCAGACCAGAAAAAGTCCACGATGATTCTCTGGATGTCCTCTATCAGGCCATTTGGTGGTGACATGGCAATGAGTCTATGCCACAGAGTAGAGGCGACCAAGTTATTGGAAACAAGAACTCTTCCCCTATATGACAACTGAGGTAGCAACCATTTCCAATTAGATAACCGATCACAAACCTTCTTCCTAAATCTGTCCCAGTTTTTTCTCTGAAAATCCTCAGTCAAAAAGAGAAAAAGAGAGACAGAAGAGAAAAGAAGGTCACATACAGCAGCCTATAAAGAAAAAGTGCAATATGAAATAAGACATAAGGCAGGAATAAGATAAAGTTCAGCTCATAATGTGAAGAATTGTTAGAGTTCATATGAGAAAAAATACTGCAAAGACTCTTCATGTATTTTCTCTTTTCTTTTAATCCCACTCTTTGATTTCTTTCCTGTTACTTTCACCTCACATGATTCATTGTCTCATACACTTCTCCACTTATCTCCAGCACAAAAACTCACTCAAAAACACCCAGAGAGAGGCACAGAGGTAAAAATACAAGAAAGCAAGAAAGAATTAGCCTGGGAGACAAAATAAGTGATAGCAAAAGCTTGTAATTTTCCTGTTGATTTCACTGACAAACATTGAAATCAAGATTGAGAGAGGAAGAAAGAGAGAGATTTAGAAGGATAGAGTCATTACTGTTCTCTAACATCCTGTGTTCTGCCACTGTTTGCCACTATAGGATCTTCCGTTCTCTGATTAGTCCTACACACCCGAGCACAAAAGGCACAGATACACACAGACGCTCTCATGCACACAGACTCCTAGAAACATGGAACCCACAGTCAAACACACAGCTCTTCACATTTATTTGTGGTCACACCTGCATGTGTGCATGTAAATGCCCCCTCCACACACACAAACACACACAGAGTGATTCTCTGTTTTGTCATTGCACTGCTCAGCTCAATCATATGAAACATAAACAATGCAATTAAGGTGTAAGACAGACAAAAAGAGGGGAAGTAAAACAAGAAAAGAGAGAAATGTAAATTTGCAAACAAATACAGACAGATGGAGCAGTGAGATTGGGGAGAAACAAAATCCTGAAAGGATTTATGATAATTAAACAGAAATTGTTTTTTTATGTTTGCAGAAAGTGGATTTGTGTCTATTCTGACTGTGATATATGCTCACGATTCAACTTTTTCACTTTAATGCTGATGTTCTGTCTCATTCTTCACTGTGCTTTATTACAGGAAATGGATTTAATTCCCCTTCAACTGTCTCTCCAGGTTGTGCAAAAACCTTTGTCTCCCTGTTAAAGCAGCATATTGTGTGTGACATGTCCTCCCAAGTGCTGATTTAAATTTCTACACAGTTTGCTCTCTGGCTGGTCTTTGTTGTCCCTTACTTTTAATATGTTTGTGCTTTCATTTAGGTTTTCTGTGGGTTTGATGGATACAATTTTTTTTACACCACTTTACATTTCCATTAATAAGTAATACAGTGCATTGGTTAGTGAGCTATGTTCATGTTGGTTAATTGTGTTACATTCAGCCAGTGCAGGTTTATTAGATTAGATTAGTTTATAGATTCTCACCTCTTCCAGTTGTTCCTCTTCCAGGCTAAACTAAGCTACCCAGCTGTTGGCTGTGGCCTGAATGGAGAAATGCGAGATCAATCTTTGTAACTAACTCTTGGGAAGATTAAATTGTTTCTAAAATTTATTAGAGATAACAAATAATCCAAATAATTTCGTGCTCTGTGTTCAAATAATTTACATTAAAGACATAATTTTTGAGTTGAAAGTATTTAAAAATATTTCTATTTAGATTAATTTTGCCTGATAAGTGAATGAGTGATAATATACATAGCAAATAAAGTTCAACATCTGTTTTATTTGAGAATCAGAAAACGTTTCACCGTCCATAGGACACTTTGGCCATAACAATCAAATTTATCACCTTATTTGCTGAGGAAATAAATTTAAAAAGCATACGTTTCTCAGGCACCACAAAACGCAATTTATTTGTAAACAGGGCAAGTGGTTACAGATGTTTGACTTTTTTTATGGACATTTAGCTTGAAACAATTACTCCCACTACTGTTATTTTAAAATTCCTCTATCTGGCCTCTTTTTTAACCTTCCGTAAAGGTATCCAAGTGGGTATTTGTTAAGAAAAGTTTTGGGAAAGTGTAGACAGGTATGGAACTTTGACCTTAAATTGATGGTGATTCTCTACAGACACACACACACACAGACACACACACAATCGTAACAGGTTGTTCTCTGTGTAGTCATAAAAAACAAGGTCAATCCCCACATCTTGTGCATGCCAACACCACAGGCAGCCATGCTTGCAAGGTTATTAAATGAACCATCTGTTACCACAAATACACACTCCCAAACACATGTTCATAGACACCTATAACACAATACTGTACGTGGACATACACACAAGAACTAGTACACACACACCCACAAGAGGAAGGTGTTCATTTGGGCCTTCAGGGTTCAGTGGATTTTCTATTTTATGTCTTTTGTTCCCATTGCAGAAAGGCATTGCCGCACAATGCAGATGCAAGATTCGGCACAATTAGGCCAAAAAAGTTAAATATATCTTGTGTATTTCACAATATTTTTACAGTCTTCTGTTGGATTGACATGCTCTGATATGCAGCAATGACTCAAATCAGTTGCACTTTGTATCATTTGACAGTGACCATGATTTATAGAATGTTATAATATCTTATGAATGATACATGGGGATATAGGACACTGCAGCACAGATGCAGGGTTAGGTCATCACTGCTGTCAGCCAACATCTTAATCCAAAATGCTTGAACTAACCTCTACCAAGGCAGAGGTCTTACTGCTTCATGTCCGTACTGTTTTTTGCAACCACCTGAGAGTGTGAAACCTTGATTGTAGAAGAGGAAATAAGTGTTGAAATTTCACACTCTGCAATCCAACTCTGTCTTCAAAGGTTTATGTTAAAATTCACCTGTGACCATGATCCAAAACACTGACACTCCCATGTTCCCGTTAAACCTTCAATTGACATTAACAATTAAACATTTGGATCACAGAGTCATCCTCCCACACTCCATATCTGTAAATAAATGAATGCAATCATTTTGAATTTACCTGGCACTGTGACAATTACAGCACTGAAATCCCTGAGGCTGACTTCATTTAATAAGAAATTAACAATCATTCCCTCTCCTTTTATTTCATCGGCTTCAACACAAATAAATGTCTAAATCCACCGTTATAGATAAAGCAAAATAAGATGATTGCTGTGCTCTTTAAATCTTCATATTATATTTAACCCTGACATTTCAATCTGCATGTTAATTTTAACTCATAAATGAATGGTTAAATTCATATGCAACCATTATCCTTAGTGCCACACAGCATGAAGGTACTGTAGCACAAAAGGCAAATGGCTGAATGACATTTAGCTTAGCTTAATTCCATTTAAGCAGGGTGCAGTGATATCAAATGTTCACTACTAAATTGTCATAACAAAAGCAATGAAGTTGCAGAAGATATATCTTGTTTTTTTAGTTTTTTTAGCATTTGTGCCTCACAGAAAACAATATATACATGATAGAACACATTGTTTCCACTTAAGGCCTTTGTTAGTGGCTGTCAAAAGTACACAATAAAGGATATTTAAATAGAATTAAGCGTGAGAAAGTAAATCAAATAATAACAAACAACCAATCATATGCAAACCTAGAGATATATCAGCCAACTTACACAAGTTCTAAAATAAAAAAATATTCAATGCTCCCTATAAAAATGTATTGAGGGAAAAATCCTCATTCGTGCTCCCTGGAAATAAACTCTTAAAATAAAAATAAGAAAGAAGAAATTAGTATAATTAACTCTTTCTCTGCCTCTTTGCCTGTGAAAAACAATGAAAACTTGCTGTGTTTAAACTCATTAAACAGGACTAGTGATACCAATTCTCATACTGGCACTCGTGTGTTCTGTGATATGGTCTAAGAGAACGTGATGTCTCCTCTATGTTTTTACATGGGCACTCTGTGATATAAATTACATTCCTGGTTTTGCAGATAATAAGTCTTATATATATATATATATATATAATAATTATAATAATATATAATTAATAATAATTAATATTTTTATAGAATAATTTATATAATTTTTCCATTGACTAGATGGTTAAAACTACCAAAATCTTTGTGTTTTTTCAATTTATGCAGGTTCCACGCTTAGTTGATTTAAATAGGTTTAGTTTTTTGTTCAATGACTTCAAAATGAACACATGCTTTGACAACCTTATTCGGTATTTTTCCCTTCTTAAATTTTTATGGCTATGTCAACTTAGAATGATCTCTTTAAGGTTTTTAGGTCTGGGAGCTTTAGACCTTCTTTTATGCTCCCACGAACAAATATTTATAATTTATCTGAATTTGGATAATATATCTTATTTAGTCTTTGCATATTTGTTTGAATTATCACATTTTCATTTTACTCTAACAATTTGATTTACAGGTAAACCTTTCCTGAGAAAAATGGGATTAAAGTTCTGAGCATGAAGGAGTGCATTGCACTGTGTGGGCTCTGTGTAGAACGAGAAAGAGAAGTTGGTATATTTAATGTTTATCTAGCAAATTGAATTCTTCAAAGCTTTGTTACGTATTAATCTGATATTGTTAAAAAAAATAATGTATAATAATAATGTTGCTGTCAGTTGGATCTTTTCAGTTTGCTTCTCTGCATGCATACACCTTGACAGAAGGTGAAGTTGTGCCTGAAGTCCCTTTTTGCTTTTAAAACACCATGTTCCAAAATATACTATATTGCAAAAAGTATTCGCTCACCCATCCAAATAAATGAATTGAGGTGCACAAAGCAAGGTCCATAAAAAGAGTTTGGTGTGGAAGAACTTGACTGTCCTGCACAGACTCCTGACCTCAACCCGATAGAACACCGTTGGGATGAATTAGAGCGAAGACTGCGAGCACTGTGTATTATGTATTTCATAAACACACTCCTAAACCTCGTGGAAAGCCTTCCCAGAAGAGCTGAAGCTGTTATAGCTGCAAAGGGTGGGCCTACGTCATATCAAACCCTATGGATTAAGAATGGGATGTCACTAAAGTTCATCTGGGTCTAAAGGCAGGTGAGCGAATACTTTTGGCAATATAGTGTATTTGTATTTTCCTTAAACCCTCACCTTACACTTTAATAAATGAACTGTTTTTTAAATTGCATCATGGACATACCCCATTTCTGTTAGTATCTTATTTAAAATTACACACATTTCTATATGGGTGGCAGAGACCAAAGGGAAATGAAATAGCTTTTATGGCAAGATCTTCATGTTCAGTTGATCTGTTTTCAAGCTTGATCAGAAAGCTGTCTGGATGCTGCTTGAAGACTGGCTGGAGTTCAAACTATCTAGTTCTGCCAGCCTTGAATCTCTGCCTCGCAAGTTTTTCTTTGCTGCGGCAGCTTTTCACCTGCAGTGATATTGGCTGTGGATTGTTTGTTTCATGCTGCTTGCTACTTTTTTTCCTTTGTGCAATGTGAAATATGCACAATTGTCACCATCTTGAAGAGGCCAGACAAGATGTTTAGATCCTATGAGCTGGAAGCACCTTGTATGACTTTCAGCAGGAGCCTCCCGTGAGAAAATTTATTTGGATGATTCTAAAAACCCCATAACAGGTATTAAAAAGTGATGCACATTTATGTATCTCATCTGAAACTGCATTTGCACATCTATGCAGGTGGCATGATTGACATTGTTCAACAGGCTGGTCCTATAGTTAAATGATGTAGAAACACGAGCAAACTCAATTTCCTGTCATTTTGGCTCAGAGTCAGTGGACTACTAGTCCTGAGCCAGTGAGCTCATAACCAGTTTGTTCTCCACGAGTTTCTTATTGGTGTGCTTATTCAGTGGGCTTCTTCAGAGCATGTTTTTTTATGTGGATGTAGCATGCCAGAGGGAATTCACTACTCCACAGGTCTGTGATACCATATGCCTTGCACATGTTGATTTAGGCATGGGAAAGCAAAACCCAGAGAGCTTAAACTAGTGGAAGTATTTTATATGGTCAGTTAGGGTTTGAAGGGCCTTAAAAACAGAAACTGGTGGAAGTTGTTTTTTTCGTTAACATGCAGGCATTCGGTTAATTTAGGGTGATACAATTAATGGAACTTCTAACTTGCGTTTAATGCGTTTAATCATATACAGGGATTTAAAGTTAAAAACTGGTCCCGACCTTTTCAGTTACGGGCAGATGCTGAGGGTCATGTGTAAATGGTTGGGAAGCTGTTTCAGGAAATAGGCAAAAAACATGTGTCCTTAAACGTGGACATGTGTGACCTCATTTGCCACTTCTTATGCACTTTACTTCAGTTACAGCAGTCAGTGTGCATGACTTAGCGAGAGGCAACCATCTTTAGCTGTAGAACATCTTAAAGGTTTTTGACAGAAATTTGTTTCTGCTTACATCTTTGGCAATTGCCTCTAAACCCAATGGCCCGGCTACTGCAACCACTCTGTAAATTGACATTGGTTTTCCAATTGATTCAACATTCAACGTGTTAGTGGCTATTTTCAGGTTTATTTCCCCCAATGTGATCGTTTCATATTTTTTAACCAGGTGGATTCTCAGGTAAAAGTGTAGATATGCTACATAATGATATGTAGAAATAAACTGTGTGGGTGTCCTGTGATCTTAGAGTTAAATCATTTTTAACCAAAGTGGTACACAGGAACCTGTGTAGGGTCTTCGGTGTTGATTTTAGATCCACATTTATCACAATAAAAAAGGGGATTGTCAGGACACAACTCACTGATCTCTCTGTGCCTGCCCCCACCTGTCAATGGGTTCTAAACTTTCTGACTGACAGGAAATAGCAGGTGATGCTGGGGAAAATCGCATCCAGCACACAGAGAGTCGGCACAGGTGCATCTCAGTGATGTGTTCTTTCCCCTCTGCCCTTTTCCTTCTACACAATTGACTGCACATTCAGTGACCCGTCCATCAAACTCCTGAAATTCACAGATGACACAATTGTCATCAGCGTGAGATGGTGAAGAGTCTGCACACAGACAGGAGGTTGAACGGCTGGTGCTGTGGAGCAGTCAGAAAAACCTGGAGCTGAACACAATCAAACTGTGGAGATGACTGTAGACTTCCGAAGGACTTAAACAGAAAAAACAGAAAATAATCTGCTAATTTATGTCCACTCTTAGGTAATTTAAACATGTTTACTAGTTTTACTTTAAAGATTCAGCTTCTATTTTCTGCCAATGTGTTATGTGTATTTGTATGAGGTGCCAATTCTGTACTACACACAAACTGTGTCTGAAATCACCCCCTACTAACCCATTCCTTTCTCAACATTAGAAATGGGCAATAACTTTACAACATCACATGTGCAGCCACAAGCTTTGATGGTTCTTTGTTTCTTGTTGTTGCCTGCTGTTGACGATTAAAATCCAGCTTTAGTTATTGAAGACCTACAACCAGGGCTCCAGAAGGCTCATCTTTTTTGTGTATCTGCACAACGTTTACATTGTTGTGCTGTCTTAAAGGTGTTTTAAGAGGTTTGAAATCTGTGTTTCTCATGTTTTATGTTACAATAATGTTCTTATCAACTTTGTCCCGACAAAATAAAAGTAACTTGTCACTGTATGTAAGTACGATGACAGCGACTAGAAATCAGAGTCAAATTCCTTGTATCCGCAAATAAACTTGGCCAACAAACTCATTCTGTTTCTAATAAAGTGTCTTGTTCTCTGGGCATTTAAACCATTGTTCTCATTAGTGATCTAAATCTTGACCTCTCCATGACCAATGACCCTAAAAGACTTAATGAACATTACCAAAACTTTGTGATACTTGGCTATGGTTCAAATTGCTGAACTGAAGTCTCTTGGTTGCTGAACTCAGCCTTGCCAACGGGAAAATATTTTTTTTAAAGTTGTTAGTGACACAAGTTCGGCACAGTCTGCTTGAGTAAGTAAGTAAGGGAAAGGCTTAAAGGAAGCAGTGTCACATGCTTCCCTTTCTTAGCATTGCCACTAAAAAGCTTCGCCTTATAGAATTCTCAGATGGTTGCATTGATACAGGCCTATCATATGCACTAGATCTTATTATCATCAAATGTATACTCACAAACACACACAGACTGCTCAGCTGCAGTTTGTGTGTTAGTTGTTGCACAACATTATACGTCTCCTCTGTGGGAGGAATATGTTTTACAGCTGGTCTCCCACTTTACTTCAAGACACTACATCAGTCTCTGCTGTTTCTTGTCCTTTTTTGCTCAGTGTTTTTCTTTCACCTCCCCTCTCTCCAACTTTCCACAATCTATATAATCCCTATAACTATCATTACCATCCCTATAATATATTTTACAAACACCATGCTGTTTATCAAAACAGTTTGCAATTTTGTCTGATTTATAAATGTATTCATTTCAATATATTTCATTCAGTTGTTTAAATTTCCCTGAATTATTTGCTCGCTTTCAGTTTTTAAAAATAAGCCATTACAAATCCAAGAGGTACAATAAGGCACACCTTTTCTCTTCACCGCAACAGTATTGATTTCCTTCTTTGCTATGCTTTTGTTTGGAATATAACAGTGTAATGATTAGGATCTAGTTCTTGTGGGGACGCCTGTATCTGTATGTGTCTTGTTACATGGTTACATGTACAGAACTGAATATTAGAATGATGACATGATTTAAGAATAGAGTCATTTGTTAAGTACTGGTTATTGTTAAAGTTAGAGTAAGACTCCAAAAAACAAAAGAACAAAAAGGTTTTTGTGGGTGTCTGTATATGTGTGTGTGTGTGTGTGTGTGTGTGTGTGTGTGTGTGTGTGTGTGTGTGTGTGTGTGTGTGTGTGTGTGTGTGTTTATTTTATAACAGCAGGGGGCACTGCTGTCCCTTACATGACACAAATGACAGCAATTTGCTACCACATCAGTGGGGGCCGTAACTATGCTACAGAAGCATAAAGAAGCATAAAAACACAACAAAGCAGCAGGAACACTGTCAATTAAATCATATTACAGGTCAAGAAAGATAAGGATATAACCAAAGCAGGTAAGATGACGACAGGTTGAATAATGTTTTATACAAATATTCTGAGAAGGTATTAAAATCGCATTTATTTGTGCATAGCATGGAGGAATGGAAGTACATTAAAATAAGTGCATATCTTTTAAGTCCACTTTATTTATTTACATTACATTTTACATATAGTTATTTGGATGGCTTGAAGATACACGCTAACGTGTCTGATATCATTAATAATAATAATAATAATAATAATAATAATAATAACAAATTTACACACATGTCAACTATGCACTTGCAGGCCTTCAGCAGCTCCACGTGCCAAAGGGGTTCTATACTACGTTTTCTATTTCTATCCCACGAAAAACGTTTTGTAGTAGATTAAAAACCTACATATATGTAGCAATTGATAAAAATCACTAAGTGACTTACAATTGTCATATCTTGGCAATCAGTATGTTATCATAAGCTTCCATATAAGCCCAGATATTCACTTTTAAGAGGAAGGAATAATCTGAGAGGGAAATGAAATTTAAAAAGATAAGATGACCCGATAACCGCTATGAGGGATGCTTGTATGTTATTACAGTAAAGTTAACAAAGTATCTGTCTGATTTCCGATAATCGTGAAAGCACCCTTTTGCTGATGTCATTAGATATCCCAGAAGCCTCGTCACCAGGAAGTAGTATGCTGGAGAGGTCTTTGGTTTTGTTTTGACAATGATGGAGGAAGAAGAATTGGAATTTGCTGAGGATTTGGAGGCTATTTTGCATCTGACTCCAGAGGTCCAACTAGCCATTGAACAGGTAGCCGTGTAACCTCGTTACTATCACAGTGTTTAAACACCATTGCTTGACTTGCGAACACACAACCAGCTGTTAGCAGGTGATCTTGTCGGATCTTGGGGGCTCACTGGATGTGACACTGCGGCCCCTAACATTAGTTATAAACCACTGACACATCGACACTACTTAACTTTCAGAAAAGCCGAATAATTTAAACCGTTGGGTAAATGAAAACGTTAACGTTCCGTGCTATGCGTTAACCTGTTTCCCTTCGCTGAATCTCGTCATCAGTAGCATAACGTTACAGCAAGACCTGTAACATCACCGACTCATTTTGCGTTACCAACATGACGTACAGGTAGTCAGTTCCAGGTAACACCCCTGAATAAAGCTGCTGCGAAAGGCCTATTTTAATGTTGAAGTCATTCTTTCACACTAAGGCTTGTTTGCTCTGATGCATTTTGTATTTCGTGTACTAGGTTTTCCCCAGCCAAGACCCACTGGACAGAGCAGATTTCAACGCTGTGGAATACATAAACACGCTGTTTCCCACTGAACAGGTACTGTGATCCAGAAACATGTACGCATGCATGCTGATAGCAGTTTCAGTACACCCTGATCTGATATATGGAACAAGTGGATTAGTTATCTTTTGTTACTTAAGAATTATTTAAATTTTTTATACAGCATATGATTTGATCTCTCTCAGTAGAAGAGCTCAGATGTTATATTGTTATAAGCCAAGACAAGTAACATGAGCCCACTTTTTGGAGCAGCTAAACAGAATCTATCTATCACCAAAATGACTGTGGATTGTTTTTTCAAATTTAGCATGTCACAATGTATTTGCAGAAAAAAAAACTTGTTACTCTTAGCTTTATGAAATATCTTTATGAGGTTGTTTTGCACATGTGTAGGTTTCCATGTAAAACACATGCTACTACATGCACTGACACAGTGTATCGCTGCTGATGTCCACATGTATGTGTACAGTATATCACAGTGTGCATCCTAAATGGGGCTGAGTATTGAGTGATAGTCTTTCTATACCAAATCCTTTTTAACAAAGAGGAAAAATATACTACACATTAGTTAGTTAGTTTATTGTCCATCCCCCTGGCATTTGTACACAAAAACTAAACCGGTCTACCACAACTTAAATTTATTACTTAGGTTTTGAATGAAATAACTCAATACTTGGTAATAGTGAAGCTATTTGGTCAGACCACAAAAGTACTGAGGTTGGGTACCCAGCCCTAATCCTAAATCACTGTTGTGATTCATCTTTTAAAAGTGTAGATACACTTCATATCCATCAGGGGTCACTGTCACCCCTCACCTGTAAGCTTTGTTTTTGTGCTGTGAAATGCATCACAGTAGTGTGCATGCATTTACACCTAATTAGGTGAAAGTAAGTAAGTAACTTACAGCTGGATGCAGCAGAAAGTATATGTATAAGTCAAACCAAACTCGTGCTTGTTAAATCATGTGTGTGTTCTATTCCACAAAGTATGTACAGTATTTCTGTTTTTAGATGATTTGTGTAGATTATAGGCTACAGTAATAAGCACAGTGCATGAAGCAGTGGAATAAAGCACCACAATTATATCTTAAAGGTATTATTCACATAAAATCATTTGTGTAAGGTTTTTTGTAACCTTAAGTGAAACTTTAGGATTTTTAATGCTCTCCTTTACTTGTATTTCCCCTCAGTCTTTGGCCAGTATTGATGACGTGGTAAACAAGATTCGTTTGAAGATTAGGTGAGTAGATGATAATTATGTAATCATACATTTTTTGTTTGTATTTTACGCCTGTTGTTTCTGACTGCCTTTTTATGTGACATGTGACAGGCGTCTGGATGATAACATAAGGACAGTGGTGAGAGGTCAGACCAATGTGGGGCAGGATGGCAGACAGGTGAGTTGAGCTCAATGTCATAAAAGAAGATGCTGCTGTGGTTAGAAAAAATTATTGAAGTGTAATTAGTTTTTCTGACAAAATGGCATGAAAATCACTTTTATATACTTTTATTTTATGTGTTTTTTCAGAGGATCAGATTAGTGTTTTAAACTCCCTGAATAGTATAGAATTAGTATTTTATGCTGCTGGTAGGCTTGACACATTATTTAGGCTACACAGTGGAATTGTCCCTAATGGCTGATTGATTTGTGTGTTCACCTACTATTGAAAAAAATCAAGTGTGTAGTATTGTATTGTTCTTAACATATCAATGTAGCAACACAGCATGTAGACCACACATACCATATTGAAGAAGACGCGGCGAGATTAACAACCACATGTCGGATACTTTACATGTACACCACAATGCCCATTCATCACTTGTGGTGTTTGAAACAGCATCCTTCTCCACAAGTTAGAACAGTACTATTGGTTGCTCCAAACCCAGAAAAACATGTTTCTACACCTCTCTTGCTCTTTCCTTTCGCCACATTGCTTCCATGGAAAAGGACAAGATGACTCAGATCCATTCCCGGCGCGCGAACTATCCATTTTTATGGAAAACATGTCTGAGAAATTGATTCCCATATGTAAATACTAAGATTTCTATGAAACCCAGGCTTTTGAGTCCGTTCCTCTCCGTTTGGGAGCATTTCGGAAAAGAACGGCCCCTGCTGATTTAATCCAGGTCCCAGCTCTGTCAAGGGAGTTGAGGCTTAAAGGGGAGGTGACACCTGATGGGTGAGCCACATAGGTTCTGACTAGTTGGCATGATTAGGTGTACGTTGTCGTCAGGGTGTCTGGCCTGGTGGCCCTGTCTTTTCCAGCTAGCTACCGTTTAGTAGCGGAAACGCTCCGAATTCCCTCCAGACCCATAACATTATACAGTCACACACAATCATTTTAGTTTGTTTTTCCAGCCCCACTGAGCCATTCCAACATTTCCAGAGGGAAAATCCTTTCTGCAGATGGAAAGATGGAGAGGTGTTCATTTCAGCATGGTGATTGAAACACAAAGACTGCTACAGAATAAAACTGATCAAATAAAACGTGATCAGCAATTATTTCTGCTATTGACAGGACTTATTCACTGAGCATATTGCAAACCCCTGGATGAAACCGAAGATGGTAACATTTAAATAGAAGGATGGAGTGAACAAGATAGGAGGAGAGAGAAACTGGAGGAGGTCTGGGGAATGATTTCCCTTGTTTTTTGCTGTAGGAGTCAGTCAGTCAGAATGTGGAAATTACACTGTCTTTGCGGTCAGACTCTGGCGACTAATGGAGCTGCAATTTAATGGTGATGGCTGTTTTACTTTTTACAAGTTATAGCCTGCATTTTTAGAGTTTATTGCAAATGTACTGTAGTGTTTGTCATTTGTCATAGCAGCTGGTAAAGCTCTGTTGTAGGAGAGAACATTGCTCCAGCGTACAAAACACACATGCTATATCAGTGTTACTTTTTATCTTTTTGTTTTAGTTTCTTTATTTTATTAATAAAAACAAAGCAAGGTTTTCATGGTGTTGTGATGCATAAATAACACAGACATTAGGTAGCTATTTCATGCAGATAACTGTAATTTGGCATGACTTATAAATTTGGTTTTTTGGGGGATTTTAGTGAGTAAATGCCCAAGAAACACTTAAGTGGCTGTTGCATTACATGAAGCCAAATTGGTGACAGTATGGTTGACTCGAACACATAATGTTCAGTGAAAGAGAGACAGACTCGATTATAATGACACATACACTGTGTTATGATGGCACTTCTATGTAGATATATACTCTTAATAATCCTGACTAATTCTTTCGCCATGTGGCCATAATATTACACGTTTTCCTCAAGTGCTGAAGATACTTAAGGGAATCCTCTGGCCAGTCTGGCTGTGCTGGCAAACATACAGCTTCACACACATACACACAAAATATCTGTATCTAGTCCACCGACCGAGAGTTTCATACCTCTGCTCAGCTGTCATTGTACGTGTTCTTGCCTGCCTGTTGTCATGGCAATCTGGATACTTTTAGCACACCTGCCACACAGTCAGCTTAATATTAAAGTTCTACTGAAGAGGTTATTTTGCCATTTTTATTATAAAAATGAGGGATGTCAAAGAATTTTGGTTGCAAACAGCATGTGGTGTTCTAAGTTGGAGCAGCTCATTAACCAGATCAAACATTTCTTATCATTTTACTGCCTACCATTTACATTCCTGTTAGTTAATTATTGTTAAGGCTTTTGCTATATTGAGCTGCTGTGCCAAACAGTGCACACGCACCATATACTTTATATATAACATACCCTGTCACCACCTAATAAGGAGTCTTGCTTCTACTGTAGCACAAGTTGGCAATTTGACATTAGAGTTTTTCTTTTATGTCCACTGTGGTGTCAAAAGGATTAGAAAATACAGAGTCAGGTGGTTTTCCTATGAAATCGACTTCATGTAAATGTTTAATGTTAACTCTGTTCACATCTTGTTTTAGTTTCCATGCTTTCATCTCCTCAGAGCTCTTACTTATACTCTTTAAACATTCACTGTTTTTTTTCTTCTGTCTTCTAATATACAGTTGTGTGGTGTTTTATAACTTTCTGTTTTATGTATTTGTTTTTGTTTAAAAAAAATCTGGGTCATACGTCATGCAGATTCTACCAGTCTATGCCTTAATTATTTTTAGTGACTTTTTCAGTATGGCCTATTAAATCTGACTGTGTCATTATTTCATTATCTGCAAACACCAATGGCGCCAAATTTTGTATTGTTTTCCATTAAAGAATGAAAGATGTGTGTAGCAGCAGCAGCATAGTAGCATATTCTCGGAATTAGAAGATGTTGCTTCTACACTAATTTATTCCCAAGCATAGGTATGACTGAACAAGTTGTAATATGAAGGATTATTCTACAAGCCTTTCCTGGACAGTTTTTTCAGTTAAGTGAAATGCTCTCCAATATACAGTACATTATCTTCCTAAAATGTTTGTGGACATGTGCTGCTGGACATGTTAGGGATACACTGGTGTGCATGTTCACATTTGTGTGAGGGAAGATAACATCTGAGGCATGGAGGCGCCTGCTAGGCAGTGGTCTCTCTCCGCTTTCCTCAAGGCTAAATACAGGAAATGAGCACTGGGAAGCCAGCCAGATCGACTCAGCTGAGTCTGCATGGGCGACAATTGCAGCCTCAAAGTTTCTGGTCCTGTGTGCTTTTTGTTTACTGAAGATCTCCTCCTGAGAACCTCTTTAAAGATTAAGTGGCACACCTTTCCGCCTAACACGATTCAGAGGGTAATCACATAACTTGCCTTAATGTTTTCCAGTTCATGTGTCCAGTCACCAAAGAAGCAAGGGATTGTTTGAAGCATGTATGGAAAGAGATAAAACTAGAAATATCTTTTGCTCATATTGACTGAAGGCTAATCAGTACTTTTTGTTAAGCAGTACTCTGTGTCTGGCCTACATGCCAGACTGTCTTGATAGAAAATCATCTTTCACAAATTAAGTTTTATCTTAATTTAAGAGTAATCAAGTTAAAATCCCCTAATTTTTGAATGAGCCGCCTTTAAGGGTCTGCAAATCCCCTTGATGTCCCCTCAAAAGTCCTCTCAGACTGTTAAATACCAAATTAGTTATTTTATGACCTAGTACCATCTTGATTTTGACAGTGTCTCCACTACACTGTCACCCTACATTGCTCTTTGACACTCCTCAGGTATGATATCCAATTTTCAGTGCAAGCTCTATTTATATGTACGTAAGTGTTGTGTGTTTTCTCTTTCTCCGTCCGCTTGCATCTTTGGAGGTTCTTTCAAAAGTGGTAAATTCTTTGCACAGCTGGTGCCGGCTGTTAGCATTCCTTGTGTGCATGTGTCTGTGTGTGAGTCTGAGGAGAGTCAGAGTTGTGTCTGCAGTGCTGCCACTGCATTGGGCCAAGTGAAGCCAATTACCTTGGCATCAGATGTCAGCAAAATCTCTGTTTGGGACCGTAAAAGAACAGCTGCCATGTCAGATGATAGGGGAATATTAGAATAGCACAATTGTGACTATTAGATGTTATCTAATCTGCTCTGGCTTTATAGCCTGGTAAAACAGCTAATGATCTATTTAGCCAACTTAGTGACAGCATTTATGCAAAGCTTAACTTTATGGCCTGTGTGTCGGCTTAAGACCTATTCATGCAGATATGTGGAAAGACATTTCCCCCATTTTAGAGCTGGGGATGGGTATTAGCTTTTTTCATAGACCTGAACCAGTGTTGATGCTGGATACATAATGAAATAACATTAATCTGGAGTACTGATCCAGAATATTTTTTTAAACAAATAAAATTTTACCCTCAGCACCCGACAAAGTTTTCATGCTATTTGACCATGAAAGCAGGGATAAAAGAAAATCAATGTATTTCATGTATTTTATTGTCAAATATTTATCTAGGTACAGTGAGAAGGTGAATTTGTAAAGGACAAAGATAGAGAAATTTGATTATCTTGAATACACACGTGCCTCATATGGAAACAGTACATCTTTTTTGTCTTTTTGTGTTCACCTGCCCAGTAGGACTAAATCTGGTCAGATACATTTTAAAAAACAAACAACTGTCATTCTGAGGTGGGCCCAGAAAAACTGATTGCTACTTTCTAATGATGTCCTCTCAGAAACACACACTATGGAGTTCTTATACAGCAGTTGAAATTTTGTCTATCATGTGTTTCATATTGCTTTTGTTTTGTGCAGGCATTGGAGGAGGCCCAGATAGCTATCCAGCAGCTCTTTGGCAAAATCAAAGACATCAAGGACAAGGCAGAGAAGTCTGAACAAATGGTATGTGAACACACACACATAGACACACACACACACACAGGGTGCTTGTTGAAGTTTATGAGGCCCATGGTCCCAGGAGAGCTACAGTACAGCCTATATCCTCTCTCCTTCAATAGAGGACAGTGGGGCGAGTTATATAAAGTTGGGTTAATGCACCTTCCATGTGTCTGTCTGTTACAAGCAGCTTTGTGTTTTGTGTGGGTGTGTATCCATCAGTGAAAGTCAGAGGAAGGCCAATAGGCTGGGTAAGTGGAGAAAGGATGAGGAGCGAGATTGGTAAGCAGGCTGTCCCTCAGGAGACATGTCGGAGCAATTATTCCTCAACCCACTGGGTGTGTCATTCGCTGTTTCTCTTTGTCCTCTTGCCCCATCTATTGACCCACTTTTATTTGTTCACCTTTTTTGCTTCTTACTGTCCAGTTTCTGTACTTCTTCTTTCCTTCATGCTATTTTGTCTTTCTTAGTCTTACACTGTTTTTTTTTGACCACACTTTCCACATGTTCCTCTTCCTATCCAGGTCAAAGAGATTACAAGGGACATAAAACAGTTGGACCATGCCAAGCGCCACCTCACTACTTCCATCACCACCCTCAACCACCTGCATATGTTAGCAGGTGGTGTGGATTCTTTAGAGTGGGTACAATCACATGACACAACTACAAAACTAAAATATGTGATGCTGAAAGCTTATTTGACTAAAATTAATTATTTTGAGTTGTGTGGAGAACCTGAAATTTTAATTTTAGAAGAAAGTAGTGTTTCCTGCCTGTTCAAGGCACATCTTCTATCAAACAATTTATAATCTGAAACTCTGTACAAGCTGTTTGCCATACTTTGACAAAAACAAAACCATATTGGGATAAAAGCTTCTACAATATAATGATGAAACATCTAATTAAGCTGTTAAACAAAAAGAAAATCCCGAAGATTTTCAATTTGTTTAAAATGGATAGAAATAAAAACAGTAGTCCCCACAGGGGCTCAAACATCTTAATTCTATAATTCAATTTTTTCAATTCAATTCAACTCAACTTTATTTATATTGTGCCAAAGTCAAATCAAGACACTTTACATAATAAATTCAAGACTGTACACATATGTAAAGAAAACCCAACAAATCCCCCTTGAGCGAGCACTAGGCAACAGTGGGAAGGATTCCATAGGGTGCATCCTGCCTTGATAAACAAAGTCTGTTTAAAATAAAATTTCTTTCAATATTAAAGTAAGATACAGCTACATTGATGCTAGACTGACTGGCCACACACAAGTTGGTTGGTTTGATAACTTCACTTTCCTAATGATAAATACAATACAATTTCATTTACATTAAAAATAATATATACATTTGTTGTGTTGCAGAGCCATGACCAGAAAGAGGCAGTATGGCGAGGTGGCCAATTTACTTCAAGGAGTAGTCAATGTGCTTGAACATTTTCACAAGTACATGGGCATTCCCCAGATTAGACAGCTTTCTGAGAGGTAACTAATGCACATACTGTATGCTTACTCATTCACCTGTGACCTGTGTGCTTGTGCTTTGAGTGTGTTGGCAGGGTTTCAGTGCCTTGCTCAAACCTGGGTTGTGTGTTGAGCAGTTCAGAGCTTAATGTGTACTTGTAGCTGAAATATTTCAACAGCTCTTTTCAGCTGAACTGTTGAAACATGGTCACTGTATTTGGCTGGAGTTATTTTACTTATTACATCCTGTTTATGCAGATATTCACACACAATCCCACACATACAGGAGCACACAGGAAGGAAGTCCACTGAATGAGGTCTTGTCATGCCAGCATTTCTTCCATTGTGAGATGTTAGGGGCCAAAGTTTGTATATTTTTGTATGTGCTTTCATGTGTGAGCGCTGAAGAATTTTTCACACTGTGGATTGAGCGTCTCACTAACAGTGTCACTTTTAATTAATGGTACATTTGAGATGTTTGTTGAGTATCTTGTATATTAGTCAAGCACACACACACAAACACACACACACACATAACAACAATATATCATTACACTGTTGTTTCCCACAGCTCTGATGTAAAATTTCCATTTTTACTAATATTTTCCAATAACAGCAGAATCTGTTTTGGAGACACGGGCCAACTTTATGTTCGTGTTCAAAGTAGTTTTGATCCCCCAGTACAAAGAAAGCCTTCCTAACCTTCTGTTATGTTTTTCCTGAGGTGTGGCAAACATTGTTCATACCAAATAACAGCTGTGTGGAAGAAGTGACTCTGCTGGTGAAGCAGATGATAGGAGAAACACAGGGAAAGGAAAGCCATGAAAGTATGAAGACAAGACAGATGGCTGAATGCAAAGAAGAAGACGAAGAAGAAAAATATCAGTACTTCTCTGTGAAAACTTTAGACAGGCTAATACATGAGCTGTTACAATATTATAGATAGCAGAAGCAGACACAGACAAGCAAAATAGCAGGCAAACATTGTAGACAGTTGATATACAGATGTGATGAAGGATTGTGTGGGAGTTTGCAAAATTACATTGAGGCAATTATTTTTCTTTTCATTCTTATAACATACAATTAACTGCATTTTATAGGTAATACCAAGACAATTAAAAGGCTACACATTTAGGAATTTCACACATACTAAAAGTTGAGTACTTTACACAAATGACACAAAATGTCAGAGAAGGGGCTAGATTAACAACATTTCTTACTGAGCTGAATTGTACCATGACTATTAAACATCATATCAACCTTTTAAAAGAAAAATGTGAAATTTGCGAGGTAGTGCCATGTATAACATTAGCAAGCCTAAAGCAAATGAATTCAAATAAAACAGCTACATTCATATTCTAGTAGAGGATTAAAGCGCAAGAGGATATTTCTCGTCTTTGTAAAAGCTACAGTTTGACACTTCAACAGATTACTGGTTAATATGCATATTGGAGCTTTATGACAGCCTCCCCCTGACATTTCTCTATTCTTGCCTTTACTTCTTTAATAGCATGAAAAGAATTAGCCTTTTGCCCTGACAGTACCTTGAACCATGACTAAATGGAATCAGTGCAGCTGTTACCTTTCAACAGGATCAACTTTAATTATAATTTTTTTTAACAAACATGTTCCTCATCATTGCTTAATGTGTCTGATCAGTGCTGTGTTTTCATTGTCTGTCTGCAAGCATAGTGGGCACGCTAGTCATCTGCACAGTGTTGGATAGCACAAGTTTGCGAATCAAGCCGTTAAGTAGGTCAAACATTAATTATTTACTTGTGACATGCAGATTTTTTCACCCTCAGAGTTTAATTGGACAGTTAGGGGCAATGATAACTAAATTGTCAATTTTGGTATTATGACAACACTAATGTCTCCAGCATGTCATGTACAGTATGTAGATGATTGGGCAAAATGCCCCCACAGACTCTGTTTTGCAGCTTTGCTGTAGAGCTCTGTGTGTAATTAGGATTTCAAATTCAGTAGTTGACTAAGAGAAGTGGATAGTGGTTATCTAGTCAGTAGAGAGTGTTTGAAATGAAGGCTACCGGCTCTCTTGGTATCAGTCTATGATATTATCTCTTCCTTTCTTGTTTATTCTGGCTTTGGGTGTTGTCCTTGTTTAACATGGCCCGAAGACCTTCAGGCAGATGCAGACTCTTCAAAGACTGAGCACATTTAGACTGGACATTTATTGACTGGACACGTCTCTGTTGTCTTTGTGTGTTTTTTTTTTTTTCTTCAATGGCCTGTGTTTTCACCGCAATGATACTAGACACATGAACATAAAGACACCTTGGTGTAACAGGTCTTACTCACTTAGTTTTCTGATGAAAAGTATGAAGAAGAGTTTTAGTTTTTTATACTTGTGACTGGTATAAAAAAGTAATTGAAAAACAAGACTGGTGTAGTATTTATCAGCAAGTACTTTGTACAGAGTAAGCTGATCTCTTTAGATTTAATGATCATATCTAGGAGACCTATCCATAATTAAAGAACACTTAAAACTATATATAACACACGGGTGGCTTTAAAAACCCCGTAACCACAGTGACTAGTGATCCAACATATTCAAAATTCAATGTGTGGTGATTATTGTTATACAGTGGTTGGTTCATTGAAGAAATGTCTTTTTGTTTTGTTTTATTTAGGGTAAAAGCAGCACAAAGTGAGTTAGGGACACAGATCCTGGCAGATTTTGAAGAAGCCTTCCCCTCTCAGGGCTCCAAGGTAAATTATATTGTAGTAATGTATAAGATATTCGATCTCAGATTTGTTTAATTTTCTTTTTTCAGGAGATTAATCTGTTCTTGTTTTCCACTTTCTTTGGTAATTTTATTGTGATCCAGAGACCAGGTGGCCCGAGTAATGTACTCAGAGATGCATGTCTAGTGGCAAATGTCCTGGACCCACGCATCAAACAGGAGATCATTAAAAAATTTATTCGGCAACACCTTTCAGAGTATCTGGTGCTCTTTCAGGAAAACCAAGATGTGAGTGAGAATTGAAGGCCTATACTAAATACCAAGTTACCAACTTCACAGAATGGTATTTGGGTTTAAATATGTACTGCATCCTATTGCTTAGGTTGCATGGCTGGACAAGATTGATCGACGCTACGCCTGGATCAAACGACAACTGGTAGACTATGAGGAGAAATATGGACGCATGTTTCCTGAAGAGTGGTTCATGACAGAGCGCATTGCTGTGGAGTTCTGCCACATAACTAAGTAAACGCATCTAGACACATTCATTGACAAAAGGGTTAAGCGATCAACTCAAAGATGTTTAAATATACACACTGTATTATACATTATAAAGATAATTATATTTACGCATAACCTTGACTCTACAAAATAAAACAAAAGAAACAGAGAAGAGAAATATAAAAAATAGGTTATGGAACTACATTATAAAATATACCACACTAGTGTAGCATGACTGACATGACCCTTAGGTTTTTGGGAATTTCTTTTGCAGCTGATGTAGGCGACCTAATTGAATGGTGACCTAGTGTCCAAAATTCTCCTTTCCCACTCAGCTAGATGAGAGAAGGACGTGTTCCTCCCAATAGCAACTGACAAACAACTACGTCATCTGGCAAAAATCTAAGCAGTGTCATAAGGAATATGCCTGAAAAGACATGAATTTTTCTTAAAGTACTATTAAATATCAATAAGGATCAGTGGGATACACAAAAATGCTCAAACTGAAACTGGACCTTTTGTCTATGTGTGTGCCAAAGGGTGGAGCTAGCCAAAGTGATGCGAACACGGGCTAAGGAGATCGAAGTGAAGCTGCTTCTGTTTGCTATTCAGAGGACCACAAACTTCGAGAGTTTACTGGCCAAACGCTTCACAGGATGCACCTTGACTGATGCACCTGGAGTAAGACAAAGCACACACAGACTCACAATACAGGTCTATTGATTCCAGTTAACTTCCAATAGAGTTGGGTCAAAATAGGAAATGAAATGATTCAGAATTTGAATATGGTTGCACCCTCATGACAGTTTTCTAGGATTAAGAAATGTCATCCAAAAGCCGCATCCTTTCCTAATTAATCTGACATATGGCAAGAAAATGTAAAACATTTTCTGTACCTGTTCACTGTTCTCTGGGGGATTTTTTTATTCTATCATAAGCAAAATGGAAGCTCACAGATTGGTTTCATTAAAGAACCAATAATCAAGATTTGGTACTTTGGCTTCCACTACAGTTGCTGAGCGTTATTCACTTTTACACAAATGGTTGTAAATTCCATTTGTGGTTTAAGTCCTCCTGCAAAACGGAACACGTGCATTTGTTTACAAGCTGAAGCTGTTACTGAGTACAGAATTTAATACACTTATGACTGTTTAGTTTTCTTTATTGTCACACCAAAGGGTAACACTGACAGTCGGGTGACATTATGAAATAATTGCAGGTTTCTGTAACAATCTTGTCCAGTGCAATGTATGTGCAAACAAAACTCGACCTTATAACAAAGTTGTATCATGCAGTAAATATTTATCCTCAGACAGATTTCTTCCCAAGTGTCAGTCAAAGTTTCCACAGACAGAAAATGAGCCACTGGCCAAGTAAAATAAACTTTTGACATGAAGTACAACTTGGGTAGGAAGCTAAACAACAGCTATACAACAACCAGTGCAAGAACCTAAATTACCAGTTCCAAAATGTGTTTTTGAGAAAGTTTGCTTACCTTTTTTTTTTTTTTTTAACCTTGAGATGTTTAGCTAGCAACTAAACCTCTGACGTACTTGGACTTGCCTTATGATCAAAAACTAAAACTTCACTGACAACCACACATCAAGCAAGCCAAACATAACAAGCAAGCTAATAAATTATACCTTGCTGTTTCAAAAGCAAGAACTCAGTATTTGTCCTGCGTCCTTTTATCTCTTTTAGCTCTCACAGGTACAGGCCATACCAAAGTTACCCTTATCCAGTCTCTTGCTCATTCTCACTTAAGTTCTTGACGTTCTTTGCTGATCTATCATGTTAAACCCATGGTTAAGCCCTGTACATTACACTACAGTACTCGCAAGAGGGCTGCAGGACAGAATCTCAGAGTTACATAGTGCAGTAACGTAGGGGCCTTATTATAATCCACTTAATAACAATACTACATACTGGGCTTTAAGGAAAAATATTATAATAATTGATTTTGCCTGTGCTAGCACCATAGTCATACTTAGTGAAACTGGTGTATAGTAGTACCATGTTGTGATGTGCACACTGAGTACTCTTGACTTCACAGCCTGAGGAAAACTTTTAATGCAGGTCACATTGACAAGTGGAGGTGGAAGTGACACTCAGACAAAAGACTAGGATTATATAGGGCATGATTTGGAGCACAACAAGCTTGTCCAGAACTTATCATGTTTTGGTTAGATACAGTCATTTTTGTTCAGTTTACACCAGTGTCTGTTTAGTTCTATAATTCACTCTGATAATTAGTTAAGTGGAATTTTATAATTAGATGTGTTTCTCTATAGGATCGTGAAAATGACTACGAAGACGTGAGGGGAAAGGATAAAACATTGACTTTAATTCCGTCATTATGAGTAAACCATGAGAATCTGTACAGTAATTATGGCGGCAACAAAGAATACTGAGTTGGATTTGTGTTTATACAGCAAAAGCAGCCAGAGAGCCCTCTAGACCCAACTAACCCTTTCTTAGAGGATGAACCAGGTGAAGACATGGGAACAGAAAAGGATGACGATTTGGCCAAGGTGAGTTGGCTGAGTCGATCTTCCATTGCACCAACATGAAAGGACTGTCAGATGTTGTTACATCTGATGTAAAGCTTTGTGTGTTTGCTCAGGGCACTTTAGTGGCAAATTGAAAGGCAGCTTTATTTTGTTCCAACCTAGGACAATGTGCCTATGTAGCGTCTTATCTGAAACACTTGTTTTAGCTGAAGTATATCTAAACCAAACTCAAATGTTAGGACTGAAGAGATACAAATAAAACCTGCTTTTTCAATAATTGCCCTTTTTTCTCTGCTCTCTCAGCCTAGGAAGCCGAAAGCACCGGACAACCCTTTCCATGGCATTGTGTCCAAGTGCTTTGAACCTCATCTATATGTCTACATAGAATCCCAAGACAAGTGAGCAGCACACATGCATACAAGCAGACAGCAAACTGGTTTGTGGTTTACAGACCCAGAATCAGAAGCAGGTTGTGTGTAAGGCTGGCACATGCATCCTTTTTCCATTGCCCACTCATCAATCAGATCCCCCTCCTCCTATTCTGCTTCGCTGCCTCTTCTGTCTTTCCATCTCTTGTTTCTGTACATACCTCTCCACTGTGGCAGAAATGTTTCCCATTAACTGCATGACCACAGATGCTGAAGGAAAGAGACAGAGGGGTTGAATAAGTGCTGCCACAGCAGATCTGGCTATTTTGATTCCCACCTTTTTTTTTTTTCATTTTAGTAGCACTTCTGTGGTCTCTCTTTTCAGTTTCAGTCTTTCTTCACCTTACCTCCCCTTTCTCTTTCTTTTACGCCCATCTTTTCCTTCTCATCATTCCTCCCCCTCCCTCCATCATGGTGATCACTCCTCAAACTGAATATAGTCCCTGGGCTGCTGTGCTTGCATGCAGCCCTAAGCTCTTGGCTCTCTGGTGCGTTAAATGCTGTTTGTCTGTCCAAAGAAACAGGATTGACCTATTCTGCTGCTAAAGCCTCATTTCAAATCAATCGAAAGGCTTGGCAGTGGGACATAGCAGGACAGAACAGTGGCCTACTTGTTTTGTCTTTGGCTGTAGTTCCAATATTCAGTAGGTTTGGGTCATACCAACGGACTGTGAACCTGTTGACTGGAGTACTGAGCATTTCGATATGCTTAAAATACTTTCTTCTATGTATCCATCTGTCTGTCTGCTTGTTATTTTATCCTTTCATGTATTTATTGCTTTAGGGACCATTCATGTGTTTTCAATGTTTGAATGCTTTTATTTGATGCATTTAATTTCTCTCATGCCCCTTCCCTAACTGTGTGTGTGTGTGTGTGTGTGTGTGTGTGTGTGTGTGTGTGTGTGTGTGTGTGTGTGTGTGTGTGTGTGTGTGTGAACCTATGTGGGTTTGGCTGCACACTTTTTGGGTATCTGCAGGAATCTGGGCGAACTGATTGACCGTTTTGTGGCTGATTTCCGAGCACAAGGCCCACCCAAGGCAGGCACAGAGGAGGGTGGAGCAGTGCTTCCCAGCTGTGCTGACCTCTTTGTCTATTACAAGAAGTGCATGGTGCAGTGCTCCCAGCTGAGCACTGGAGAACCAATGATCGCCCTCACAACCATCTTCCAGAAATTCCTGAGAGAGTATGCTTGGAAGATTCTCTCTGGCAACCTGCCTAAGTAAGACTGGTTCAGGTTTGGGTGTTTAAAAAGTTACAACTGTCCTTGCTCACAGCCATGACTTTAACACTATAGTTACACTGTTTTAACTATAGTTTGTACTGACTTGTCATAGTTAAACCATTTCTATATTTAGCCACTTCCATAGTGGTTTCCTTGTGCAGCCATGTCCGTTGCAAACTAATAAAACAATTTTAAAAACAATTAAAAAAAAAAGACCTAGTTTAGCCACATAACCATGCTGGGTAACACGCAACAACTTTGGACATTTAGTTCATTTTGGGTCACTTCCACGTGCACTGTCCTGTTGACTAAAATATTTACTTGTTTTTCTAGTATTTAGAACTTTTCATCAATGACAATCATTGTTTTCTCAGCAGTAACACAAGCATAGATTCATTTGGTATTAACTTTTCACACACAAAAATGGCACACCCATATTGGGTTCATTCTTTTGGCAGGGTGCTGGGGCTGTTAAAGAGTTTAGTAGGAACCTAAATGTCTTCAGTCTTCACTGTGTTTGATGGAGTGGATGGCATGCCATGAGAAATCTGGAGTTCGTTATGTTGTGGCAAAGCCTAATATGCTACCAGCAAAAACAACTGTGCCTCACTGGCCATATTAGAACTCATCACTGGCTTTGTGTACACACAGATGTGTGCTCTGTTTCTGTCTTACATATGTATGTTAATTACATGCTTGTATTTGCCAACTAATGTATACCATATTAAAAGCCACCAACAAACACTCAGTAAAAGATTCCCTTTGACACTTACAGACACATGCAGATGCACTCATCGGTCCAGCATCAGCACATCTTTGTTGGCTTGTAGTTATACCTCTTAACTTGAATGACAGAATGTTATGGAATGTGAAGCCTGGTAGCTCAATTGGTAGAGGAGCAGGATGGGAAGCAATCCCCAGCCTACCCACCAGGTGTGTCCCTGAGCAAAACTAGAGGGACTAGCTAGCCTTTGAGACGTTTAAGAATTTTCCCATTTCTTGTTTTTTATCATTTTTATCCCTTTCTGTGTTTTAAGGTTGTTTAATGCCCTTTTCTTCCTCTTCTATATAACCAGGTCCTGCAGCAACAGTGGAGGTCTTACCATCACCAGTCTGTTGAAGGAGAAAGAAGGCTCAGAAGCTTCAAAGTTCACTGTAGATGAGCTCTGTCTCATCTGTAGCATCCTTAGCACTGCAGAGTACTGCTTGGCTACCACACAACAGGCATGTGCTCAAACTCACTTACATACTCTTACAGATGCACAGATCAAGCAACTATACATCTGTGCCTTTTAATTGATTGTAAACTTAGGCTTTAGTGTAGTGACACTGTATAGTAAGAAATTTAAGGGGCATGTCAAACACTTGAAGACTGTTTGAGGTTTCATTAGTATTTTAGGGAACTTAAAGTGACAGTTAACATTACGGCACAGCCTGAAAGGTTTCATATGTGCACTTTTGAAACACATAAAGCAATTTTTCAGTATTTGACTAAACAAAACCAACACACATTTGAAACCAATTTTCTTAAGCTTTATTGTTTGTGTGTGTGTGTGTGTGTGTGTGTGTGTGTGTATTCTTGTATTCGTTTTTATGTGTTCCAGCTGGAAGAGAAGCTAAAGGAGAAGGTAGATAAAGTCTTAGTGGAGAGAATAAATTTGACTGGGGAGATGGATACATTTAGCACGTAAGTGACAACTATAGAGCAGCATTGTTTTTCTTATTAAAAACTAAAAAAAAAAACATTATGTGAAGAGTGTGTTGTAACTGTGTTTTCTCAGTGTGATTTCAAACAGTATTCAGCTGCTTGTTCAAGATCTTGATGCCGCTTGTGACCCTGCTCTCACTGCTATGAGCAAGGTTGGACACAGTCTCACATTTACATATGCAGCTCACATAGAGAGTATGATATTGAAATCAAGTATCAGTGCTTATTATTAAAAATCTAGCACATTTTCACTCATAAAAGCAACTCTAAGAAAATGTTGAATGGACTGTATTTTTTCCAGAAACTTTGAATTTTCCTCATCATTAGGTGCTTTTATTATTAATGCATTTAAAGGGATTGTCAAAACTCTGATGACAATGATTTTGTGTAATCTTTGTGTATTAAAGGTAGTCTCTGTCCTTTCTCCCTCCCCCTCAGATGCCATGGCAGAGTGTGGAGCATGTGGGTGACCAGAGTCCTTACGTGACCTCAATTATTATGCACATTAAACAAAATGTGCCAATCATAAGGGATAATCTGGCCTCTACACGCAAATACTTCACACAATTCTGCATCAAGTTCACAAAGTACAGTACACACGCACACAGACACATACTTTGTTCTCTCTACACCCTGGAAGCTAAAGGTTCCTAACGTTAATATATTTGGTACTTTTTCTTTCCTTAGCTCTTTTATTCCTAAATTCATCAACCACCTGTTTAGATGTAAACCTATCAGCATGGTGGGAGCTGAACAAGTAAGTATATTTCACGCTGTTCGTGTATGTCAGCTATAACATGTATATTATCAGAAGCACCCTGCATTTCGTGCATTATGTGCATTGCTGCACATGTTTATTTTTGAATTTGTGTTTTTATGTTCCTAAATGTCTGTTTTATGTATTCTACCCCACCAGCTCCTACTTGATACCCACTCCCTGAAGACAGTCTTACTTGATCTGCCCTCCATAGGCTCCCAGGTGCTGCGCAAGGCCCCTGCCAGCTACACCAAGATAGTGGTGAAGGGCATGACTCGTGCAGAGATGATACTTAAGGTGAGGAGGATGAACAACTCTATTGTGATGTTTTTGCTGTCTATCTTCCAGGTACATATTTATGTTAGCAGTGCCCAGCCTAACCTTCCTTTGATGAATGTTGGAAAAACACTCAGCTGTGCTCCTAAAGCCGGTAGAGATTAATTTAAACAGTTTACCTTCCATGTGTAAACGGAGGGATGGATTTGTATGAGTACCTGACTTCAATTCTTAAAACAAAATAGTTAAAATGTATAATCAGAAACGTTTAGTCTTTATGGGACACTTTAGATTTTATGATGTTTACGTTGGGTGGTTAAATTCATGCTGGGCATTTTTACAACCAAGCCTTCAGTTTCTGACCTTTAAAGGCTTGGAACATACATACACCATTTTGTCTAAGTGAGCTTTCTTTATCACTTGTTTGCCCTTTAATAGACTTAATGTTGAAACTCTGACATATCCAGCTAAACATGAACTTTGTTTTTCATTGCTAACACTTGTCCGAGAATAGTCTGGCACAATCCACAGCTAATTGTTTTTTCCACTGATTGAGGTTCCCTCATAAGAAGCAACAATAGAGGGAACAAACATCTCTGTTTTGAGTGTTTGCGGTTTGACTGGCGAGCCAGGATTAAAATGTTTGTCTTGATTCACTCGAGCAGATTATCTACTTAGTTTATTTTGAGCAGAATAACCTTTTAATTGTGTCTTTAACCCCACTCACAATAACACTTTATAAGCATGTTTCCATAAAATAACCCACCTCACAGGAGGCAGGGAGGGGAAGATTTAATGAGTGACAGACAGGACAACACACACACAAACACACACATTTCTAACACAGTATGTGGTTGACCTTAAGCCAGTGGAAAGGTGTGAGTAAGTAAATAAATGCATGCAACCATGCATCTACTCACAAAAACACCCATCCTCACGTGCAGTTTACCATGTTGTATATTGGACGCTATTTTTATTGTTTAGTCCAGACGCAGCATTCAGCCAGTTGGCCTTGACTCAGAACTGCCTTATGAGACCCAAGAGGACATTGGTATGTGGCTGCCATAGATTAACCCCACCCTAATTAACTGTCTCTGGAGTGTACAGAGAAGTGCACACATACACAGAGTACATGCCTGCCTGTCCCTTGATTTCCCTTGGACTCTCTGAAGGCCTTGTTTCCTTCCTGAAGTTATCGTGGTCTTAATGTTTATAGCCCTCAGTGTGACCTGCTCTAATCATGCTATGCCAGCCCTACCTTCACTGGGGAAAACAGTGAATCAATGGCAGACAGTAAAACACTTTTGGTTTATGCCATTACATTGCAACCACTCATATGTCCTGCTCTGGCTTTCAGGATAACTGAAACTCTGACATACACTTCCTAGCCATCGACTCTCGCTGTGTTGTATTTGACAACCTCTTCTAACAGTTTTCTGCTGGTCTGCAAGCTCTTCCTAATGGCCTGTGCAGGGCCTGTCTCTGTTCTCTGGAAAAATGCTCTGAATGCATATACATGAATTTTCACTGATCTGCCCCACATTAGAGGTACTTGAACAATTTTAAATTATGAAATACATAAGCCCCTGCAGCTGGAATGTAAATCTGTATAGCTTCTGAAGAACTCTCACAGATAGAAATGACACTGCATGAAGGCCTTCAAGTGATTCATGTGCATTACTCTGACAGCAGAGCACAATATATTCATTGTGGAGGCTAGAGACCGGATATAAGAAGTGACATCAATGGAAATAACTGATAATAAATATTTAAAGCAGATATTTTTTATATATATAAATCAAATATCTCATCACAAACTAAATGAGATGCAATCAAAAATTACATTTTGCCACAAAAGGAAAAGAAGTCTACTTTCTGTAGGTGGCACATCTCTAAAAACTGTTTGGAAAGATTCTTGCAAAGATTTATTGTGTGAATGTTGTTGGCCTTGGAAAAAAAACTGTATGAGGAAGGATATGCTTTCATACTGTAGCCAGCATTTTAGCCGTTGATTTAGTGTAACACCAAGGTTCTTCACAGGTAATCGTTTTCACCTTGGGCTAAGAGTGAAGCTTCTGAAAGACAGACGCGTCAAAGGAAGGTCAATTCATGAATTCCTCTGTCCAGCCTCAACAGTAGTTTTAAATTACACTCTTTGATGCTGTGGTTTGAAATTAAATCTGGTTTACCCCCACCAAGAAACTACAGATCACTGGGACAATCCAAGGAGAATGTTTTCAAAGCTTGCTTAGAGTTTTAAGCAGAGAGCCTACTGCAGGGTTTTTTGTGGGTTTAAAATAATTAGGTAAAGCAGACGTTTCTGGAACATCTTCTGCTTGATTTGAATATGTGTCCTAGCGTACTTGGAATTAAAGTAATGAATAAATAAATAAATAAATAAAACTTGTGTTTCCAGAAAAATAATCTGTAAATGAGGTGCTCTTATTTTCTGATGTAGGTTTACAAGTTGTAATCATGTTCACACACATGGACTAGTACAAGAGCTTCTTTAATTATTGTGGTGTTGACCCCTCGTAGAAATATGGGTTCATTTAGTAATACTGATTTGCACAGCTTTAAAGTTATGCAATATTAATGTCTTCGGGTCACAAAATAACCCCTGTAGTCTGTAGATTCTCACGTCTAGAAGACCTCCTAACCGATCCACTTTGAGCATTAAGATAAATCATTTTTGGTTGTGTATAATGAGAGTCCATTATGTCAGATGTATATAGGATTCGTTATGTCTGTCTGAGACGGCCTATCCTGGCCAGTACGATGCCTGTGAGACGTGGCTGTTTTCCACACTCTTCCAGCTCAGCCCACCAGCTCTCTCTCCCCTACAGTGCCTCTGAAGTTCTCTTGCGGGGAACATTTAAAAGACAACCCCCATCCCCACCCTTGTTCAGCTTGAATGTTTCCCCCCACCTCACTGTTTCACTCTCTCCCTTTTTCTGGCCATTTTCATTCTTAAACTTCATCCCCCCCCCCGCTTTCCTTGCCCTTTTTTACGAAGTCCCTACAGGCCTTTCCCATTGGCCTTGCTCCAGGACAGTTGCTAAGTAAATCAATCAGTCAGAAGGGCAAGTAAGAAAGCAAAGAATTCCACACAATCCTGAGCCTTTCATGCCTGCTCTTCTCTCTCCTCATTTGCACAGCTCACCTTCTCATGGATTTGACCCAAGAAATGAGTAGAAAAGCTTGGCCTTTAAAAAAAAACAGAGGATAGAAATAACATTTTGCAAAATGGTCTCTGTGTGCACACAAGATGGGAGGTGGGGGTCTGTCAGCCATGTGTTTGCCTGCTTTGTAGCTGCTGCTGCAAAAAAAGCTACGTTTTCCATCCAGTCTTTATTGTTTTTTGTTTTTTTTTTTTGGGGGGGGGACTCTTCAATCCACTTTAATCCAACCCAGAAAGAACATCTTAAATGTTTTTTTTTTTTTTTTGCCCAGACTCACTGTATCCCCAAAATAATTACCAGTGAAGCAAATTTTTGCCCACTCATGCATGAACTAATTGGGGCGTAAAGGGAAAAACAGAGGAGTGGGCTCCTAAATATACAAACACAGTCTCAACTCTGTTTGCAGCTAGAACTACTTGATACTGCCAGATGTACCCCCCTTTTCTTCTGGGCCTCCCCATGTGGGACCATTTAAAGATCTATTGGGTCGCCCCATGGTGGTTCCCAGGAAAAGGTGAAACAAACATTAAATTCTACTTTTCTGCAGGTGGTGATGGCCCCACACGAGCCACCAGTGGTGTTTGTTGATAACTACATAAAGCTCCTGGCTGATGGCAACCCTGAGACCTTCCAGAAGATTTTGGACATGAAGGTCAGTTGGATTGATCAATAAATTAAAGGACTAGTTTTACATGTTTGGAAAGACCCTTGTTTGCTGTCCTGCGTAGTTAAATGCCACTTAAATGTCTTCATCAAGTTAACTTTAGCAAGAAAGCAAAGAAGGGTGTTTGCTGAACTATTGATTTAGCATTATAAGTTTGCCCCTTGTCTCATTTTGCCTCTGATCTCATCTGTTTCCGTGCTTTCTTTAATTTGTTGTCTCTTATTGTAGCATTTTCCTTGTTTTGCCTTTTTATGAGGCAATTAATCAATTTGTGTGTGTGTGTGTGTGTGTGTGTGTGTGTGTGTGTGTGTGTAGGGCCTGAAGCGCAGTGAACAGAGCAGCATGCTGGAGCTCTTTAGGCAGAGGCTGCCCACTCCACCCTCGGGGGCAGATGGTGGCCCCTCTCTCTCCTTCAGTGCCCCCACCCCTGAGCAGGAGTCCTCCCGCATCCGTAAACTAGAAAAACTCATCAAAAAGAGACTGTGAACAGACACGCACTATATTGATATATAAAATTAAAAAGGCAGCAGGATGAGATCGCTCTCCCCTTTCTCAAATATGACATTGTGCTCCACTCAGTCACTATTTAAGTTTAAATAAGAGCAAAAATTTGACTGAATTTTTTGACTGACAGTAATATGAACACAAGATGACACTGGATTATGAGACTTCTTCCTCAAATGGTATTTGTTAATATATCATTTATTTCTGTAACTTGCCACCTTTTTTCATGACACTAATGTCTGAACTTAGTTACATTAGTACTTTGCAGTGTTTTTAGCACTCAGAAGACAGAATGTAAATTCTGTTCAGAGAGTCTCTGACTGCCTCTTTGGGAGATGTTTAATCCAGGATGATTACTGGCAGCCTGATCCTAATTAAAACTGATGTTTTCCGAGTATAATATATTCCAGGCATAGTCACAATTTTCCTCAGCTATTTTAATGTAAAGTAAGGAATAGCTGGTTGGAACCCGTGTGCATCTATGCCAGTCAAGCTAGACGGGCCTTACAGGTTTTGGGGTAAGACATGGTCTAAATTGATTAACAGACAAGGGTTCCCCAAGTCTGAAAAGGATCTTTGGATTTCAAGTATCTTAGGTATGACATGAGTAAACTTACAAATTAGAACCAGCTAGTTGAAATCTTCTAACTCAGGCCTTTGCATAGAAGGGGGAATAATGGGGTATTTACTGTAAATGTGCACTCATTCTTTTTCGTCTAGCAATGAATCTGGTCAACTGTGCATGGACATAAATATATTTAGTTTAAATCTGTGTACATTTATCCAGCTGCACTGTACGTATATGGCAAATTGCTAAATTACTAAACTCTAGTTTGGAACAGTTTTGTCATAAGAATTGAGAAACAATAAAATGGCTTAGTCTCTATATTTTGACAAGTGGACCCTGAAGCCACTCGTTCACATAGTACCTTCCCAGTTTCTGGAATAAAAACCTGTTATTGTGACTGATTTTGATGCCAGTGCCTCTCAATTTTGCAAGTCAATGTAGACCAAACTAATTTAACTATACCATTCCTCCCCTGAGCCAGAACGTGTTACTTGTTTGGATTGTATTAACTGTATACTACACAGGCAATTGTTAAACACTATTAAAACATTGCCAAACACCTTTTCCACTGCGTTTCGTCATATGGGTGTATACTGCCTCAGTTTGCTCATTTTGCACAATACCAGGGGAAAGTATCAACCTGATTTTACCAGCGCCCCAATGTTGAATCTGTAAAAGTTCCCATGACTGGCTTTGGCTCTGCTTGCTACTTATCCGCCACCCAATCAGTAGTCGGGAAAAGCTTCAAAAGGCGTTTCCTGTCCCCTTAGGATGTGAAGCTTGCTTTGAGGGGATAGGAGCTAGAAGAGGAGCTGCGCTCAGCAGGTTCCCCTCACATCCTTTCTCTGCTCAGGGCACAAATCAATTCAGTCCCCCACTTATCACACGTTTGCAGTGAGGTGGGACTGTGACAGGTTCAAATGTGAAACGTTTTAATAACCGAGCTAGTGGCGATCGGGAGCTGATTTACCGCCTGGTTCATGGTGTTTTCAGGGGGTATCCGTTCGTGCTGTTCGGGGGGACACCGTGGGTCTTTGCTACAAAACAAAAGCCCTGGAGGAAGGAAAAAGCAACACGAAGCGGTAAACTGGAAGTACTGCCTCTTACTCACGGGAGTTTTGCAACTTTTAACTAGAAATGGTCGGCAGGTTGAACTTGCCAAATGTATGTGAAGCAGATCCACTGGACATGAGCTGCAGGGCTGAAAGAGGACTTGACAGCCCGGACTCTGGTTTACCCCCGAGCCCGAGCCCCAGCGCCTGGCTGCTGCCTGTTTGTGCGGATAAAGCCGGAGGTGCGAGCCCAGTGTCTGAGGACGAAGGACGGGGCTCCCTGGTAGGTGCTTCTACTTTCTCACTACCTGCTGATTGAAGTTAAAACACATCGGACAAGACACAGTTTAACATGGGAGACTTTTAATACTAACAAGTGGGTGACTAATTGTGTCCGAAATGGAAAAAAATATTATATCTATTAGTTTTTGCTACAAATTAAATGTATTACATTTAAATGAAAGCTGCTGCATAATGGAAGTCTGAAATTGTTGCTCTCTGCCCGTCGGACCATGCACACTGATTTTCAGTATATTTTAGTTAAATTATATTTTGGCATTTGTTCAGAGTCTTGCTGCATGTTCTGATCAGCTCGAGAATGTGGGTCACTTGAGCATCGAACTGGGTCAATGAGAACTTAACACTGTTCGTTCCTTATGTGTGGACTATGAGGCTGATGTTTGCATTGCAGGTTCCAGCTTTACCCACTGGATCTTTCCCACAGCTGCACCCGTTGTCTTTTGGGGAGGGCATAGCACTCGATCCTTTACCGCCAAAGGAAATAAGGTGGGTTTTCTTTGCAGAATTAGACCTGCTGGAGGAGTCAGGATATGCTCTTGTAATGGCATATCATGAGGACATGTTTCAAGACTGCCAACAACTTCAAAGTGGGAACAATTTGTGCCATTTGGGTGCACAGTAGTTTCCTTCTATTTTTTTACACCAAATAACACTCCCTCCTTTCCCTCCTTCACAGATACACCTCATCCGTGCACTACGAGTCTGATCGCCATTTCATCCAGGACGTGGCCCTGCAGCCATGGGGACTGGGCCTTGAACACTGCAGCCAGACTATCATGGCCGTGCCCCACAGCACATGGCGCCACTACAAGACACAGCTGGATTTTCAGCCTCGCCATCGTCCTCAGCGATTCAGGAGCACCACTATCGTCTACCCCAAAAAAACAAGCTCTGTCTACACCACAGAGCTGAGCTACGACTGCCACCGACTCTCCAGGCGTTTCCTCTCCAGTGTGGAGCTGGAGGCGACTGGCCACAAAAAGCTACCTCAGTGAAAGGGGGTTGCATGTGGCTGGGGACACACAAGGGCAGTCAGTCTCTTGGACTCAATTCTGTGGTTCCCCTAAGGTTGGCTGCCACTGACCTGCTGTGTTGTCGTTTTACAGTTGGGTAGCATGTTTATATTTATACCCAGATGAACAGAAAGCATCTGTGCTGTGATGTTACAGGTAGCAGAGATGACAAGAGAACGGACGAATAGATAAAATGATTCTATTCAATATTTTTATATACTACCCATCAGTTCTAAAAGAGATAAAAGAGATTTTACACGTTGTTACCGTACATTGTAGGTTTCCAGGAGCTCATTATCATCTTTTATTTGTTTTAATTGACTGTAGAATTGTGACTCATATTGACTGAGATGAGAATGCTTATTTGTCCTCAGCAAAGACACTCTCTTCATGTCACATCAGATTGGTCATGTATTCAAATTGAGTTTAAATTTGAAGGTGACCTCCCTCTGATCATAGAGTTTACTTGGAATAATCAAAAAGCCAAAAGAAGAGAGTACCATTTGAACGGTTAACTTATGCTATGGTTTAAAGCCACTAGCATGTAAAGGAAGGAAAGGCAACTTAACAAGCTGCCTGAATTTAGAGGCATGTTGAGAAATCGCTAACTTATTCACACTGTGCAAATTATGTGGTGAAAACACTTAACGCATGTTCAGTTTCTTCACAGGATCTTGCATATTTTCCGCACATTAGCACAAGCTAAGCTCTTACCAAGCCTTTTCTTTGGCCTCTGTTTATGGCTGTGATTCATGATGTATTAGATAAATGTTGGTAGATTAAGAAAACTTTTCCATTCATTGTGACACGTAAGTTTAAACAAGCTGAGTAAGCAGGTAGTATTGATGGATCGTGACTGTGGGTTTTACTGAAAAGTGGAAAGTGTTTTTGATATTACTGGCTTACTAGTCAAAGTAACAGGCTGAATTCCACTGTTATCACTTACTTTGGCTTGACTTGGGTTGGGTTGAAATTGTATTTATTCTGTTTAAATTTTAGGATCTGAGATTTGATAAGCTTATTAACGGGTGTAATCCACAGTAATTCCAAGAGATCGATTTAAGATGCCCTACGTGCATTATTGATGTATCTTTTGATGCTTGGTTTATATTAGTCACTTATTCAGTGCCTGTTTGAAATAAAATGTTCAGTAGTTCATCAACAGTGTGTTTTTTAAGAGGCAGTGCCCATTCCTTTTGAAAGACTGCACAAAACAGCCTTGAGTCGTCATCTGGGAAACTGACAGATAAACAAACTTTGACTGCAGCAGTTGCTTGTGCACATCCTCAAAATGATCATGAGATGTGATTTTCTTCACTTAACCAAGAAGGAAAAGGAACCTCATGGCCATGCTTTGGCTTACCATACGAGAACAGTTAAGTTCCTGGTTCCGTTTGGCCACATGTAAAAGCAGCTTTGGACAAGAACCTGTAACCCTCATAGTAGCACCATTAATTGTGTGCAACATTTTCCCACGGGAATCAGTTCAATATCTCAAAAACTGCAGTAAAGCAGTAAAGCACTGCTTTACACCTAATAGAGCCAAACCTTCGCAAAACCAGCCAAACGATTATGCCTGTGCTAATAATCTGTTGAGTATATCCTCTCACAATGCCCTCTAATACTGCTTAGATTCCAGGTGAATTGTCCCTTTTTAAGACTATAAGGTGAGGTTTTTTCCTTGAGCTGGTTCCGGGCCCTCTTGTGGCCGCAGAGGAAAATTGCTACAGAGAACTTATAAAGTTCTGCATAGATTGGCGCTACACTGTAGATACACTGAGTAATGGAATTATTAGAGATAACACAACTTGTCCTGCTTGTGATGATCAAATGACCAACTTATAATTATAATAAAAAGTTTGCAACATGACTGGCCTTTGGTCATTTGCCATAGGAGTGTCCTCCACCACTGGAAGATGAGCTGAGGAACACAGAACCGTTTTGTAACACCCCCTGATATTCTTAACAGATGCCTAACCTGACCCATATCAGAATATACCTAGATTCATTTTTGATATAAAAGTAAAAAGAAATGGGCTAATCATCAATCAATCAAATTAGAAATTCCCTTATTGTGGACATTGTATCTGTATAACATTTTACTTGAACATGAATAATTTACCTTTATCCTACTGATCCTGAAGGCTGCACTGTACGACTAGTCACGACGTAATGAATCAATACCAATAACAGCCGACTTATATTTTAAGATATGATTATAATATGTCTTTTACCGCATTAAGTAGTTACAGTTAAAGTCTGATATTTATAGTAAAACAAAATGAATTGAAATAATTATACAGTTCTATGACGTATGAGGTCACAGTTCACAAATCCACGCCCACTTTTCCCCTCATGGTGCACCGATGGCACGGAGTTTAATGCTGTTCTGGAGTTAACCCAGCTATGTTTACGCATCTCTGTGTGACAGCGTGTCGTTTGTTCTCATCTGTGAAACAATAAAATCGGACGACAGTACTTATTCTTAACCGAAATTTTACTCTTTGCTAATAAGCTAGTTAGCGTGTTGAGCTAGCTGGCTATCAGTGCTGCCCATGAAGACTAATGAAAACACCAGTGTTATGGACATGTTTGAAAAGGGAAAGGTCCTGAAAATATGTGCACCAATGGTCCGATATTCAAAGTAAGTGTCGTTTCTTATTATGGAAATATAAGTCATACACAGATCTTTTATTTGTTTTGTTTTGTTTTTGCAGCACCGGATAAGCCATATTAAAACTTTGTATTATGCGTATAACGTTAAGTAATGAGTTATCGTCTTTTCCTGTATTAAGTGTCTCATCAAAGGCTAAGTTGATGAGATTTACTATCCAAATATGACATGTACCTTGGATGTAGCTACCATATACACCGATCAGGTATAACATAATGACTACCTGTGGACCATCCTATGCGGACAATGATCCGCTGTGGCGACCCCAAGGTGGCCAAAGGATTTAAACCAGCTCTTGTTATAGTGCACTCTATACCACTCTACTACAACTCTACTACCCACTTCCAACTCATTAATACCACATATTAGAATTATCACCTTTCTGACAACCTAGAAACCTTAAACCTTTTAAAAGTAGAAGTTATGACAGAGCCACTGTATTGGATTGTGTTATAGTGTATAGTGTTTCTGTGGCACACTGTGTTTATTGAAGTCTTTTTTCCATAGACTTGCATTCAGGTCCTTGGTGAGGAAATACAACTGTGACATCTGCTTCACCCCAATGATAGTTGCTGCTGACTTTATGCGATCTGTCAAAGCCAGAGACAGTGAATTCACTACTAATGAATGTGAGTATCAATGTTCTAGCATGTGCTGTAATACCATACCATAATGGTTTGCAACACGTGATGTGCAGCTTCTTTACACTAATGTTTAAGTCTTGGGCGTTGGTAATTGCTTTGTTTATTATGGGTATTGTATTGTCTTATTGCCCTAACTTTGGGACATGGTATGACTGGGTTTTGACTTCCATTGTTTGTTTCTTCTTTTATCTCCTTAGGTGACCGGCCGCTAATTGTGCAGTTTGCTGCCCATGATGCTCAGACTCTTGCTGATGCAGCTTGTGTAGTGGCACCTTTCTCAGATGGTGTTGACCTCAACTGTGGCTGTCCCCAGAGGTGCAACAACTGCCATTAGTCCCTGATGCATTTTGGCCTCCAGCCGAATTTTATTAGTCACTTCATTTTTTTTTTAATTTCATTTAAAACTAAGTTTGTTTGGCTTGAAAAAAATGTTATTTCTAATAATTTTTTCTAGTGTTTTAAATATTTATGTGGTTTAACCAGGCTGAATAATTAGACACAACTCTATGACCAAGCGCATTATTTAGTTATCTTTATTTTAGGTTGTTTGGTTAACTTTGGTGTTGTGTTTTCAGATGGGCTATGTCAGCAGGGTATGGTGCATGCCTCATCAACAAACCTGAACTTGTGAAAGACATGGTCAGACATGTCAGGAATCAAGTGGACAATCAAAACTATACAGTGTCCATCAAAATAAGGTAAACAAAACTGAACCTGTTTGACAGCATACTAGAGCTGGAACAATACATTTGTGAGGCTGCTAATCAGCCTGAGTTAACTTATTACAAATTTATCAATAACTGTGTACAAATGTAAGGCACGTAAATCCACCTAGAGCAGGCCTATTGGTTGTTCAAGAAGGAGAGTAATGAGGGAGGCCATTAAATCTCATATGACTTCTCTGAAGGAGTTACAAGCTTCACCAACTGTGATGGGAGCGACTACATTTAACTTTTGCCCTGTTTTTTTCCAGCCGAAGCTTTATGGGAGGGTTTCATATTAAAGCATCATGCTGGTATGTTTGTCTGCAAGAGGCCCCAGATAATTTGCCAAGGTAGAGGGTAAAATGCAGCAAAATATAGGAAAATCCTGAAGGAAAACCTCATGTAGTCTGCACAAGAACTGCATCACTCAAGAGGAATTGTTTTACAGCAAGATAACAACCCCAAGCGTTTAAACAAACATCACAACCAACACTGTCAATGTTCTGCAGGGCCGAGTCAGAGCCAAAACCTCAGTCTAATTGAGAAGATTTGAAAAGGGCTGTTCACCCATGATCCCATGTGCAATCTAACAGAACCTGAGTCTTTTGCAAGATTATGGAAAAAATTGCAGTTTTTAGATGTTTAAGTCTGACAGCCCGATTCTCATATCACTGTAATTGCTTATAAATGTTAATCTACAAAATACTGACATTAAGGGGTTAAACATATGGAATCTCTTAATTTTACTTGGACATAAGAGCCTTTTATTAGTGGGAAAAAGCCTAAATAAATCAGCCAATATTCAGTAAAAATACCAGGAATATTAAAAGTTGAGTACTTTTTATAGGCACAGTATATTATTACTTTACAAGAGATTTACCTGTGTCATATTACATGTAACATATAACCAAAGCCATCTTTGTTAAAACCTGGGTCATAACTTAATTATAATAAGATGAAATAAATTTACTCCACCCATAGAATTCACAAAGACCTAAAGCGGACAGTGGATCTGTGCCAGAAGGCTGAATCAGCAGGTGTATCATGGATAACAGTCCACGGCCGTACAATGGAAGAACGTCACCAGCCAGTCCATTATGATGCTATTAAGACAATCAAAGACAGTGTATCAGTCCCTGTTATTGCCAATGGGGACATAAAATATCTCCGTGATGTGGAGTCCATTCATCAGCTTACTGGTGTTGATGGTAAGTTTGTTTTTGGCAATAATACATTCTTGAACAAGCAGATGTGCAAACTTTTCAAAGATACAGTAATAACTTCCTTTTTTATTTTTTATTTTTTATTTTTTATTTTTTTAGGTGTAATGGCTGCACGGGGGTTGCTAGCTAACCCTGCCATGTTTGCTGGCTATGAAGAAACTCCTTTGGAGTGTATATGGGACTGGGTGGACATCTCTATTGGGCAGGGAACTCCATTCACCTGCTTCCATCACCATCTTATCTACATGCTGGAGAGAGTTAGCTCCCAGCCTGAGAGAAAAGTTTTTAATTCTTTATCGAGTACCTCAGCTATTTTAGATTACCTTCAGAACACATATGGATCAGTAAATGAACTGGGGACATGAACATATGGAAATGTGATATTTCTAATTTTAACATATATTTCATTTGTATGCCAAATAAACCTGAACAACTATAGCTATATGCCTAATATCTGTTTTTCTTAATACAAACTGAGGCTTGACGTTTTTTTGCCACGCGCTTGTGTTTAAAAGGTTTAGCATGTAACATACGATCTTAACTAGACACCCACACATATTCAAAAATTAAGTTTTATAAGTAAGACAAATGAATACAATACTACATTTTCAATGTCATAATCAGATAAAAAGGAGTAGGAAAAAAATATATGATACAATTATACAACCAAATTTAGAATTAATTTATGTGTAATATAGCTTAAAAGGCAAAGATCACTTACTGTGCATTTGAAAGGTTTCCCTTTCTTCAAGTTTGTTATTCATAATCTACACTCAGTACCCCATAAAGCATTTTAGGAATGTCTGTACATTTTTCAAAAAGGAAAAAACTTAAATATCACATAAAAATCATAATAAAGTATTCAGATGCATTACAGTTGAAGTTTAGCTAAGGTGCCTTCCATTTCTCTTGATTGTGGCTGAAATGTTTTTACACCTTGACGGGAGTCTACCTGTGCTAAAATACATTAATTGGACATGATTTGAAAAGGCACTGACCTCTCTAAAGGCCTCACAGCTATATCAGCAAAAGCCACGAGGTTAAATGAACTGCCTGCAGACCTTATATATAGGATTATTGCAAGGCAGAGATTTGGAGAAGGCTAATAAAATTGTGATGCACTTCAGATTCCCAAGAGCACAGTGGCCTCCATAATTCTCAAATGGAAGAAATTTGGCACAACGAGCACTCGTCCAGCTAAACTGAGATATTGGGGGAGAAAGGCCTTAGTAAGAGGTGACCAAGAACCCAAATGGTCACTTTGACTAACCTCCAGAAATCCTGTGTAGAACAAAGTTTCTCAAGGACAACAATCCACCAATCTGGGCTTTGTGGCATGAAAGCCTGCTTGGAATTTTATATGTATTTTTTATTTACATTTTTACTGGTTTTGATGAAACCCAAGATTTAACTGCTTGGTCTTAATAATAAATGTTATGTCTGAAAGAAAGCAGGCACAGCCTGTCAGCTGCTCAATACCATGAGAAAAATTATGCCCAATAATGGTAAATGATCTGCTTTATATTTCTGCAGTAGAAGTCAATGGGAACAAATAATTACATGGGGTTTGCTACTTTTTTTAAAGGAGTGGACCGGAAGTTATACGTCAATTACTTCAAGTCAGATATGTCAGTATTTGTATTTAAAAAAGAGGAGGGTGTGAAAATAAAAATCAGAACAGACCCCTAAATTTCAGTTTACTTTTGAACCTTTTTAAAAAATTACTAAGCATATGAACGCTTGATAATGTAATGTTATTTTGATGTTAGCTTGATTTTGAAAAACTAGCCACACATCTAGCCGGAAGCTAGGCGTTTGTTGGAGCCAACCAGGCTGCAACAGGAAGAGCGAAGCAGGCTGACGAACTTTTCTCTGGTTGTTGTCAGAAGTTAGCTAAAGTTACTGTCTTTTACCCAGTTTTGGGCCGTTTTTTTGGTAAGTTATCTATATTTATGGGTCAGCTCTTACATGAACCAAGATACTTGCTCAATTTCTATGTTAAATGCTTTACTAACGATCTAGTTCGCTTTTTCAAGACTCGAATGTTGACGGGGCAACGTTGCAGGATTTATGCATTTGAGCGTGTAAGATAAAAGGAGCGGATTATGTTTTAAAAGCGGTTTATAAAAGTTCATTTCATCAAGTAAACATAACATCACTAACACTACTGCTACTTGGCGCGTGTCGCTTGTGATGGCGCTGTGATATAAGGAAAGCTACTTAGGCTAAAATACCGTTATTATTTAGCAGAAACCTTAGGTAACCGTGAACATTGTGGTTAATAAGCATAACATATATCTGTATATGTTTGCTTTGGGTTTTTTGTTTTTTTTTAAACAGGCTGCTGTGTTTACATGCAAAAAAAAGTTAAACCAGGTAGTCAAGCTAGCTCTTTTGTACAGACGTGGCTTTATGTTCTTTATAGTTGTGTGTGTGTGTGTGTGTGTGTGTGTGTGTGTCAGTCAGTACATATTATTGTATAAAATATCATGTCTCTTTGTCAGGTTATCTGTCCTCAGTAAAGATGACGCTGCAATGGACTGCTGTGGCCCTGTTTCTATATGTGGAGATTGGCATCCTTGTCATTCTCTGTTTACCCTTCATCTCTGCCAGAAGGTAAGTATAAGTCACAAATGATCTTACAGCGTGAGGTGTGTTTATTATCTTGATGTATACAGTCCTGCAGAAAAGTTGCGGCTGTATCATGTGTAGGGTAGTGTTTTTACACACTGCCTTACTGTAATTGCTTTTGCATGTGTGGTTGCAGGTGGCAGATTATTTTTCAGCTGAGGATCTGGAGCTTTATGGCCAGGTTCTGGAACAAAGTGTTTCTCACCATGATCATAATACTTATTGTTCTTTTCCTCGGTAAGTGTAACGTCGGGTGTTTCAATGTTTGAGACTTTGTGATTTGTCAACAGTAAGCTGGGATGAAGTCTGGGCAATTTGGTCACTGTAACAGAATCAGGGAATGTATTGTTCAAAGCTTAAATCTGAAGGCCACGGTTTCTGTAGTAGATGTTGAGGTATTGCAGGCAAAACGTTAAGATTGAAATCTTTATGAAAAAAGGTACAGAGAGAAAATCATGGCATGTTCTCCTTTTCTTTAGACGCTGTTCGTGAAGTAAGAAAGTATTCGGTTAAAGATTTTGGCACAGATACCAAGCTGCAACCAAACATGTTTGACCACCTGCACATGAAGCTTTTTCGATCCCAGAGGAACCTCTACATTTCTGGCTTTGCTCTCTTCCTGTGGCTGTGAGGCTTTGTTTTCATGTACCGATACTGTACACAAAACAACCCTGATAATCAATATTGAAAATAAGTGAGATGGATCCCTAGAGTGTTTTGTGCTTTGAGACCAGTCTTACTGTAACCCCGGTCTATTTTTGCAGAGTAATGAAGAGAGTGATTACCTTGATTAACCAGCTCGCATCAGTATCTGGGACTACAGCTGCTCTGCAGGCACAGGCTGAGAATACTAACCAAGTTGCCAAGAAATTAATGGAAGACAATGAGCTACTGAAACAGGTTACAACTATAACATATATCTATTAATTCTAGATAAAAATACACACTGAAGAGATTAATAAAATACTACCGTTATTCATACATATGTGCTAAATCGTATGACGTAAAATTCTCCTAAAAATTAAGGTCTTATACAAATATTAGTATGTACTTTTTTAAATTCACTTTATAATCACGAGTAAAACGTCAATAGTATCAGGTGCCTAAATATTACACAAGTTTCTATTAAGACCAATTTAAAAAATCCCAAACAATTCCTTTAGAGAGTTAGCGTTACAGTTGGCTAATAAAGAGATGCATTACCTTTTCTTTGTTCATGTCATAATACATTTCAGACTCTAATGGAAGGGAAGGGTGATAAGGCAACTGCAGAGGGCATGGAGTTGTTGAGAAAGGAGGTGGAGAAGCTGAAAGAACAACTGAAGACCACAGGAGTTGGTTAGAATACATGTCCATTATTAACAAACTTATGTCATTTTAAGCTTGTGTTTAAAAGTTTCCTCACTACACAAAATGTGACGTTGAACTGTAGCGTGTTGATGTGGTGTTCCCTCTTTAGCCCTGAAGAAGTCTCAGTCAGAGGCCGATGTAATGAAGAAACAAACTGAGGGCCTCGCCAGGGAGTATGACAGACTGTTAAAAGAGCATCAAGAGCTCCAGGTAATGCTAACACCAAAACAAAACAGCATGATAATGACTTGGGTCAATTGCTAATTAAACAATCAAACTAGTGAACACAAATAAGGCTTAGTACCTGTTTTAAGTCATGATCATTTATATCTTTATTGAACTCATTCAAACGTACAAAATGATGGTGATAAAAATAATAGCATCAGTGTTCAAGTTATTGGTTTAATCAGCTTTGGCATTCTTCCTTAGAATTGCTTCAGCTCAGCCATATTCTTAGGACACCTGGTGTGAATGACCCTCTTGAGCTTGTCCCATAGCATCTTTATGGCAAAGCAGTCCAGGTCCAGGACAGCTTTCCAGCCCCTATGGAGAGTAGCCGCAGTACCCAGTCATCTCCATTTATAGACAATATGACTGTGTTGTCAGCTCTATTGTCATTTCATTGATTGGACTCCAGGTTTGCTAACACCAGCTGACATTTAGTGACATCAGACACCTAGGGTTAACATTACTTTTTCTACCATCAATTTGTATGTTTCAGTGAAGTGTGTTTAAAAATGACATAAATGTTTTTGACTGTTCTATTATCTTAGAAAAAAGTTTGTTAAAATATGTGACTTTGGTGAAGGTCAGATCTTATTAAACGACTAATTTATGCAGAAATCCAGGAAACTGTTTCTCTGCATCTCCCAATGTAAGCGTTTAATCTTCACAAATAACACAATATCTGACATTGTCTTTCCTTTTTTGTCCTTTCAGAATCTGCAAGATAGTGGAACCAAAAAGGAAAACTAGTCATTTTAAAAGGAAAGGTTAAAGGTTAATTAATGTTGAATAAAAAGCTTAAACGTGTTTACATATTTGCATATATAGCCTAAACACAGGAGAACCATTGCAAACACATGCTTTAACTCCATATAACACCTTGTGGCACAGTGCATATCACAAAACCAGGGCTGGCTCCTCTGAAGCACAGGCTTTGGCATTGATGGGATTTTTTTTATCAGGCACCAGGCTGGCTTAAATGGAATGAGTAATAGCTGATGGTATTCTGCCTCTGCCTGGTGCGATGTGACTAAGAGGATTGTCATTTCAAGTTCACACACTATCAGGCAGATCAATTGTGCATTGAGAGTGGAGAGAATTCAGTGGGGTAGCTGACCCAGGTCTGATCACACTGCACTTAATATGTTTAGGAAATATGCAATAATTGTTTTATGGTTTGTGTCATTTGTTTTAGCCATGTCCACAGTGTGGTGTGCAGGATTTGGTGAAAGCTAGTGCAAGCTATTACAGTGGGAAACCGCTAAGAATGTATGTTGATACTATAGAGTAGTGTCTTTATTTCTGTATGTGGCAGGGAAGCTTGCTGAATGTAAGTTCAGTGTGTGCATGCGTGGCTGTGAAAATATATTTGCATGTACACTTGCACTTAGACAAATCATCTTTACATGTTTTTGTGGTAATCCAACTTATGTTCTATATTTTAACCTAAGTAGTTAACAGGTGAAAATGTCAGTGTCCATACTCAAATTTTCTTTTGGTTTCCTCCTAAATTTTAAACATTTTGATGAAATCTGCTGTATCATGTCTGTGAATACAAAGGCAAAGAATATCTTTTGGATTAGAAAAATTTAATTCAACCTTTTACGTTCTCATTGTGGGCCTAAAGTAAATTTAATCACATTAAAATTAGAAGTTTAATGTCTTCTTCTAGATCTTTCTGAGCCACAAGGACCACACATTCTTTTATATTTGTTTCACCAAATGTTTCAAGTGTGTTTGTTGTTTGGGGGTTAGAGCACAGGTTGTCAGTGTTTCACTGTTTTCTAGTTCTATGCTAAAGTAATTATTGCATGGGTTTATATTTGCAGTCACTTCTCACAACAGCAGCATTTCTTTTTCAAATATTGGTATATTTTTGCTGTAGACAGAAATCCATGTGATGTGCCTTTTAAGTGGGTGTAGTACATTTTGTTTAATAAATCGGTTATCTTCCCGTGTCCTTGTTAAGTAATGTCTGTAAGGATGCATAAGCATGAATGAATGACTCCAAGACATAATTTGATTGGATATTAAAAGTTTTTTATTTCAGTATTACATGTATGATATTCTTTAGAATTTTACAAAAATAATCCCAGAAAATTATTTACATTCTGTTTTCTTAAATGCAAGTATATGTCTTACATTATTGAGTTAATGACATCCTTCCTTTATACCTGTCTGAGTGCTGTGCCTGAAAATAAACCTGATTTCAAAAGACAATACAGTCACCACATACTGTAATTTAACAAAATGGCACATATTCATTTTGGAAATAAAGTCTTACAAAATAATGTTTTACATCTACAAAGACATAAATATTATTGTTATTATTTGAATTACAACAGCTTTGTATAATATAACAATTCATGGAAATAAAATGTGATTTTAGGACGAAGCTGTTTCAGATTAAAATTGAAAAACCTGAGAATAGACCATGATACATGTTTGTGGGATGTGACACAGTTCATGCAGACACAAAAAAGTTCACATACACAAACAGATACACTTGTGAAACATAACAGCAGTGGCTGCTTCTGTGGCAGATTTTAAACATCAGCAACATAAATTCACACTTTCTGTGGAGACACTTCATATGCATTGGGTTCTTTTGAGGAAAGGCTCGATCTACTTTTATGTTAGTGTTGCAGACATACATATTTTGTCTTAGGATATAATCTAAGGCAACCTGACACAAGAGCAAAGACTTATTTGTGTCAAACAAAGGTTATGTGATACTAGAGCTCAGACCAATTCAGATTTCTGAGCAAATTCAGTCTAATCCCAATTATCAGTTCAGTTTACTGTGTTTTCCATGGGTCTGGCTTAAAATATTTAAAAAAATACATGGTTCTGCTTCAGTTTGCCTCAATATTGAAATCAGAGAAATCCTCACTAGACAAACGAATTAGCAGGTCTCACCAAAATACAGTTTGATAATTGGCATGAACACCAAATTAATATGTTCACATCCAGAAAGAGCACAGCACAAAGTGCAACGCAAAAAGACAAAAATGAAGGCTTAAATCAGATAAACATTTTACAGTCAATCAGAAATGATGCTTTTATTAATGAGTATAAAGAAAATGTTACTCGGATGTATTATCTGTTTAAATATCAAAATCACACTCCGTCAGCAAATGACAGATGACACATGATTTAGAGGTAACCGTTGCATGAATGAGGCACAGATGTCAAATTAACAACTGTCAGGTCTAAAACTTAATGAAATACATGTTCAAACATCCACAACAATCTGCTTCTTTTTTAATTCCCGTCTCTTTGAAGGCCTAATTGTCCCAATGTTTATCATGTTTTGTGTTGAAATTTAAAGTTGTGCCTCTGGTTTTTAAGGACACTTCTTCTTTACCAACAAACTCTGTTTGTCAGGAAGAAAAACATTTAAAAGAAAATTCTTCAAGAGGCAGCTTTATTTGTGCTGGTGTTTAGAATTATGTTTTTACATTTTTGCAGTAGTTAACCAGTCGTATTTCCTGTCTAATCCTCTGTCACCAAAACCAACTGTAGTTAAGAGTCTTCTTTATAAGAAAAAGTAATATGTACATTCAAGAAAGATTTCAGTTATATCAAATTTCTGTCAAATTCGCAAAGCCTTTACAGGTTCAGTAGTACAAATATAGAATTTATGTTCTATATCAGATGATTGGATACAGCGTTGGATTCCCTGGAAATCTCATGTGTGTACGAGTGTGTGTGTGTATCTCTCTACAACCTGTGGGTGTGGATATGGGGTTGTAATTGGTCACGTGTGTGTGTGTGAGAGAGAGAGAGATTTAGACAAACAGGATCCGTTTTGCTGGACCTGTCACAGGCGTGTCTCTCTGTCTGTACTGTTATCTGACAAGTTAGAAATGACAAACTCTTCCTTCCTGAGCGACTCCAGCTCTGCTCCGCCATTGGTCAGAGCTACATGAATGGCATTTCTTTCCTCCACTTTCAGCTGCTGACTGAGCAGGATGAAACCTGGGATGCAAATGATGAACGAGATAGTCCGCAGGCTCAGAGTCAGACCCAGGTATGCTATCCTGTGAAGAAATAGTAAAGGATTATTTATGTCACAGCTCTCTTTTGACAAGATGTCAAACAAGACAGAAGGATAATCTGAATGGAACGGCGAAAAAAACTGGAATGTGGAAAAGATAACAAGATGCAGCTGTTTTATCACTCAGAGGACTAACGATGAGACCAAGCAATGTCAGAAAGTGGTAAATTCATTCTCTCTCTCTCTGTACAGACATTTATGAAAGTATCTAGGCAGAATGAAAAAACATGGTGATTGTCGTGCAAGTCTACAGTTAAATCGTTTTGGTCTTTAATTTATAGATCTTTGTTTGAGGTTGGATATTAATTCTTATAACATCCTAATGAAGTGTAAATCACCCACAAATCATAACATATCTGTGTGTTCAGCATTTACAATTCTGTCAAGAATAAATCTTCAGCAAATTGCACCAATCGTGCCATAACTCAAATTGCCTCTAAGTCTCATGCACATGTGTAGTACCTGTAGGCAGTGGTGTTGTAGATTCTGCAGGCTCCAATGCCTCCACACCTCTTCTGACCCCATTTTAGACAAGTGGTGTCTATGATTGCTCCAAAATAAATGGGTGCAGGAATCCCTGCTGCAGGATAACAAACATTTAAACAGTCAAAACAGAAACATCATGCTTGCTGAGATGAGTCAAGGGTTCATGCCCAGTAAAATGAGACCTACCAAGGGTACGTGTTGCCAACGAATGGAAACCTAAAGCCAACGATTTCAGCTGTGGATTTATGCACCTGTGTTAAGAAAAAAAAAAAGTTTTTTCAGGATATACTAAAATAAGTGTCTACAACACAAACGGTTAAGTCATAGGAAATGCATTGGACCAATGGGCACATGCATATATACATGGGCTTTTATATTTGTTTCTTTTCTTCCTCCTGTAAACCTTGCATTCTGTCATTTCTTCAAAGCTAATTATGATTTGATGATTTTAGAATTTAAGGGACTGTGGAGACATTAAAGAAAAAAGGGCAATAAAAAAAAAAACATTGAAAAAGTGATGACATTTACGTCAGACCAGGAAATTCCAGCAGAATCCGCTGATCTGGCTTTAGAAGACTGTATGTGTGTTACTGTAAGAGGGTAGGTGGGCTTTCCCACAGCAGAGGGCGCTGTGGGACAGACAAATCATTAACTTGTTCACAGTTCATGATATTGGGCTTAAAAATATGTACATAAACTCTATGTATTCCAATGCAATACCTACAGTAAATCACTAAATTGTTTATAGATATAAAATATTTGCTTCAACTCTTTCATAATGATGCTGTTTCAAATATTGTACTGGTTGTAGCAGGCTCCACCTTCCCATCAAAAACTCGGATGTGCATGTTCTGGGGCCTATTAAAGTGAGTCCAGGGAGTGAATATCCCCTATAGCTTTCAGTCCCTGAATATTCCTTACTTACTCATCTATCAAGAAACATTGTGTTCAAGGGGATTTGAAATATATTTTCAGCTTCAGCTAGCAAGAATAACCCATGAATCCATTCAGTTAATTAGCATGAGGTCCTTCGAACTATGGTCACATGCATTATTAGTTTAATGTTTAGTAATTATCAATGTTCCCTTCAAGAAACATAATTGATGAAAAACAAAGTAATACAATTCAATTATATCACAACAACACAGAACAGCCAGTGTCCTGCCAATAACACAAAACATCCTCTATCACTTCTGTGGTTTATCCACATCTCAGAGCTTTGGAAGCTTCAGTACTGATCCACATGCCACAATTCATACAAAACTCTCCATCCCTGCCATACCAATCTCACTGTTTCTTTCCCCTGACCCTTTGCTATTGCAATTACAGACAAGCATTTTGAGAAAAATTAGTGGAGAGATGCAGCATTGATTGTCACATCCTATTTCTTCTGCGTCCGAAGGGCTTTGTAGCAAGTGAGAAAAAGACAGGTTTATTGTATCATTTATTGTCATTCTTAACACAACATCATGATTCCGTACTGAGAAATTCCACCGTAAAACTTGTGTGTCCCATCTTGGAGACCTTTCACAAGAACTGTATAATCCCTTATGAGATTTGATCGATGTGCGGTTGTGTTGGTGAAGTGGTGAAGTTTTTCCTCATTTTAGCAAATGTAGCAAACTTTCTAAACAGCAGATTAGGACATTAGAAGTGGGAACATGTGCTTTCTGTTTAGCTGTATTGTTAACTTGCTGATCGTAAGTTTTATAAGTTGCACTGCTAGTAGACTTTATCAAGTGTGAGAGGCTTTAATATCTGAGTATGAACAAGGCACATGCAATAGTTAAAATCAATTTATATTTTTGACTTGAATCTGACCTGATGAGAAGCATGTAGCCTGGTGTCCCTCCAAGGGAGATGATAAAGGAAGTGATGACAGAGAGAGCCAGGAAGTATGGGAACATCCTGTCGCAGTCGTCTGTGTTAAGGCACTGACCTGTTTGAGCTGTTAGGTTACCAGCCACACCGACACAGCTGCAGTTAGTGAAAACCTGGAGAGACATGCGTAGTCACACAGGTAGCTCAACGTGTATAGCAGGACATAGACACATTTACAAATGCACTGGACTATCAGCTTGTCCCTTCAGGGGTCGCCACAGAGGAGTGTGGAAACCCTCCCATTTTAACCGGACTCGGGACCTGCACCAAGGTGGCCCTCGGTGGTTGGGCGTGGCCACACCTGGTGGGGTGGGATTTGAGCCGACGGCCTTGTTTATCCCAACCCAATGCTCTACCACTGAGCCACCAGGCCCCCTGTACATTCACAAATGCAGTAATACATGCATAATACATGGTAATACAGCATATTGCAGCCAGAAAGGTGTACAATATAATACATTTTGAATAATTAAATAGAACCTTAGAGATGTTCAAACCTTTGACAGGCAATGCTTATACTTGCATACCTGGTTTTAAATCTGAATTTCTGCCCATAATCTCATATTTTTTAAATGACTCTTTGGTCAGATTATAAGGCTGAGCCCGATGTGGTTTCTCTGATAGCACTCACATACTGTGCACATACTACAAACTAAATAATTCAGAAAAGTGAAGCTGTCTATTACATTAAAGCATTTGTTGTTCATGTTACAGACTTTTGAAAGTTTGTTTTGAAAGTGATTTCTTGGTTCAACAGGGGATTTCAAGTTAGTGGCCCTCCCCTCTTCTCCATCTGTGCTACATGCCTGGGTTTCATCATCCACTCACACAGCTTGTCCTATCATTGCTATGCCAATGACACCGAGCTCTTCCTGTCCTTACCACCAGATGTCTCCACTGTCTCATTGCATGTCACTCTTGACATCTCTGCTTGGATCAGAGAAAGCCATTATCAACTCAGTCTCTCCAAAACAGAGCTTCTATCTATCCTCCTAGACCTTCAATACAACTCAGCATCCGTATCAACATAGGATCTTCATTGATTGTTCACACCAATTCTGCCTTAAATCTGGGGGTCATCATTGACGACCATCTGAGCTTTACTGACTCTCCCGTGTCTCTCAGGTTTGCAGATTTCTAGATCAGAAAAATCAAACAATACCTTTTGGAATACGCAAACCCAACTCATACTGCAGTCTTCCAAAAGGACACACACTCTTCAGATCTGTGCACTGGCTTCCCGTAGCTGCCTGTATAAGGTTCAAAGCTCAACAACAGCACCTATTTACGTGAACCTCCTCATGCAGGTTTACAATCACTCCTGCCCACTCTGCTCTAGCACGTGCATCTCATGAGGCACATGCAACTATTTTTGTTTTTGATTGGTTTGTACCTGACTTTAAATCATTATGCATAAAAGCTTCTGTCAAATGACTAAATGGAAAAGTCAAGAGGTCTTTATGGTAACAATAGAGGGATCAACTAAACAGAAAGTGCAGTGATAGAATATACACATGACAGTATTTATTATAGTCGTTTATCATGTGTATTTTTTTATTTTGGTTTAAGGACCTTGTCAACTTACTGTGTCTTTCCCTGAGCCAGCAGAGCTGGTGCAGCCAGCAAGACAGGGAGTAACATATGTGATGCCATTTTTTCCACAGACTGGGTCCCAGTCACTCTCTGAACAAGAACAGTATGAGTTGCAGGCTGTGGACAATGAGTGATTATCATAAGAAATTGTATCTATGCTGGGGAGAAGAGAGTGAGAGAAACATAAAGTGAGAGATGTTATTATGATTATGATTATTATAATATTATTATTATTGGCATACTGTAAACGTTGTTCTAGTAGTTTAAAATAACTCAACTTAGCACACAACACTGAAGGAGGCAACATTACCATCAAATAGTTATTTTATTCTTTCCTAGTGCCACACCTTCAAGTACTCTTTTTACATGCTGCTCATTTAATTATTCAAGTAAATTACAAGTTAAAGAGCATTAGGAAACAGATAATTGTATTCATCGCAAGCAGTGGTTAGTTTTAATTGTATGTGCCAGCTTCCCCACATCCAACAGAGGTTAATTAGTGTGTTACATGGTGCTTCTGATCAATGTCAGCAGTGTGGCTTGTGTTACTGCTGAACCTCGGTTTTAACAGTCAGTGGTGAAATGAGCAAACACACATTTTATTTCTGGCTACGTCTGGCTTGTGTCTCTATGGGTTCCTACTTGTTCTGCTGTCTACTTTACAGACACTAATGTGTAGTCATTAACCCCGACATACGAAATAATTATGTGTGACTCACCTGTTGTATGAAAGCGTCACCCCAGCTACCTTGGCATTCTCACAGCTCATTGCAAAAAAGAACAGCGATAAGAAGTAACCGATCAGAGACGTGCCAAAGGCAAACTTGGCTGCAGCCATGATGTTCAGCTTCAGCCTTTTCATTAATACACCTCCAGAAAACATCCCCAGTGCCACAGCCGGGATATTGATGACACCTAACATTACGAGAAACAATCAAACCCATATAAGTTAATATATTATCAAAAATATTTTTGACTGAAGTAGCACATGCAAGGAATCTTTTATGGGAAAAATAAGACTACATTAATCAAAAGTTTCCTTCTCTGCGTTTTCATTTTTTAAATTTTTAAATAAAAATGAAGATGTGATCTTTTCCATATCATTGATGTCCATATCATTATCTGGTCGCTAATATTACATTCTCTTTCATATGCAGAAGGTCTGGTCAGTACTGGCATCTACTTTGATGAGACTTACATTAAGCTAGATAGTTTTATCATGTGTTATTAACTCCATTAGATATTTTTTTTCATATGCAAAACTCTTTTCGTATTCACAAAGGCCCGTCTCTGCAGAGGTGGCATTCAGCTTGCTAACTTAGATCATAGCCAACCCAGTTTCTCATTTCTTTAACATTATTCTCCAAAGGTAGTGTTCTGGTTGTAAAATAAAATGTATTAATTGAAAATGCTGACTGGTGAGATGGTTTTAAGTAAGAGTAAGTAAAAGTGCATGTTGTGTACACACTTGACAATAGAACTAATTTGCGCTAATGAGGAACATTTAAGATCTCTCTCCTATATGCAATGTCAACCAAAGCAGAAGAGCGTTCCCTTGGTGTGTTATGTGAAGACATAGTAGGTTATGTGACACTAATGTATGGAGCTAATTTGGTGGAATAAATACTCGTATCTGTATTTTATGATTTAGTTTATAATTAACTTTAGATGCATTGTAAATAATTTTTGTACTTGTATTTGAGTATTTGTGCAATACTCAAAAATACAAATCGGACCACATTTGTACATTTTTGTGCATATAGACACTCTTTGACAAACACACACACAAATGTTTTCTGCTCTTTCCTCCCGTGACTGTGGGGGGAAAAAAATCAATAGCATATCAGCCAATCAGCCATCGCTGTTCCTCCAGCCAATCAGAGACCAGCTGTGACTTTTGAATTTTGACAGTTAATGTAAAAAAGATGGAGCTAACATGCTAGCAGGACCTCCAGGGGACATCCCAGTTAATGTGCAGGTCAGTTCATATTTAACAAACTAAACATCTTGATGGACTATTATTTAACTAAGCAACTACATTAACACGTAGTTAGCAGGGAGTTGCTGCTAACTAGCCTCCTCCAAGTACGGTGTCATGAAATAAACTACATATTTTACTAATTCCATACACCATTAAGATTAGATAAGTTTGTTAAATATTAACTCACCATCGCATTAACCGGAATGTTCCCTGGAGGTCCTGCTAGCATTTTAGCTCCGTCTTGTTTATGTTAAGCGGTAAGAGTTCAAAAGTCACAGCTCTCTGATTGGCTGGAGGAACAGCGATGTGATCGGCTTATACGTGTGTGGATTTTTTTATTTATTGCCCCAAGAAAGTGCAAAAAACATTTGTGTGTGTGAGGATTCGTATTCACAGGATGAAGACCGAATTAGCTCCATACGAATGGCAGACATCCCATACCCATCAGGAAGTTGGCCTTTGAGGCAGACTGTCTGAAGTGCTGCTCAATGTACTTGGGCTTGTATGTGACCATGCCAATAAGTGAGTTCAGCTGGATGATTGTCACACACAGGTAGGTCACATACACAGGGTGTCCCAGCAGAGTTCGCAGGGTTGGAATAAAGTCTGTAGAGAGATAAAAACTTGAGTTTACACATATGCTAGGTCACCATGTCTTTATATCAACCCTATGTAGTAGCTGGATCAATATAAACCATTCATTATTTTCTTAATTATGAGTGAATCAAATTTAAAAACCATCTAAATTATATAATAAAAAGAAATGTTAAGCAGTTCATCAGCCATCTAGCTAACATCTGTAGCTTACTGTAGAGCTTATAAATGTCGTAATTTATTTTTTAATTACTTCAAATCTATAAATCCATCCTTACCTTTGGCCATCTCTACAAAACTAGTATGTTCCTCAGCTGGATACTTGTGCTTCAAAAGGTCTGAGCCTTTAATGAAACTTGTCTGCTCCGGTGCGCACTTCTCTAGGCCTCGGGACCCAGATATGGGGAGGGAGCGGGGCAGAAACCAGAATGGGATAGCAGACAGTAGGGTGATGACCCCAGCTATGAGGTAGCCCAGCCACCAGGCCCCCACCCAGCGGGCATCTGCTGGGGTGATGGTGATGGTTTCTGTGTTGAGGGTATAGAGGGTGAGAGGTAATCAATCATGGTCATAAAAAAGATTCACTAACATCAGTTAGTGAATGTTTAATGTTATTATTTCATACCTTTAAATCAGACCTTTGAGCTGACTTCATATTCTTGAATATTTCTTCTTTTGATTATCGTTGTTTTTGTTTTTTATTGTTTTTTATTGTTTTATAGCTTCCTTCTTTCCCACTCTCATTTTCATCCATTTGCTCTGCCTTGAATATTATTTTTGAATGTTCTCCCTTAAGACCTTCTTCTGTTGCCTTCCTTTCTTTGTGTTTTGCCTCTTTCCCTCTTTTGCACTCTTTTTGGTTGTTGTCTGGCATGAATGGAACCAAATCTACATAGAAATTTGAATTTTGTAAACCCTAAACTGAAAGGCCACAGCCAGTTGGTAGATTCAAACTGGGAACCTTCTAGCTATGAGGTAGCAGCTCTACTGCTCCATTGTGCTTCTCCAAATAATTAGTTACTGAGAAGATTTTGGCTACAGTCTCACAAGAATGTTTTGGGGTATTTACTGTTTACATATTCAATTTGGTTAATAGTCTGGATTCACAACATTTCAGAAATTATTTATAACAATCCATGTACATTTTTAATTTTGGTAAAAGAATATTCTGTATCTAACTTTACTTCAAGCTGCATCATCATCATATCACAATGTCTCTCTCCATCAAATGGAAAGAGCCATTATAATATTTTTCTTAATAGGTTCCCATTATTCTCTAGTCTCAGCAGCAGGACATGCAGTACACTAGTAAAAGTAGCTCTCATTAGGTGGGAGGTTGAATACACACTGACAGGTCTCCATTCAAAAAAAGACAGGGCTGGAAATTAAAACTGCATCTCAAGTCTCAAATGCAATTATTACGGTTCGCTCAACCCAGGGTACATCCCAATTCCCCTCAATTTTTCCCTCAATTTGTACGTTTCTTTGCATCCTTTTCTCTCACATTAATGATGCATGAAGGAATTCAAGAAAAAAGACATGAGCAGAGTCGAAACGAGGAAATGTGTTATCAGAGACATGAGACGTTGTTTCCTTTTCTGAATTTTACAATCTCAAAAAAATATATTAAAACGAGATTAATGAAAGTCCACAGTTTTAATTTCACTGTTGAGAATTATACAATGTGGAATTCACAGCACATACATTTAGTCAAATATGTCAGCGCTATAAATTCAGTAGTATTCAAAATGTAAAGGTATTCAGTGGTAATACATTTTGAAATTTTGCTATTCAGATCTTCATTTATTTCAAATCTTTTTGATATGTTTTTGCATCCATAGTCCTGCTTCTCTCTCATTTGACCTCATTCATTAGCTAGTTGTTGCTCCACCTGTGCATCTGCTCCGAGTCTTTGAATTATGCACACACTGACTGTGATCCACTTGGTATATCTGAAACCATTATGCCTCAGTCTCATGAATCAAATGACCTTTTGCAGAGCAGATGTTTTGACCTGTAATGGCAGGGAAGGAACAGGTGTTTCTAAAAACAGTGAGAATGGCTTTGCTCTACTCAAGCCACAACAACATGGCAGTTACCAAGTAGGCCCAATTCAAAGACTCCAACTCTGCGATCATTAATGCCATTATTTACATCTGTGTTTCTTTGTAGAAGTGTAGAAAAGTGTACAAAGTGTTTCACATATTCTGCTCTATGTTATTAGCGTTTTTCATAGCTAAAATGACAGAACAAACCTAACTATTGCTTCATGCAATTTAAGAAGCTCTCTGTGATGGGTAGGATCCAAAATGATGTAAGATTATGTAAGAATAAACAAATCTTTCCAAACAAATGGTTTCTAGATTGTTTTGCATTCGCTATTAATGACTCTAGGATGAGCAAAATGACATCAAATGTGACTAGACAGTCTGCAACTTTACATAACCGTCTGGCTCTAAAATACTCAGAAAAGAGTTGTGTTTAAACTCACCCATTTTTACAAACCCAATGTCCACATATATTTTGGCACAAAGAGAGCCTAATAAGTATCCAAACACAGGGCCAACCACTGAAATGGTCTGGACACAGCCTAGGATATAAAAAACACACAAAGACATAGGTAACACAGGAATTAATTAGGACTCCCTGTACTAATACTTAAGATAATAAGGTTGAGAAGTGAAACAGGTGCAAGAGTGTTGTTCTACATTTTAGAAATTACAGTTCAAATCATGCAAATCATGTTCATGGAATACTATTAGTGATATCTCGGTCCCTGAGTGATGATTTTCTTACCCACATAAAGCGCAGCATTCTCCTCCGTGGCAAAATCGTCTATATAAGAGATGCCAAGAGGCTGAACTGGCGTCTCTCCAATCCCTCGCAGGACATTTCCCAGGAGCACATAAATCCACATTGACAGGTTTGAATCGCTTTCACAACCTGGGCAAAGGCAAGTGTAATCAGACGTGTTTTCTAGTCTATATACAGTAAGTGTGTGTGTGTGTGTGTGTGTGTGTGTGTGTGCGCGCACACACCTGTGGCTGGCACTTCAGGCAATTTATCATCCTGGCTCAAGTTTGCCGGTGAACCCACCTGACATGGAGAAGGGTTGAGGGTTGAGTTCTCTAACCACCTCACAGATGTTTCATATTTATAACTGCAAATGCAAATTAAACTGTTAAAAACAGGTGACACTGATTAAATGAACTATTCACTAGATTTATCACTGGTTAAAAAAAATACAGTAAATGTATACATTTGCTTCGCCGGATGTAGAGTTTAAAAATCACATGCACCAACAGGGTGTAGCTCTTGTGCTGCTTTTCTTGGCTCCTTTACTCACCGTCCAATGATGAAGTGAGGCAGAGCGATGATGAAGGTGCCAATGGACATCAGTACACAACCCACTGCAATGATTTTTGGACGATGGAGCTTGGCCCCAAAGTAACTGACAAAAGCTATCACCAAAAGGTTACCTGGAGAATGACATGGACAGAAATGTTAGATTTTATTCAGTGAATTAATGGAACTATCGTCTCAGAAATTGATATTATTAAATACATGAATATAATAATAAATTTGATAATAATATTAAATAATATAAATAACAACAACAACAGTTATTATAATAGGTCAGCACATGATTTCTGTATAGGCCATACAGATCATTGTAATAGTTCCCTAGACCTTTTGATGTGACCATGTAGGATGTCCTCTGCAATAAAAGTTAAAAGGGAGGTGAGGTTGTGTTCTCACACCAATGCAGCAAATGTGTTCGCATAAAAACATTGCCGGATGGGAATGTGGTCATGTCTCTATTGTCATCTGCTAGTGCATTTTGTCTATGGTCAGTGACATGGAAACTCAATTGTAAATGAGGTGGAAGACAGATAAGCTAGAAAGACAAGCTCATGCCAGGTTGCCTGACCTTTTTCTATTGTGTTGTTCCTTTGATAGCATGACGTCAAAGCATCTAACAATCATTTAGCTGTTGTCACGTATGTGTGTGTGCGAGAGAGATTGTGTGAGAGACAAACCATCATTGAGGAATGTCAGTTATGAGCTAATGCTCAAGAGTAGTCAGTACAGTGACTATGTGTAAAGCAGATCATTGTTTCCGGTGACGTTTTTAAAATTGTTTTTGTTTTTTATTTTGAAGAACCATATGTGTATTAGTAACATTTATAAATCAAATCCTGCCAAACGTCCAGGAATGATTAATCAAGCATATTTAGAAGTGTGCATATATGTGAAATGGGGCAAATGAGCTGCACCCATCTACTTGATATGATTAGCATCCATCATTGTCTCTCTACTCTCCTTTCTCTGCTTCATTATTCTTTATTTACTTATTTATTCTTTATCTCCCCTCTGTTCTGCACTCCTCGTTTAGTTCTTCCATTTTCCTTTCTTCTTTGCTCTTAATGCTGCCCTGATCTGCCTCTATGTTGCCCTGGCAACGGTCCTATAGAAAATCCTTGTTGTCTAGGCCACACAAGAGAAGCAGCTTTGACAAGACCAAGAGATGGAGGGATAGAGGTCTGTGCTGGAGGTGTGATCTTCAAGTTTTCCCCAGGCATATTCCTCTATCAGCAAATCAGGTGGTTTCTCATTGTGCCACAGTGTTATTGAGGAAACATGTTAATTATTGATCACTGCCATTGTGTCCACTAAAGAAGGAAGGGTGACAGTGGATGACAACTTTTACCTTTGTGTGAATCCTGTCTCTTTGGGTCTCAAGTTGTTGCTATGTATTATAATTTCTAACTTATGAGTGACACTCCAGTTGAATGGATTAGTCTTACATAACTGACCTAGATACAGTCTGGGAACACATTCTGCTGAATGTCATGAAGAATTCCTCCCTGTTAACAGGGGCCACTGGTTACATACAGTATGTAGACTTTGTGTATGGCAGTGTTGTCATCCAGATCTGAAAACCAGCTGCCCATTTCCACAAATAAAATCTTTTCTTTGGTCAAATAATGTTTTTTACTCAGTTCATTTGCATGTTACCTAGAGGTGTCAGTTTACCCAGGAAATGTGTGTATACAGGCTGCACATCAGATTTGTTCTATAAAGATGGTTGAATAATGAAAGAAGATGCTGTTTCCTGACTTTTTTCCTTTTCTTCCTGTGCGTTTCAGAGCAAAGAAAGAAAGACAGGAAGAACAGACCTTCAAACAACAAAAGCTTTCTAAATTTAACAAATAAATACATGGCAGAAACAGACTTCTTTAGACTTTGTGTTCTTCTTTTGGAGTTGGCCTTGATTTCATTTGAGGAGCCATTGCCTCATTCAATGCTCTCTCCAGTCATCCACCCACTTCACTCCACCACTTTCCTTTTGTTCTACACATTCACTGTTGCATCAAGCTGAGTAGAAACCTGGATATGGGGTTAGAGAAATCTGCCAGGATGTCATTTCCCCAGGAGAAATCTTGTACGCTGACAACAGAGACCAGGTTTCAGGATTACATAGCATTTAAAAAATCAGCTGAAGTAGGGAAACTGGAAATCTAACTATCAAGATAAACCACCCTTATGTTCTTCTTCACAAAACTATTTCAGACCTTATTGATTGTATTTTCATGTGGTGTTGTCATGTGTTATTCCTGGAGTAGGCCACAGTTATAGCGGTGCACTACTTTTCTTTAGTTAAAGCACAGTGAGACTTCAAACAGTTCAGTCAGAAATTTGCCTGTCATCTGCTAGTAGTGGCTAACATAGCTTTAAAATGAGCTGTATGGTGCATGTGATATCTTATACATCTCAGCACAGAGCTTGGACGCTTGTGTTGTACTTCAAACAAATTATTTTCGTATTGCCTGAAGTGTCTGTTTGCTTGAAGCTGATTCACATGTCCGATAAAAGATAGAAAATGCCAACTGGTTCCCTGTAAATTATTGGGGGAAAACTCAGATTGAATTAATACTTTAGAGTTAATAAAGTGATTGCATTAGAGATCTTTACAAATTCTGGAGACCTTAAAGCCTGTCTTGTCCTTGCTCGACACTGTGACTCACCACAGACACACACACACACACACATGCACGGCTCTTACTTCTTGGAAGCTTGATGAATCTTTTATCTGCAGCTTGAACATCTCTTTAACCCATTCATATTTCCATGCTAAATACAGAAAGAGCGAAGGAGGGGAGCCCATGACACAGAGGCTGCAAACAGAACAACAAAATAACAGTAGTGGCTGGCGAGCCCACTCACCAATCTCAAAGCTCCCGTCAATGACACCTATTAGGTAACTAGGGATGTCAAAGCGCCTCTCCAGCTGAGTTATTGTGCTCTTCATGTAGCTCCCTGACAGAGCTTTTGCAAAATAGGCAAAGGACAAAGCCACCAGAAACATCTGTGAAAAGGGAGTGAGATGAGGGGAAGGAAAGAGAAAGAAACAAAGATTGGAGTTTACATTAATAGGCGCAGTAGCCTTTAGTCAAACTACCACTTACAGAAAAAAATCTACTTGATTATGTGATATTCTCTCATGTTTTTTCCAATGAGATTTGACAAAAGGAAGCACTTGTATGACATCATTGTGGTGGCTACAATGCATGAACTTCACTCAATAACCTAATTTCACAGCTCCAATGTTCACTAATTAACATGTGCCAGCATCACAAGAATAATAGGGTTTAGAGCTACAGACATTTAATATAATAAATTAATCATGAGTGTTAAAACACAAGCAGGCATTTTGAACTCTGCCATCAAACATATCTGAGACAGAGAATGTATCGTTATAATTTGTTCTATGCATGAGACTGAAAGCAGGGGAGGGACTGAGCCCAGATCAGCAGTTGTCACAGAGGTACAATGTCTCTATAATGTCTTATAAACAGCATTCACTCATGACCGAGGTCCAAATTCAAAGACAAATTCACTTTCCTCATTGACATTTTACATTTTAAAAAGACTATGAATAGTTGATTAATATAAAGCTGATAAATCTGCTGGACTTCATGATAAGCAAAATGATTCTCTGATCCTCAGGTACGTGCTGACATGACCTAGAATGACCCTATATCTGCACTGTTTTTGCACAGGTTGAGCTACAGTTGATGGTCCAACTGGCTTGTTAGGGCATCTGGAGGCCTGTCCAGGGTGTACCCCCCTCTTGCCTAATAGGAATCAAGCTAGATGTAGCATGTACAAGAGGCCTTTTGTCATCTTTTGACACATGGTATGACCTCCTTTGATTGGTTAGGAAGGTGAGCCTCACTCAAAACCTTTGAAAGGGAACATCTCCACACTGCTGCCAGTGCAGTTCTGTTCTGTGTTCTATTCCACATTAAGATTAATTAAGGAGCATATATCTACTGAACTCTTTTTAAAAAGTAACATACTGTAGCTTATTGAAAAGCAAAAAATGAGTAATGTCTTTGTTTACTTCATCCCTTTAAACACAGTTTGTGACATTTTCATTCTGTACTTTGCTAAAGAACCAGTGGCCTCTTTGTGAGTTTATAAAAAATGAGATTCACAGTGTGAAAATTAAAACAACATGTGACCTGCTTTTGTTCTTAACTCATTGATGTCGCCCAGTTAATAAGCTTAGACTAAAACAGGAGTCTGCTACATTTAGACACACTCACACACATGGTTTTCCAACCCTGCATGTGTGACAGTGATGTTGAAATGTAAAGCAGAATTCAGTATGCAATACAAGATCATTAGAAACTCTCTGACACTTTTTGGGATCTTCTAAGATGCAACAAATGAAGGGGGAAAAAAAGTGGGACATTGTGGCACTGCGATCCTAGTCTTATTGGTTGAATTAGCAAAAACAAGGGAATAACATTGATTATTAAATGGCGGTGCCATGTCCCACCCAGCCGGACAGTAAAACAATTCTGAGAAGAAATAAAAGTTTGTCCTTAACTGCACTCTGTATTATGATAAGCTGTTGTATTATGAACACCATTGTCTCACATCACTTTCATGTAGGAAAAAGCAACAAGAATGTCTGATCTCATTTAAGGGTTTTCCCACTTTCATGTTGTTGGCAGAAGCCGATTTTAGCAGGTTGGACTTTTTTCTGAAAAGGTTGTTAGAGATGTGTGAAAAAAAAGAAGGTCAGAAAGCCTGAGGTGGTCTATTAATAATATCTATAATGTTGTTCCCTCAGACAGAAGACATTTTTCTTGTGGAACAAGAGGACGAAAAATTAACCTTATAGAATTGTAAATATGTAATTGTAGTTGTACTATGTAGAATTGCATCACACCAAGGGTGCTTTATTATTTACACTGAAAAATCCACATTTAATCCACATGCTGAGTTGAGATGATAATTAGCTTTAAAGGTTTGTTTATTCACAAACCCAGATTGAGCTATTTTTTTTTTTATAATTTTGTTATGTCTTCAGTTTTCAGAGTTATACATAATATAGGCATGTAGCCTTGAAGAGGCAGTTGATTCATTATTAAAATAAGCCATTTTGAAAGGGTTGTTGAAAATTTTTTTATCCATAAATTGTTTTTATGGATCTAATTTTATACTTGAGTCATTTCTTTTTTGAAAAGGACACAATCCTGCTTTTATAACACCCTATACACAATAACAAATAGTCATTCACTTATGGCATTATATTAATCCACTTCTCACTTTTGCTACAGCAAATTCCTGTGTATAAAATATCATAGTATAGTCAACATTTACTGACAATATTCAACATTTACCGACTTCATTAACTACCTCAACAAGAAGCCATTGAAATAACAACATAGCAGCAGTAGGCCTACTGGATGCTATTCTGCTGTGGTTACTTTCTGCAGTAAGCTAATTCTGTTTTACTTTTACATAATTACTTTTCATGTTAATTTTCAAAAGGCTTGTTCTTTTTGTCTACTGACGAGGTTCATGTGATATGATTGGCAGCTCCATAACTGTTTTTAAAGGTCAAAAATAAACTTTAAAACTCAAGGTCAATTACTGTTGTTAAGATCATGTGATATGATTGAGAATCCAGAACCTGTTTTGTTGATTAAGGTTAAAAAAAACTTTAAAACTTTCACATTTTATTAGATCGTCAACAAAGGACAATAACAGCAAGTGGATCTATTGTGTTGTGACCAAAAGAAAGGAAGGAAGTGTCAGCAGTGTGCAGCCTTGCGTTTTTCCAAATTAATCTTGGAAGAAAGGCTGAACATGAAAGTTGACTATCTTTTACTAAACCTGCTATCAAGCGATGAAAGGTTTTAGCTAAGAGGAGGGACACTATGGCCATGTGGAGTTGAGGGGAAAGCCACAACAGTGTACAGTATAAATGAATAGAAGAATGGGCACATGATTCATTTCCTCTGGCATCTAACTTATAACTTCATATTAAGACTGAAAGGACACATGTTCAAATATACTGTACAGTTGTTTTTTACTTTAGTTGTAACTCTTTGCCCTCGTGGAAGGGACTTGTTATTCAAACTTGATTATTTAGTTAGTACCGGCATGCTCCCTCAGCACACAGTACATACTAGGAGAGCATGGAACTCCCCAGCATGTAACAGGCGCCCACAGCATCTACAGGAGAAACTCTATAAGTGTCAGCTCAAGCTCCTTCACTATATCATTCACCAAGACATTCATATTAGTCCATGTACCTTCAGGCTGGTGCAGGAAGACGAGCGCAGTTCTCTGGCAACACTGTCGCTGCGTCCATTCTCCTGCGTGCGTCCTGCTCTCTCCTCCATCCTCCAGTAATATGTCTGTGTCTCCTTTGCAGAAATCTCCCACGTAATGCAATTTCTTGGCACTGATGCATGCAACCCTGCAAATGGATAATTCAAGCATGTGACCCACTTCTCATCCTCTGCACAAAAACAGAAACATGTCCATGGAAGCCGGAGAGACTGCCACACAAACAATGTGTCCTTGGATTTGTTCTAGAGATCTTAAGACTTAAATCACACTAAAACAGCCGGTGTTATAATGCCACAAGTGACGTGTGCATTTTTCAGAACAAAAGGTTTTTGTTTCCAGTTAACCATTTAAGTCACAGTATTAAAAACGGCAAGCTAAACAATCCTACATGTGCTACATTCTTTATTGTGTTGTTTGGCCAGTAACTAACATTATGTGACCAGATATACTAAAGTATCAACCCGGGTTATGAAGTGTGGTAAAGACGTACATATAAGCCTCAGCAACTCACAAATCACACACAACTCAACAGGAAATTGGTTTTGCTATATGGTGAACTTGCTTTGAGGCCGTGTGCCACTCACTGTTGGTGTGGAAATGATTTGTAAAGAGAGTGGAAACCAAAACCAAATTCCCATAAATGATAAATACTATGTGTCATATCCTTGCCATGGCTGACAGCACTGTCGCTCTGTTATATACTATGACATGCACACTGCTGTCAGTCATCTGCACATTGACTGCGCTACTAGAGAAATGTGAGAAAGTAGTGTGTTTTCCTCACCCATAGGATCACTGCTCAGTGAGTTTTAGCATATACCAACAAGTCTCTATGTGGTACAAAAACCACAATGTGTAGTTACTGTTTAATATAAGTGGTATTTAACCACATGTCTTAGTTACAAATCTTTATTTTATTTTAGATCTTCTTTTTTTCTGGGACAGCATGGTGGTTGAGTGTTTAGCACTGCCGCCTCACAGCTAGAAGGTCACCACGGTGCATATCCCCAGGCGGCTGTGGCATTTCTGTGCCGTTTACGTGCTCTCTTCATGCTTGCGTGTGGTTCCTCCCACAGTCCAAAGACACGCATATTAGCTAATTGATGATGCCAAATTGCCCATAGGAGTATATGTGAGTGTGAATGGTTGTCTGTCGGTGTGGGTCTCTCTGTGTTGTCCCTAAGATAGCCTGGAGACCCGAATGGTTACAGATAATAGACGGACAGATGGATGTTTGGTTTTCTTAGATTTACTTACATACTTTTTGGCCTTATTTCTTATAGGGGCACAGTAGACATCTGACATTGTTTCAGATGCTGAAAGGGTTTAGTTAGTTTAGAGGCTGTGGTGCATCAGTTTGAGTACAGGCACAGAATGACAAAACATGGCACAGAGACAGACAGAAAAGTCTGTAGATCTTAACGTAGATCTGTAGATCTTTCTTCTTTGTTTGCCCTTTTCTCTCCTTTTCTATGAATCCTTTCTAACGCCATAGTACTGTTACTGATAAATTCATATTCCTTATTACATGTATTCTCCCTCTCTCCTCCCCCATCAGTCCATTAGTAGTCATGTGAAACAGTGGATGTAATAGCTCCAGGGGACTGGGTTTGTATGAAGCACGCTAGCACAATAACATCACCATCTCTGTGATGGTGAGATTGCCACTAGTGCCACAAGCAACACTTTGTTGGCAGCAATGGATAATTTTTCTGAGGACCAGGACGGACCGAAGAAGCTGGCTAATCACAACAGATTTGACCTACTTATCAGGCATTAGACCAATACCAGTTTTAAGCTGGCCAATACGAAGCTGTGCTCTACTATAGCAGCAGGTTTTGCTTTTTAAAAAAGAGCTGTTCAGCCACTTTTTCATTTTTTCCACCAATGTTTATACTCCCTTAACCCAGTATTTCTCACTATGCTGTTGCCATAGTACTGTTACTGATAACATTTTATGTGTCACTGTTATGTAATGTCTAGAAAATTACATCTTTATTCAGACCTAAGGAACTAAACTGCATCTGGGATGGAAGCGAATATTTCTAGCCTCTAGGTTGTCAGGTTAATTTGAAATTTTATATAGCACCATTTATTTAGTGTCTTCTGAATAATGAAATGTTTAAATTACACGAATAAGCCATAAAACTGTATGTTGGTGATACTTTAAGGCACCGACTGACTTCAGAAGCTTTACAGCACATCTGGTGATCTTCATTCAAGATCTGATTCTAAGAGGACTTAATTTATCTTTACCATATACGATCTTAAAAAGCACATTCATTCATAATAACACCCAATATGCTTTATGCTGCTTATCATTTTAAGAATTGACACTGTGCTAATCAGTGCAATCAACTTTTTATTTCATTCCATGTGAAGAACTGGACCCAACATGAACTGATGTCAACCCTCCTCAGACTTAAAGGTAAATCTGAGGACGTTACAGAAAACCACCTGGTGCACATGTCGCTATAAGCTTATTGACATTTATTGTTGTTAAAAATGTAATTCAACCATAAGACATAAGGATTATTACACCCTGAATAAAGCATAAAATCTTTTTCTCCCTTTAGGTTGATGTCAGTTTGTACCACAAACTGTAAAATAAAATAAGAAAAATCTCCTTGATTTGATTTGGTGATTTTTTTAACATAGTGTATTCTCTCTTATATAGAGTGCTCTGTACACCTGAGGGGGTGCTGACTGCACTGGATCCTCACTAGCATACTACTAAAGGGCAGCATCATGTTGAAAAGACGCTGAGATTATACCTTCATTCATACAATATTCCATCAAGTAAAGCACATGTATTAATGTCCAATATGTTTTCATGAAAATATTGGAAACTCTTTATATATTTAATGTCCACATTTCACAGGCTTAACTGTCCAAAGGACATCATACAAATTCATTATGAAGTTAATAAAAATTAAATAATAAAGACTCCTCTCCTTTTCAACAAGTCCTTAGTCACAGAGTGAATAAGGACAAACACACATCGCCACAGACACCACCAGCTGAACTCAGTCCAGCATGGTTAACATATTTAAGCAATCAATTAAAATGACTGCTCGCTGCAGGGCCACCAATAAAAAAGCAGTTAAAGAGCTAACTCACACCAGTGTTTGGTGCTACATGATTTAGTTATTTTAATTCAAATTAACAAAATCCCAACAACTGTTTTTGTACTTGAAGAATCAAGAACAACAATTTCAAGGTCACTTGCAAATATGAGTGTATGAGTACAGGGATTAAGCCAAGGAGCTGTTTGCAGCTGAAATAATAAAAGAAGCACTGTGTGTGCAGTTTGGGGGGCATCTATAATGATTTCAGATAATTTATCGTCCTTTTGCAATTTTCACTAAAACAATATTTTCAAGAATTTGACAAGCAGAAAACACGGATGGATTAAACTCCAGATGCTGCTGTTTTGTGGGTGCTCACCCAGGATGCCCTGCAGACACAGCTGATGTTTTATGTTTCACACTTCATAAAACATATTATTATAGTCTGAAAGACTTTAAACACATTAGCTAGTTCAATTATGGAGGGTGATTATTCATTGAAAGCAGGTTTTTAAATATGGTTAAATTTAACTGGACTTTAACGACATGTTACCAAAGACCGACCATTTTTCATTAGAGATGTCCAACAAAGAGCATCACTCACCTCAGCGTCCTCCGACCAGTTGCTTGGGTTACACAGACTAAGCAGCCAATGGGAAACGCGGGTAACCTCCCTCCGGCCACCTCTGGTCAAACTTCTCTCGTGGATGAGAATCGAGGAAAAGCGGCGACTCTTATCGTCAATTCTCTGAAATCGACGTGCACCTTTAGAGTTCATTTCCAGCAGACTTCATGGTAACTCTCACACAACAGACGTTGTCATCTCCTCAAACATGTCTTCACCGCTTGCAGTGTATCGATGAAACGCTGTGGTGGGACTGACTGCAGATGGACCGGCTTCAGGAGAACCAGGTGGCACGGAGAGACGCAGGTCTTTCACTGGCGCTTTCTCCTCTGCTTCTGCCTCCCGCCCCCCGCCCTCCTCCTCTCTCTCCTTAATCCCCTCTGTCTCCTCATCCCTCTTTCATTGCTGCGCACATCAACTGAGCATTGCTGGATTCAGTTACAGTGTCATGCATTTGTCAGAAGGATGCTGTAATGTCTTTTTGGTTTTTTTTGCAATTGAAACATGGCGTCATTTCAAAGCTACTTTTCCCTGTCAGAACACAAATAGCTTTTATATTTTGCAAAAACAAATATCTTTTTGTTTATTGTTTTGGTTTACATAATTTAATCAGTAATCCTGTGCAGTGTTTTTTCTCTGACTACTGAGTCACAGTCACCCATTTTGCAGTTTGCAAACACCGTCTATATCCATAACAGCACAGCTTGATTTATTTCTGTGCCTCTGGCTCCCTCCTGTTCAGACTACTTAATAGGACCTTAAATAAGCCAATATCCACTTTATCAAAAGGCACGTGATCATTGAATTCTGGATCAGTTAGATGCACTAGATATTATTTCCATTACATTTCTGAGAAATGTGCATGATGCCTTCAAGTTCAGAAACAACAGGAGACACTGCGGTGAAGTTGCCCTTTGGGAGTAGATGAAAACACAAAGACAATGTCTCAGCACATCAGACGCACTACATTTAGCCATACTCGGGCAAGGGAACACTTTCATCAGCTGATAAACAATGGATGGTAATTTAATAAAAGAAACCAGGCACTTCCAACAACTGCAAGTTGGTCACACGTACAGTTTCCTTTAAGTAAGGCCTTGCCTCAGAGTTCAAAAGCATCTCAAATACTAAAGATCTCAAATGCCAAGATCCATCATACCTGAATGACACATGCATTGTCTTTTGTTTAATGACTGATTAGCATCCGGTGTTATGCCTGTGGAAACCTGTAGGAGGGAGAAGATCCTCCTCACTAAATTTTTGCTGAACGTGGCTTTGAGCATTGTCTAACACAGCTGTTCATTTAGACCATTCCCAGTGCCTGTATGGAAGCATCTGCCTTTGTTTTGTTGTTTTGTTTATTCACTCATGAATTACAAAAGTTTTGTTTTAATTTTTCAGCCATTCCTCTTTAAGGTCACTGTCCATAGAGCTTACACACCTTTGCTATAAGTTTATCTACTTCACAATGACATCATCATCTTGTAGTAACATTGCTCATCCTAAATGTCGTTTTATGGTTGTACTCAATATTCCTTGGATAGATGACAGCATGTCAGTCTGCAGCTTTGGATACAGATTTTATGAGTCTTTTGGGGATCTGCATCATGTTGTGTAGCTCTCAGTGTGCTGTGACCTTCCCCTGTGAATTGGTCAATGGACACCTTAACTTCCTCCTCATCTGTTTGCTGCTAGAGGAAAAAATCAATGTTAGGTTATCATGTAGAAAGAGAAGGCGACTAGCAAGTCACTACCATGTTTTAGGGAGCACCTCTCTTGTTGCACTATATCTGATAACACAGGTATTGACGGCTGTCAATTGATGCACAGTACAGTACAAAAACAGTTGTGTCTTTCAGGTTTGTCCTCAGAATATCTGATTGACGTAAGACTGTTGTGGCAGGGAAACAGGTACTTGGTGTTCGTGCAGTTTCTGAATGGGGACACTGTTTATTTACTGATCCATGGAGATTGATCCTCTCGGGCTGCAAACACACTTCTTCCTGGTCTAACCTCAGTTAGGAAGCTATGTCTTTAAAAACTTCAGATACTCTGCTGCTGGGTTCTTCATTAATTTTCCTAAACTTGAAATGCTCTGGGGGTTCTTTAACAATGTTTGACCAAAGGTTTAATAATCATACAATTAAGAATTGTATAGATTTCTGATGTTGTCCTTGAAATACACAACAGGAGGTTCTAGGCTACAAAAAATGATATTTTTTTGATTTCCATTTATGCTAAACCTGATTATTGCAAGCCTTTGGTTTATTGATGTTAAGAAATTAACTGAAAGAAACGAGTAATAACACAAGCATCTTTATTCACATTTTGTCCCTGTAAGGACATACAATATACTAACTCTTGCGTGTTTCTCAGTTGCTATGGCAACTCACATGTGGGGCATCAAAGTTAAGGCCTGGAGCCAGGTCAAACTAGGTAATATATGTTTCTATATTAAAAGTGCATGGTGTTGCACAAAATGCAGTTTTCCTACATAGAAAAGCTGTTGCTGATTGACATTAGTGAAACAGCGATTGAGCGTTACTGTACAGACAAAGCCATCAAAGCCATCTAAGAAGGTTGGCTAATTGGAGCCAAATTAACAGAAATATAGCACAATGAAGTGGTGACACACCTTATTTCCTTTTCATGACATGTTCTGCTTAAAAAAAAAAACACAAAAATTGTGTGTATACTCAATAGTTGTTGCTATTAACCATGACTCAATGAATCGTAACTGCTCTCTTAGTTCCTCTATGGAATACTGTGGTGTTTCAGCCCATATAAAAGCAGCACTATCATGCAATTAAACTTAGGATGTGTAATATCACGTGGCAGACTGCAGGTTTACGTTCATGCAAAAAGTCATTTTCCTTTGCTGTAGCGATAACGATCACACAGACTGGACACTGCTGTTTCAACAATTTTTCATTTGAACTCAGTGAATAGTTCAAGTGTATTTACAGTTTGAGTTCATTCTGATGAAAGCAGCAAAGGCACAGTGCCCGCATGGCAAATAGCCGATATGACCCATATCCCACTAAATGCAATCACCCTCAGCGATACCAAGTCAAGGATGTCATGTCTGTGCAATATCAAAGCTTATACTGTGTGTGTGTTTCTATTTGAGTCAGTTATGCTGTGATCTAAAAAACATGCATTTTGTGTGTATTTTTGTGCTTTCTGTTCTTTTACGTTTAGTGGACATCCCTTCCTTAATCATCCTTATCACTTAAGACTTTATTACTAGAGGCTTTATAGTTCTGTGTAGTGAGTATTTTAGTATTTTCAACTCAAATTTTGTTTCCAAGTAGCTGCTTAAGTGTGTGGGGCAAGTACTTTAAATCCACAGCCTCCATGACTCAGTGTCCACAAGCAACACAGGTAAAACTCATTATTAACGTTTTAGTGGTCTTAACCTATACATACACTGCGTCAACAAAATAAGTGATTGTTCACTAATTGTAGGGTCTACCGTTCAATCCAGTTTATGTGGTTAAGCGTCCTTGGGAAACACAGTGAACTCAAAGTAGCTTGCGGTGTGCTTGGGAAGAAACCCAAATGATTAAATGTAAATGTAACCTGCAGTGTTCACAACAAGACACACATTAACACACAGTAGCTGATATTACCTCCTAAGCCCCAGATCACATGGCTTCCTCATCCAAACTGTGCTGCACTCTAGAACACGAAAGGTTCAATTGAACAACTTCATATTGCTATATCTCTGAATCCATTTACATACTCAGATACCATGTGAACAACTTATGTAACTGGAACAAAATGAGTGCTGAAGTTGCAGAAGAAGACAGCTATTCGGCACAAAGACCATCATTATAAAGTATGAATGCTACGAATAGGCAGCAGCTGTATATTTGCTGCTACTGAACATGTCAAAACCTGTCTTAGAGGACGAAATATTATATGCAGACTTAAGAATGGAGAGAATCCTTTTGTATATACGTTCTAGACGCTATGGCACCCAGGGGCTTAAACGATAATTTAGGCTTTTTTCTCTGACTTTTTTTAGAAGGTCTTTAAATAGTGACATTGTCTGTTTTTTGTTTGGTTTTCTGACACAGCATTTACATATTATTACTTATTAAACAGTTTGCTGCTGTTATTATGTTATTATTTGTGTCTCTGGTCACAGTTTACCTTGCTGTTTCAAGCACACACTTTGTTTGTCACACATGCATTTGTAACTAGTTGACACGTCATATTTTTGTCATGTGGTACTTCAGTATCTCTGTTATGTGTCTTTTACTTTTACGTTTGTTTGATTGGGCTTTCTGAAAAAACTAAGTATTTATCTACTTTAGACTTTGCTGATTATTACAGTTGATCTCTGTCCCTTAGTGTGTAAAATTTATTTTTATATCTGTAGGTTTCACTGTGGCAAATCTAGTCTACATTATACTTTTTATTATGTGTGGGACTGATCAATATACTATATGAGCTATTCTATTGCATATTGAATTATTTGAGCTATATATTTTAATAGTCCTTGACACAGACTGCCTTGTAATTCTGGGTGCTCTTGGAAGCTTTAGGAACTGATTTGCTTTGTACTTATTTTAAAAAAAGTTTTTTTTTAGCTTAAAACATTTTAGCTAATCATAATGTTCATTGTCTCCTTTTTGCTTCTTTGCTGCGTATAATTACTAAGATATCTTGTACATTTGAACATGTTGGCTTTAAGAGGATTTTGGCTCTTATGGTGGGACGTGGTTATCCAGTATGTCTGTGATGGGATGTCCCAGTGGGTGAAAAGAAAGAATGAAAAGGAAAAACTGTCATGAAGACAGAGACAACATAAGGGGAGAGAGAGATCATGAAAAAGTACAGAATGAGCAGTAACATCTGAGAGGACAGGGAGGAATGTGTGGAAAAACAAGGGGAACAACAAGCCCCTTGGCTAACTGACAGACTCAAACAGATTAATAAAAACAAAATGTTAAATAAATAAATAAATAAATAAACAAACAAATCCATAAATTAAACCAATAAAACACATAGTAAAAGAAAGTTTTACAGAATATTGTAAAACAGAATCGTAAAAGTACCTCATACACAGTATAAGGACATCTCTAAATGAACTCAAGAATTAATATAACACACATGTAAATGTAATGCTGTGTATAATAACAGCATTTTCTGTATGTATAGAAAATTTGACAAGGGGAAAAATTGTGTCAGGAAATGCTCTTTAGCATATAGTTAAATTAGTTTCTTTTCATATTTTTTTATCTATTTATATCTTTCTTTAATCCTGTAAATCCTGTGAACTGAGCAGGATGATTTCAACAGAATGATACAACACCTAGCAGAAAAAAACTAAAACAAAGCTAAAGGTTAACAAATTTGACTTTGACAATCAAATAGGCTAAACAGAGAAGGGTAAAAATTGTTTATAATGTTAAGACAGCTAAGAAAAGGTTTACCATTCAAAATGTACCATTTAATTTTCAGTAGCTTAAAAAAGCAAGCTAGCATTAGCACAGCCATAAGTAAAAGTAAAAAAAAGATTACGTGTGTTAACACCTAAATAAGTTACAGATTTTTTAAGCACTGCAGATAAATCCTGCTTCTTTAGGGATCGAATTAGTGAGCTTCCTGTCATAAGCTTTCCTCTCTAACCATTAGGCCACCACCTGCCACAGACACAAGACCTGAGCCCCACCTGATGGATTATTAGAAAACCGGAGTACTATCTAATCAACTGCACAAGTAACTGGATTCACTACAGCCATCCTGCAAACTGACTGTTTACCAATACAATGTTACTTGATGTATATTGCATGATGTCCTGTGGCTCCCTATTTGCTCTACATCTGCAAAGAAATTTGTTCTCACAGCCACAAAGGCTCAGGTGACAGACAACAGGTGCATGTTGTTTCTGTGCTGTAGTTTGTCTCGTAGGTTGTGAGGAGATTGTAACAGCTTGTGATGTTTCTTAATGTGTGTCTCCTGAGACTTTAAGACAATTTGTTTTGTTAACAATCACTGCTCTTATCAACCCCTAACCCTAATTATACAACAAATGATCCCATTAACAAACAACAAGACAGGCACATGCGCAGCATTTATAAATCTTATTATTCAACAATATTCACATTACAACATCAACACTGCTTTGCTAGTGACAGGTTCTAATAATCCCAATATATTGTATAGGTTTTTTTGTAATACATTATCAAGAGGCACTTCCAATAAGTCTGGCAAAAGAGGAGCTACAGTATTGTGTCTAAATTACAAAACAGTAAAAATAAATATTTTTCTAAAAGTTTTTGTCATAATATACTTCTGAATCTGTACAGCATATAGTTTTATACAAAGTCAAACAATGTTTAGAAATAAAATGTCATATTCCACTTAAACAAATACTGGTGAATCACGCGATTTCCCCATCCTGTAGGTATTGCTACATGTGTTAAGTGCAAGATACTGGAGAGAAGAACAGATTAGTGAAGCGTCTGCGATAGTAGATAAACATACCAGTCTTGTTTGTCTTGCTTTAAAGGTGGCAAAAAAAAGAAAAGAAAAAGAGTTTGTTTTGGTTTCCTTTGTGACAAACAAGGAAAGGTGATGAATACAGCATTCAAACAATGTATACATACATAGATATTTGTGTAATTGGTATGGCACAGCAGCGTTGCCCCCTTTTTAAAATGGCTGAAACAACAAACAATAGAAAAAGGAATGTTTTTGGTTGAAACTATCAAAAAGAAACTACAAGGGCTTCAGTCTGAGAACAGAACAGTTGGCCAGTTCCATTGTGGTGCTGCTGCTGTCGACTGACACGGCAGTGAAATAATAACAGACGGTAACAACACTGTGAGCTCTGGCCTGTTAGATTGCTGAGAGTGCTGAGACGGTTCTTATGTTGCTTTAAACTGTCCTGTCTCCACATTAGAACAAAGCATATGCATATCCAGACATCTTCACCAGGTTCTGGATAACACTGACCAAAAAAACATGTAAGAAATATGCTCCTTTTTACAGTTAATTTTGTGCAAATCACAAAAAAACCCCACAAAGTTCGAAAAGCTTCTTTGGTTTGCACAAGTTAATCCAGTGTACAGTAATCCCCTTCTTCTTGCTATTTCAAATGAATATTACGCAGAAACTGGCTTTTATAAACTGACATTGTTTAGTTGCAATTGTTTTCTGGCCAAGTGTTACACGAACATTTTGTAAAACAAGAGAAAGTTATGAATGTCAAGTCAAGGCCTGATACAAACTGTTCAGTGTAGCCACAATAACCAAAAACCAAAACCCAAGAAATGAATCTTATGTTGCGATGATCACACAAATTATTATCTTATCTACAGTCTTTAAAATGTTTAAAAATAATAATTTATTCACAAAAATGTTAAAAACAACTTGGGATTTTGCAAAACTTATTAGCAGTAGTACCTTGTTATCAATATGGATGATTTACTCATTTGGATGTAATGCTTCTACCATTCTAGGCACCAAATGATTTCCATTTTATTGCGTAATCTCTTCTGCATAAGCCGTGCCACTGCACATCAAATCTGCTTTACGTTTTGTCATGTCATTGCTGTGAAGATATGCCGACTGAAACTGGATTAAATACAGAGCAATAATAATTTGTCAGCCACATAAAACAGACTTGTGATTCACTTTGATGCATTTTATAAATCAAGTAAGTTTGGAGAATGTGAACAGCTTAAGGAAATAAAAAAAAAAATAAGGACAGTCTGGACATGTGCAGAAGAAGCTTTTAAAACATGTCAAGCCTGTAATTACAAACAGTCAGCAACTCTGTCAAGTGTACACGATTAGTAAGAAGCTAAGACCTGCAGAAACACTGGCATGATCTTTTAATTTCACTTTAAAAACAAACATAACCTGCTCCGAAAAAGACTGTATGAAACTTGAGCAGTCGGCCACAGCCAGATGCCTCACTCAAAACCCCTAAAGTGCAATGAAAACATGAGCTTGCTGATTTGGATTTATGTGAATAGTGACCTCAAATTCTATCACAGCTTTGATTTAGTCTTTGATTGTTTCTTAGGCAGAGCTGAGAGGGAAGATCAGAAGTGGTAGCGTCTGTCTTGAATTCTCTGGTCACACACATTTCAAGAAAATAGGTGAAGGGAGTGTCAGGGAGTCTGGGCAATCCCAAATATAAACTTGGACTATGGGATGTTACAAGTGTGAGATACAGTATGAGAAAAAACCTATTGCAATAATATTAGACTGCACATGCAGCGTGGATATACTGGATGGTATGTAGTGTATTTATGTATGTAGTGTAGTGTATTTACAGTGTATGGAGCTCAAGATCATTCACGTGTGCTTAAATGCCTGTTGTTTACAGGACTCTTGCAGAGCTTTGTACAGTCTTGGTTATTTTTAGAATAACAGCACTATTAAAGCTATGCTTCAGTACAGAGCTTCAAAAATGCTCAAATAACCTGCGTTGTACATGACCCACAGCTGTGTAGATCATCCGTATGTCAGCTGGTGTTTTCAGATCATTTTTAATGCTACAGGTAAAGCCCATGCAATGAAAGGCTGTTGGAAGACGTTTGGTCCAGGAGGGGTTTTTAAATCCAAGTGGGTTATGCTGCATATGCAGTACACACAGTAAGACACGTTGTTTCAGGGGTCTGATATCACTTTGCCTTTTTCTTTTTTTTTCTATTGCCAAGAAACATTAGAAGTTTTTTGTCATTGACTCTTTGTTTGTCAATGGCTTTCTGTCTGATTCATATCAACTATGGAGGTATTTTTCTTTTAACTGCGTAGTACGCTGGATTATAGTTTCTAAAAGCAAAACCCACTTTCAACAATTACTTCCTTCTGTGAATGTCTACAATAGTTACTGAGAATTAAAAAGTATATGTACCAGACTTTCAGTACCCATTAAGAGCTGAAATGTGAACAGAAATCCCAATCATTGGTAAGTGCAGGAAATAAGCTGTCAGGGGCATTATGTTGCACAGTTTAGCCCTCATTTGCTCAATGAGCAATTTTGATAACAATGGGTAGAGACACTATTGAGACACTGTTAACCTTAGCAAACCTCTAATTATGTTGAGAAATTGGGTCACAATAGGTTTAACCATGAAAAAGTTTGCATTGGCAAAAGAGCTTGTACAATAGATTAGTTAGTAAGTAGATATCATTTAGGGGATGACTGTATTCCTAAATTATGCTCTTTGTGGTCACAGTTTACAACTATCTTAAAATAGGTTGATAAATAGTCAGGTACCAATAGGAACACTAACACTTTTTCCTTGTTGTAACAATTTCCTATGTTTATACAGAAAATGAAGAGATCCTTTCAAGGGGATGTGATGGGGGCCACAGTTCTTGTTTTGTGCAAAAGCATATTTAAATATGCATCTAAAGCTAATATGATTTACATTTTGGCATGATGGGGAGGGGGCTGTGGAATTTGCCCCAATTACTTACATAGGAAGCTGTTTAGAGTGAGCTAATAAAGTATTTTATTAAGGGTTAAAGGCAAGTCCAAGCTGTATGTTTCAGCGTTCACACGGGCACCTGATGATTGTTATAAGATGATTTAAAAGAATCGTAAATCTAACTTTTAAATTGCTGGATTTGAATCCATGAAGTTATGTAAAGAGATATCCCTGACCCTTAATAAGCAGTTACATGTCAAATTAAATGGCTTCTGCTTGTCCCCCTTCCCCTGAAGTCTCCTTACAAAGGCTATTATCCTTGTTCACGCTTTCCTCCATTACCACTAATCTGACAACATCAAAGGAGAGACTTGACAGCCCTTGTCAAGCCATACGATATATCCCTACAAATAGGGAAAAAAATCCAGAGGTCTGGTGACTCCGCTGACCTGTCTTAAGGTTAAAACATTGCTTTTGCTTAATCTATTGCACATTTGACAGCAATATGTGATTTTAAATGGATACATCATTACAGAGATCAGCTTCAAAACTTCAAATTTGTCAAAGTGGGGCATCTTTCTCCTAAAATTCTGCCTCTTTATTTCCATTTAGGACTACATATTAAAATGTTTTGATTTTCATAGTATTAAACCATTACCATATACCAATTATCATTGTACCTTTACACATCATTTACTTAACGAAACACGTTACATTACTTCATAGTTTTGCGACTTAGGCTATAGGTTAATGTGACTGACAGTATCTGATGGGTTGTTGTATAGGAGCCATTGGGTAAAAGGAAGGTAAATTGTGAAATAGAGTATTTTGAGACCAATAATTGTGTCTCCCTTGTGGTTCCTTTGTGATGCACAAAGGTGACCACATGCCTCTGGGGGCATGTGTCAATCAATAGCATCTCACACACCACAGAGACAAAGTATTGAAGCCGTGGCGTGTGAAAGTAGAAGGACACTGCACATTTTCTGTTTCTTTTTCTCTACAGGTTTCTGCTTTCCTGAGTAGTGTGGCTTGGAAATGTGCAGGTGTGCAGGGTTAATTTTGAGTAAAAAAAGGCAGGGGGAAAACTTGACTAAGGACAGACATTGTTTGACATGAACAACACATTGTATTGTGTGTTATCCCTTGAGCAAGAATAAAGCTTTTAGAGCAACAGGGTCCTTTGTTAAACTTCCTATCAGTTCTAAGCACAGAATGTGTTTCTGCTGTAGCATTGTGTGTGTGCACCTATGAAGCTTGTGTGGGTGTGTGTCTGTATACAGAATGTACTACAACTAGCTTCTGAAATCCACAAGGCCGAACCTAGGTGGACACAGCTTTTTCCCTGGCGTTCATTCCATTGTCTTCAAGGAGAAGGAGCTTGTTGCACATCCTCAACCAACAGAGAGGGCCTCCAAGGTGTTCAGACAGCATGGGAGCAACAAGACATTTATGGGGTGCTTGTGACAGTGTATTACTCACTGGTGGAATGAATCAGTGAATCAGAATGGTTGGTATAGTGCAGGATGGGCAGTCTGGGTGAGGGCGGGGCACCTGATCCAGATTACAATAAACGCTACAACCAAACCAGATACAGTCCCTATCATACCGTTTTTTTTTTTTCAGCTTATTCCTTTGCCTCTTATTGACTCCATCTATTGCTCACATCTGTCGCTCTGTTAGAGGCACAGAACAAGCACCATCCCTGTCCTCAAACCCTGTTTTTGTTAGGCACATATTACCCAAAACATCTTCTACAGTGTTGTGTCAAAGTGATGTGCTGGCTACCATATCAAGAGTTTAGTCTGGAAAAACAAACATTTTTAGACAATGTAGAGATTCCTGGTTGAAGAGTAGGTCAAAGTTCATAATGTCACTCCGGTTCTTCTTTGTCTGACTGTGGAAGGATTTCCTCATCCTCTATAACCAGCACTTCTTCCCTTTCGTCAAAGCCGTCAGTTGATTCCTCCTCTTTGCTTGCTTGCTCCTCCTCTTCCTCGTGAATGGCTGTGATTTGATCAGAAGGGCTGCCAATGCACTTGGGGTCCTCTTTCTGGCCCTCCTCCTGGGATTCTGTAGCAATCACTCTTTTCCACATTTCATGGTTTTCCAAAAGATGCTGCATGATCTGGCAAAATACTTTCCTCCTGCTAACCTTTTTGGTTTCTTCCCGCTCTGTCAGACACAAAACCCCCAGTTAGACACCAGTCAAACAAGTTAATTTGTTTTCTCACCAAAGAGCAGAGACTAGCTGTGAGACATCACATCTAAATCCCAAAATATTAAACTATGTTATACGTATCCTAAAATAAGTCAGTCTGTCAGTGTCACCTGTTTCATAGTTTCTGGTTTTGCATCTTTTGCACGCGCAAACGCACACACACACACACACACACAGACACACACACACATACATACAAACACACACATAGACACACACACACATACACACACAGGTGCTTACCTTTTAACGTATATCAATATTAACCAATTAATATTATATTAACTGAGAAACTTTCTCATGACAAATTGATTTGAAAGCAGTGGTCATATAGGACAGGGTTTGGCCAACAAGGCTTGATATGGGCCTACACACAAAATATTTTTAATCTCAACTTTAGCTTAATCAAACCACCAAGCAACGGGACATTAAACATAGTTTACAAAGTACAAAGTAATGTAGACTGAATAAATAATCATTAAGGCAGGTCATTTTAGGAAATGCAACTCAAAATGATTAGTGGGATATTGTCTGCAACATGAACATATGAGAGGTGGACATACGGGAGGTGTCAGAATTTGTTGATGCGTCGTCATCTGCCATATCTTCCTCCTCCTCCTCCTCATCTTCCTCCGCCTGCGTATCGTGTCTTTTCTTTTCCACCTCTTGCTCCATCTCTCCATCAGGTGGATCAAACCAGCGTCCAGGCATAAGAGCAGCAGAGTCATAGGAAGAGCACAAGGGTCCCACTATGTGAGTGATGAATGAGTCCTGTAGTTTGGCAAGTTGTGGAGCTGAACGGTCCATGAATGGGCTGATGGGAAGGCCTAGGCTTGCCTCTTCATCACCCTAGTACAAATATGTCAAAAATGTCAGATTTCCAGAAATGATACTGTATATATGTATTAGAAAATGTCACATTTACTTTATATCATATAATGATGACACTGCATGAGACAGAGAGAACAGTTTCCTCCACTGTCTCATATTTTCATAGCTCTAGGACAAAACAATAAGGTTGAAACGAATCCCAGAGTCTTATCAGTCTACTGAACAATATTTATTAAGAATCTATGGTCTGAATTAAAACTACACTGTTTACATTTAAATGGTTTTAATTTCCGAGCACAAAAAGCAAGAAATAGGAGATGCCTTATGAGTGTAATAACATACCACATACATAAGTCAAACCTTTCATTATATTTTGCTATTGGATGGCATAATTAACATTTAATTCCTGTTTATTTCTACGTTATTTTTTGATTGATTGTATGTTTGCATTTGTCCTTGAATGGTTTCATTTGTACATGATTACCATTTGTGACTTCATTTATAAAATAATTTGTTCTATGAATGGAGGCTAAAATAGAGCAGTCACGAACCCTTAATGTGTATATAATTTATCATTACAGTGTTTCTATTTTGCCTCTACAAAGACTGAGCAAAAATGAATTCATATCTTCAATCACTGTTTTAATCTCATCTTTGGATTTTATCTGCTGATTGCATCCTTTTTGCCACTGTTCATCCTCACACAAAGTGGGTCCATGTTTATGGTAAATAAAGAAAACCGGTTATAGCACTGTAAAGACCAATACAAAATCTAATATAATCAACATATTTCACAACATGCATGTTTGTTTTTGTTATTTTTCTGTTGTTTTTGACAAATTCCTTTAAAAAAGGTGACTTCTTATGGCTGACTTTTATGTTGGTTAATGTCGGATGTGAAAATAATTGTGTTGTACTCTCACTTTCATTATACTGAGACAGTCGTGTATTGAGCTTTTGTGTTTATTTTCTGATGTCAGGTCTTTCAAAGTGATTTAGTTGGAGGATAGAGGGGCAAGGGCAGTATTTCTATGGCAACCAGAAACCTGGATGGCGTCAGGGCACTGCATCAATTGTTCATGTTGGAAGTGTGTTCATATGTATAATAAGACCCTGAGTGGGGACAATGCAATTGTTTTTCATAATCATAAATAATCATAAAGTGTTTTGAATATTAAAGTGGTGCATAGCAGAGCATAATGTAAATTCATATGAGTGTTTGCATCTGTAATGACTCTGTTGCCACTGAGAGCCTCAGCTCCATCCCTGTGATCTTCCTTCAAGTGACTATAAATGAGTGCTGTCAAGGCTGACACATTTAGGTCATCCATCTTCGCTATGAAGACTAAAACATATATGCACGCCCTCTGTCTGTCACGCGCACTCTCACTTTAGCCACCACCCCGATGTTCCTGCTCAAAGACATATTAAATTTTCAGAGCTGTTATGAGAATTGAACAGCGGGGTTGCAAGGAGAGGCGGAATGAAACTGAGCGAGGGTGTTTTCCTCAGGAATCACCACACTTCAGATTAGAGGGTTCTATCTGCTACACGGTGTTCTGATGTCCTTGGTAGACAAGCATTTTGTTCATTAAAAAGGCCTGAAAGAAAATGTGCTGATACACATTGTCCAGTCACAAGAACATACTGATAAATCCTGTACATCTGTGTGCAAAAAAAAAGAGTTTTGATGAGATGAGATAATTTGGAGAAGTAAGGATATCAAAGATAACACCTAGAAAAGAAAATCTGCACTAGCTTTAATTATGGCTTAAAGGTCTATTCAACGTTGCCAGGCAAGTAATCTCTCTGGCTAACCAGATTTTATCTTTATCATCTTGCTCTGCACTGACTGAACTGACCAATCCAAAGCAGTGTTAGTTAAGAGCAGGATTTGTTGCCAAGCATTGATCTACATTCTTGAACATATTCATGAACCAGTAAATACAGAAAGTGTTTTGAATATTTTAGTTCTTCTCATAGTGAAAATCTAGTTACACAAAAAAGGCCTTACTGTATGGTCCTGAACCGAGAAACTAAACCCTATTATCTACAGAGTTATGCAGCTGACTGACCTATGACCTCTCTGTGGAGGTAGGAGAGCAAAAACAGAAAAGGCTTTTGGGATCAAAAGAGCATTTAAATGCCATTTATTATTAGTATATACTTGCACAATGTGATAAAGCTATTTCTGCACATTCCAAAGTGAGGAGACTACAGAACTTGCTTAAATGAACAGCTTTCTTACTGTTTCATCTAAAATATATATAACTAAACTCACAAGCCTTTATTAATTTCAAAAACATTTCTTTTTGTTTATTTTCCTCACTGATTTGAGGAATCATTCGGAAAAAGGCCATGTCTTGTAACTCTGTGTACCAGTGACAATTTAGCAACATCTCAATCAGGACATGATGAATGTGGGCAATGGACAAGCGAGAGTGAATAAACCCAGATTAAACCAGACCTACATAGTCCTGATTAAGCAGATTAGCTGAGGTTTTCCATGAGGTTCTACTGTAGCTGTCCAAATGCCACTGACATTGAAAGTGTGTTTCTTATCTAGAGGTCACCTAACAACCACTATTTTTGTTCCCCATTAGAATTCATGTTCTTATAAACATACTTGTTCATAGAACTCGTTGACGATCCCTTCTGTCCACTGCAGGTGCAGCTCTTTGCACTTCAATGGTCCATTGACATCAGCAAGCTTGATGCACATCTGACACACAAGCAATCTGTCGTTTTCATTGGTCCAATTAATCCCAGAAACTCCTTCATCACCCACCTGGGTAAATGTGCACAGGAAAGTTTGTGTATAGAAAAACTAATCATAGTTATGGATTGTTAATAATTCCCTATCGACCGATTGTCATCTTAAATGTTTTGTTGAATTGATGGTCACATTTTTCACAGTTTATAAGGCAGGTATGATTCGATGTTTACCTTTGCGTTAAACTCTGCAAGGAAGTCAAAGTGCTTTTTGAGGTCGGTGGCCAGGATGGCTTCAATGACTAGGAAGCGAAAGCGCTTGAACTCGACGTGTTCAAGGTTAACGAGGAAGTTATATTCTGGTCGCGACATGAAAAGGTTCCAAGCAGAAGCTGCATGGTGATTTTCCAAGACTGATCGGTCATTGTATAAAAGAGCCTACAGAGGAAGCAGAAAGTGCAAAGGAGATAATTTAATTGCATATAATAGCTGGTGTTGCGTAGTGTCTACCATCTGAAGCTACCTGCCTGTTTTGACATTTCTCATCTTTTTCATCATGTCACATCTCTTCGCACCACAGCCCCTACTTGCTCCATGGCTACTATATTACATCTACATTTATTTACCTGTGGTGCACTAGTTGCAACTAGAAAGGCATTGGTCCTTCCTGGATGGTCATAGTCATGCATGGCAGCAGCTACATACAGAGCCATGAGCTCCAAACCAGGGATGAGGCCAGCCAGAGAGCCATAACCTTCCTCTTGCACAGAGTTCATCTTGGAATCCAAGAAGCAACCTGTGGCACCAGGTGAAATGCCATTCTCTGAATCTGTGGACAGAAAGCAAACACAGCTCAAACCACATCCGCATTTTCATGACATAGACCTATTAGTGTCTTATCACCAGGATGTTGTTAACAGTAAAATGAGTCAACAGATAAATAATAAATAAATGAATACAGTAGTCTCATGACAAGGGCAAACTACTGCTTGTATTAAAAATATCTTACCAGTGGGTATCCCATTTTTAGTCAGCAGGCTGGGCAGGCCTGGCACAGGCTGAGTGGTGAGATACCAAACAGCATGCAGCACGTCCGTGGCATGAATACGGTTGTGATCTGAGATCAGAAAAATGGTAACTTGAACCAGTGAGTGTAGTAAGATGCCTGTTATAAGTTAAAGTAGTTTTCAACAATTTAAGGTGTGACACTATCAGTAAATAATAAATAAATTCACAGACTAAATCGACTATCTGACAAGAAATTTGTGACATTGCATAGGTCTTTGAACATGGGCCTGATTTGTAGTTCTTTTTCTAACATTCGCTCAGCACTCAGTCACTATAAAATTTTCCTCGGTGTGACCAGCTATCAAAGCTTTTATGACACCACGTCTGTCAGTGACAGACAGCATGAGCAGGGCTTCGGGCTCTGCCCTCCTCTTATTATCACGGCTGACCACCCCTCCTAAGTCATTCTCATTTTATTTCCTCTGCGCTATTAGAAGCTCCCTCAGCGTGTTCTAGGCAGCTGTAAACCTGCTTAAAAGTTCACAGACGACCCCTAAAGGAGCGCTTCACCGAACATAGTTTTTTTTTCCCGGCTTCAGCCTGGAGTGCGCTGGTTAAGTCCTTCGCAAGAAAACCTTAGGGTTACATGTTTTTCAGGGAACAGCGTCCACGTTAGAGCAAGCTGTTCCCTTGGGTACTTTGTATTTGCTTACCAGTTTAGTGTACCGGTGTACCAGTGTAACTAAGCCTAACGTGTCAAAAAAAACCAACAACATATTGTTAGCTTAAAAAAAAAGGTCTAGCTAACGTGTTACGGTGAGCTCACTCTAGAGACAGCAGCAGGCTCGGAATAAACCCAGCTGACATCTTCACTTAAGAGGCTAATATGTTGTGATGAGCCTAACGTGAGTGTGGTGATTTCACAAAGTCACTCTTCTTTGTGAGCCGTGTTATGTATACAGTAACAACCGCAGCCAAAGGGTTGGAGAACTAAGACTTAAGAGGCTTCATCCCGCCCCTGTCCCGCGTCATGTGGCTCTTTTATTTTGGGTAAGGACTCTCACCCCATGTGCGTAGCATGCATGAGGGCTAGCATGTCCAGGCCTTGCTGGCAGAAAAAATATGAGAGTGGTGGTGGCTAATCCTCAGCCACCCCTACAGCCACGACCTATACTCATTATCTGTGAGCTAAAACAAGCCGGGCGTATTATGATGGATGCCGAATCCTTGATCATACCCTCTCTCTTCGAGGAGCTGACCGAATGAGAGAAGGGGGATCCAGGGGTTGAGGATGCAGAGTGCAATGCTGACTCTGAATGACCTCCTCAAAATGGATGATATGGAGAAAGAGGATGACTCCACCTTTCCGGCAAAGCAATTAAGGCCTCCTAGTGCCACTGATGCTGCTCCTTCAGTGGAAAGCAACCTTTATGAGGTTTGTAAGCTGTTCACATCCAAATTTGGAATAACGTGGCCAGTTGGATCTGTATATTGGTAAGAGGTTTTCGCCAGCCCAGCCTCTAACTAAGCAACTTTTACCGGCAGTCAAAGATTGCATGAAAGATATGAGCCATTACTGGTCTAGTCCTTTTAATAGTAAACTCCCCACCAAAGGTTACTCAAAACTTGAAATTCAGCCGATTTATGAGGTGGGGCTAACTGAGCCCAGCGGGTTGACCTTTGCTTATTCTGAAAACCCACCCCTTGCTCCCCACAGATGCCCAGGGCTGGCTTTGCTGCTGCAGCTGCTGCAGCCAGAGGTAAGCCAGAGGAGTTCTTGCAGCTGGTCAGCAGTCTAACCAGCAGGCCAAGTCTGGTAAGCCGAGATCATGGGACAAGCACTCATTTGCTGCAGTATAAGGTAGAAACCGTCCATCCCATCCCATCCCATCCCGGAGACGGGAAAAGGAAACGGGCAACGTAGGCTCACCCTCACCTTCCCCCCCAGCTCTGAAGAAAAGATAAGTAGGAAAGAGGAATCACAGTCCCTTTGTTCTGAGTTCAGATGCTTCTGCTATTCAGAGTTTTTTAAATGTCCTCTTTCAGGAAGACTCACGAACACATAGCACAGTGTCACAAAGTTTTTCAAAACATACAACCAGCGTCACACAGGACTCCCCGGTGTTACCAAGCCAACGTAACTGTTTTGAGTTGGACAAAAGAAATAAAAGGTGCATTTCTGCAGGCAGGCCCAGAGCCGAGGGCAGAGAGTGCAAAAATACTCCTTATTACTCCTGGTATTTCCTCATTTTCTTTGCCCCATTTTAGATCTTTGTGTATTAAACAAACACCTAAGAAAATCCACTTTCTGAATGTTAACACACAAAGTTAACCGTCACTCTATTTGGCCGAATGATTGGTTTGTAACAATTGATCTCTCTGATACATATTTTAACATCTCCATTTATCCCGCGCACAGACAATATTTAAGGTTTGCATATCGAGGCACAGCCTACAAGTATCAGATCATCCCATTCGGTTGTCACTAGCCTCAAGGGACACCATTCACAGGAGCAAGCAATCAGGAATGCAACATGGTAATAACAGCAATCTTGGGATCAGACTCAATCGTGAAAAAAAGTCTTATAACTCCGGCTCAAAGCACAGAATACCTGGGGCTGAAAATAGACTCCCTCTCTTATAGGGTCTCCTTAACAGGGGAGGATCACTGCATTCACACAACGTCTTGCCAGATTTCAGCTGGGGATGGTTGTGTCTTTCAGACTGTGCCTCTGACTCCTAGGTCTCATGGCGTCAATCATACTGTATCTGTAGTGCATTTGGGACTTCTGATAATGAAGGAATTTCAACGCTGAGTCGCATCATTGCAACTTTGCCCTTGATGTCACAGTGACTCAGCTCAGCTCTGCTGAGTCACGGTGACTCAGCCCTGCGGCTCTCCATCCATGGAGACCCGATGGCCCTGGCATTTGGGGTGTCACTAGGGGAAGTGCTAACCAGGATGACCCTTATGACGACTGCGTTGTTGACAGGGTGGGGTGCGATTCTGATGGGCAAGGCGGTGAATGGCGTATGGTCCCTGAGGATGGCTTGTGCTGATATAAACATGTTGGAACTGCAGACTGTATTTTTGGCCTTGAAGCATTTTCTGAGTTTTCCTCAGGGACATCATGTGTTGGTGAAAACAACTCTACAGTTATAGATTTTATCGACCACTAGGGCGGAATTCGTTCTCTGCAGCTACACAGACTGGCCCAGAAAATAATTTTGTGGAGCAGCACAAGGTTTATGTCCCTGCTTGGCATTTTGAATTGGGGTGCGGACTTGGTGCGGGAATCCCCTGTGGAGGCTTCACACACAGGCTGTGGAACAGATCTGGCAGAGATTCAGGCGGGCATCTGTAGATCTCCTTGTGGTGAACACCCCATTGGGGATGGATGCTCTAGCATTCCCATGGAGGATTCTGATGAATGCTTTTTGACTGAATGCTTTCTCACCTCTCAAATTGATTCCCCAAACACTAGCCAGACTGAGTGATCAGGGCCTTTCTCTGATTTTAATAGCTCCTCACTGGCCATCCAAGCACTGGATAGATAATTCTGCTTCTAACAGATGAATTGTGGCCTCTTGTCCCAGGCTTGGGGGGAAAATCTTCCACCCTCACCCAGAACAGGTGGCTCTCTGGGACTAGCACAGGGACTTTGCAGTGGTAAATGGCAGGTTTTTGAAGACTGATGTGGTGCCAGGAACACCATTCCTTTTGAATGTTTGGTGGTAGATGTGCTGTGCTTCCTTCAGGAGTTGTTGGAGAAGGGCAAGGCTTTGTCCACAATTAAGGTCTATTTGGCAGCAATCTCTGCTTCTCATGTGTGGGTTTTGGTGACAAACCAGCCAGACAGCATCCCCTGGTGTGTTTTTTTTCTGAAAGGTGCTCGCAAGCTTCCAGTTTCTAGGCTGCTTGTCCTGCTGTGGGACTTGACAGTCATTTCGGACACCCTCTCTCCCCACCCCTTTGAGCCCATTAACAGTGTGGGTTTGAAATTTCTCTCGATTAAAACTTTGCTGCTCTTAACACTGACCACAACCAAGTGAGTGAGTAAGGTGTGTCTACGGCCCAATCCAGCCTTTGTGCCTAAGATGGTGGATCCGTCATACAGGTGTCCCACTTTGGAGCAGTTAGTTTTTCATCCTCCCCATTTCCTTTGGAGGAGGCTCAACAACTCATCAGTTTATGCCCGGTGTGAGCCTTGCATGTTTTTGGTAATAGGACAGCAGGTTTTAGGAAAACAGTTCCGCTGTTTGTCTCATAGGCCACTCCTCACAGGGGCAAGCCCGTTTCACTGGATCGTGTAGGCCACATCTATAGCATATAGGTGCAGAGGAATTTGACCTCCACTGGGGCTGAGAGCTCAATCCACCGGGAGCATGGACACTTCATGGGACCTATTTAAGGGGGTGTCTGATCAGGACATTGTGCAACAGCGTGTTGGGGTACTCCCCACAAATTTGTGTGTTATTACATACTGGATGTTGTAGGACCATCAATTGGGCATGCGCTGCTGGAAGCACAGGGTCCAGCTGAAAATTTTGACTCTAGACCACAGCTGCATGCACAGGTCGGGAGATCTTATGCAACTGGAGTGGGCTATATCTCCCATAGTGAAACACAGAGTGAATGTTCGAAAAAGAATGGATGGTTACTTAACACAATCCCTGGTTCTTTGATAACAGAGTGAGGTGTTACATCAAATGTTTTTCTTCCTTGCATGGGCACGGAAAGAAATCTATCTAGAATGAGTTAGGAGGGGCAGTCGGCCGTGATAATAAGTAGAGGGCGGAGCCAGAAGCACACCTCGATCTGTCTGTCACTGACAGACGTGGTGTCATTAGAGCTTCAATAATTAGTTAAGTTGAATCCTATAGTGAAACACCTCACTCTGTTATCAAAGAAGCGGGGATTACGTTAAGTATCAAACGTTAAGGGCCATGTTGACTTACACAAAGACACTTTTTACATCTCATTAATTAGAAAGCCAAAAGTAAAAACCGTTCTGTACTTCTTTTTTCTTTTTTCTGTACCCCATTTTTGTTAATAGCGTTGCTTGTACAGCTAGAAAACAATCCTCTTCATAGTCAGTGTCCTCACAAAGTACACAAGAACATATAACAATTTTGAAAGGAATTGAGACTGTTACAGTTAATGTTAAAATAATGATATTGAAAATATGTTTTAAAAAAGCCAACTTGAGGTTCCTGCTATATATATATATATATATATATATATATATTTATATATGTGACCTGATCCCATTGACAAGTATACATTAAATACATGCCACAAATCTTAATAACACAAAGCAGACCTGAGGTTTATTTCACAAACAATACATCCACCTTGTGGAAGTTTGTAGTAATGCCAGGTGCTGACTTTTCATTTTGATGAATATGTGGAACCTCTACTCACAGGGGATGTCCCTGTATCCATTCTCCAAAGCGTGGAAGTAGTTCATGAACTCTTGAACAGGAATCCTGAAGGTCTCAAACAGACCAGTGTCTTCAAAGAGCTGATAACTAACCTGGGGCATAGCACAAGGAAACATTTGCACAACTTTGAATTATCTACAACCCATAGAAATTTTAATGGAAAAAGAGCAATTATAAATTCATAATTGATTTTAACACTGAGCTATATTGTCATTAACACCAGGGATTTGAAGTCCGGGTTTTGTAGGTCCAGTCACTAATATTCCATTGCAATGCAGTTAATAACTTTCTGTCTATATAAGCTCATTTAAATTAAAGCAAATAAGCATTGATATGTTCCTATAAAATAAATACTATATTAGTTGTTAACATCTTAATCTTTACCTGACTGAGGATGCACCCTGTCTTGCCGTGAGTCTTCTCTACTAGACTGAAAATGGGAAAACTCCAGTTGTTGAGTTGACTCATTAAAGGCTCCAGACCTGGCATCACCAGGGGCTCCAGAGCCAAGATTGGCTTGTCCTGTCAGATAAAGGTAAGGGTAGCGAAGGGATGTCAGAAAGATACACACAAATATTTGCACCGTACTTGTAATACTTTACAGACACACTGAAATAACATTTATAGTCTCAGCTTTTCTGTCACCACTGGCAAATTTAGGCCGGATCACAGGTCACTCTGATGTAGATTTAGACCACACCACTTTTTGGTTTTAAGCACTTTAAATTATTGATTATTATTATTAAGTTTAACCTAGTTGTTACACTGCATCTTAAGCTCATATTAGGACAACAGTGACCCATCTGTACATTTTCTCTGCAGGGGTTTGGAAGCATGATAATGCACACAATAGAAAACAGATAACTTATTTCCCATTGCCAAAGTACTCTTGTCTGTTTGCCTACCTCTGGTGATGACAGGAGTGGGTGAAGAACTATGCCCTCTGTTGGACACTCTCTGCAACCTCTTGCCTCAGGTGGCTTCTTGCCACCTTCTCCTTCCTCTTCATTCTGTGCAAAATCGCTGCTGTCACTGTGGTTGGTCTCATAGGTGCTGTCGTAGGTGCTGTCATAGTCTGAAGAAGCTACTGCATGCTCATCTGTGGAAACATTGTACATTCTAGAAATGAGCAATGTAACTTAACTGAGTTATGTTCAAAGCATCAATAAAGTCATCAATATAACAAAAAAACTTTCAGAATAACCAATATTTATCAAACAAATTACATCATGGAAGTTTAAGAGTTTTAACGAGAAATAATATTTTGTTTTCTTCATGAATATTCAAATCTGTCAAAACAAAAGTGTTTTTATGGGAAACTAGTGGAAACATTGCTGTGACTTAAAAATTGCTTTCTAGTTTCTCTACGGACAAGGTTAAACCCTCGCAACGGTGCTCTTTCTACGTACTATCATTTTATTGCAGTTACTTTACCTGAATGTGGAATTCTGTCTCCTTTGTCAACAGATTCTACCCCATGGTTTAGTCGATTGCTGTAAGGCCTGCCGCAGCTGCAACAAGGCAGAGAAACAAATCAATGGTTTGTTCTGTCTTGGCTAACTAAAACACTTCCTCTCTTTTTCACATCAATATATATTTAATGTGCATCATATGCACATGGGCACTGATGCCTTCAACTAACACATATTCAAAGATGTGTAAATCTGAGCTTTCTTTATTTAAACATTTTGCCATTCACATGTATGATGGGTGTATGGTACCTGTTGCAGAGCAATGGAGGCCGCCAGTGAGGGGCGGTGGAGCTTGGGGCGCTCTGGCTATGAGTTAAGGCTCTATGATGGCTCTTAGGGGCCACAGAGCCAGGAATCTGCTCTGTTAGTGGCCCTGCTGACTCAGGAAGCTGCACTGAACATGTCTTTATTGTAGGGCTGGAGACAGGGCTGCCCTGAACAGGAGGGGACGGGCACGGAGAGCCCAGAGGTGATATGTTGGAGGGGGGGAAACCTGAAAAGGTTTGTTTTGCATTGAAGAAAATCAAAGAGTTCTTTTAGTCATTTTCGTTACTCAACTGTTACTCAGTTGGTGAAATACATTTGTAAACACACACACACCTGGTTTTCCCAGTGGTTTGCTGTATAGGTGGTTGGAGGTGACAGCAGAGGAAGCAGACATGGAGCGACTTTTTGAAATGGTCATCATCAGTGAGTTGTTCCATGATTCACTGTTTTTTTTAAAAAAATGCTCATAAATACATTATAGTAAAATCACTGAATTATCTTTGAAGCTGTAAGTGATAGTACCTGTCTGTGGTGTGTTTGATGCTAGCTGAGCGGTCTCGGCAGACAGGGCCTGGCTCGATGGTGGGGAGGCCTGTGGCTGAGGTGGTTGTGGTCCAAGTTGATGAGATTTTCCTAAGCAACCCCGGGGGCAGACTCCGCCTCAAACGCTGTCGTGCAGATACAATTCAAAAAATTAAGAGCATTTACAGGTTTAATAAATGCTTTGCTTCCATTTTAGTGTTCCTGCATCATATCATGAATTAATACAACCCTAATGCTATCTGTAATTAAAAACTGGCAAAAAGGTTGGATCATATTTTACCAGCACATAATGAAACACCTTTTTAAAATTAGCGAGGAGTCCAAATTATTAGAATCTTAATATAATACAGATTGCCCAACTCGATAGTAAACACAAGCTATCTAACTATTTGTCTATCTATCTATATCTATCTCTATATCTCTCTATATACAGTGTAGTGTAGTTTAAATCTATCCAGTGTTGTAAATTTTTTTGTAAAGCCAAGAGCTAAACTTACTGACTTGTCAACTCTAATTTCTCATACAGTTTGTGTATTTTTAAAAAATGCTCTCTCTCGCTGAGGTACAAATACATACAAAAAAGAAAGAGTAGAACACAGAGGGTAGCAGAAGATCAAATTTTACATACTACTGAACAAAAAGCCTTCACAGCTCAGGCAGATACAAACAGAAGAATCACTGCCATCCAAACACAAAACTACTGTTAGGCACACAACCTCACATTGCTTTGTCGTATATGTGTCTCATCAAACAACACTAATACCATGTAAAAGAATGACAGATGAGGAGAGAGGGAGTAATGTCACATGGTGATAATCAATCATTGTAAGTATTATTATGTATTATGTAAGTATTATGTTAATGCAATTTCAAGTGGAGACCTAAAACATCTGCATTCCTTTATTGTGCAACAATAATAAAGGCAACAAAAACATTAGCAGACATGATGTTCATTATGATGGATAGCTACGTGAAACTTCACATCAATTTTAACATTAATGCTGATGATCTTAAAGATGTCATGGAGGACAGGGGTCAGTATGTCCACTCTGAGCAGTCTGCAGCTACACAGCCCAATACATTGCAAAATGTGACACAGTGTCTGCAGAGGTGGTAGAAGTACACAAACAAAACAAACAAAAAATACCCATGCGAAAGTAAAACTATTGGCCTACAAACATTTTCCACTGCAAGTATCACCATCTTTTACTCAGTACAAAAGTAAAAATACTCTACAATACTGATTGTGATAATGGCAAGAATGTTGGTAAATGTGAAACTGGTTAATGTGCTGATAGGTGGTCAACCCATAATAATACAATTTTTGTTTTTATTAAAAATATTATTAAAAATATTGTTATATTAAAACCACCGGGTGGTATTAATGTTGTAGCTGATTGGCGTATTTACAAAGAAATTAGTGACTATAAATACCAGTGGCTTCAACAATCTTATTGCACTGCGGAAATGTGGAACTGTTTCTCAGTAACAAGATAGCAGGACCTGCATACAATAGATGCTTTAAACAAAAAACAATCCTCTTCAGAAAGTTTTTACTGTCCCATTATCCATTAAGCTAAGTCACAACATGAGTAAGGATGGGCCATTCATTCACATTTCTAATTATCTTACATAACTGCTGCTTCTGTCCTTATTTAAGAACCACGCTAGTTAGCTGAATTACCCACTTTAATTCATTGCCACAAGCAGAATCACAGATGCCCAATAAAATAAAACGAGGCAGAATATCAATGACTTTATGTCGGTGACGAAACAGGTTAGCATTGGAGTGCACTCAGGTAGCGTTAAAGCTGCTATTCATTTTCATAATAGGCTATCCTGCATTGCATCACAGGCTTTATTTAGTTTCCTTGCTGCCTTAAGTGCCTGCATACATTTTGAAGCACTGGCCTTGTAAAACATTAAAAAGCCCAGTGGAACCTGGTGCATCATTGTAAGCTACAATACAGCCCCAATCACCAGCAGTAGGGAGGAAATTGGGGAAGTGTATGCAGGAAGAGGTAAAGCACAATTGGGCAAATATGTGAATGTGTGAACATGCACTGCAGCACAGAACTAAAGTGAAATAAAACAACTTTAAACAGCTGCTTTGCTTACACAGTATGAACATGCAAACAAATCCACTACTGTTACATGCTAGTTCCTCAGTAATGGAGCTGAAAAAGAAAACGCCCACTAACCATCTGTCAGTCTGACATTGTGAATCTGTGGAGTAAAGCTAAATCAAAGACACAAGAACGAACAAAAACACATTTTTAAGAAAGACAAACATTTACCTTTGGAATGGCTAGCCTCTCAGCTTTTTCAGTCCCCTCCTCAGAGTCTGAACGCACATGCGTGTCTGCAGGGATGCGAGGCCGGTGGAGTGGCTGGAGGTTAATCTGGGTGCTGAGAAGGTTGCTGACAGCCTTCAGAGAGCTGCAGGTGTTAGGGGGCAGTAAAGGATCTGCCAGCAGGTCTGAGATCAATCCATGGGCCTCACCCATCACCGCAATGTCCACTACCACACTAGTGCCGGAAGACTAGGACAGAAAGTCAAAGGAGGAGAAAGATGACGGTGTGTGGATGATTTGTATGTGTGCATCTGTGTTTATACTAGATTATATATCTTACAGTTAAAAATAAAGACACATGCATGTGTGTTGAACTTATAGTAATGAAGGTTAGTGAGGAGTAAAGGGTGTGTGTTAAAAAAGCCACAGATATGAAATATCATAAATAAACAATTCATTACGCCTCATTCCCACATGACGTCCTCATGCCTAAATTTAGCTGTCGCTGATTCACCTTATTGACTGATAAGCTCAGAGGCTCATCTGTGTCAAAGGTCAACAATGTGTTTTCCACAATGGATTATCAGCTCCTTTTTAGCTTATAGTCAATTTGTTCGATTTGTCTGAAACACAGGCGTCCAGCAGTGCTGGATATTGTTTGCTTGTTGGTACCAGTGTTCATACATTCTTGAAAAAAATAATACCTTTTTTTGGAGGAATGTTTTAGCTTCTTTCCTGTACTGTCACTGATTTGAATAAACTAACCTAATGATGGTCATTTTGGCCTGTTTTTGCACTGATAATATAGCATGTCCTCTTGTGCACATGTCTATAAACAACTTGAGGACATCACAAACAAAAATAAAAATGTTGTTAATGCCAAATAAAGATTAAAAAAAAGTTGGGAAAATGATATAACCACAGTGCTAATGCAGCAGTGAAAGCTTTCACTTTCTCTCTCACTGTATTTGTCTGGAGTAGTAGTTCACTGAGAGAAGTCTTGATGCGAAGGTGGAGTGAAAAGGAGACCTTATTTTAAAAAGGGGACCAAAGCTGAACCATCTGTAATCAAACAACGTGACAAATCATAATTTGCTTCCTTATATAAACTCTTCAAATGTGTCAGGCCTCAGGGCTGTGATGGGATGAGCAAATGCATCAGGCACATAGGAGGATAGTTTCCTGGAAAAGCACGTGTCTGTATGAGTGCATGTGTCACCTCAACCTGAACAAAACCCATTAGACCACTCCAGAGCTTTATGACATCCCGCTATTGTGACATTCACCCATTACCTGGCAGTAATGGACTCTGTTCAGCTAATGTCAGGCAGAGAGGGAGATAGAGGGAGCTTACATGTGGGTGTGTGTCTATCTGTGTTGCGGTAGATATTCAGGCAGTTTTCTCTGCTTTAATACAGATATTTAACTTTGCAGATTTTACTGTGTGTATTTTACAGTAGCCTTTATAAAACAACATAGAGTATGTGTGCTATGCGTGTGCATTTGCGAACACTTTCAGTACAACATGCATACGCATCTGAGTTCATGGAGTGCTGCAGAGCACTGTTCTGGTAGAGACACAGTGGAGAGACAAGGCAAGGGAGAAGGTTATTGATTCCTTCCAGCTTAAAGGCCCACAGGAGACAGCAGGCAGAGCAATGGTCAATGAGTAAATCAACAGTGGGCACACGCAGATGCGTGTACACACACACACACACACACACACATACAGGCATGCATGCATGTACAAGAATTGCCCCTTGGGATTAGTCTGTCAGGCTCACATGCTGTGCACAGAAAGATGGGTGACAATAACTCAGCAAATGCAGTGCACAGTAACAGAAAAAAAATATTATACATTACTCTCTGATAATGTACATAGATAAGTTAAATAACATCTGTGTACATCAAACTCCTAAGAACAGAACTACACATTGGGATCTCTAGTGAGGCCACATACCTCACTAATGTGAAATTGTTAAACCAACAGCCATTTAGAGTTGGGTTTTCCATTCAAACTGAAGCAGTGGTCAACACAACAACAAATGTGTTTAATATAATATAAATATAAAAAAGGTACTACAACATTTAGTCTATTAAACTGAGGTTTGGTGGGAACCTAATGCATTGCATTAGAATGTGATTTTGGCCAATACAGCAAGAATCAACCCCAATCATTTATCAGTGTCAATGTTTCAAATGATCTTGAACTTTGGTCATTTAACAGGCAGCCTAACCAATGTTTTAATTTGAGGTACAATGAACAAGACACACAGTGTGGCTACATGTTTGTTATATTATATTGTTATGAGAATGTACATTAACAACAAACCCATATTTAAGGCTAATTCTCAAAAGCTAAAAAGTTGCCACAAACCAAATCTGAGTCTTCTCTGCTCTCTGTGCCTCTGAAAAGCAATGCTATCGATGACTCTCAATTGGTATTACATTTCCTTCAGTTTGTTTTTTCTCCTCTTTTTCCTTTTCTGTCTCTAGATCGGCCGCTTCCCAACATTTTCGTTTTTCCTGTCTACCACCGTCTTCCTGTCCATACTGAGAGGCAGTTAGGAGATATGTGGGCAGATCACTCATAAAGCAGATGGTGAGAGCAGAGACAGAGATAGAGAGAAAGACAATGACAGAGATAGAGATAGAGAACGAGAGTCCACAGACAGGCCATGGCCAGTCAAGTGCAAAAGAGAACAGCTCACTCTAACCAGCCAAGCTCCCCACTGTCTCCAACAACTGTACAGTACATGCAGCAGCTGACCACTGCTTCTGCTTCTGTAGAGACAAGTCTTTAATATGTACTGTAGTACGACCTCTCACAGCTTTAAGAACTAATGCTGAAGAAGAAGTAGCTCACAAATCTTTCCTGTGGCCAAGTTCTTGCTCTGTACATGGAAGGTTATTGCACAGTTGCAAACAATTACACAGCAGAAATGCCTCAAAGTTGCAAAACTAACAAAGTAACAAGCAGTGTGTTTTTGTTTTGGAAGGCAGACACACGGCTGTTAGTTGTGTCATCTGAGCAGAACAAGATGAAGACATTTTTACTTTGTCAATTAACAACATTTTGCAATAAAGTTTCTTCTGTAGTCACTTTGTATTAAAAGTTATGAAATGAAAAGTCTTTAAGTCTGAGGTGAAGATGTGTTCCCTTGTGATGTCACATAGATATTTGGTATAGATGTCGCATATGCTGCTCATTATCAAGTAGCTCCCATAGTGACAAAGAATCTCTCAACAGTGGTTTTAGTCTCCTGCCTATGAACACTAGTCTCTCACATGCGTAACTGACCTAAAACCTGGATGTATCAAGAAGCTTAATTTAGACATTGCTTCAAGTTGTCCTATTTAAACCATCTCATCATTACTGATTAAATGGCTTTCCTTTTCCTGCACACACACACACACACACACACACACACACACACACACACACACACACATACTTGTTTACCTCCCTTGCGGGGCCCGCTAGTTTTTTACCCACTGGTAGGGTCCACCCTATCCAGTGGTTCTACACCGCTATAAAAAATCACACAAATCTAAAAAAAAATTAGAATTAAAAATTTCACTTTTAAATCACAGAATATAAAACTTAATTTTTCATGCCCGTTTTTTTGTTGCTTGTGGGGTCTCTTTCTAACGGTCAGTATTTATGAGATCCACCTTCACACACACATGCATATTTCCAGTTTACGTGTCTTAGCAGGGAACAAAATCTTCATCTGGAGAAATTAGTTCTGTTATTTTTCCTTTACCTTGTTTTTAAAGAAAATGCAGGGCAGTATCAGGGATTTATATTCTACTTTACATTCTCTCTATTCCACATCTGTTATTCCTTTACACCAAACATTTCACATTTTGCCACTTCAAGTTAATGAAAGATAAGAGCATTATGAAGACGACGATATTAGAATACTCAAACTTGAATCTCTTCTCAATTACCAAACCACGCGGTATAGGGATTTTCCCTTTTATTTCTGCAGTTTGCTGTTTTACACAAAACATTTCAGAAAAAAAAAAAAAAAAACTCAAGGATTTGAGCTTATGGAGCACATATTAACATAGCTGGATGCAAAAACTTGCATCCAACTTATTTTGAAAGAGCAAAAATTGGCTTATACAAATCAAATGTTAATCACTTTATTACCATTTTTACCATTTCAAAATAAGGGAATGTAAACTTCTGCTTTTGCATAATGAGAAAAAACAAAAGAGACTGCAGAACAGAGGACACCAACTGTAAACCAATAACATAGCCATACTCTTGAACTAAAATTCTGTATGTGTGTGTAGTGTGTTCTTGCTTCATAAATGAAAAATATTTGAGATCTGTAGGGTAGTGGGAAGAATTTTGTGATAAAATGTCATAGCTGAACAGACACCAAAGAGGGCATGGTGAAGGAACTGAGAAAAACATGATTACCTTCAAACAGGCATCAACAGAAAGTATAGAACAAAGGACCAGCCTTGTGTTTCTACCCGTTCATTAAAGCTCTTCTACTGTACCTTTCTTCTCATGGTAGTAATTCGATTTTTTATGAAGTATTTAACTGCTTTCCAGTCTCGGTTTCCCAGAGCTTGAGGTTCTGCAGCAATGCAACGTTCACAGTCCACCTTACCTGGAACTTGTTTCATCACTATACATTTTCGTAAATGCTTTTCTACTGCAGCACATTCCTCTGGTGTCCAGCTTCTTTTCACTGCAGTTTGATTACCTAAATGTGCATAAGAAGATCATATTATATTTTAGATTTAAAAACTTCAAATCTTAACCTGAAAGGAAACACAACTAGATTAATCACATATTCACTGCAGTACTGAATTGGTTCAAAGGCCATAAAGGACTCCTCCACAGTCATTCAGTTTTGGGAAAGACTATGTTAAACCCAAACTGCTGTATACTTACAGACCTCCAAATGGGGACATTATACCCCCTACACACAGAAACCATGTATGATGTGTATCATCTTCCTCTCCATCCCCCATCTCGCACATATCCATTCTTCACTCCACGAGTAAACTGATTGTGCACCCTTCAAAGCCTTCCATAGTTAATGCAATTGTTACCTAGAGATTTAAAGTTCATATACTTCACTTAATGCCCAACTCCACATTGGTTATAAACAAGACCAAAATATACTACGTCACTGAAGTGGGTGATGCCCACGGATGCCCTTCAATGACCTGCATTTTTTGAGCAGTGCACTTTAAACGTTTTGTGATGGTGATGTCCTAGTCTAGTAATATCTGCTTGTGTACTAACTGGAAGTGCTGGTAAGAAACTTGGAAATCGAAAGGGCCTGCTGGTCCAAGAAGGAACCACTATTCTAAGCTGACCTCTCCTTTTAGCCAACTTCCTCTGGTTTTGGCCACTTGATGAGGAGGTACATTCTTGTAGGGATGTCACACTGACCTCATTCTCTGAAACCAGTGCCATACTGGTATCTGTGTACAGAAAATAAAGAGTTAGATATGCAAGATTAATAGATCAATCAATAGATTTACATTGCTCAAAAGAATAGCTAGTATAAATTAATATAATTTAATATGGCAAGTGTGTCTCTTAATGATGAGCTAACTCCATGATGGTACCTTCTTGATGGGATGCCACACTGTCCACATGTTTGGTCCCCTGTTCTTCTGGAATACCGTAATCTGGGTACAGTAAAAAAAAAATTACTACAAGTACTTAAGACAGTTATTTAGAACTAACATATGAAGTAGCTATTAGTAAAGCTGACTGGAGCTATCATGCATAACTGATCATATGGGATTGACAATTTCTATTTCTCCATTTTGCCATGGTTTTGTGTGCTGTGCTAAATCAAATTTACATGTTAGCAACCTACAAGGGTTAAAAAGTCTGGTTCTGCATGAAGGGGTGAGATTTGCACATGCCCAGACCACTCCTATATTGTATAAGTTTGAAAGATAATGTGAAATTACTCATTGTTCCTCTTTAATTTTGGTGCAGTTGTTTGCTAATTGGGGTGGGAGAATAATTTTGTGGTCAAATCCTTCAAGCAGCAGGTCCACAGCTTAAACACCAAAATATTGAGCACACAAACAGTACTACATACCAACTAACCGCTCACTCTTCATTTGATAAAAGCTAAACAAATGTGATTTAATGTAATCTATATATAACAAAACTATGACGACAGTTACAGCATAACAAATATATAAGCACTGCTGCTGAGATTAACATAGAAATTACTTTATTTTGTTAATTACTAATGATACTATAAGTTTATATTTTTTAGCTTAATTTTCTCAACAGGTTGGATTTCCATATCCCACACCTAGAGAAGCTCAGTTGGACTACACAGAAAATGCAACTTGATATATGGGCAAAAATAAATAATTAAAACAGGCTTGGATCCACACTACTTTATAGTTGTAAGTTGTAAGAATTCTTTTGAACTTTGGAATATGTGTGAAAAGCTTTTTGACTTCACTAGAACTGCACCCCTACAGGGAGTTTACAGCTTTTTTCTATTGAGTGGAAAACAGCGGTGCCTTAATATTAATTCCCACTGACAGTTTCCCATGATTAAAAACTTGATAAGGACACCCCAAACAAAAGAATTCTCATATGTACTATTTTACATTATAGAAAATAGATGCTGGCTTTAAAAAAATAGCAAAATTATTCCTAAATGTGGTCAATAGCTACAGAAACCTGCCAGCATTTAATCGTCCAAACAAAATCCACATGCACTAGTCAAAAGTATTCATATCCATTGAGAAATCATTCATTCCAACCACTTAAGATAAAACAACATACATACCTTCTATGTCCTCTTGTGAACACTCCTCCATGTCAACAGTTTCTAAAATGTTAATTGATAAAATGAATTGGAAAGCTGAAAACTGATGTGATCAAGAGTGTAATAAAGTACTGCATAAATTGCTGACTGTAGATAAAGTTAATCTACAAAACTCGCCCTTTTCATAAGTCAATTAGTTAAAGTGAAACATTTAAAAGTAGGATTAGACAGAAATTGTCCTTTTTAAATGTTTCTTTTTTTTACATTGACATATAATAAGTCTTAATACCATTCACATCAAGGTGAATTTCATCCAGACTCTTCCCTTTGTACTCTCCTAGCCGTCCCTGTTCCATTGCCAGGAGAACTTTACTTATTTTTGCTAGCTGTAGGGTGCCCTCTGGAAGACGGTAGTGCTTTCTGTGTACTTCAATGTTATGCCCAAGAAAATCTGCCAACTGGTCAAGTTCTGTAGTCTTGAGATTGAGAACGGTGGATAGGGTAGCAATGTGTTTCCTGAGTTTTGTTGAGGTTAGTGCTTTGGGAGTTTTTATGTCATCACATTCATTCACAAATTGTCTAATGCAGTCTGAACCCCTGAGGTAATGGACAGATTGTGGTAATGCAAACAAGTATCCATTTTCATTAAACACTCCACATTCTTCTCGCTTTTCAGTCAGAGTATCAAGTGATTCTCTCATGTCTGGAGTGAGGAGAACAGGAACTTTCCTTCCTCTCTTTCCTACTATGGTTATCCGAATAAAATGTTTGCAAAGCTTCTGCTCGAGTGCTGTAAGGGCCAAGTTAACATCTTCATGTGTTTCTGATGTGTCTCTTGATAAGTACACTGACAAAGGCATTCTGGATACCTCTCCTGCTCTCCGGCGGTTAAAGAGAATAACTTGTGCCAGTGTCACTCTAGCAAGGTCTTTCCAGTTTGAGGGTGAAGGCTCTTCTTTCAGGGCATTCAATTGTTTCCGCTGTTTTCCAGACAAGTAGCAATGAAGATTCTGGACATCCTGTGTGAATGGTAGAAGTTGAGGAGAATTCCACTTGGTCTGGTCAAGCTGGGTTAGTGCTTGGCTTGCAATGTCAAATTTCCAACTCTCTTGGTATAGCTGTGCAAAATCCTCAGCATCCTTGACAGTTTGTTTATCTTTGTTCTTTAATCCTTCAGACTTGAGAAACATGGCCAAAGAATGCAAGCTGTGTCCCACTTTGCGAGCAAGAGATGGACGTTGATATCTGCCAGTTTCATCACTAAATCCAGCCAGGCATCTTGCAGCAGTGACAACATGATTGTACTTTTCAGGTTTTATGAGATCTTTGATAGTCTTCACAAGTGCAATCTTTTTTGCTTCCAATAGCAGTCTACCAAGCTCTCTCAGCTTTTGTCGAATGTACTGATGTTGGCTGATTACCTTCTCATTCTTCATAAACAGCCTGTAACCATACTGTAGAATGCAGTTGTCTTCTTTAACTGCTACTGCAATCTTGTCTTGATTCATATCACTTAAGAACTTCCAGTATGCTTCACTTAATCCAGGTGGAACAGGTTCAGCAAAAGCACACAATGCCTGGACTCTTGTTTTTCCTGGTTTAGATGGCTTCCCCTGAGGCTTGAACCTGCAGACCTTGAAATGTCGCCACATCACTGTTTTTGTGAACAATCCATAGCAGTACACACAATGTGTATATTCCTGTCCTTCTTTTCTTTTCTTTGGTTGTTTCCATGGGATGAGTTTGCCTTTGTGGCTCTCCAAAACTTCAGTGTTGTGCTCAAAGTTCCCCTTATTTCGGATATAATCTAATTGCAGTCGCCTTTCTTTTGAGTTCTTTGGCAAACTAAAAGCTTTGGCAACATCAATCATATTTTTGTGTTTACGCATCAAATGTCTTGACATTTTCTGAACTACTTGTCCACAGTACAAGCACTGATGTTTTTTATTATATCTCCTTGACCCATCCTCCTTTTTCAAAACTGGATTAACAAAAACAGATGGCTCTTCAAGGAGTGCAGTTTCATCCTCATTTGCATCAGCTGTGCCTTCAGGAAATCTTTGTGTGGAATCACAACTTGCAACAACTATGTTTCTGCTCTGACTAGACTCAGACTGGGTCTGACTAGAAGACTTGCTTCTTCTCTGACTAGTAGATCCAATGTTGTTCTCTCTCTTTTTTTCAAGGGATAATTCCAAGCTACCATCACTGTCTGTGCTTTCTTCCCTGGGATTTGGAATATACTCCTCTTCGCTTTCTCCACTTGCTTCATCTGATTGTATAAGACTATCTTCAATCTTTTAAAGAAAAAAAAAAATGTTGTTAATATCTTTCCCTACAAATTATTGTGTTAGTGTGACAACTTGGCTACACTTTTGTCAACTGCCTGTTAGAATAGTATACTCTCTATAGGGGCATTAAGTGAAATTACTTTCATTCAAAGTAAATTCACAAATTTGAGATATGTTAAACTATTGGGACAAAAAAAATTGCAAACTATTTGAATCTACAGCATAAAACTGCGCAGGCGTAGTTTAAAAAATGACTTCTCCGGTAAAAGTGCAAGTGTTTAAATTATGCAAACATATTCACAAAGGCACAATATTATAATTCTGAGTTTGAATTGCACTGCCCACTAACTAATAGCATTAAAGGGTAAGATAAAAAATAAAATAGACTTACAGGATGGCAACACCTTCTTCTTGGCCTTTGGAAAGCCTTTTTAGATTGTGATGATGAAGGACACTCTGTGCTGTCATCACTTGAATCATAGAGTGCATCAGAAAAATGTGGTATTCTATTCATCTGCAAAAACAGTTATGTTAAATAAAAATCATTACAGGGGAAATGCTTGGAAATTGCCTTATCCACTTAGTTGGTATTAACAGAACTGACACGATATTTTGTCAGAGACATACCAGAATGCTTTTTGTTCTTCTAAGCTTAGGAACAGCATTATCCTCATTATCAGTTTCATCCACTACAGTCTCACTCTTTGAATCTTGGAGAAAATCAGAATGATCTGGTACACTATCCTGCAAAATGGGTGTAATGTTAAGGTATGGCAATCAATTTTTGTTAATGTTTTATAAAAATCAATCACAGGACAAGGATTTTAACACTTGATGCTACACACATGCTATACACTTGACACTATGAACATTTTACTGGAATTTAAGACATACCAGAATGTTTTCTGTAATTTTGTTAATTTGGATGACTGTATGAGAGCCATCGTTTATATAGCCTTCGTCTGTATCATCAGTTTCAGAATAGTCCACTAGGGAAAAACTATTAACAGTGAAAACCTAAATGTAATAAAACAAATAATTAGAAAGGAAAAAAATATTTTAAAAAAGTAGAATAGACAAAAAACAATCATCTAAATTAGCATGTTAGTTATATTTAGGACAGGCATCAACAAGTCTCGCAAAACAACATAGAGGCTGACATGAATTACATTAAAAATATAATTTTAAAAATGCATCAAATAAATACGTGTTGCATTATATATACTTTAATTTTGATACAAACTGCTATTGAGCCAATTGAATAAAATTACAAAGAGTTGGAATTCATCTCTTCATAAGAGAATTACACAAAGTACAGGTCAACAAAAGTGATTTGTAACTAATGGCTAGTGTGACTAGTGACTCCACCTGGATTAAGTGAACTTGAGGATCCTGGGAGGGGAAGACTAGAAACTCATGCATATGACCAAATGCATCTCTCAGATTAACAGGGTGCATAAGAACTAGAAAAAAATTGTATTTACTCTTTTACCTCAACCACATGCACTCATGTTACCCAAACAGTAATCCTGACTCAAAAGCTGTTTTGGAAGAGCAGTGAACAAGTCCCTATCTTCATATGAGAATTACACAAAGTACAGGTGAACAAAGAAGGTATGTGACTAGTGTGTGCATTACTTTATTACCTGTGTGCTGGGATCATTTTTGTTTGAATCCTCACACGTAGGATGATCTATAGGGGATGTATCAGTCTCAACTGCCAAAGTAGGAGTCTGCTTGTTTTCCACCTGGTATTCAGACCGAAATCAAAAGCACATCAAGAACTGCCAGACATTGGTTATTTACAGATTCACAAGTTGTCTAAGATAGCTCAGCTGTCAGCTATTTCTAAAATAGCACTTAGCATAAAGAAATAACCACATGCTATGGCCTTTCTGCATGACTGACAACAGCATAGAAGTGGATGCAATGGATAACATTCAAAATACCTTCTGAAAACATGAAGCCCCTAAAGAGGTGTAGCATTATAACTATAATAACTTGAGGTTTGACCCTGGCAGGTATTAAGGCAATGATGTAAAATAACTATAAGTTAGATCCATACGGGAGGACCCCATAAGGGGAGAAACTATTAAATTCTGAGTGTGTGAGATTAACTGACTACTTGAGGGCCCCATAAGTGGAAGACTAGAAACACAAGCGAATGAGCACATGAGTCACTTAGGTTAACTGGATGCAGGAGGGCCCCATGAGAGAAAGACTAGGAAGATTTGTCAGGTTTACTCTTTTCCATCAAAAAGTTGTTTTGGAAGAGCAGTGAACAAGTCCCTATCTTCATATGAGAATTACACAAAGTACAGGTGAACAAAGAAAGTATGTGACTAGTGTGTGCATTACTTTATTACCTGTGTTCTGGGATCATCTTTGTTTGTATCCTCACTCGTAGGATGATCTATAGGGGATGTATCAGTCTCAACTGCCAAAGTAGGAGTCTGCTTGTTTTCCACCTGGTATTCAGACCAAAATCAAAAGCACATCAAGAACTGCCAGACATTGGTTATTTACAGATTCACAAGTTGTCTAAGATTGTTTAGCTGTCAGCTATTTCTAAAACAGCATTTAGCATAAAGAAATAACCACATGCTATGGCCTTTCTGCATGACTGACAACAGCATAGAAGTGGATGCAATGGATAACATTCAAAATACCTTCTGAAAACATGAAGCCCCTAAAGAGGTGTAGCATTATGACTATAATAACTTGAGGTTTGACCTTGGCAGGTATTAAGGCAATGATGTAAAATAACTATAAGTTAGATCCATACGGGAGGACCCCATAAGGGGAGAAACTATTAAATTCTGAGTGTGTGAGATTCACAGATTACTTGAGGGCCCCATAAGTGGAAGACTAGAAACACAAGCGAATGAGCATATGAGTCACTTAGGTTAACTGGATGCAGGAGGGCCCCATGAGGGAAAGACTAGGAAGATTTGTCAGGTTTACTCTTATCCATCAAAAAGCTTTTTTGGAAGAGCAGTGAACAAGTCCCTATCTTCATATGAGAATTACACAAAGTACAGGTGAACAAAGAAAGTATGTGACTAAGTGTGTGCATTGCTTTATTACCTGTGTGCTGGGATCATCTTTGTTTGAATCCTCACACGTAGGATGATCTATAGGGGATATATCGGTCTCAACTGCCAAAGTAGGAGTCTGCTTGTTTTCCACCTGGTATTCAGACCAAAATCAAAAGCACATCAAGAACTGCCAGACATTGGTTATTTACAGATTCACAAGTTGTCTAAGATTGTTTAGGTGTCAGCTATTTCTAAAACAGCATTTAGCATAAAGAAATAACCACATGCTATGGCCTTTCTGCATGACTGACAACAGCATAGAAGTGGATGCAATGGATAACATTCAAAATACCTTCTGAAAACATGAAGCCCCTAAAGAGGTGTAGCATTATAACTATAATAACTTGAGGTTTGACCTTGGCAGGTATTAAGGCAATGATGTAAAATAACTATAAGTTAGATCCATACGGGAGGACCCCATAAGGGGAGAAACTATTAAATTCTGAGTGTGTGAGATTCACAGATTACTTGAGGGCCCCATAAGTGGAAGACTAGAAACACAAGCGAATGAGCATATGAGTCACTTAGGTTAACTGGATGCAGGAGGGCCCCATGAGGGAAAGACTAGGAAGATTTGTCAGGTTTACATCAAGAACTGCCAGACATTGGTTATTTACAGATTCACAAGTTGTCTAAGATAGCTCAGATGTCAGCTATTTCTAAAATAGCATTTAGCATAAAGAAATAACCACATGCTATGGCCTTTCTGCATGACTGACAACAGCATAGAAGTGGATGCAATGGATAACATTCAAAATACCTTCTGAAAACATGAAGCCCCTAAAGAGTTGTAGCATTATAACTATAATAACTTGAGGTTTGACCTTGGCAGGTATTAAGGCAATGATGTAAAATAACTATAAGTTAGATCCATACGGGAGGACCCCATAAGGGGAGAAACTTTAAAATTCTGAGTGTGTAAGATTAACTGACTACTTGAGGGCCCCATAAGTGGAAGACTAGAAACACAAGCGAATGAGCATATGAGTCACTTAGGTTAACTGGATGCAGGAGGGCCCCATGAGGGAAAGACTAGGAAGATTTGTCAGGTTTACTCTTATCCATCAAAAAGCTTTTTTGGAAGAGCAGTGAACAAGTCCCTATCTTCATATGAGAATTACACAAAGTACAGGTGAACAAAGAAAGTATGTGACTAAGTGTGTGCATTGCTTTATTACCTGTGTGCTGGGATCATCTTTGTTTGAATCCTCACACGTAGGATGATCTATAGGGGATGTATCGGTCTCAACTGCCAAAGTAGGAGTCTGCTTGTTTTCCACCTGGTATTCAGACCAAAATCAAAAGCACATCAAGAACTGCCAGACATTGGTTATTTACAGATTCACAAGTTGTCTAAGATTGTTTAGCTGTCAGCTATTTCTAAAACAGCATTTAGCATAAAGAAATAACCACATGCTATGGCCCTTCTGCATGACTGACAACAGCATAGAAGTGGATGCAATGGATAACATTCAAAATACCTTCCGAAAACATGAAGCCCCTAAAGAGGTGTAGCATTATGACTATAATAACTTGAGGTTTGACCTTGGCAGGTATTAAGGCAATGATGTAAAATAACTATAAGTTAGATCCATACGGGAGGACCCCATAAGGGGAGAAACTATTAAATTCTGAGTGTGTGAGATTCACAGATTACTTGAGGGCCCCATAAGTGGAAGACTAGAAACACAAGCGAATGAGCATATGAGTCACTTAGGTTAACTGGATGCAGGAGGGCCCCATGAGGGAAAGACTAGGAAGATTTGTCAGGTTTACATCAAGAACTGCCAGACATTGGTTATTTACAGATTCACAAGTTGTCTAAGATAGCTCAGATGTCAGCTATTTCTAAAATAGCATTTAGCATAAAGAAATAACCACATGCTATGGCCTTTCTGCATGACTGACAACAGCATAGAAGTGGATGCAATGGATAACATTCAAAATACCTTCTGAAAACATGAAGCCCCTAAAGAGTTGTAGCATTATAACTATAATAACTTGAGGTTTGACCTTGGCAGGTATTAAGGCAATGATGTAAAATAACTATAAGTTAGATCCATACGGGAGGACCCCATAAGGGGAGAAACTTTAAAATTCTGAGTGTGTAAGATTAACTGACTACTTGAGGGCCCCATAAGTGGAAGACTAGAAACACAAGCGAATGAGCATATGAGTCACTTAGGTTAACTGGATGCAGGAGGGCCCCATGAGGGAAAGACTAGGAAGATTTGTCAGGTTTACTCTTATCCATCAAAAAGCTTTTTTGGAAGAGCAGTGAACAAGTCCCTATCTTCATATGAGAATTACACAAAGTACAGGTGAACAAAGAAAGTATGTGACTAAGTGTGTGCATTGCTTTATTACCTGTGTGCTGGGATCATCTTTGTTTGAATCCTCACACGTAGGATGATCTATAGGGGATATATCGGTCTCAACTGCCAAAGTAGGAGTCTGCTTGTTTTCCACCTGGTATTCAGACCAAAATCAAAAGCACATCAAGAACTGCCAGACATTGGTTATTTACAGATTCACAAGTTGTCTAAGATTGTTTAGCTGTCAGCTATTTCTAAAACAGCATTTAGCATAAAGAAATAACCACATGCTATGGCCTTTCTGCATGACTGACAACAGCATAGAAGTGGATGCAATGGATAACATTCAAAATACCTTCTGAAAACATGAAGCCCCTAAAGAGGTGTAGCATTATGACTATAATAACTTGAGGTTTGACCTTGGCAGGTATTAAGGCAATGATGTAAAATAACTATAAGTTAGATCCATACGGGAGGACCCCATAAGGGGAGAAACTATTAAATTCTGAGTGTGTGAGATTCACAGATTACTTGAGGGCCCCATAAGTGGAAGACTAGAAACACAAGCGAATGAGCATATGAGTCACTTAGGTTAACTGGATGCAGGAGGGCCCCATGAGGGAAAGACTAGGAAGATTTGTCAGGTTTACATCAAGAACTGCCAGACATTGGTTATTTACAGATTCACAAGTTGTCTAAGATAGCTCAGATGTCAGCTATTTCTAAAATAGCATTTAGCATAAAGAAATAACCACATGCTATGGCCTTTCTGCATGACTGACAACAGCATAGAAGTGGATGCAATGGATAACATTCAAAATACCTTCTGAAAACATGAAGCCCCTAAAGAGTTGTAGCATTATAACTATAATAACTTGAGGTTTGACCTTGGCAGGTATTAAGGCAATGATGTAAAATAACTATAAGTTAGATCCATACGGGAGGACCCCATAAGGGGAGAAACTTTAAAATTCTGAGTGTGTAAGATTAACTGACTACTTGAGGGCCCCATAAGTGGAAGACTAGAAACACAAGCGAATGAGCATATGAGTCACTTAGGTTAACTGGATGCAGGAGGGCCCCATGAGGGAAAGACTAGGAAGATTTTGTCTATGATAGCTCAGCTGTCAGGTATTTTTTGCATCATTGTATTACTACTTTACCTTTGAACTGGCATCATCTGTTTTTGAATCTTTATGGGAAGGATGGTGTATAGGGGAAGTCCCAATTACCACAGCAGGGGCCTTCTTGTTTTTCACCTAGAAATCAGATGAAAAATAATAACTTTTAGGGATATCACTTAATCTTAAAAGAACATGGATACACACATAAATTTACAAAACAATGGAAAAATATAAAAGTTGTTACATTAGTCAGTACAACTTCACACGCAAGTTAGTATGCCCTATTTAACCAACTCACCTTTTTACGCCATGGCCATTTTGAATCACCATAGTTGTAATCAATTTCCTCTCCTATCTCTATTTTCCTAACTGCAAAGAGGCACAAATGTGGCTTGCCATCTACTATGATTTTTTTCATGATGCAGTTTGGAGATTTGCCATTGTCATTTACTAATCTTCCAAGAGAGCCATCTTCCTTGGATGCATCAATACTAAAAGGTATAAAAGGTAAAACATTCAAATGTTAGTTATTTTACAAAAATCAGGCTTCACAGTGTAAACATATTTAAGAACCATAAATAATGTGTGATAACAGAAACTTCTAGACTGGCTCAGTCTAGTTTAAAATATCAATACTTAGAAGTGATAGCTTGAATAAGATTTCTCCTTCTTTTTGTAATTCATCAACTATTCGAAACTTTCAGCTCTTAAAGACTTTCTACATTTCTTCAAAAGATGTTTTGTTATAATCTTACCACCAGTGATGATTTTGCCACTCAAATTCAAACAGAAATGTACTCTCTATCTCTGTGTAGTGTCTTGACTGGCATTCTTCCACTGATATAAGTTGACCCCTGTACTCCAAGACAAAAGCACCTGGGTCGACGGGCTGGCTAGCGAACACTCCTCTTCCTATAAGGTTATTTTAGATATACATTTGATTAACAGAAACAATGAGCTGTCTTAACCTTTAACATACAGCATGACCCACCTCTTGTCACTTAAATGTGGTGCAACAATAACAAGAAAGAGTATAGCCTACTTCCTTTACAACCAACAGCTAGACCTATTGAGTATCAGCACAATGGCTTCTCTGGAAATGCCAATATATATCTGTTTCTAATATGTAGCATAAATATTTGCTTTAATATATGTATGAAATTAATAGTAATAGTAAAAGACCTGCTATCCCTGAGGGAGGACATGAAGTTAGTTGGTGTGAGTGAAGAGGATGCAGAGGATAGAGTTAGATGGAGGCACATGATTCGCTGTGGCAACCCCTGAAAGGGAGCAGCCGAAAGGAAAAGAAGTAAAAGACCTGCTATCCCTTACCTTTGTTAGTGTCAATATATCTTTCTATAAACCCAGGCTTGTCCCTTGAAGATTGAATGTAAGACTTTGCATCCTCAGCAGGCTGTAGTCTTGAGTTCCGTTTACTCATTATGGCTCTGTGAAACAGTTTTTAAGTCATAACACAGGTTATCTTATTAACTAATCACCTGAGTATTTTAATATTTCATGGTATATGGTCTATGTAGATTGCTCAACAGAAACCCAGGAATATTCAAAATAGCAGACCATAAATATAAAACACGAGGTATATTCAAACAAACAATAGTCAAACAAATTACTCCCTCTCCTTCTTTGCTAACCTGTCCTTTCCTAACCATATTCCTTGAGATAGGAAAAAACTACTGTGATGCTTAGAGAAGAGAACCCAACAATCCAATGTTCCAAAGATGATCTACAAAAGGTTTATTCAGGACACCTAGCGAAACATATTACTTCATTAAAGCAGGGATTTCAGCATTTAACATAAAACTATTTTCATAAATGAAATACAGCAAAAAAATTGGATTTAATGTAAATTAAGTAAAGGTTATGTTCCAGCGTTAATTTTACTGTTATCATTACAGGATCATCTTTATATATGGAGGACTTTAGTGCTTTCTACAAGATATTATGAAAATCCTGGAGCTTAATGGTAGGAGGATTCATCTCCAAGAAGAGAGAACTGTATGCATTTATACACATAAATCATTATTAAAATGTATTGATTAGGCCATTTATAACTTATTTCTGACATGGAGACAGTATAAACAAACAGAATCTAATATTTATTATTTACCTACCCTTTGCACAAGTGACATGCCAGATTCACACATTATATAAATGGCATTCTAAATATTACATAACATCCATCTTTATCAAAGCTGTCATATTTATTTTCTAATAGGTAAAATTTAATTTGTTGACCAAGGTAAAAATATATTTTTTTGTCATGAGTTTTCTTTTTTACACAGCAGGCTAAACTTATGAGGTTATTTGTGGATAATGAATAAAAAGAAGTGAAAAAAGTCAGCTAAAAACCATCACCTTCCCCTCTACTTCTCAATGATCCCCTTGAGCAAGGCCAAAATCTGAATCCTACTAATTTTTACACATTACCATAATAAATATTAGGCACTTGTACTTCAAAAAGGGGAAAATTTGCTCCCACCCCCATTTGCAGTACAGTTCCCACCCCTTAAAGTCCAAGTGAATATTGTCCTGAAGAAACACCGAACAATTTTATCAGTGTTATCATTTACTTAGCTAATGCTAGCGCTAATGCTAGCGCTAATGCTAGCGCTAATGCTAACGCTAGCATCTTGCATGAGATGGCACTTTACAAACGAGTTAAAAACGCTCATTACCAGCTCTTTGTTAGCATTGATAGTATTTGAGGTATAAGTTGACTTACATTTCTTTATTGTCTTGTATTACTGCCGTAGTGATTTTGTCCTGTTTAGTCCACAAGAAGCATGCGGTCTTCACCGAGCTGCAGTCATGGTGCATTCAAAGCCCGCAACAGTGTGGGTCTTTTCAGCATGTATTTCTTTTCAATGTATTTCTAACTAAACCTGATCCTTTAACAAAAAAGCCTCTTCCCATGATTTGAAGCAAATTGATTGATTCTTTTATTTCCTTATGGATCAATATTTGTCATACATGTAATTTTATGTATTTTGAAAGTTTAAAAGTAAGATTTTAGTGACATGTAGATGTACAACATGTGTGACGTACGTGCCTTAAAGGCAACTAATCTCATCTAGCTACGATCCAAATGAATATCTTATCTTATAAAATCAATTGTATTTTAACCTTCAGAGAAAATGTGCTAGATACGTATCTATAACATTACAGCAGTAGCTACCGAGCTATAGATCACTTTACAAGCTGTAAGCTATAACATAGCTAACATTAGAAGGTAGTATGGTGTTGCTAACATTACCAGCCAACATGCTGTAGCTAACTTTAGCAACTATAAATTTATATTACAACTTCACTTTGTACCCTGCTTGCAACTCTGCAGAGGATAAAAAAGTTAAAAACTGTAAAAAAAAAATCAGAAAAGAAACCTACCTGCTCCCTTCATGAAGTTTTCATACTGGTAAATGGCACAATATTCTGTGGTTTGAGGAAATGGGCGTGTATCCCAAATTGGTGACGGTGACGGTGAAGTAGCCAATCAAATGTCTTCTTATCATCAGGGCTGTACTCTGATTGGTTGAAATGTTACACACTTCCGAAAGTGTGTATCTTTTGCAATACCAAGCCCCTAGCACTAGTTGGCAGTACTGAGGATAAATTTTACACACACTTCACACACACTTTTCCAAAATTTCTGACCTTGTGGGCCAAATGAAAAAAAAGCAAGAGCAACATTAGGGGAGGCTCCTGAGCTGCTTTTTGAATGAAATCTTTGTGGGGCCCAGCATTTTGGGCCCCACAAAGGCTTTGGGCCCCACGCTGTTGGTGGGCTCCTTGCCACTGGGCCTCACCAAGTAAGAATTGCAAGTGCACACACACACACACACACACACACACACACACACACATACACACACACACTGTGGAGAGTATTAAACCAACACTGAACCTGTTGAGGAGAATGTGTATTGTCCTGATGACGTCCCATGATACTCCTCTGCATGGTTCAAATTTAGTTTAAACACAACCACTGATCTTTCGATCTAGATTCCCATAGATGACACGACAGATTTATGCTCTCGCTCCTTCCTTCAGACCTAGTTTAAATGTGACACTCTCAATCCAAAGTGACTGTTCCATCCTGTAGTCTACGAACACCTGCTCTCCTCTTTTCTGCTGTTTCATAAAACTCTCTCTCTCCTCTCACCTGCCCCTGCATATGCATCTGCCAATTGCAAAGGTTCACCGAGGTATAGGTTTAGTGATGAAAAGACCTGAAGCACACAGAAACCAGATGTATTGGAAATACCTAGTTGCTAGGAGACACCAGGGACAAAGATCAAAGTGACTTGTCTCAGGACCATAAAATAGTTGTTTGGGACTCAGTTGGTCACAGTTATACTATGCCCATTACTTGTCAAGTGTTTCCTGTGATTGTAGGTGATGCATGACAACTGAGCAGTGAGCCGTGTGTATTATCAGCACAGGGCTTTCTGCATCAGGATACTGAAGAACATATTGATTCATTAAAAGTCTATTAAGATTGTTGGTTTTCTACAGGCTACAACAGTGGTTGCACATCCATTGTGGACCTTTGCTGCAATCACGCCTTTGAATGAAGAGAAAAATATAGTGAAATTAAGTTACCCGAGCATTACACATTTATCTGAAACATGAGCAAAAAGATAAACTGCATACTTTCTTTTGTCTGAACATTAATGTAGGCGGTGACTTAATACATTTCAAAATTCCCAAATTGCCATAATTTTAAGAGTGGCGAAGTTGACACTCGCGTACTTCAGAAACATTGTGGCAAAAGACACCTGAGTGGGGTTGGCACAACAGCAAAAAAAATGCAATTGGTTATTAATACCACTGAAAAGCCACAATTTTTAATGCCACAGCATTTCTCATATTTCGTGTGCTTTCTAAAGAGCTCGGTGGGCTCTGTGTGTTTGTCTACTCTACACCAGTGTGTCCTCAAGCTAATGCAATGAAAAGACAATTTGAAGACTTCAATAAACAGGGCGCCTAAAATATTAGGAATGCGAAAATAAAATAAAAAAACAAGTGCTATTGAAAAAGAAAAAGACATAACCCCCGTAAATCCCTCCAGCAATAATAGTGGTGATATTTCTCCAGTCACTGCAATGAGTTTTCATTTTTCTTGAATAAGTGAAAAGCATAATTCAATTTCACAGTCAGACGGTGACTTTCTGAGTGGTTTTCCCCTGATATGACAGCTTTGAAGTTTTTGGACGGCACCTTTGATAGAGTTTGGCTAAATATTTCTCTCTGCCCCCAGTTTTAGTGCTGAGCTAGACTAAACACAAGACATCCCAGAAAGATCTCTGTACTAAACACACAGAGGTGAAATTGAAACTAATCTCATCTGCTGAGATGACAAACATGGGTGTGTTTACACTGTGGTGATTTAATGTTACAGCAGACTCCCAGGGCCCCACATAGCAGCAAGAATTAACTGTTTAAATGTAGATTTGCATTTTAATTATCTAATGCATATAAAGAGGGCTTCCACCTGACATCAGAGGTTCTTTTCTAAGCTATAGCAACGTACTTTGGGTCAACACGGTGCCCTTCTCTATTGCATCCCCACTGTGTGATTCAGCCAAATAAAACTAAATTATTTTTGCATTAAAAAAATCAGTTCAGTACAACTTTGAACCTTTGCTAGTAAGAACAAAAGATGACTTCATAATCACCATCATGTGACTTTGTTATGGTTCTGATTCTTGATTTAAAACCGCAACTCATTACTGAATTTTTTGTTGTGAGTCAAAACCTGGACGCAAAACACAAAATCTGTACTGTACATTTTATTTTGTTTAGTTTTATTGACTAAAAATATGCTTCAGCATTAACATAATATGAATATGTGATGTCAAAGCTATCTGTGATGCAGCAGTATTAAACACTGAACAGTGCAGAAATATTTGCTTATGAGGCAACCAGTCTGATTATAAGATTTAGAACATTCTCATTACGTGTAATTTCATAGTGAAGACTACCTGGAGAACTGGGCAGAGTGTAGTGGAATGTAGCAGAGGCAAGAAAGCAGGGAGTAGGAGGGGTGGGTCGAGCAGTGTGAATTGAGTCTCATTCTAGTGACAGTGTCAATTGCAGATTGTAACTTTGACAGAAGAGATTAAGAAATAAGAAAATCCGTAACTTTCACATAAGACCCTCATTGCTTAATACTGGGTGATAATATTTGTATTCAACAGCTCAGTGCATGTCTGTGTGCATCCATAGACTGAACTAGCTGTCATTGTTTGTGGGCTGATGTCATAAAATGAACTGACCTGACAATGCAACTGTCATCTACTAGAGATGACTTTGCATCTTGAATGGCAGATGAGATAATCCGCCTAATACAGCAGATTCATGTTTCATGTGAGCCCCTCAGGTTGGGAGGGAGGTTGTTTGGAAGAATGAAAGCACTGAGCCCCTGTATCACAAAATAGATGTATATTTCAATTTGCAATACTGTGGGTTCTCTTCTTTTACTATTTTTAATATGTTTGATAGTCAGGGGAAGATGTGATGCAGTTACAGTGCTGCACCAAGGCAACAATAAAACTTGTTCAAAATTTCTTTTTTTCTGTCCAAATCTACACAAACACATTTCAGCTTCTGTCATTTGTGGAGTCACTTAAATGTTTGTCTGTGCTCTGCTGTCCCTTGATGGCCTCAATTACTGCTCAAATACACTTCTCATGTCAAGTCTATAAGAGGCTGGAATATCACACAGTCTAATGCTCATCGGAGCCACATAATCTTTGACAGCTCCATAATTCAGTCTTAGGGAAGTCTGCTGCTAATTTATCTCATGCAAATGTAATATCAATAAATGTGTTTATGCTGGAAAAACCTAAATAAGATTTATATAGAACGTCTTTATACACATACACACACCTGAATGCATTAATGTTGAGAAAGCCAACACGTGGATGGACACATGGCAGACTGCAGAGGGAGCTCTTTTTGTTTACATGATGCCTGCTAGTCTCAGGAGTGTTTTTGTGGTACAGTATGCAGAACTTATATCTGTTCACAGGTACAACTCTGACGTGTGCTGAATACATTAATTTCACATGCAGCTTAGAAGCATCTCAGTACAGTCATAAACAAACATGATTTTACACATTCTTTTTTAAATATAAATAAACAACAGTAACACATTAATGAATTCACAAACATAACACACAGTAAAGAGAATTTTTTCTTATATTTCTTTGACTGCTCCAAATGTGTGTGTGTGTGTGTGTGTGTGTGTGTTTGTTGTTGTCCATGTTTTTGGCATTTGCATATTATAATGAATAGCTGAATAGCTTCACACTACCACACACTCAAAGAAACAGGCACAAATCACCTTTTAGGGTTTTTACGTTGACTTGCATTTGTTTCTTGAATACTTACTGTACACTAAACCTAAACCTAACCTTAAACCATATCACTTGAAAAATCAATTATTTCATTGTTAAGACAAGGTGATGTTTCCAAAACAAAACAGGATCAGTCCCCACAATATGAGTAATACATGGCATACACACAAACATTAACAAACAAGCTCTGTGTTTGTCACGACTCAGACACTCCAGTCCTGAAGAACCCAGCAAGCCAGACCCAAACCCCTACTGGCAGGCAACTGTTCTTACTAGATCCCAGCTGAGACAAAAAAGAAGATGGAAGAAAAGACAGCTTAGATACATATATAGAGAGAGCCTCGGAGTGATGATCACAAATTGGAATTTTGAGAATGTACAGTAAATTAATGAAAAAACACTTCTTTCAACATTGTTATTGTGGGTAAGGTTACAGTAACTGGAAGCACTGACAGAAACTAACCGGCTGCATTTCTAGGTTAATACTGTAGCTTTTGGTTTAATCTGAAATTACCAGGAAATATAGCAAAAACAAGTAGTTTTGCACATTGCAGTTTTCATTTATTAAACTACCAAGGCTGTTCCTGAAATATTACCCCCACTGCTGTGTTGTTACAAAGCTGTTATGAAAGCTGTGAAAAGATCTAATCTAAACATCAGACATACTAGTTTTTCATTCCAATGTAATTAATAATTTAATTAACAATGTGAATAACATAAATGATCATATTATATGTCAAATAACATGGTAAACATGGTTATTTAATTCTTGCTCAGTGCAACCGAGAATAGATAATATGAGGAAAGTTCTCTCCGTTCTCTGTTGTAGCACCTCACAGACTTTTGTCACACTGCTTACAACGATTAATCGCTGAAATCAGTTTTCTTTGACGGTAGTGTTGTTGCTCATTGCCCATATTTTTCATTAGACTGTAAACAGATTGTTTCATTAATAGTATACAATAGAATGTTTTCTACCTATGTTCATCAGGACCCAAGATACACAGTTTACCCACAAAACACATGCTTTGCCAAATGGATTTGGCAAAGCTGCATGTGTGTGTTTATAAGAGTGTGAGCGATGGGACTCCTGGGCTGGATGGTGATGACTCACCCACCCACACACTCACACACGTGAATTCAGACGTGCACTCACCACAGTCATTACTTAAAACCATGTTAGTGCTGCTCACTGAAGCTAATTGTTCCTAATCAGCATTTTAGGGATCTTGTCAATGCACCGTGAAACCAAAGCACACCAGCGATTGCTTATTGATCTTATTAAACACCCATGTGTGTCTGCATTCACGTGTGAGAAGTTGATTGACACATTCATGAACTACACCTACACGTGAATTCTAATTTCTTTATTTAAACAAGAGTCTGTAGTCTGTAGTCTATAGAGTGAGAGACAGGTAATGACACCGTAAGTCGAGAAAAAAAAACGGTTCCAGTCATCTGATAGAGGCATTGTTAACATGCCCACTGCTTGGCTAATAAACTAACAAACACAAATGTCAACCTTTAGAGTAAAAAACAAGTGTCTGCAAAACGTAATAGGTTAAATCTTATTGACACAGTGAATAAAATTCTCAAAAACTCAAATGGGAAATTTTTGACACTGAAGATTGTCAATCATCCAGGTGATGTTATCCTGAAGTTAATGTTATATTGACTGACATACTCACATACGTTCTGTACATTTTGAGGCAAAAACTCAGAGGAACACAGGAATGTAAAAGCATAGCAAGAAAAGTGAAAGACTGTAAATGATGTACGTAGTACAGGGCAGTTAAAAGTGTTTCAAGCTCTACTGTGGAAAGACTAGACAGCGTCAACCCTCTTTTTCTGAGGACAATAATGTTTTGGACAGAGAGAATAGTTTGAGACAGGAGTGAAAGAAGCCATATGCTGTATGTTAAAGTGGAAAATCCTTCCCTCAGTGAAAGTGGAGGTTTCAGATATACAGTATCTCCAGTTTTCCACGCTGCCCTTTTATCTAACCCGAGGAAGATAAAGACCACTTTACATGTCCACCAGGAAGGGCACAACTATTTTGCATGGAACAAGCGGTCGCAGAATTGTCCTAACAACAAATTACACATACATATTGAAATTATTCAAATGTATCAAGTACTTAAATTATAAGTACTAAAACTATGGTCAATGTTTACATTTAAAGATACGTTTACAACTTTTTATACAAGTATACAATTTTTTTTAGTAATAATATGTTTTCAATTTTATCTTATTGTATTGAGGTTCTGTCAACACTTCCTGCAACCTCACAGACTCACAGAACAGCAACAGTGCAGAGACATCTGGTTTTAAAAGTGTGTTTAGATGCACTCATTTTTAAATCCTTTTAAATGAAATAAGTCTTAAAAAGTTTCTTTCCACTGCACATTTTATTCACTGTGTCAGCAGTTTGTTTCTCTCTTTTCTTGTCTCTCCCCCTGCAGTGTCACTCTGCACTGACACATAGCAAAAAAAATAATAAAGTCCAATAAAGTACAATAATAAAGTCCACAAGCAGCATGTTCTGTTACTACACTGTGAAAATCAGAGAAACCTTATTACCAGAGAAAGTTGGTTTCTCTACACAGTAGTATATTTGGTTAATTATGGACAATGTTGGAAACAGGAGCAAAACAGTAAGCAGAACTGCTTTAAGGCAATAGCTACTGGACAGGAAGCACTTTGTATCTCTGTAAAGAAATAGTCTTTTTTCCAGTTTTATATGAAAAGGGCTAATTATGTGACAAATTGGTTAGATTATTTAAAGACCCTTGATTCCTGTACGCAGGAGTTTTGGAAGCTGGGTGGCACTGCACTCAAAAGTCTGTGATACCACTGAACACTGTTAAGATTATAAAGATGTAGAGAGCCCTGTCCACACACACACACACACAAAGGTTTCACTAGTGAAAACACTTGTCTATGTGGATTGTGCATGTGCAGTGGCTTTATTAGCCAAAATAATGTCAACAGTATGCCCAGTTATAAGAATAAAGAAGTTATAAACTGTTTAAACCAATACACTTTGCAACAGAAACAGTTATTTTTAGATTCTAGGCCTATTGCCATTGTCAAAACCCACAGGAAACAAACATTTTATGGCTGTTTGCAGTATCTGAGCAATTTCTCCTAGGAAAACATTCACTCGACCCTCTAGTACAGTCCTGTAACTTCAAAGTAATCATTACTGTAAATAATGAGAATGATATGATTTTTTCTCTCGAAATAATATCGATCCAATATTACTGTTCCTGTTTCATATTGTACAACCTAAACAAAACCTCTGACTTTTGTTGGTGTTTACGGATGACGTGTGTGTACACGAAAAAGAATACACTCAGTCTGGAGGGCCAACAACATAATGTTAGTCCCCAGTACGACATTTAAAGAAGTACAATTCCATACACTAAGTGGTAAAACCAAAGATGCTATAAATTCACACCTTCTTCCAATAAGGACTCACTCTTTTAATTGTTTGTTGAATGAGATTGAAGAGAGAAACGGAGGAGGATAGAGGGAGAAAAAGCAAGAGAAGGATGTTGGAAAACAAGATGAATGAAAGAAGAGAATGCGATGACATTAGCACAATCTGCAACAAGCCTTAAGGAACCAAACAGGCCACACATACATTTGTGTGTATGTGTGTGCCTGTGTCTGTGTGAGGCAGAGACATGCAGGGACACAGAGAGAGAGAGAGGGAGAGAGAAAGCAAGAGAGAGAGAGAGGGATGGGGGGGAGCAGCATCATGTACACACATCACAGCCCAAGGCTCCCTCGTCTGCACTTCAGATGAGAACCAAGCGTTCACTGCGTGATGCTTTACCACAGATCACAGAAAAAATAGGGTGCCATTTATAGAATGGATCCAATTATTTCTGAATGTTGAAACTTGACCTGAAATACACTCTCTACTCCACACACAGTGAAACATACCAGAGACAAAGACATCATGATAGGGCACTATGTAATAAAAAGAAAAATGTGATTTTTAAAAACGAGAATGACGCAGTAATGTCTGTATTTGCCTGTTTTAGCCTTATCATTACCAATGAACAAGCAAAGTCATTATAGTTAAAATATATTCCAGGAGTGAACTGATTCGTTTAGTCTAACTTACTTGTTGGACTTTACATCTCATAGCGCTTGTCGCTGTAATTGATTTCTACCACCACCACCTTTTCATTCAAGTTCCTTGAATTTACAAAGAAACAAAAAAAACACAAATTTTCATTTGTTATTTGGCATTCTTGGTGCAGATACTGATCATCACTCATGTAATAGCAATGCTAGAACTGATCTGGGTTGTGATTCTTGCCAAATAAAAACTACAACATGGATCACTCTGCTAAACTCTCTTTACAAAATCCCTCCCACTGCTGCTGATTGTTCATAGTTTTAAAATGGTGTCTCAACAGATCAAAAGGTCAAGGTCTAATCGATGATACGTCTGTAGACCTGAAATGGGACTGCTGGGATACGCTTGGACGACTGTGAATTAAGAGAAGGCATATTAGGACTGAAGCCAGGCAAAAACACAAGCACACATACACAGACACATACACACACAGACATCATCAGTGTCTTACATAAGCAGTGAGTGATGGCAGCTGAGGACACAATAATACTGCTTTTGGCATTTGTCCTGTGAAAGTTCGACAGAGAGGAAATGGGGTGAGTGGGGGAAAGCAGAGGGGGACAGACAGACACAAAAGTGACAGACAGGGAAGGGAGGCAGAGAAAGGCTCAGTGCGGATAAGAGATACAATGAGAGAAATAAAGACGGATTTTGTTATTGTAAATTTAAAGGGCCTCAGGCAAAATTCCTTGAGGAAAACAATTTGCCAATTTAATGCAGCAGTCTAGCTATTTTTATATATTCTCAGCTCTCTAAGCTTAACGTTTAAAGTGTTTAAATGTAATGTAATTTAAATGTAACAGTTTCAATCAAATTAACTATCAAGAGCACAATATTATGCAAACACCATGTAAAACCTGCTGTAGATAAAATAAGTTTCATTTGTCTTTAGTTTGTTACTTCATCAGTTCTGGAAATCGTTAAAAAAATGTTTATGTAAGCAGCCTCCAAGCACAAATTAAGGATAGCAACACAATAATGAAAATATTTTCCTAGCATATTCTGTCCACTGTAAAACTGGGTACTACTCAGAAATCGCTCAAATGTATTGACAAGACAAGGGGGACTGGGGAAGTGGTGCTTCTCTACAGAACTGGCCTGTACAAATTTTAAATTTCAGATGATGCCTCAAAAGTTTAGCCTTGTATGTCCCTTAAAAAAATTTTTAAGACACGAGATCAGACAGATCATCTCAATTTAAACCACAGGGACTTTTTTTTAATGTCAGCTCACTTAATAACTATAAAAGTTAATAAAATGCATTTTATGGCAAAACTAAACTATACTAAAATGTTGCATTTTCCAATGAAAATGTAAGAAATGTCAGCCATTTCATACTTTAACTTCACTGCTAGAAAAGAAAGCCATGTAATGTGTGTTCAAATCAATAGAAATAAGTAGGCAACAGAAACTGCTTTTTAAGGCCCATATTGGAAAATGTTTTTCCTTGTATAGTAACACGTCTATTGTGATATATATATTCTGTTATTGTATGTGAGACTGGGTTGATACAAACATGCTCAGATTCAATTGGAACTGCTACTTTGGTGGCACGGTGAATTGCGTGGTGTATAATATCTACAAACCCATATTTTGTGTGTCCAGCCTCAGCCCAGTGTTCATTTCTCCATCAAAAGAAATGCCAACAGATTTGTAAATAATGCTCCAGTGATATGTGACAGTGGTGAGGTTCCCAGATGTGTTGATTTATATAAAAATTTGGAACTTAAGTCAACCTAATAAAATTACGTAGCATTTATCAAATTCACATACTAACCTAATCAGATTATGTCACGAATCATGGATTGGTCAAAAAATAAAGAGTAAAATACGAGGCCATTGAAGAAGCCATTGTAAAATAGGGTTTGTTCATATGGAACTATAGCTGGTTATTTTAGCAGAAATTATAAAACATTGCCCCATCAGTATATATTTGCATTAGCTTCACACCCAGTTGTAAAGGTCCGGGAATACATTTTATCCCTTAGTGATGCTCTCCAGTAAAAACAGGCAGTATAATAACATAATATAATAATAATAACATAATAAGCTGATTGTTGTCAAATTAAAAATTAGTCTAATGACATACATGCTCTCTGATTAATTACCTAAATTAATGACATATATCATTTTTTGCTGTGAAGGTATTTTAAAATGTTTGAGTTTAAATTAATTTTGACCCATGAGTGAATCAATTAAAAATTCACATAGAAAATAAAGTTCAATATGTCTTTTCTTTCAGAATTATTTCCGAACCACTTTCTTCTACTGTCCATTTGGAACCGTCTCAATAACAATCAAAACTACGACATATAAATATACTTAAATTAACTGAAGAGTGCTAAAAGTTTAAAGTCAGTTAGTTTCTCCGTCTTTTCTTAGCATTGAAATGACTGTTGTGTCAAAAAGCCATTGTGGTTAGAACGGTTTTAGAGACAGACCAGGTAAAAAAAAAAATCTCCCTTACAGGTTATCGTCTAAGCTTGGGGTCGTAACAGCGGATCATGTGGTCTGCATGAAGATTTATCAGAGGTTTTTACATTGTATACCCTTACCAGGCTTGGGACCAGCTATCAGATTTTTGGCATATGACCAGGGCAGCGAACCCCTGATCTTATGGTTGATACCCTACCAACTCAGCCTTTGCTGCCCCCTTATCATGAAACACGATGAATAAGTATTATGTTTATTTACATTATTTGATTACCCTAGTTGTAACATTTGTAACATGGCTGCCGACATGCTTTGGCGTGTATGAGAGCAAAAGTGACATTGCTTGATTGAGTGAGTGATCTAACCCACATTAACAATTCAGCACATCTGGTAGCTCCACTATGTGTGTGTGAATGTCCACACACTGCGTACACACAGAAACACTTGGTTGTTATGTACACATTAATTATGTGAAATACACACGTAATAAAAGTAATGAGGTTTAACTTTTTTGAATCCATTTTAGTGCCTGCGCCAAAAGGGATGCAATTTTAACAGAAGGCTGCCTCTTTATGTGGAGGTGCTATTTCAACTACTTATGTGGAAAACAACCTACATGGACAATAAGTTCAACTGGCCTGTTGTGACTTGCGTAGCATATTCTTCCTTGTAATGAAGTGGGTAGTTTATTCAGGGAAAAAACAATATGAACTGCTTCCAAATTAGCTGCACGTCCACCCTACAACTACATTTGTTAAGAAGTTTACTATGTCTGAGCTCCTCTACCCAGTGGGGTAAGTCTGAGTTCCAGGTGGTGTCATTGAAGCTACAGTGTGTTAGCAGAGAGAAAATAGAGACACAGGTGAGCTGAGAATAAATTGGGTTGTCAGTGTTGATCATAATGAAGAAAATGTTATTAAGTGCAACAGTATGGCTCTGTGTGTTTTGGCTAATAATGGCAAAGTCCCCAGTATGTGGCCGACGGTGCTTGTTAACGTGATAAATCCTTTGTTTGCCCAAGATTTTTTTTTTTTGATAGGATTGGATGATCATTATAAAAAGACAAAATAAAACTTCAACATTATTTAGGCTCACTAACACATAGTAGAGCTACTGAGCAGCTCTCAGGTATGTCAGTAGGTGTTAACTGAGTCGGCAAACCAAGGGCACAGCTGTGAAAGAACACATAGAGGAGTGCATGCCAGGCATTCCTGCATAAATACAGTTTAAATATCTTGCCTATTATCCTTTAACTGACTCTAGAGTTTCCAAAATACTCATACACTGTGTCTGCAGAGTAAGAAAAGGGGTAAAGATGGGGAATCTCTAGCTATCAAGTGTAAAACGGAACTTTCTAGCTCAGACTGGAAGTTTTTAACTCTCCCCTGTTGATGGTCTGTTACATGGTGAGAATGTTTACAGTAGAGAGAGACATACAGACAAACGTATGGACAGATCTAGATTCTGCTTGTCAATGCTGCCCCCTGCCTAAGCACCCTCCCCCCCTCTCACCTCTTACCAAGCATATTTTGGACTTAAAACACACCATTGAATTGAGTAACAAGGCAATCCTTGTCCAAGGCCACCAAACCTCATTTGGACAGCCAGCAGGGAAGCCACTGTATGTGTTTGTGTGTGTGAATGTGTCAGCACATGTATACAGTAGTGGCCAGGCCAGGTTAAAATTATTTGCTACTGCGTTTCAGCAGCAAGCCCTAGCAGCTACTCTCATACACACACTTTTTTTCTTTTTTTTTTTTGCTATTGCTCCCTTTTCCTGGCCCTCTTGTCTCTCTGTAGGAGCACATGGCGAAGAGCCATATTCACATTACACAGAGACAAACAAGGAAACACACACACACACACACACAATTTCTGTTGCACAAACCACATGTGATCAACTGAAACTTGCCTTAACAGTGTGTCTGTAAGTCTGAGAGATAGCTCTGAGCAATTGTGTGTTTAGATCGGCAGCATACGGGCTGAACAAAGAGACCAGATAGTTTGTCCTTTCACCATCAACACTTCTGCTGTGCTTGGCAGCAAACCTCCTATCACTCCCCCTCTTTTTCTTGCCCTCCCCAGCAAATCATTCAACACTCTCTCTTTCCTCTGCTCCCACTCTCCGTCCCTCCATCTCTCTCACGCAGTAGTTCGCATTAGGTCCCCTCAAGCTAGTTTCCCGCACCCCAAACACACACACAGACACACACACACATTCACTCACTTTTGACTATTTGACTGGTGCTTAGGGCTGGGTGCAGGCTGTGCTAATGCCAGTAGGTTCTTTTAATCACTTCTTTTTTAACCCATCTTTCTTCCTCTCTTCCATTGTCCTCAGAGTATGTCATTCAGTCTAGCTTTTCCCATTTTCCCAGTATTTCTTAGGAATGAAATATGAAATTGCCCATTCACAAAAGCTGCAGTTAAAGCTCTGGTATCCCAAACACAATCACTTTTGCTTTGACTTCATGTTTGACTTCAGATGCTTTACCTTATTTGCCTCATTTCTTTCATTCTCGTCTTCTACCGATTAACGGTTTGACAAGAGAAAAGCTGTTTTCTAATGTATGTGCACATACATAGAAAGTGACAAAATCTAAAATAAAAATCTACTGATTGAACTTATTTTGCAACTACACAGTTTCATTGATGCATTTGTGGATCTTGAGATGCACATTTGGCAATGTCATCCTGCGGACACAAATTTTTTATAAAGTCACAGACCTTTTTTGGTGGGGGGGGGCGAAAAAATCCACAGCCAATAACACTGCTGCTCCTCCACTAAATCCGAGAGCAGTACATTTAACCTCTGGCTGTTAATTGTAAACAAGATGAAGCTATGAGATGCTAGCAGGAACCACCATGGTTAACATGCAGTTAAGTCACTCGTTTAACAAATTAAGCATCTTAGAATGAATATATAACTTAATTCATGCATTTGCACGTGCTTAATTTTACAGAAATAAAGATACAATGTTTTCAATGTCACTGCTGCTGTCTCTGTTTCTGTACACCATCAACTGGTAACAAATGCACAAAAGACAACAAAATCCAGCAGACTAAATGGGATTTGTCATAGTTTCGTTTAACACACAGACACACACACACACACACATTATATGGTCTCATACTGGGAGCTTAAGGCTGTGCAGTTCACATTTTTAGTGTTGCAGTTTGAATGGAAAATGCCAAGCCAATAACCTACAACTCACATTTGAGACACAGTAAAACCTTTTAGGTCTCCTCATTAGTTTCTTCTTGTCCCTTTCTCCATAAATGTGACCACTTGCAATGCAAGCTGCCTACATAATTTTCATGACTGACGAAGCACTGAAATATGTCTCTTGGTATCCAGGATGTTCTTTTAAGTATCTGCCTTATAAAACCTTTAGTGGTAATGTGTTTTGCAAATTATCCAGCATCAGTGTTCTTTCTGGCACAGGAGCTGTTACAACCTAACTGTAGTATCTATTCAGTGGGCATAAAAACTTTATTCTTGCTTACTTCAGCAAATATATAATAACCCTGTGTGCAGCTCACAGTAAGATTGCTCTGGCGACCTGAACAGGTTGCGTGTCTACCAGGAAAAGTATGTGCGTCAATGAGAGAATGTGGGTCTTCCCCTTAAATAGATTTCAGAGCACCTGTTTCTGCTTTAAAGTCCTACTCTCTCTCCCTCATATCTCTATCGTGTCTGACACAGATACTGTATGATGATTAGATGATTAAAATGTTATGCAACACAGTACAACTTTATTCAAAGTCTGACCTCCTTAAATGACCAGAGAACTATTACAATTACAGTTAAAAAACCTTTTTAAGGTGTCGGGCCAAAAATGCTTCACTGTCTAGTAGCTTATTATCATATTTTGTTGGGCTTGGGTAAAATGAGTTACTGCCAGTATTTGTGTAATGAACTGTTGTCGTTGCATAATAGAGAGAAAAAGAAAAGTGCATGTGAAACATCAAAAAGCAAAACACTTGGAAATCTTGTTACTTTATTTAGACTTTCTATTTATGTCTGCTATTATTGTGTATAGAGCAAGCGCTTTTCAACTGCATCAGATCCAAAAATTACTACCAGAGGCCTTTCCCCCAAAATCCCCATTCCACTGAGACCCTGGCTAAAAGACAAACAACTTCTGTCAATACACGAGGGCTGTGTGCGGAGCTATGCAAAAAGATTATAATGGATTAAAAAATGTTAAATCTTTCACTATTAGCTCTCCACATTATATCGTGTTGATACTGTAGAAACCTCGTAACATGGTAAAATGAGGTAATTTGTACTACATATCAGTATGAGCAGCAAAAATACAACCCATTCAGCTGAAATATAAAATTAACAGAAATAAAGCCACGGAGCCGAGCCGATGCTATTTTCCAGCTTCCAGTTCAACAGAGTGTCTGTGTTGCCTCTGGCCTGGCAGGCTGCACCAGCCTGCTTCATAAATACTGCACAACCAACACTTGATGAAAACCCCCACTTCTCTAAGGTACAACTGCACTCTGGAGAGCTTCATAATCTACAGTATGGACCTGCAAACTATGTGTTTCTATGTCAGAGAGATGGCTTTAGAGAGAGGAGAAGAAGAAAGAAAGATAAAGGAAAAGAGAATGTGAAGGAAACGTGAACTGATTTGAGTAAATTGTTAAATGTCTTTCTATGATATCTCTGACACAATTAAATGATCATCAACTGGTAGTATTGTGATTACGTTGACTGTAATTGACTGTTTTTACTCTAAAGCAATGTACACAAGATAGAGTTTTCTGCTCCACGATGTACCTGGAGGTCCTAATATTGTTTTTGGTACTTTACACTTAAATAAATGACGTAGGTAAAAAAGAGTAAGAAATTAACCACCATTATAACCAACAGAGAAAACTGTGTTACACTGCAGGTTATCGTTAAATCCATGTGTTTATCAGTAAACTCCTAACTGAGAACCTCTATTGCTGATATTAAAAACCACTGCAAATTTATCACCCAACTCTGCAGCTCCACACAGCTTTTTTCAGTCCCTCCAGGAATTCACGATGTGATTGCAACAATTAATTTAACCAATCCCCTGCGAATTTTGCACACCTTCCAATTTAAACCCTTGCATCATGCGTCACAATGTTTTAGAAAGGCTGTCACAAAATCAGACATTTAGGCCACATTTACAAAAACTGTTTTAAATGGTTTTGGCATCGCTTAAAGTAGTATTGACTACTTTATTAGGATTTACCAGTGGAACATTTTTAGTTTTTGTTCATAATCATAACTTTCAACTGTGCTGTTACAGCTGGAGCAGGCATTTGTTTTTAGCACATAAGCTCTGATAAGGTACCAGTCTGTTTACACAGTATGTTAATTGCGACAAAAGGACAAAGCGAAAATGGCAGGATTTCCATTTCAATTCATCAATTTGTTATTTTGTATTTATTTATATCATGTATCATGTCAGTTAATTCTGCTTACAATTACCTATATTACAATATTACTAATAGTACTTTAAAAACACAAAAAATAAAAATAAAAATAAAATAACACATAAAAACTATTTAAAAAATGAAACGTTTTTGTAAATTTCTTCTACTATATTAAAACCCAATGTGTAATCCTTTTGTTTGGGTTCTTTTTCTGGGTCCTATCAATCTTTATCTTCCTCTCACTGATGAAAGGCTACAGGAGGACACACTGTCCTCGGCATCTGGTCAATTGTGAAGTTTTCTTAAGTTTCAATGCTCAATTTGTCATCACTCCTGTGCCAGACATGGCAGGATAGAATGGGTAATGGAGCTGGTCTAATAGTACAGATAGCCCACTAACTCAGTGTTCCCTGGATACCTATTAGCGGTGAACAAGCAAGCATCACGAGTCAGAAAGCTGATGTAAGATCGGTTCCATCTTCCAATAAAATCTGTAATACTGTACAAAGTGTGTGATTTCAGATGAGTACATGTGTTGCAAATGAGGATTGCTGGATCACCGTCACTCACACAAAATGAGTACAAGCTCAAGTAAACTGAACACCAAATAAAAACATTTAATTTCATTAACTGACTTCTTTATAAAAAGCTAAGTGAATGTCTGTGCAATGAATTATATCATTCTGCTTAACACCCTAATAACACTAGAGCGACTTTTACAGGAGACAGGCATCATTATTTTCAGTTTATAAAAACGTATTTAGCTTGAAACTAAACTACTGAAAGTCTGTAATCCATTTCAGATTTCATGCAAAAGTTGATAGTATTACAAAATTATTGTTTAAATGGGATTTTAAAGCTACAGTGTGGAGGTGAGCAGTGTTTTAAAGACAAAGCAACTTTTGCTGAATAAAAAATAAAAATAAGACAAAAATAGGATTAAAAAGAAAAAAAGACATAAAAAAGAGTTTAGGGTGTGAAAACACAGACTGTAGAGTGTACAGAGGGAAATGGAGATAAAATAACTTCAAAACAAACTTCAGGTAACACTGTAGTTGCTGTGGATCTCCCTCCGCTGTCACAGACGTCACCCATAAATATTTAACATGTTTAAAGTAATCTTGAGAAACATGAAAATGACTGTTAAAACTGAAGCTTGAAGTCAGCTTAAGCCTATTTATATTGTTCCACCTTCGCCAACCGGTTCAACTGAGGTGAGGTTAGGGCTTTGTTGGGTGCAGTGTTGGAGAAGTTTATCAAGTACAAATACAAGTACACAAGACCAGTATCTGACCTGATACCCGATACTGCTATCAGTATCAGGATGCCCCTATTTATAATTGTAAAGTTTCCTCTTGGCTTTCAGTTGGAGGCTTAATGATTTGAGTACAGGTGCAGTTTATAGTGACAATGTTTTCTTGTTTTGTGCTTTTTCTAAAAAAATCTGTACAGTTTCTGTAAGTGTATATATATATATATATATATATATATATATATATATATATATATATATATATATACACACACACACACACACATAGAAACAAAATCTATATCAGGACAAAGTCAAAGCCACTGCAAAGTTTGAAGTCTGAACCTCTTATAATGAGCAGAGTGACCATCTATCTATCAACTATGCTGTAAGGTGAGTATGTAGTGAGATGATAAGAGGATGCTCTGTAGGATACTGTTCACCTCAGCTGCGCATTTACAGATGCTGACATGCTGATTCATAGGATGTTATTCTTACAGAGTCCCACTTAAAAGGCAATATACAAAAATACAATACAGTTTAAGAAAACATGTTGATAAGCTAAAGTGGCTGCTATTTTGGGATGTGAGCAGCTCAAGTTGGTTCTCTAAGGTCCTAGTTAGCTCATTGAACCAGTAGTCAGGGCAGAGCACATCCTGCTCATTCATGGGTTGTTGGTCATATCTAGCTCATTTTGACGTATCTCATCGATAACATTTGCCTTTATCAGCGGCCTTCCTCTCTACACAAAAAAACAAAAATACTTACTTTTATTTTAAATAACACATCTGAGTAAGACCAGAGTCCAGTGGCATGGTGACTAATGATAATCCCCTCTGCTGGTTCTCCTACTGACACTACTGCAAAAAAAAAAAAACTATAAAATGAAACACAAAACCTGGTCTTTATAAGAAAACACTTGGACCAAATTCAGAAGTTCAGGTACATGTACACCGCACCACTGGCAGAAGAGAGGCATCAAACATGTATTTTGAGGTGACTTCACACCTATGCATGCGCGCGGCGCAAACAAACACACAAACACTCACACGCAAACTAACTGGCAGCAACTTAACACGCCAAGTGCAGCGTCCACCTGCTTATCAGCAGCACAATCCGTGCAGAGCACATTGATGATGACCAACTTTTCAGACTGAAAGTAAACAACAATGTGCAGATAAGAAGCGTAAATCGCAAAACTACTAGTCAGGCTCTCGGCGCGTGTGGGTGCAGGTCTAAAACTAAAAACTAATTATTAATACGGTAATAACGAAGCTTGTTGTTACGATTTCTGTTTTCCGTGTCAGGCTAATGGGAAAGCGCGCAAAGCTGTCACACATGCCATCAGAGAAAGAGAAGTCACACCAAAAAGTCAAGCAATAACAAAACATCAAGCATGTTCTGGGTCGGCTGTCCAAAGTTGGACATGTCCTACCTGGTCCCGCGGAATACAAGGCAGCGAAGTCCTGCGGTGGGACTTGCTGTTGCTCTGACTATGAGCCATCATTTCCGAGGCCGCTATGGAGCTGGACCTCCGTCTCCTTTTGTAGACAGGGATGTCGTCCTCCTTAGCCCCGGTCACAGAGCCACAGCACCCCGTCTTGCTGGTCCGTGAGGCCGGCAGGAGCCGGTCCACATACCTCGCAAGCAAAACTCCCAGCAACCCCAGCAGGTAGGCCAGGTGGGGTCTCCAGCTGGCCCGGACCACGCTCAGAGAGGCGAGGGACGCGGGCCTGATGACGCTAATAAGGACGACGATGGACACTCCCTGACCCAACCGGACGACCAGCAAAGCCCCGCTGCCCAGGCAGCCGAGGACTACCAGGGTTGCAGTTGGGGACAGCAGTTGGTCCTCGCGCAGGAGGCACTGCGCCGCGGCTTCGCCCAAGTGGCACAAAGCTAACAAACAGAGCGCGGTACGGATGAAAAGTCCGCAGCGGATGAGATACAGCCCGACCCAGAAGAAGGCACATACGAGTGTAAAAACTGGGGAGACGCAGTAACACGCAGTAAAAAGACAGTCCACAGCGCAGCCCACCGCCAAATGAAAAGGAGATCCGGAGCTGCTGCTATTTCCGCTGCTGCTGCTGCTGCTGCCTGCATCCCAGTCGACCAATCTGAGCAGCAGAGCGAGAGTAACGGAGACAGAGGCAACGCAGACCGCAGACGACACTCCTCGGCAAGTCCATGTCACGGCGAGTCTCAGCCACGACTGGCTCCCTGCGTCCTGGAACAACGGGGTGACACATGTCTTCACGTAGCCGTTGCGCTCCAACGCTGCCCCGGGATGTTTTTCGTGAGCACTTCTTGATGAACCTCTGTCGTTGGCCGCCTCCAAGGCCATCACTATCAGTCAAGCGGAATGCTGCGCTGACCGTCCGGGAAAATAACACATTTAGTATTTGTGTGAGTGTCTCATTCTACATGGTCGCCATGTATTTCCCATGACAGTGCATGTTGACACCAAAATATTGGCCAGTGAGGCTTTTTCCCCCAAAACCAAACTTCAAGAAGTAAACATATTAACAACTGGGATTCACTCTTCCTTTACATTACGTTTTGTGCTTCAGAACTCTCCCATTATAGTAGATCTACTATTGTGTTGCCCCTGGAAGTCAAGCAGTGAACCAAAAAAGCAACCCTGGCGTTTCACACATCTAGGCCACTGCATCCACTCCTCCACATAGTCTCTCACTCATCCCCTCTCTCTCTTTCTTTCCCCTCCCACTGCACACTATCCCCTTCTTGTGCCGCTCCGGTGATTCCTCCATCACGTTTGGGCCACTTTCCATGTTTCTGTTCAGGCTGCAGTGTGTCCTGGATGTGACTCACATCTCTGTGGATGCACGCCATGTTTACATGAAGATTTCCTGGCTTGTTCTGGAAGATGGATCAGCCCATTATGAGAATTAACAGCACTAATTCTTTGATTCATTTTAGAGATGGACTGTGCTGTATACATATAGCAGCAGGCCTTGGCTACACAACTTCAAACATGATCATTTATCAGTCTAAGGTCACTGAACACTCAAATCTTGAGTCTGCTTTGTAGAAAGGTGTATGTCTAATATCTTCATTTATTTCACTTTCTTTGGTGGCTTGCACAAGCTATTTTCAGGGATGTACTCTGGAAGCACTTTCAAATAAACAGCCGCATAATAAAATGAAAAGCGCAATCCAACAACCAACAAACAGACTTTATCTCTGGTAATAATCATTTTTTGCTGCCCCCACTACTTTTTTTCTGGATTAAAATCCCAAATCACATCATCCTCTGCCTCCCGTGTGGCAGACTGCACAGCCCAGAACAAGTTGGAAGCCTTCACCTGTTTGGCCTACATTTTATGAGGGGATTTAAAATGATGTGCTGCAATCACATGAAGTCTTTTATGTGGCTGTCTCTGTAATATTACTAATTCATTTAAATCATATACATTGGTTCACAAAAAGGAAAACAATACACATGCTCAAAAAGAGGCAGAGAACATTTGTGTAATTGGTTGAGTGCAGTTACTTTTATTATGTACTGGTAATTTATGATGACGTTTGAGTTATTAAGTAACACAGGTGTTACACAACAGGAGCAACCAGGACATAAATCTCATATTCTAGTCATCCCATCACTGTGGACATTTGCCTCTGTAGAAGTCTGGTTTGGATGTCAGAGGTACTGGGAAGGACGATTTAATAGACAAGAAGACTTTGCTGTTTTTACTCTTTGACACTGCAGCTTTGCAAAGTGACAAACCACTTCCAGTCACTGTTTTAGGTTTCGGACTTATTGGGAGTTTACAGTAACTTTCCCGTGACTTTCCCACTTATTGCTAATCAGTGACCAACTCTGCAACCGTGGCCAAGAGCGTAATCATGAATTGTGAATCATGAAGTGGGTCGAGACTCCGGACTCAGAGTGATCCAGCAGGCTTCAGCTTTATCTTTTCTGTGCATTTGCACTAACACGCTGTAAATCACATTTTGGCAAAGGTAGCCCTGATAATAACATTTTTTGCTCTTTGACATAACAGACATCCAAAAACACTCCTCCAGTTTTACTGTGGAAGTGTTGTAATAGTGGCATCAATCATTTTGAACTGCTTGAACAGAACTGTATGTGAGTGTTTCATTTTTGGCTGTCATCAGGCTATATGCAAACGGCTGCCTACATGGCCTCACATACTGACGTGTCTGAGTGGATCATCCTCTAAGCTTGTGTAATGTCTGTGGTATATAACAGGACATAAAGACTAATGATTATTTTTAATAAAAGGCTGAAAGAAACAAAAATAAAGTGTTACAGGTGCAACAGACCACATATTTGACTACATCCAACGCCATATGCATCAGAGGGGCTGAAATATTGCTTTACTTAGTCTTTAACCACACCTGAACCAGACTCATTGAGAATCTCTGGGTTACACTTAAAGTGTCCATCACTATCTACACATATCTGTATTATATTACAGCTGCAACATTATAAAGAAATGTGTTTCCCCATGTGTGTCATTTTAGTTAAAAGTAGCTATTGTTTTTTTTTTAAATCTTATTAATCTTGATGCAACAAGATTTTTCAAGATTTCAAGAGACCTCCATGTAAAATGGGATTTTTTTTCTCTATTCTATTCTGTCATTTATGTGTACATAGCTGTATTTCTGAGAAAAATGTTAAACACAAAACATCTCCCTTTAATCAATCATCAAACTGTTGCTGTCTGTCTCACACCAACTCATGCACAAAACACTCTTCCACACACATTTCTGTTGTGAAAATGTAAACAAAAACTAAGCCTGTCACTGTCTTTGGTGTATTTTCTTCTCAGTTCACAGCCTTATCCTACTCTATATGTGTTCGTGAACCAACTTCTGCTTTTTAGACATTACAGAATGTGTTACTGTTGCCATAACCTTTCTGGATAATGCCACATAAAACTATTCATCATGTTTTGACACACTAGGCTGGAGAAACGTCATTGGCTAAGTGTTTGGCTGCCAAAGACAACAAGCTGCCTGTGCTTGCGCCTGTTAAATGAGAATGTGGGCTATGCTGCTGCCCCGTGCCACTGACTCCATGTGCAAATGTGAGGGTAGAGGAGGGACTGTGTCTCTGGGGACTGTGCAGCAGTGAGGGGACTGCTCTTTCTCACTTCTTCCCTTTGACTCGCCATGTTTTGCTACACACCAGAAATGTTATTTAAAGGTGCCGCTCTGACCGTTTCCTGCTCCAAGGGGGAAACTCTTTATATATGCTCGTGGCACTCTGCAGGTTTGAGTGCGGTGGCACACATCAACAGAGGCTGAGGAGCGCCTGTATTCCAAGGACACACAAGTTTCTGCTCTAGACATTACACAACACATTTGTGATTGCCTGTGAATGTCACAGAAAATGCGGAATTTGATCATATCAGAAACTCATAAAAAAGCAGCTCTCATACAAGGCCTGTAACACCTGTATATCTACAGGGACAAAAACTGTCGTTTTTTTATGTAGATTGTGGGCAATAAACATTCATGGCAGTACAATTGTACTGTAATGTATACATTTGTAAGCACTTACTATATAGTAAATATTTTACTTTAATTCTTTTCCTGTTCCAACATCCCTTGGTAAATTGCTAGTAATAGAAAAAGAAATATAAAAAATCATAGCTTCTGGTCAGAGTGGATTTGTCTAGACAAGAAGTGCAGTAATGTTTGTCATGTTACTTTTAGCTCATCACCAAAATGTATTGTGATGCTGGTCACTTGCTTGCAGCACCACCTGCCATCTCTGAACATCAAAACACGCTTATGATGCAAAACTGACAGCATGAAGAAAATTCGTCTCTGGGGACAAAAATGATCTGGAAGATATCTCTCTTTGTATGTGTCTATGATCTACGTAAAGTCAATTAACCACTCACAGCTTTACATTTGGCTACATTAAGGAAATAACTTTATTGTGAATAGGTTAAAAGCATTTGACACGTCTAAACCTTTTAAAATTGGTGATCAGACAATGTTTTTGTAGTTAAAAAAACTGCCTGAAACAATTGCAACTATATAGGAAGCTCTGCAAACGTGAGGCAAAAAGACATAATTGTGCTTCAAGAAAGTCACAAGGCATTAATAAGTAAACACTGACAGAAAATTCAAAATTAGATTTTACTCTAATAAATGACATTGGTAGTAACAATGATGAGGAGTAGTGAGGAATGCATTGACACATGTGGTGTACTTTGTATGTTTAAATATAATTTTGTCACTCAAAAGACTTGGCACAGGTACGTGGTTGTCTTTTAACAAGAATGCAAAATTGCAAAACCATGCTGTATTTTCCTACTTTATTTCCTACATTTAATCAATGTTTTATGTGAAGTGTGTGTGTGGTAGCAGACAAGAACACTTTTTACAGATTTTACAGATTTTGATGTGAACTCTTAAGGCACAAACTTGCAATAAATGTGTGACTCTAACAGCCACAGTTTAGGCACATCGGCATCCAGTCTAATACAGACTTCTTTTGGTCTAAGACCTCTTCAGCCAGATCAGAAAACACAACCAAACTAGTCAGTCCCAGCTTGGTCAAACTCGAAAGAGTGTCTTTACAGGGGAGCAGCATGACCTTGCGTCAGCAGCGTGATAAGCTGTGTCTGCTAACCCTTCAGGAATCCGTGGATAAAAGAACCTGCTTATCAAGGCTGCGATAGCAGCCTGAGTGTGTGCGTGTGAGTGCCACCGAATCAGGTAAAGGCCTGGGAACAGGAAAAGACTGTGAAAAATTCAGACCATGTTCAGTTTGTTATGTGTAAGTAGGTATTTACTATATGTGATGGTAGGGGTGCATGCGTGTGTGTGTAATACCCATCAGATAATGGTTAAAAAGTAGATATAGTTATAGTATGAGTATTCTTCTGTGCCTGTACTGTGCTGGCCCAATAATTTTGTACTTGTATATTTGCAGAATGAGTCTGGGCTGGTACGTACTGACTCCAGCATTGAACCATATGTCACACACATAAGACACACTCACACACAATCAAACTAACTGTTAGCCATATAAATGAAAGCATTATGACCTTAAACAGCTTTATGAAAGCACTTGGCCAACATGTTGCAAAGTCTAACAGCTACAACCCACCATGATCCACTGACATAAAACAACACACTGAACACTCCGCATCTGCAGAGACATATATATTCCCAAAGAAGGGCTTGTCATCCAACTGTGCTTTACATGTCCTACTCTACAGGTCAAATGTAGTTGTAACCTGATGTGATTGTATTAGTGGTTTGACATTAGCAAAGGTCTGATGTTTTGAATATTACATTCACTTTGTCTTTATCTTTGAGATCACAAGGCTACTGTACTGTATTTGCAGTATTATGTAGCATGAGTATGATTTAATCTTTTCCTGTCTGCGTAATGAAGAAACAGAAGATGCTATTATGATCTTTAGAGATAAGGGGAAATTCAGAGTCAGTTGATGATTTTCAGAGGTTGTTACCTTAAGTGGTATGTTTTAAGACAGAAACATCGATTAAAGGTGTTTAAAATAAAAAAAATGGAAACAGATGATGTTTGTATCTCCTGTCTATTAAGTGCATTTCCAATAATACTGGAGAGTTAAAGTCAAAGTACTCAAAGTAGTAGTCAAAGTAGTAAAGTAGTAGTCAAAGTACTAAATATTAATTGCATTTAAAATTAAATATATTTAGGAAACTGCTTGCGGTAGGGAAGTACACTGAAAATATGAAGCTGCTGGCACAGAAATCTGCAAGAGTTCAGTACATTTTCAAGTGTGTCCCAGATTCGTGTGTGTACTCATGCAGACAGTTCACCTGTAAACAGAATAATGACAGAGAAACAACGGTTTTTGTATTTTCCATCAGAAATGTACATTACTCACAAAAAGTTTTCATCTTACAGTGAAATTTACAGAAAATGTAAAAGGTTCATACAACAGTAATATTATATCATGAAGTAGGACATTTAAGTAGAATCCAATGGTAACTTCATCTCTTTTTGTGAGTAGTGTATGTTTGTTGAGCAAAATATTGCTCTGTTTCTCTCTCAAGCCACAAAACACATGTTCAAGTCAACACATAAATCATACATGTGCATCCAACTAGGCCACATGTGTGCGTCCACATCCTGTACTTACACACACATAAAAACACGCTAAATCCAGGTTTTGAGATTGATTCATTGTTTATTATGTTAGTATGTTACTGAGCTGCTCCAATGGGCATCATATTAAAGAAGACTAGCATATAAAATAAAACAAACCAACCATGAACAATATGATGCATCTACTACATTATTAATAGGTAAATGAATAATGTGCATTTGTTTGGAACAAGTGGCCTAAAAAAACTTTTTAATTTGTTTAATATTAGCCAGAGTGAAAGAGAGAAAAGAGGGGGACTCAAAAGTGAATCACAACAGTATTATTCACTGTTTTCATGTGCAACTCTAAGAGCCTCTTGTTGTTCTTCAGACAAATGTACAATCTAGTGTCAATTGTTCTTTGCTTTTGTACCTTATGCTAATAGTCCATTTATACCCATTTGCTCTTCACAATAACATTGTGTTTGTTGTCGCCGCACTACAGCGCACACGTGGGTTTATGTGGGCAGCTAATTGTCAGCACTTACCTAATGGTGTGGTTGCACAATGTTCAGACCATCACACTTTAATAATTGCAAAGCTCTAATTTCATGTTGAATTAAAGCCTGAAGAGCCATGTGAATGTTTTACCCATTAGCACCGAGTGATAGACTGACAGAGATGGTGGTGCCAGTGGGGTTAATGTACAGTAACTGTGGCAATTTCAATTAACCTCTAACCGTTTGCCAGACCACTTCCTTTACATACAGCCGGAGCTACGGAAAGCAATACAATTAACTATATAATTGGTTTAGTCAGATCTTTGTTTTTTTTATTTTTTTCTGTCAACACAGGTGATACAGTTGTTGGATACAGGTAAATACCACTGCTGAGCAACTGCTCGAATAAAGATGGCAGACAAGGAAAGACAAAAGAAGAGTTGTACACCTACACGCATGGTCGCACATGCTTGAACAGCAACAACCACACACATACAGATGTGGACAGGAAAGCAAACATGCACACACTGAAAGTGGAGATGCAGCATCAATACAAACAGCTCTGGCTCTAAGGTCAGAAACACCTGAGGGCAGTGATAATAATTGTCTGTCTTTCCTTAACAATCATTACCAATCATCCCCACAGAGAGCGGAGGTGTGTTTATTCCAGTCTGTTCATATGTAATTATGTAATTATTTTGTATGTACATGCATGGTGTGTGTGTGTGTGTGTGTGTGTATAGGTGATGGGGTCATGCAACATTCATCTTCACTGAGGAGGCCCAAACATCACAGCCCTGCTGATTTTACTGTAAGTGACAGAACTAGTCCATTTAGCATGATCCCTCCTTCATCTCAACATTGTGCCCTCCCCTCTTCCTCTTCCTGGTTTAACTGAATCTGGTCAGGGCACATTAACAGTTGAAGCTTTCACATCTGCATTTTTAATGCTTGACTTTTCTTGTTCTTACCTGTGCCTACTGTATGCTGCACTTTGGCACTTACTTATTGCTACCCTACATTGCTGTTACGTTTACTGATAGTGGATCAACGTTTACTACGTTCATCGTCCTCATGCTTGTCCCTTTATAAACAAACTGAAGGAATAGAAAGAAATTATCCAACAGCTCATTTCTTTCTTTGTAGCCCAAAGGCTATTATTATTAATTCACCCCCCTGTGAGCTTCATTACTATTGCTAACAGTGTATGCAGACCTGATACAGTAATTGACAAGTCATACCGTGTGAGAATTTGCAGGTTTCCAGAGTATCTGGATTGGACCATTGGTATACAAAATTTCAGGGGAATTTACACAAGCATGAGAAGAATACAATACATCAAGGGTGGATGCACAGATAGAGAGAAGCAATAAAAGAGGGAGAGAGAGAGAAAGTGAGAAAAGGCATTGGTTTATTTGGTCATTATCCTTATAGGCTTATTTTACAGCAAGAAACTTTCTATTATTCCTTTGTACTGCATCAGTGTCACACTTGCGCACGGTGAGCAGGTGGACCCAGAAGCACATGTACTTGGTCCTATTTGTGTCAAAGTACCCTCTCCTCCACCTCCCTGTCCTCTTTCTTTTTCCGTTTTCCCCATTATCATTGTCCTTCTGTGTGTGTGTGTGTGTGTGTGTGTGTGTGTGTGTGTGTGTGTGTGTGTGTGTGTGTGTGTGTGTGTTTGCGTGTGTGTGTACCTGGAGCTGCAGTGGCGATCACACCTGTATTTAATCTTTCACAGTGATGACTGCTGCACATAAACTGGTTTCTTCCCCTCCACAAGTTGCCAGATCGTCTCGGTAACCAGACAGTAGCAGAGACGTCTAGCTTTTGTACTTTTTTCTTAAACTGCTCAGCTCCACTCCCCCTCCCTGGCTTGCTCTGTTGGTACCCACTCCTCTCTCCCCTGGATCACCTGGGTACTGGTTTGCCTCATCTGTCCCTCTCCCTCAGTTCTCCACTTCTGACCATTCACCACTGTAGGCTCACCTGCTTCCCAGACAACCCCCTCTTCAGCCATCGTTTCTCCTTAATGTTTCACCAAACAACTCTTTTTACTGCCCAACCTGTTCCATTCTGTCTTTCTTCTGGGTCCACCAAATTTGTAATTACACTTGAAGAGTGTGACAATTTGGAAGGAGAAAGACCCCTGGAAGTGCAGATATTTATGTCAAAAAAACATCCGTAGGCTGACTGGTAATTTGTACATTTTGTCAAATTCCGGAATGGCTGACTTTTAGTGTAGACAGTACTCATTCTGTACTGGTAAAATAGCCCACCTTGTGTGGATTGGTAAGGTAACGTGGTTGTAGGTCACTCACACAAATGAATGCAACAGATGTAACTTATACCACAAATCAGCCATAACTTTATGACCACCCAACTTTATGCAAATGATACAGTCATTTACTCAACTGCCCCATCTTTGTCATTAGCTTCAGTCTGCTTTTGAACAGCTCCAGTCATCGGTAACTGAATTAAAGTTGGTCCTTAATGCTAAAAAAAAACAAATTTATGGTGTTGCTCATCCAGGAATATGAACTGAAGGTGGTGTTACTATTGAAAAAGTATCATCATTCAAGTATTTGGGTATTTGGCTGGATGATAAACTATCATTTAAGGAACATGTGTCTCATCTACTGAAGAAATTGAGGGCTCTGTTGGGATTTTACAGAAACAAAATCTGTTTTATCTTTTTGGCCAGGAAAAGACTGGTACAGATAACTTTCTTAAGTACTTTGGATGATGGGGGCATTATTTATATGCGTACCACCTCCTCAACCATTCACTGCCTCGACACAGTGTATCACAGTGCTTTACGGTTCACCACAAATTCATTGTTCAGAACCCTCACTATGTTCTTTGCTCTCTAGTCCTCTGGCCCTCACTGACCCTGAGAAGACAACATCATTGGTTTATGTTAACTTATAAAGCCATCCTGGGTCAATTTCCCTAATTTCTTTGCAGTCTGTTGTCACAAGTTCACAGTATGTATAATTACCGCTCTTCGACATAGATGCCGCACAGAGTCTCCAGTATTCACGTGGAACTTGGCAGAGCAGCCTTCTCCAATGCTGCTTCATGGTCCCGGTACCATGTTCAGAATTCTCTACAACTTCCTGGAATCATTTAAAACAAAAAGAAAAAAAAAGACTCCCAAAAAACTAACAGAAACATGCACCTGCATGCACCTGCACAACATTATGCATATGCATAATGTTGTCTAATTTATGATGCCCAATTGCCAATGTTGTTGTTATTGATGCACTCATTGAGCTTCTTGGTCAGGTCTCCTTTGCAAAAGAGATCCAGTCTCAGGGGTCTTCCTGGTAAAATAAAGTTTAAATAAATAAAATCAAATAAAAACAGGGGCCAAAACAGCCCTGACCCATAGAAGCACTGTTTCCAGTAGACCCTTGTAGGTATGCTGTGGTATCTGGCAACAAGCCATCAGTAGCAAATCCTGTAAGTAGCGAGGTGGGGCCTCCATGGATTGGACTTGTTTTTCCGGGCTCATCCCACAGATGCTAAATTGGATGGGCATCTGCATAATTTGGAGGCCAAGTCAATATCTGTTGCTGAGTTCCTTGAACCCTTATTGAACCATTTTACAGCATGGCAGGAAGCATTATCCTGCTGAAAGAGGCCACTGCCATCAGGGATACTGTATTTGTTCAGTACATGTTTAGGCAGAACATTGCCCAAAGCTTCACACTGTCTCCACCTGTTTACTTTTTTCCCATTGTTCATCCTGGTGCCTTCACTTACCCAGGTAAGCATCGCATACTCACGCGGCCATCCCTATGATGTATACGAAAAACGTGTTTTATCGAACCAGGCCAGGTCCAGTACTAATGCTCACGTGCTCAGTGTAGGCCCTTTTGGCGTGGGACATGTTCAGCAGGGGAACCCTGACCGATCAGTGCACAGCCCTATCCTGCTATGTCTGCAGACTGAGAACCTCCTGCAAGACCTACAGTTTTAGAGTTGCTCGGACCCTATCATCTAGTCATCAAAATTTGGCTCTGGTCAAAGTCACTCAAATCCTTAGGTTTGCCTGTGGACCCTAACCCCCCGCCCCACCCAGTTCTGTGTGGCATTCTAACAAGCTAATCAATGTGTCATAATGTTATGGATGTTTGGTGGATATTCCTAAACACACACACATTTTCAAAACAGCTTTTCTTAAAGAGTACTTTGGTTGGCAGCTGGGTCAATTGAGTAATGGAAGTTGCTGTAGAGAGGAAAAAGGGACACTACATTTGCCTTGTTTACCATTAACAGAAAAATAATCAAATGATTATCAGAAGAACATAAGACAAAAAAAACCCAAACAAACAAAAAAACAACTTAAGAGAAGAGTGATTGCTCCACGGCAGAAAATTAAGTGCTGGAAGTAACAGCAGCAGCTGCTGCTGCAGTAGTTGAGGAACCTGGGAAGCCAAGTAGGAAAGGGACAGAGTGAGACAGAGGAGGAAAACTCGGACCACGGCCAAGATGTCAACGAACAGAGAACTGTTTCCCAGAGCTGAAAGTCCTTTCTTCATTTTTATATTTTTATCATGTCACTGAGTCTGTGCATGGCATTTTCATAAAAGGTAGGGAACAAAAACAAAAACAATGACACATTGTGTCTAATATATTCCAGAATTTAAATATATCTTATTTTCTACTTAAACAACTAGTAAACTCAACACAGACATTTAATGGTGAATGAGACAGCACTTATAACACTTTACTTCTGTAATCTAACATCAGAGACAGTTTAGACAGTAAGTTTTATGCTGACTCACCTATGGGTTTGGTTTGCTTTAGATCAACTCCTGAGAGACATGCATGTCTCTTGAGCCACTAAATGCTCCTTTACATTCACCAGCTACTCACCGATTTGTCTGTCTGCCGTGACATTGTCTCTATATCACACATGCTTTTCAATTTGGAAAGAGGTCGAGTTAAACACAGGTTACTGTGGCTGTGGGACTGTGTCCAGATGGTTGTTACTTTCAAATATCAGAGCAGCTACAGAAAGCAGCTTCAGAGCTACCGTCACACTATGCAAGACATTTTATTTTTTGACCAGGATATAGTATAAAGTTATTACCAAGATAATGTCATTATGTTACAATCTTCTTACAGTTTCTCTCTAATATCTCTCTGTCATTCTTTCTATGTTTTCTTAAAAAAGGTGTCCCTGAGCAGCATCCAATGTTAAAAATATGCCTGATGACCTGGTGCTAAAAAGACTACTTTAAATCCCCCTCACGATATATTTAGCCTGAAATGTGTGTCAGGTGTTTGTGTGCATGTGTGGGATTAAATCAAGATTTGCCTTACAAACATCTGGGAATCACAGATAGAAAGGGAATAAAGTACTAGGCACGGCTATAAATGCCCCACCACTCCACTCCCACTGCTCCTTTCCTGCCTCTCCCTGCTTTCCAGACTGTCTGTTTCTTATCGTCCCAACACCTTCCCATAGGAGCTGTGGCCTCACAGCATGAGAGAGCAGGAGGGATGGTGAGAAAAAGAGAAAATAGAAGAAATTGCAGATGAATTTACTCTAAAAACCCAGGGGTGTCATCTAAAAAATGTTTTGTAACAATCCCATCAGCAATAGAGAATTCACATCATTATTTTACAAAGGGAAGTTGTTCGTGACAAAATCTACATTGTTTTTACTAATGTGAAACAGGTGGTTAATGTTCAATGTTCTCAACACCTAAAATTCATGTTGTTCATTTATATTATCTGATGCATTACTGACATGAAAAGGCATTTTCCTCATTTCGTTTCACAAAAGTGTTTTCAAATCAGTGTCATTAAATTCACAATATGTAACTGCAAATATGAAATTTGTATTGAGCGTCTTTATATGTCACATAGCTTTTTGCCTTTCATATCTTTGCATAAGAATAAATGAACAAGTGTAAACTGTCCAGTCATTTGTGCGTCACATCAGCAGTGTGGGAACATAGCTGGACAAGTTGGCAGATCATTCTGAGCAGCCACATCCCAGCCGCATTCTCATTCTGCCGTTCCCTTTTTGTATACAACAGCTGGTTCACAGCAGTGTACTATGGTGCAAAAGAAGAAAAATCCCCACTATACACAAATGTAGTTCCAGACTGAGTATGTCACTTTCTTTCGTTGCTGCCACACTTTATTACATTGTGTAATACATGTATTTTGATCCCTTTCTAAATGCCCCGGCCTTGACCAAGAGCAAGAGCAACAACTGACAAACAGCTCACAATAACAATAATAGGTTTCGAAAGCATGAACAAAATTATAAGACAAAGCACAACAACAACAATACAAATTATAAGCTGGACCAGACAACATTCCTGGCAGAGTGCTCAGGGAATGCGCAGAACAGCTACCAGATGTCTTCAACATCTCCCTGAGCAGCAACGTTGTTCCTACGTAACTCAAGAAAACGACCATTGTCTACCGTCTCCTGCCTCAATGACTATCGTCCCATCGCACTCACACCCATCATGATGAAGTGCTTCGAAAGGCTCGTCATGAGGCACATTAAGTCCCAACTCCCAACCTCCCTGGACCCCATGCAGTTTGCGTATCCTCCAAATCGTTCCACGGACGATGCCATCTCCACGACCCTCCATTTGGCCCTCACCCACCTGGACAATAAGGACTCATAAGTACAAATGATGTTCATTGACTTCAGCTCAGCATTCAACACAATCATCCCTCAGCACCTGATCGAGAAGTTGAGCATACTGGGCCTGAACACCTCCCTCTGCAACTGGATTCTGGACTTCCTGACTGGGAGACCTCAGTCAGTCCGGATCGGGAACAACATCTCCAGCACCACCACACTGAGCACTGGGGCCCCTCAGGACTGTGTGCTCAGCCCACTGCTGTTCACTCTGATGACGCACAACTGTGTAGCATTGCATAGCTCGAACCACGACCGTGGTGGGTCTAATCAGCAAGAATGATGAGTCAGCTTACAGAGAGGAGGTGCAACGGTTAACAGCCTGGTGTGGAGCAAACAACCTGTCTCTGAACGTTGACAAAACTAAAGAGATGGTTGTGGACTTCAGGAGAGCGCAGAGCGACCATTCTCCACTAATTATCGATGGATCCTTAGTGGAGATCGTCAAGAGATCCAAATTCCTTGGTGTTCATCTCGCGGACCACCCTTACCCGGTCAGTCAACACCAGCTCCATCACCAGGAAAGCCCAGCCGCGTCTCTACTTTCTGAGATAGCTGAGGAAAGCCCATCTCCCTCCCCCCATCCTGACCATGTTCTACAGAGGGACCATTGAGAGCATCCTGAGCAGCTGCATCACTGCCTGGTTTTGGAACTGCACCGTCGCGGATCGCAAGACCCTACAGAGGATAGTGAAGACAGCTGAGAAGATCATCGGAGTCTCTCTCCCCTCTATTATGCACATTTACACAACACGATGCATCCGCAAAGCCAACAGCATTGTGGACAACCCCACACACCCATTACACACACTCTTCACACTCCTGCCATCAGGAAAGAGGTTCCGAAGCATTCGGGCCGCTACATCCAGACTGTGCAACAGTTTTTTCCCGCAAGCCATCAGGTTCCTCAACACACAGAACTGAAATGGAACTTACACACACTACAAACCGAGCTCAACACACTCTCATCACTCATTACTCATCTCAATTCATTCCACCATCACTTATTTATTTACTTTTATATCCTACACTTACCGCACTACACTGTTTACCTGCTGTTTTTTTGCACATTCCAATGCAATTGCACTGTTTACATGCTGGACATTCAAATGCACTATACAGTTTACAATGGAAAGTTATGGAGTGTTTTCTAGACATTAACAGGTGTGCATCAGCATGCCATGACAACAGTAACGTGAAAATATGAGAAAGTGAATGGCATGTGATTCAATTTGGAACCTTTTCTGACTTTGTAAATGTTGTTTAACTTGATATTTTATTTCGAATTAATGCAATATTTAAAGGTTGCAATTATAATTTACATAACTCCAGGTGGCCAAACCATACATTATTTTTACAAGGTCAGGTCAATAAGGCAAATGTAGATGAATGTAAATATGTTTATATATGTCCAGAAATATACATTCATCTGTAATATGTCATTAGACGACCTGGTTTAAGGTTATATAATATTAGTTTTAAACAAGAATTGGTTTTTGCTGAGTTTAGGGCAAGTCAGGAAATGAATGTAAGTCACGTTAAGGTTCCCTCAAGTAGTGTAAACAGTCCTACTCTCAGCCGTGTTGCACGGGTAATCTACAGTTTACCCGTATATGATTATCCATTCGCAAAAAAGTAAGTATTTTGCACCAAAAATAACGCTTTACTTAGTCCATGTTATTAACAACAAACAACCCTATTCAATTCCTTTTTATGCAAAATAGCCCCACCTTTTTTCTCAAGAATGAATTATGTAATTTTCAGATAAAATGAGCAATATTATATCCACATTGTGTAATGTTTTAAAGCAATGTACATCTGTGGATGAATTTAGAATATGCAAATGTATGTTCTGTATGATTAATGATTGATACAAATGTATTGCTTAAGTACAAAAACATGGATGTTACAAGACAAAGTGTGTGTTTTTGTATTGCTGATGACTGGAATATCACTGCATGCTCACACCGTCTGTCTACTCATTGGAAAGCTTCCTCATGCAGGCATCTCTCATCCCATGCCAGCATTGATGTCATAAGTGGCCCCATTTCTCAGCCTCCTATTGGTCCGTCCAGGGTGACACAGCTCTGCTCTTTGACGTACAGTTAACAAATTCACGTCACTGTAGTAAGTGGTCTGTTTCTTCTCTCTCTATTTCTCTGTTTCTCTCTCTCTCTCTCTCTCTCTCTCTCCCTCGCACACACACACACACACACACACACACACATGCGCACCTTTCAGCTTTTTCACTTGTTTCTTTGTACTCCCTTCCTATGCGGAAAAAGAAAACATGAGCCATTTGCCTATTGGCTTAGACAAAACCACCCAGTGATGCATGTAGCTGTCAGGAACAGGAATAGACCTCAATACAGCTGAAGCCGTGTTTATGTGTGTGTTCTTATGTGTTTGTTTACATCACTGTTCTTATCACAAAGAAAGATCCCACCATGATTACAAGAGGTCATAAGTCAAAATTTAATTTACAAATATTGTTTACATGTAATCTGAGCTTGTCCTGTTGGTTGATACAGTACATTCTCATGGCCACCAAATAATGCTTTAATATTTACTGCAAAGATCTTTAAACTCCCTAAAAAAATCTAAAACATCTTAGTTAAAGACTCTATATTTTAATTTGGTTTTAGGGTTTTCTTTACAAAAATGTTGCATTCCAATTCATGTGGTATACTAGTATCTTAAATTCTGTGATTGATTCTTATTTTTAACCTGTCATGATTTGCAATCAGGACTATTAAGATACTACTTGTGTAGAAGTTTGTTCCTTTGAATTAGGCATAACAGTTATATATGTGCCTTTAGTAGTGGCAGTTCTCTGAAGTGTAACCAGCTAACATGAGGTCTGTGAAAAAAATAAATTATCACGTTGTACAGACTGTGTGTGACAGCATGCGCCGTGTTTTTATGAAACAGCGGGCCCGTTAAATAAAGGGAAGTCACACGTGAATGCTACAGGATATGCTAACAATATTGCCAATCAAATGCAAATTGTTATTGTTCTCAGAGTACATGTAAAAGCACTTTCCATCTCCATTCATCTCATGTAATTTAGAATTCAGGATTTATAAGAGCTGCAGATGATGCTTGTCATTTAACTATTTAAAATTGTTTTGTTATATATATATATATATACATATATATACATATATATATATATATATATATATATATATATATATATATATATATATATATATATATATATATATATATATATATATATATATATATATATAATGCAAGCAGGAAAGAATAAAAGGAGAAGAAGAATAAAAGGAAAACACAATTTGATACACTTGATAAAGAAAAATAAAGAACTTAAGAATCTCCTGTAAAAAATCTCTTTCATGTAGAGGTAAGCATTCCCACATCTACTTGTTCTTTGTTATTTAAATTAGGTTGTTTTCAGACTTGCATCCACTTGCTGCCTGAGCCACAGAAACACAGAGCTGCCCCAAGGCTCTGTTGGGAAGGAAAAGGAGTATGCTACCCCCTAATGGTAAACTCAAGAGACAAGGCAAATGTTTTCAAACTAATACTGTATATTGAATTTGTAATTGATAGGTTTACCATATTCTTTATCCTGCCTTACTTAAATCTGAGAAATTCAGTACCTATGATACATTTTCAACAAAGTCCTCAAATACATTTGAATAAAGTCTCTAAATATGTAATTTTAAATGTTTCTTTTAATTTCTGCACTTCTGTGTCTCCTACACCTAAAGACTTACACAAGCATTCGGTGGCATTTCTTGGATCCGAGTACATCTCACCCAAGAAAATGTCACTGCATTCACCTTTCACTATGTTCAAAACACACAGCCCATAGTACAGTATGGATGCACATAACGAGCACTTACAGCATTGTTGCAGACTTAATGGACCTTTGGACCTTTAAAATCAAACTGGCAAATTGAACAAAATGGCAAAAATGTATGTGTTTGTGTGAAAATGTTATTTTTTGTTTTATGTTTTTTATCCTAGTCTTCTAAATGTACCTTGTCACAAAGAAATTATACTTATACTTAAGTCATACCTACATATAAGCACTTCACATACATCATGCATAATTATCATTTACTCTTGGTTCCCAGAGTAAATAATAAAGCGACATATGTGTCATTATGTGCTCTGGGAAAGTAGAGAAATTAGCGACTAGCCACTAGATGATGCTATAGGACAAAACACAGCCAAATCTAAGGGCTTGACGGAGTTGTCCTAACTTTGTCTCTAGAAAAAAAAGCATGTTGCACCTTTTATTAGTTTATTTGTAATTCATTACAAATTTCTTATTTTGTGGTTAATTTTGTCTATATGTCTTTAAAAACTCTATAGTGACACCTTAAATGTTGACTGTGATTACATAAACTTCATAATTCAAAGAATACAACCCTTCTTCCCAAATAGTACAGGGTTTCTTTGCTTCAGTGATGAGGCAATTGGAGTGGGTGCTCTCGAGCTAAAGACTTTCTGTACCGTTCAGCTCACAACTATTCATTTAAGTAACAGGGTCAATCCTATTTCCTTTTCAACATTTTCATCACCATTTTAAAAAGAAAAGATTCTACGTGCTGTCTTATGCATTTTATAGCCTCTTTAGCAGCAAGGCCTTAATCAAACTGTTGTTATAGCAACAAATAGGTAGTCTTTCCATCTGTCCATTTCACACAGTTAAAACAGATCAATGAGTGCTTGTATTGCCTTTACTCTTCACCAGTTGCAGATGTGCTATTTCAGCAGGCACACACACAATGCAAACGTCTATGAAACTCTCACTCTTGCTGTCTCTTTTTCTCACACACACATACCCACACCTACACACACACACACACACACACACACTCATAGAAACACTCATGGAAAGCACAGTTACACCAGTGGGATGTGGTAGATAGCCACCACAATGATATGGCAATCTTCATCCAGCTTTTATTCATGATAGCCGAGGCAGGTGGCAGAGACTCTGTGCATCTAATTGCTTGGTTGGCTGCAGATGGGATTGTTCCTCCTCCCTTGATTCTCTCAGTTCTCCCCACCTGCTCTCACTGCTGTCTAGGGACACTAATGAAGTTACAGCACCCCTCACTCAGGCTCTTAAAAGCTCCAGCATCCACCCTGATGGCAAGCCAAAGTGCTTCCAGTTGCTTCGCCTTTGCCCTCTTCTGCCTCAGTAAACAGACTGTCATTTCACATCAGCCAGCAGATTGACTGCATCTTATGGACTAACATCTCTGTCTGTCTGACTGTCTGTCTGCTTATTATTTATTTATTTAGTTTTTTTTCAGGCTAAACTTCCATCATTAGCCATACTGGTGGGAGATTTGAGTAGAGGCTGCTTGATTTCCTCACCTTCCTCACAAAGTAAATCCTTGTTTCAATTGTTTTAAATGTATGCTCTATTTTGGTTCCTTCGCTATTAGAGGGTTGAGTTAGCTCAGTGTTTGGCCCCTGGCGAGCAACAATGTGGGTGTGGGAAATTTTTTTGTTCTTAGTCAAGGTCAATTCATTTATTCATTTCTATTGTTCCATGTAACATCTTTTGAATGTGTGCTCTTGTACTTGATGTGGAACAAATTGAGAACAACAAATTCCCTACAACTGATGTGAACGTGTGTCAAATGTTTCAACTCCTTAAACCCTTGACACAGCAGCTTGGAAGCACATTTTATTGCAAAGAGTACTTTCACAAATCATCCAACGCTGGGAACTGTAACCTGGCTCCCTGCAGGAAAGCTGCCATAGAGATAATGCATTACACCTCCCGTGCTGTTAAATAAACAAATTTTACTCTTCCACACACACTGGTACTCCTGAATATATTTAATATGGAAATCAGTTTCTAAAAAAAGGGATTGAGTGAATTACTACCAGTGTAGGACATTACCTCCAGTGGATAATAATGAGATCTATTCCCCATTGTACAAACATGCTTGACATGCACGACATGGCTGTGTACAATTTCAGATGGAAAAGACTGAAAAAGCTTTATACATTCACATCATAGAGAACCTTGCCTTCCTGAGCTAAGCACTGTGCCATTGGCCATAGCAAGCTGGTAACTGTGGGGTACATAGAGCACCTGAGTTACTGTTTGGCCATCAGTGTGCTGGATATGTCTCACAATCTGTTAAATGACCCTGAGATTATCCCCGTACTTGAGGCCATGCCAGAGTTGTGCATGTTAAATCTGGTGGGAAATGAGGTAGTGAAAAAAATCAGAAACTACAGGAAGACCATGATTGTACGCCTCAAGCAGCTTGATGATCGCCCTGTGTTTCCCAAGGACAGGGCGTGTGCAGAGGCATGGGCAGTAGGGGGGTTAAAGGGGGAGCATGAAGAGAGGAAGCAGTGGGAAACACGAGAGAGGAGGAAAATTCAGGACAGCTTGGAAGGCATAGCAATGATTCGAAAGACAGCCCAGGAGCAGCACCGTCTACAAGAAAAAGTAAACACAGTTTAAACTTGTCACACATGCATGTGAGTACACATAAAGTGTAAAAGTGGATTTCTATCTTTAAAAACTGTTGTATTTTTGTTTGATTTGATTTGATTTTGACTTCTTCTCAACAAGAGAAAATTCAAGCCATGAAAAGTACATGAAAGCCTACACGGCCATCAAGAGTTTTTGCAATGTCACCACAGAGTGGACAACCAAACAGAGAACATCTAGATGCAGAAAAAAAGGTTAGAGAAACATGACCTAGACCACATAAAGCAGCATGTGAGAGAAGACAAAAGAGGAGGAGGGAGTCATGACCAGTCGGCAAGTGTGGAAGAGAGAGCAGCAGCAGAGAAGTTAGGAAGAGTGTAAGGAACAAAGCAGGGCAACACACAAATTCAATCGGAGCAGGTAAACATATTGGAGCTGAAAAGTGAGCAGCGTGAGAAGAAACATCCTCTGCTGGACGCCAGGACTTGTCCTCCTAAGGCAGATTAGGTTGCACCAACACGCTGTCCCAGACCACTGGTCATAGAGTTTAAGAATACAGAGCACATAAAAAACATTGACCTTCTGCATCATTCACTGTGTATCGATTACCTGCCTGATTCTGGAAGATGTTGACACTGAGGACTTCACTGCAGTCATCTCGTCTAAACAAATGTTCACTATGGACGTCATTTCAGAAGGCAGCAGTAATGTTGAGAAAACTGGAAATCAGATACTATCTTCACACTTTTAGCTCAGACAACAGTTGGTTGCTCAGCAAACCCTTTAACAATTCTTCTTCACTGGTGGATTAAGATGCCTGGGATGTTTATAAGCTGCTGATATTAGAACCAATGTAATAAATTTAATAGATTGTCTATCATATTTGTGTAAAAACGATTTTCAAAGCCCTTTTGTAAAGTTTTAAAGTATAAAAAAGTTTTAAAATGGAATAAATCTTATTTCTGACCGGTTATACTTTTGTTTTCACTTTACTTGCAATAGCTTCTAATTAACAGAGCTAAGGGTTATATGACATTTACCGGGTCAGACAACTAAAACGTCGCCATTAATATATCAAAAGTAGATATTGCATCCATTTCTCCTAGTTGCAAATTTTTGTCGATGTCCACTGCCGAAATAAAAAACACAATGGAAGACAAAGTGGTGGAAGCAACTCAAATTGAAGGCGGAGGTGTCAAAAGAAATTCAGGAAAAAATGGAGGGGATACGATAAAGGATGTGGCTCAAGAAAAAACTGCAAAACCTTGAACATTTGAAAAAGCTGGTGGCTGTCAGCTCTGAGTCCATTAGGTTTTACAACCTATGGCCCAAACAATCTCCAGTATCTTCCTAATTATGTAGCTCTTATCATGTTGTTCAGAGACACTGAAGGAGAGAGGATGTCTGGGCCATTGCCCACAGCAAATAGAGCTCTTAGTGAACTATAGCCCATTTCCAGTTCATTACCTTGACCTCCGTAGCACTTACTAACCAGAGGTTTGATTTAGAAGCATCAGCACATAGTGGAAGGTTTGTTTTGGTGACAAAAATGTTCCAAGAACTGAAAAAGTCTTTACTTTATGTTACAGGATTTGTGAAATGGAAATAAGCAAGAAACCGAGTAATAAACCTCCATCAGAGGTGCCAGACCTATTTTTATCTTTGCACAAACATCTCGCTCATCCCATGTGGCAATTTATTCTTGATTACAGCCTGCCCCACTGAATAACAGAGCAAACCAGTAGTGTCAAGAAACCAGTGTAAATGAATCTAAGAATGTGAGCTATTTTCTCTGCTTTTACAAAAACAATAATAGATACACA